>NW_027226245.1:0-1200000 GCF_022539635.2 Chironomus tepperi
TTCAGGTTCTTTACTTCAACATTTTTTCTATGTTTAAGTAAAAAAGAAACAAAGAAAAGTTTCAATTGAGTTGGTAAAGAAAAAAGAAGAAAAATTCATAACGAGGCGAAATTATTTCAAATGGACTAAATTGAGTGAAAATTTGCTGACTCCAGAAGGTGATTTGGATTTGATTGAACTGCGGGTTGGAAATTTGATTTGTTGGTTATTCAAAGTTTAGTTAAGAATTTAAAAGGAAATCAAAATTTTGAAGCAGAAAAGTTTTGAAAAGACTTTAATTGGAGTGAAAATTGTTAAAAAAATAAAATGCTTCTATTCAAATTATAGTCAAAAAGCTTCAAAAACTTCAAAAAAATTAAACTTGTTTTTCTAAAAGCTGGTCGAAAAATCTTCCAAAAAGTATTCAAAATTTTTAGAAAATTTCTGTTAGTAATAAGTCTTTAACATTTAAAAAGCTGTCAAAAATTCAAAAACTTCAAATTCATTTCACTTTTTGACTTAAGATTTGTCAAAAAAGCTTCCAAAAATGCTGTAGATTTTAAAAATATTCAAAAAGTTCATATTTTTTAAATTGTCTTCAAATATATTCAAAAAGCTAATATTTTTTGTCAATAAAAGGTTTTAAAGTTTCCAAAAAGTTTCAAAATATTCATGAAGCCTAATTCAATTTTTTGGTATTTAATTTTATTTTCAAAAAAAATTTCAAAATTTTTAAAATGTCAAAATTTGTATCAAAAAGCTTTCAAATACTTTTTTTTTGTCAAAAAAGCTTTCAAAAACTTAATTTTTTCAATAAGAATAGGTTTCAAATTGTTCAAAAATATTGAAAAAAGCTTTTTGAGTTTAAAAAAGCTTCATTTTTTTTTTCAAAAAGCTTCCAAAATTTTTAAAAAGTTCCTTTGTTTTTCAAAAAAGCTTTTAAATGTTCAAAAAGCTTCAAGTTTTCAAAAAAGCTTTTAAAAATTTCATAAATCTTACAATTTTTGTCAAAAAATTTCTTTAAAGTCTCCTTGCCTAGTCTTTATAATTTGCGTCACTAAGGATTAACCATTCCATATACAATTCCAACCCTAACTCATTCA
The DNA here is from genome assembly GCF_022539635.2 of Chironomus tepperi. Taxonomy (NCBI): domain Eukaryota; kingdom Metazoa; phylum Arthropoda; class Insecta; order Diptera; family Chironomidae; genus Chironomus; species Chironomus tepperi. The sequence continues at coordinate 1,083 of NW_027226245.1, forward strand.
CATTCATCTTCAATACTTGAACAATAACTTTCATAATTTTATTTTTTTAAATAATCACCAAACATCCATAAATACAGCAACCTAAAGTAGTTCTTTAGCTCATTCTCCCCATTCTTCATCGACAAAAATATTAAATGAAATTTCAATTCAATCCTCCCTTGTGCTGTACAATATCTTTTTTGGCTAATGAATGAAAGTTTTTCCAACCACTTGAACAAAAAGAAAGGAAGAAGCAAGGAACAAAAAAAAAAAAATGAGAAACTTTACTGCGCTTTTTATATCAATTATTTCATTTTTTCATTAATTACACATCTTTTTTTTTTTCCTCTTCATTCTTCTGTTTTTATAAGTGCTGCAGTAAAACTTTAGCAATAACAGCCAGAAGCAGAATTGGATATAAAAAAAAAGGAATGAAGAAAAGAAATAATTTCGCCACTCAACGAAGCACATCTTATCTTTAAATAAGAATCAAAAATTGTTTATAATTATTATGCTTGGTCCTTTGCTTCTTGTTTCTGCTATATCCACTTACTATACAGCAGTCCTTCTATCCCAACGAATTTTTATTATTAATTTTGTTACGAATTTAATTTTTTTTGCTCTTTTTTCTGTTTTATTAAATTTTTTTTGATGTTTACTTTTATGGCATGGATTTAAATTGGGAATGTTCATAAATGACGTAATGCTGAGAATGGCTTTCAATTATGGGTTCTGGGTGCACTTCCCATCACCATATTGCAAAGGTGGGCAACCTGAGTGTCGTAATACACTAGTGGGCCGACAATTGTTTTAGTAATGCCATGAAGTGTGCGGTTTTGGTCGTGGCTTACCACCAAGGTATCCCTTGGCACATACAAGGTTGCCTACCTCTGCTACGCTAACGCTAACGCTTTGTAAAAAATTCATGAACCAAAATTTGTTCTCCGTTCCAAAAGTGCAATTCTACCTCCTCTTCTGGAATGCTTACTTATTTACTTCGCTTGCCGTAAAGTTCAATTGGAATCCATTGTCTCCTCCTGATTCGTCCTGAAACTGGCCCTACCACTGCCCTCCTCTTGTCATTTCCCAATACCTCCTCCTCCCTCCTTAACCGTCCCATAACCTCCAAACAATCCTCTTTAATAATTCTTTTACAAGCTAAATCGGGAGTTTGGCGATGAAAGTTTTTCTCGGAAATTGAAGGAAATTTACTTTGTTCACTGAGCTATGGTTTATTGTTCTGGATAAATGGATGGTTTGATTTATGAAAACACTTTGTGAATATATTGAAGATTCATTTTTTATGGATGTAGATGCAAAAATTTTTAATATTAAATCAGGAAATTGCATTTGGTGCAAAGTTATGGATGGTATGTATGCATGACAAAATTGTTGCAGTGAAACATTGTCGATTTTAAATATTCCACAGCAAACGTTCAGCTATTAAGATTTGATTTGAATCAGAACTCGAAGTCGACTATAATTTTGTAAGGATTCGAGTCAATTGGAGCAGATTTCAAGTTAATAAAATTCTATTTTGTCAGCTTTAATGCTTAATATACATAAAATAAATAAGAAAATGTCCACACAAAATGATTTGTTTCCCAAAAATAGGGGTTTTTCTTGAAAGATGCAAGGATAGGAGATTATTGTGTTCTAAAAGAAAGCACGATAATATAAGCATCTAGAGTGGGAGACAAGTTGGAGTTTAACAAGATACAACAAGAAGTTTAGAGAGCACTTGCGATTCATGGTTAGAATTCCAAAAAATGTAAAACTTCCAGGTGTACGAGGGTATTTCTTTTGTGGGACTTCCAGGTGTAGAAGGGGACTCGTTTATAATCTTTGGAAATCTGGTCAATCAATCAACTCTAAAACCCACAAGCCACAAAACATGCTTCTTCATTACTTCCAGGTGTAAGAGGCTCGTTCACTTTGAGGGACTTCCAGGTGGTGAGAGGGGATCGTCGATAATTTTTGTACTTAAATAAAGGTTTTCTGGTCAATCAGTCAACTCTGCAAAATCCAGCACACAAAAACTCTGCAATCCAACACACTGCAAAATATGTTTCTTTATTACTTCCAGGTGTATGAGGGTCGTTCATTTTGAGGAACTACCAGGTGTAGAGGGGGAGATTGTCAATAATCTTTGTACATAAGTAAACGAATTCTGGTCAGTCTGTCATATCTCCATTCCACACACCACAAAATAAGCTTCTCCGTTCCAAATGAACACGCAAAACCAAGAAGGATAAGATAAAAGAACGAGACAATAGTCACCATTCATCTATCCATCGAAAGGGGGGATTATCATTGAATTATTATCATGGAAGAGAATTTTTATGTGAAATTTTCATCTTCCATAGTCATCCATTTAGATATCCACATTTGCTTGCCTTTTCCATTTGTCTAAATCTCTCTCCTTACCATTCGTATCTCAACGTCCCATAATGACAACAAAAATCTTTCATTTTAATCTTGAAGCGGTTTTAGTTCCTTCATCCTTGATGTCCTTGTCTATCTTATATTTTTTTTATGCTACATTTTTTGGTTTGGTTTGAAGAAGCTTTATAATCGACAAAAGAGAGCCTTTATTAAATGTATAAGAAACCATCTCGTCATTCAAGTTATTTTCTGCTGTTCTTAAACCTTGGTCATTTATTTACGTAATTCTGTTTCTGTGTAAGGAAAAACGGAAATGAGAAAAAAAGAAAATAAATAAAATGATGAGAATGAAAATAGATGAAAAAGTTCATTTTATGTTGATGTAATGCTGATTTTCATAAAATATTTCGGACAAATATAATTAGAAATGGTAAAATTGAAGGTTAAGTTCTGTTTTTTGTTCATTTAGCAAACGTTTCTTATCGAGGGTTGCTAAGTGTAGGATGAATATTGCAATGTTGATGAGATTTAGGTGATTTTGTGGAATTGAAACGCATGATTCCTTTATTGCTGGCCGTAACGTACAATTGAGATTCATGATATTTCTAAGAAGGTGTCTGAGGCTTATTCCATCACTGGCTACCGATTGCTAATTACCAACATCAAGTGCAATAATGTCTCTATTAACAATTTAGGCTAATTTGGAGCTAAGTTATTTGTTGAGAAATAACATCGCCTTTGTTTGATGATTTTACCTACCCGGAAAGTACAATCCCAACAAAATCCAGCACCAGACCAGCATCAGTTTAGTGTAAAGCAGGATTTGGCATGGAATTTACACCAAGTTAGCACGATCCTATCCAATCATGGTGATGGCATCATCAAACTTTTTTTGATGCTGAGTACCATTAGGACTAGTATCCCGAAAAGCACACGACGTTTAAATATTCAAAAATGCAACTTCAGACAGACTTGACACTCATGTGTCTCCAGATTTCATTGAATTTGCCTAGAGCCACGATAGCCAGAGCCACGTTAGCTGGAGCCACGCTAACCGGAGTCACGATAGATAGAGCCACGCTAGCCAAGTCCCAGATTTTTCACCATTTCTATGCAGTTTGCATTTCGAATATTCACTATCTAATGAATTGTCTACCTTAAAATTCATAAATTGCATCTCTCGCCTTTTTTTATTGACATTCCTTCTCTTTCATTCTTAATTCAAACTTCTAAGTTTATCTTGAGTTTATCCATCCAACAATCATGCAAATTCATGATAAAAAACTTTTTAAAATTCATAAATCTCAATCCTAATTATAATTAGCACAGAATAAAGATGCTTAACTTAAATACAAAAATTAATTTTAATTTTTGCAGACAGTTGTTAATCAAAACAGTGTCAAAAAGTTTAACTACGTGGACAAATAAAGAGCGTCGCACAGGCAGTACTAATTGAAGTCACTGGAAAACTTTTGTTGTGAGTTTAAGAATAAAAAAATTAATTTTTAATTTTTTGTATCAAGTTGGAGGCATGATTTTGGAGGAAATGGTGGATTTAAGGGTTATTTTGTCGTTGTGGCTGGAAGGTGATTAGTTACGGGAATTTAAGGAGGCATATTTGAGTGATATCTGGAAATTGTTATGAATGCTGTTAGGGATAATGTTGAATAAGCATCTGCAATGCTGAATATACAGCTGTTTATCCCGTAAGGACAGCACTAGGTTGCCATATTAATGGTAAGATGTCATGTTTCCCTGATAGCAACGAGACGGAACCACGACGGCTGATTTCAACTAGTTCTTACGACGAAAGTTGGGGTTCGTCGTATTGTGCCGCTCCAGGATTAGACGAATTAGGTAAAAGTCAAGCGTAATTTCCAAAACTCTACAAGTTAGCCTATATTATTGCTAAATTCCAATAATAGATTCAGCGGTTCAGATCTTGACAATTTAGCAGTTCAGATAAAAAAAGCCATCCAATCCCAAAAAAATCACATCACACAGAAATTCCTCAACTTGCTTAACATTCTCCTTTCATCACTTCATATTTTTAAAAACATGAATAAAAATGTGAACAAAAAAGTTTATCGTTAAGTTTAAAGGATCTTCAAAATGATGAAAGCATGAAGATGAGATGAATACAAAATGATACGAAAGATGAGAAATGGAAAAAGAAGGCAAGTAATTTTAATACGCTAATTAAGGAAGAAAAGAGGAGATACAGTTGTGCTGTAGACAAAGCATACTTAATGGGAATAAACAACAAAAAAATGTCCAGAACATGGCAGTTAATGTGAATGAAAAAAATAAATTTGAGTCATTAAATTAATAATGAAATGCTTAGTTTTCTTCTGGTGCCTGCTTTGCTATTTTTATCAGTAAAAATCTGGTTGGTAAACAAAAATTTCAGTCAATTACAATACATTCGTTAGCCACAAATGGAGAGGCTCTCTTATGGATGTACGGGTTTTCCGAGGCGCTGAGGTCCATACCGACCATAAGCTTCTGGTTGCTACATTAAAGATCAGACTTGCTGCAAACAAGCCACGTTTTGCAAATCACACACGTAGAGTAGATCCCTTAAAATTGCAAATTCCTCAGTGTCGGGAAAAGTTCAGGAAGGCATTGGAACAACAGCTTAATATAACAGCTCCTACCGACCCTGAACAGCACTGGGAACACTTAAGGAAGGCTTGCATAAATGCAAGTGAATCTACAATTCCTCTAGCACATGAGAGGAAAAAATGTTACATTTCGGACTCTACATGGAGCATTATTGAACAGAGGAAGCAGGCAAAACAAGCATGTGATGTAGCAAGGTCGCAGCAACAACGTTTGGAGGCTTTAGGGAGATATAATGCATTGGATAGGCAGGTGAAGCATTCAGCTAGGCAAGATCGTCGTACCTGGCTGAATAGTATTGCTGATCAAGCACAGGATGCCGCGAACAAACAACAATCGCGCGAGCTTTACCGTCTTACGAAACGTTTGGCTGGCCAATCTAGACCAGCAGATAAGCCAGTCAAGTCAGTCGACGGAACTCCTTTAACCAATGCTGACCTCCAAATGAATCGATGGACTGAACATTTTAAGTCTGTCCTCAACCCTCCATCAACATCAACACACAGAGACTTTTTAGACAATGTTCAAATTCCCGAACTTACGACTAACATTGACACAACCAGACCTAGTGTTTCTGAGGTTAGAGGAGCTATTGAAAGCATAGGATCTGGAAAAGCTCCAGGCCCTGACGGGATCGCGTGTGATCTTTTTAAGGCTCATCTGGATGTTACAACAGATCACCTTCACAAAATCATTGGGTCCTTTTGGGACTCGGGAACATTCCCGAAAGGTTGGAAGGAAGCTCTTCTTATAAAATTGCCTAAAAAAGGTGACCTCAGTCTGTGTGGAAATTGGAGAGGAATTGCACTCCAAAACTCTATCAACAAGATTACAGCCCGCATCATACTTGATAGGATTTCTCCTATACAAGATGTGTGTTTGCGCAGGGAACAAGCCGGTTTTCGTCGGGGGAAGTCCTGTGTAGACCACATCAACACACTCAGGATCATAATTGAGCAGTATAGAGAGTTTCAAAGCCCTCTTAACTTGCTCTTTGTTGATTTTAAGTCAGCCTTTGATAAGATTGACAGGAGTGTGATGTGGCGGGTCCTAGCAATGTATGGTGTTCCAGACAGCATTATAAATCTTATAAGGCAACTCTATTCAGATGCAAACTTTCGAGTTTTGCATACTGGAATGATAGGCCCTGAATTCGAAGTGAATTCAGGTGTTAAGCAGGGCTGTATTCTCTCTCCCCTTCTTTTCAACATTGTTCTTGACTACGTGATGAGAAAGATCAGTCAGAAGAAAAGAGGTATTCATTGGAATGTCTTCACTCGACTTTCTGATCTGGACTATGCCGATGATATTGTTGGCTTAACAGAGACAATGTCTGATATGGAGAAGTTCCTGTCTGATTTGATAGGATGCGCACATGAAGTTGGCTTAGAGATCAACGTCTCTAAGACCAAATTGATGCGAATTAATCCGCCAGCGCAGACACGAACATCAGTCAAAGTACTCCATTTGGGAAATGAGGTTGTAGAGGAAGTGGATAAGTTCACTTATCTAGGAAGTGTAATTTCCAAGGACGGTGGTGCGGATGACGACGTACGCAATAGGACTCGACTTGCTAGTGTTGCCTATGGCTCACTAAGACACATTTGGACATCTCCACGACTATCTCGACGACTGAAGCTAAAAATCTTCAATTCAAACGTCAAGTCAGTGTTACTTTATGGATGCGAGACTTGGAAAGTGACTAAATCACTCACTAATCATATTCAAGTTTTCGTCAACAGATGCCTTAGGAAGACTTGTGGCATTCACTATCCAAAAGTCATTAGTAACTCTGAACTGTATAAGATGACAAACCAACAAGTCATCGCTGTCGAGATTGGAAGAAGAAAGTGGGGATGGATCGGTCACACTTTAAGGAAGCACGAAACAGATATTGCGAGACAAGCACTGTTTTGGAACGTTAAAGGCAAAAGGAGTGTTGGCAGAAGGAAAATAACTTGGCGTACAACAGTAGAGAAGGAGGCAGAACAACAACAAAAGAAGTTAGCAGAAGTAGCCGTTATAGCCCGGAACAGAGACCTGTTCAATCACTTTATTAACGCCCTACGATTCACAGTGGATCAATAGGAACCAATCATCATCACATTACATTCAACAAAACAACAGACTTATGCTGGATGAGATAATGAGATAATGCAAATGTAAATGGTGTAGAAAATTTATCATGTTGAGACTCATAACCGTTGTCGGTGAGACTGTTTTTATGTAGGACGCATTCTCCTTTCATCGTAAATTGCCTTAATTTGATAAAAAGCTGAACTTGTGTCTCTTTTTTTTGTGTTCTGACTGCCGTTTTTTGCTTGGTGCACAGTTGTGTCGCTATTATATTTGACAACTTTTTTCGACTCTACTCGACTCTACTCTTCATTCCACACAATTTCTCCATCCGAATGAGAATTTAATGTGGCTATATAAAATGGTAAATGAGGCAAGAGTAGTATCATCAGTAGTGCCAGCACACAAAAACTGTTCACCTCAGCACAATTAAATCTTTCTTAAATGAATGTAATTATTGTTATTTTATATATTTATAAAGTTTATTTGTTCAGTTCCTTCTCACTTTACTCTTGTGCTGCACATCCAACATTTCTATCTACTCATACTTTAAATTTAGAGATCTTGTTAGCTCTTGAGAGAATACTGGTGTTCAGTGTCTTCTAAACTGTGTGATGTGAATTGTTATAGCTTATTTAAAGCTTGGATTGCAGTCATATTTCATTGGATCTTCCAGCTATTCAAACACTTACTTGCATCTGAAGTCAGCTGCTTTGTACAATTGATAAGAACCCCTATAAATAACAAACACCTTAGAAGTGACAGATCCCTCACAAGTGACAGTCTCCTCATAAAAGACATTCCCCTCACAAGTGACAATCCACTCACAAGTGACAATCCCCTCACAAGTGACAGTCCCCTCACAAGTGACAGTCCCCTCTCAAGTGACAGTCCCTCTCAAGTGACAGTCCCTCTCAAGTGACAGTCCCTCTCAAGTGACAGTCCCCTCTCAAGTGACAGTCCCTTCACAAGTGACAGTCCCCTCACAAGTGACAACCCCCTTACAAGTTACATGCCCTCTCACTAGTGACAGTCCCCTCACAAGTGACAGTCCCCTCACAAGTGACAGTCTCCTCACAAGTAACATAACCCTAACCTCAAAATTGTCTATCCATCCTCATTTTCAGAATCGTATCAAATGCACAATGTCAACTCTTCCTCTTAAAACTACATAAGACACAAAGATTGCGAAGCTCCTGTTCATAAAGATTCTCAAAAAATTACACGAAGAAGAAAAAGTTGCCACAATCATCCCCATTTAACTTGAGGAAACAAAGTTGGTTTTAAACTTCTAAGGTAAGATGAGCAAGAGCATCATCATTGTCGTCTAAAAAAAAGTGGAACTTGAAGTTAAAGGAGCAATGAGAATCCTTTTTTTTTTGTACATCACCTGCAATTTATGGTTAAAATTAATGGAGAAAATTTCTTTTTTGAGTGAAAAATTAAAGGAAGGATGAATGGGGGTGGATATGTTCATGTCATATGCGTCATAGTCGAACCTTTAAGGTGTATTTGGGAACATTTATCATGAAGGACTACTTGTTAGAAGCTTGTTACTTGTGAGGGGCTTGTTACTTGTGAGGGGCTTGTTACTTGTGAGGGGCTTGTTACTTGTGAGGGGCTTTTCACTGGATTTGGGGTCTGTCACTGGTGTTCTTCGGGTAAAGTATCAATCCCTGAAGTTCCCCTTCCATTCAGACATTTCAGATCCACTCAAAATGCTTATAAATGCATGAAACACGATATGAATATGACCAAACGTCCAATTTAATTCAAGAACATAACAAACTTCCTATAAACTCACCATAAACATCAACTTTGATTCAAAAACAACCAATTTACAATTACTGTAATAGGATATCCAGTCAGTCCTCGATTGAGAAATTGAAAATAAAATTTTATGACGGTTTGACTATTACAGTAAAAATGCGAGATCCTTCAGCAATTATTATTTAAAGGATTTAATCTAAAAAACAGAGAGATTAGGGAGAGTGGAACAAGCAGATTTCATTATTTTTTTCCTTCCTCATACTTTATTTTAAGATGAACGGAACGTGACTTCTTTCTTTTTCAGCTGGTCATCTTAGGAAAGTTTTTTTTTCTATAAACGGGAAATGAGGGTGAAAGTTTATGAGGGGTGGAGGGAGGAAATGAGAAAAAAAAATTCGTGAAGTTTGTTTGGAAGTGAAAATTAGATGAATTTTGGGAATTATTCTTAACACGGGATTTAGTAGTTCCGTTTCTAAGCTATAGGAATACTCCTAATTCACAAAGGGGTCGTTCATTTATTATGTTCCAGAAAAAATGAGGAGGGGTTCATTATTCTGTTTTTGTTTAGCTATAGTCGTCGTCGATAAATCCAGTTCCAATAGCTCTACTTCGAGTTTCTCATTTTTTAGTAAGATTGGCAGCTAGCTAGGTCAACACAGCCTATAAAACCAGTGGCCCATTCGTATCCAAACTGGAAAACCGGCATCTAAACCTGAGAAGGAAGGGTTGGTACATGATGGTGTTAGGCTAGCTATAGCACTAAGCTACATATGTTAGACATTCACACACCTTCGAGAGGCGAAGTAAGTAAGTCGTTATTCTGCAACCTAGAAAGTGAACAGTCACATACGAATCAGTCGTCTCCAGAGCTCGAAGTCGACATTTCCTTACAAAATCTTAGAAGTCGACTGAGAAATTCCGTGGAGAAATCCTTGACTTCTGGGATTTTGTAAGAAAATGTCGACTTCGAGCTTTGCCCGTCCATAAATTCCATTTTCTGTTAGACGTCATTTATGAACTACTCCAAAGCGTAATACTCAATATCAGTCATCTCATAATTTGTAAAAAGATTTCATTCCAAAACACCCCGACAGCTCAAAAACGTTTCATTAAATCCAACAAATTCACAATCTAAACTCTCACAAATTGACCTGTGGTTTCTAAAATCCTCATAACCTCAAAATTTTCTTGCTAACCTTAAAGAATTTTGTCACCATGAAAAATCATCATCTCAAGACAAATTCTAAGCTGCAATCTTCTTTATGCGTAAAATCTTCTTTTCATCTCGACTATCTTATGTCAACTGATGTCACACATAAAAAAAGTATAGAGAAAAGTGTCAGAAAAGACCAACAGTTTCAGTGACATCAGCAATAGGAATAAAAAGTTTTTTTTGAAAGAACAACTTTGTCGTTTTTGTTTAACAATCTTATGCTCTATCATCACAGCCCGAGTTGTAGGATATAAATTTTTTATTAGAACAAGAAGAGATTGTTCATTTTAATGAAGCAGAATGTGGCATGGAAGGGATGTAATAGGTTTATGGATTTAGTTTTGACTAAAAAAACTTTGTTAAAGATTTTGAGTTTGACAAATTTTGGAGTGGATTTTTTGATTGCTTTTTAGACAAAAGGAATGTGATTTGTTGAGTTGGATTTGATCGCAAGTCTTGTGTAGTCATAGATAGCTTGCTTAAGAAATGCATACAAGCAGCAACGACGTAAAGGTTAGATTGATAACCTGTCAAGCTAAGAAGCGAGTTCAAAATTAAGGAATGCCTTGACAGATTAATACACGAGAACCTTAAATCTTAATGATGGCTTAAACTGTATCTCAAAATCTTCAAAGTGAATATCAAGCAGTTGAGTGTCTCTGTAGTATAAACAACAAGCCGATCGACTCAAATTTGGTGTTGTAACTCAAAACTCGAAGGTTCAAATTCTGCCATTTCTAAATTTGTGTCCTTTCTGCTTGTGCTTATAGATGTTTTAAATGCTTAATATGTGAGATCAAGTCAAAATTGGACCTCAAGGCAACGTTTTATTAATGATTTGGTCAGAAGCTTGAAATTGAGTTCAAATTTTTAATGGGAGCTTGAAGACTTTTACAAATGAAAAATTGATAGATCAGTTCTGAAAGTATCAAGTTTTGTCAATAGAAGACTGAAACGAGAGCCTTAATTTACTCTTAAAACCAGTACTGTCCATTCTGCATGCCGCGGCACAATAGTGAGTCATAGAAACTTTTTGGAAATACTATGAACACGAGGCTGTTTTCGGTTTTGATTGTGGCTTACTACTATATGCCGTGGCATACGTATGTCGGGAATGCAATGTTCAAAACTAATGCATCCACCACCACTGGAAGAAGAAATATAATATCTTGTATGTTTCATTAATGACCACATCCATAGGAACGTGAAGAATCAACAGAACCAGAAGTATCAACCCTAATCCAGGCTCAGATCTAGGCTCCAATTTAAGTCTCCAATTTCATTCACATCTCGGGCAAACAAAACTTCCTCGTTAAAAACTCCTCTATCTCGGTCTAATACAATGAATACTTAAACTTTATAGAAAAAATAAAATAATAGAAAGAAGGAAAGCACAACAGAATGAATGATAGCAAAAGAAAGAAAGATAGAAACTTTATTTTTATTTCATTGAAGCATAAAGACAAGGGGGAGGAACTTAAAAATTTACCTTCATTTACATGCATTTACCTGCATTTACATGCATTTTCATGCATTTACATGCATTTACATGCATTTAAATGCATTCACATGCATTCACATGCATTTACCTGCATTTTTATAAAACTGGATTTTTAACGGATATATTCATCCTAAAAACTTCTTGATAATGTTTCCAAGATTTTTTTACACTCTGGTAACTAAATGGAGCCGAAATTTGATTTTTTTTTATGGTTTAACAACCTAGTGATTCAAAAAATGACAAAATTCGACTTTTCTGAAGAATTTTTTTCCTCTTATAAGAAAATTAGTTCGAAATTCGATTTTTAAGAGGAGTTTTTCACTGTAGATTAGGTTGGATAAATATACGTTTATATGCGTACTTTATTCAAAGAAATTTACGTATATGTATACTCAAAATCACAAAAACCGTTAAATGTATGTGATTTTGTTCATTATTAAATATCATTTCTTTGTTTATAATGAGTCTAGATGTTCATAATTTAAAGAGTTGAGGATTCTGGATGTTATTTAGATTTATTATGCTCTATTTGTTCGCGCTGGATGTCACTGGATCTTAGTTTTTGTTCATAATAGTTCTAAAAGTTGCTGAGTCTTATTATTATTCTGAAAATTGTCTTTAAGTTTATTTATTGAAGGAAATAATGATCCAGGATGGTACTAGATTTTATAATCCCGATTAAATTGTTTGGTACAGATTTAAAATATTATCCAGCAACATTCAGTGCTACTATCCCTAACAGACAATGAGCATACTCCCCTAAATGAGCGTTAACATGATTACAATCATTCAATATTATAGAGAATGCACATTTTTGTTATCAAGCAAGGTCCATATCTGCTCGGGTATGTTTACATTTCAGTAACATCCAAAACAAGGTTACTATATAATAAGATCCAGGTACATCTAGAATACTCAAATACATAACAGAATTGTCAGATAGATGCCTGTGAGTAGGTGGCTAGCTATTTCTTGTTAAATTTTGACTTAGCCTAGGCATTTCCTTTAGAAAGGCAAACAAATTTGCCTAGGCAAAGATTATACCTAGGCAAAGGTACTGTATAGCCAAAGGCAATACTTTTTGTCTTTACATAGACTTAAGTATGCCTATGCCTAAGCAAACCTAGCAAAGATTTGAGTAGATAAATAATGTTTTTTGTAGAAATGAGAAAAAATGATGTACCTAGGTAAATACTATTACCTATGACTAGGCAGTGCCTTTGCCTAGGTATTGTTTTTGGCTAGTCAAACCTACAAGGAGGCAAATTTATTTTCCTTTCTAAAGGTAATATCTGTGATGGATTTTTGCCTTTGATAGTAATTCGATACGTAACAACTCTGTACAAAACATCAAAGTGTATCCAAGTCAATTTAAAGTGTAATAATAAGATCCAGTAATTTCCAGATCTATAGTACACAAAACTAAAATCCAGTAACATCCAGTCAACTAGTATATTGGATAGAAGCCCTACATTGATATATTCACACCGGGCCCTAAAAAGTATTTCAGGTAGGCCAAGCTTGATACAAAATTTAAGGGATCAGGTTAAGCGGATAGGTTAAGCTTCGATTGACTTGGCAATAAGGAAAACTAATGAACAATTCGGTTTTTCTGAGGAATTTTCATCCAAATTCCAAGGAAAAATTGGACTTTTTCGAACTATTACTTTCTTTTCCAAGACTACTTTTAAACATCAATTTACTGGTTATTATCGTTTGGTTTTTATTCATAAGTAAGAAAATTGAGGCGAAATCGGTTTTTCCGGGAATTTTCCACCCATCTATAGGAAAATCGAGGCAATTCCGATATATTGCTTCATTTTCTATGGCACCTGCATTTACATGCATTTACCTGCATTCACATGCATTTACCTGCATTTACCTGCATTCACATGCATTTACCTGCATTCACATGCATTTACATGCATTTCACTTGCATTTACATGAAAAAAATGTAAGTTCCTCCCCCTTGCATAAAGATATTTAATGCAATCTCATCATAAAGTCTGATACAGTTTCCACAAAACTTGTCCTTATTTATACGGTGTGTCGTCCACAAAGCCAAAAGTTTGTTATATTTTTGTTGCTTTCTTTCTTTTCTCTCGACAACAAAAGTCCAAATGACGGAACAGTGTGAGAAAGATGGAGAGAGATTGGATGAAGCTCAAAGAATACAGAAACATCCAGCGGTGGGTAGAGAGGCACACAAAAAGACTAAATAGATGAGAGATGAATGAATAAATGAAAAAGTTGTGTTCGGGGCAAGCTTTAAAAAGAAATTTTCTCGCCTCCTCCTCCGGTTTTTCAGTTTTGTGCTTTATTCATTCAGTTTGTATATCTTTTTGGAAACAAAAGTGCGATTTTTTTTAAAAAAAAGTTTATTTTTCACCCGACTCAATTCTGTGTACGGTGTCTTATCTATTTTTCATGGTGATGAAAAGTTGTTATAAATAGTTAATGACATTTTTGCTTTAGTGCTTTACTTTTTTTGCTTGCCTCTTACTGATGTTGCCGCAATTCACTTAATTAGTAATCGTCCTTTATAATTTTCATCTCTTTATCAACAGCATAAAAAAGTATGAAGTTTTTCACTCAGTGCTTCTTCAATTTTTTAAAAAGGAGGGAGAATGACGGAGTAATGAGAAATTTTAATGACATTTTAACATGATATTAAGAGTATTTTGCTACAAATGGTTTAATTTTTCAATGATGGAAATAAGGTGTTTGCTTTAAAGGTCAATTAAGTTGTTGGTAAGGTGGATTTTTATGCTCTAAAAACTTATTGAATTTTATTTGATTTTGTTGATGTTTGTAAAGGGAATCCTTTACTGGCGTTTGGAGATTGACACTTAGTCCTTAGAGAGATTGAAGCTCAACCCGGAAAGGTATTGACGCTCAACCTGGAGCGAGGTTGACGCCGTGTAGTCTAAAGACAATAAGATTTAATTTACGGTTTTTAATAATTTTTTTAAAGAGGACAGTTGTATGGCTTAATGACAATCTTAGGAATAAGAAGCATTACAATTAAATGAGGGTCCAAGGTTTCAATATTTTCAAAAATATTATTTTCTAATTTTTAATTAATTATTTAATCAAACAGTTAATTTTTGCTAAGTTGTTACAATTTTTCTACAGAAACCGAATCTAATTAGAGAACTATCCTCGAAGATATAATTAATAATTGAAATTTATAGCTTCAAATCAACTGAAGAATAATCGTTTTGAAAACTTTATAATTAATTCAAATATTATAGATCAAAATTCATTACAAACTTTGTTTAATTTGAAAATTCATGAATACAGCACTAATTTTGCATGTCTAGTAATTATAGAACTCATTAAGTTCAGAAACTATTGCATATCGGAAAATTTTCCTATTAAAATGCATTTCTAATTAAACTCAACTAGCTCAAAAACTTACAGCAAATATTTAAATGCCAATCCAAATGTAAAGTTTAAACATCAATTTTGAGAAATCAAATGAAACATTTCTCGATAGCATAAATGAAATGCTTGTTGAAGGTTCTTTTCTTTGTGTGTGCAAAACTAGCTAAAGAGAACTTTTACATTTTTGGATCGTTAAAAGAAAATGCGATGAAAAATTTTACAACATTTTTCAAACTTTAGTCGAAATAAATTCTTTTTAAAAATGCATTTAGCTTCTATGGCTTGTAAAGTTTTCACTTTGTGTACAAAACTTTTCGCATATATTTTTTTTTCTTATGCATTACAAGTGAAGAGAAAATTTATTGCTCAGCTATTTAATTATTTTTGTGTCAATGAACAGCATTATACTTTATAAGTAGAAGACGGGATAATGTTGGCTGGATTAAAAAGGCTTGAAATGGAGATATTAAGTAAGAAAGTTTACCAATTTAATGAAATTATCTGAATTTAATGTTCAAATTTCCAACATCATTGATGCTGGATCAACATTTCAATTTTGAATGGATTTGCCACCTGCAATTTTTGACTTTGATTTTTCAGCAGCTTAAGTGATGAATTTTGAAAATTTTTTCAAAATATGATAGCTTATTCCGGAGCAAACAAGATTTCAAACCCTTAAAAGACCAACTCTTAAGAAATCCTTCAAAAATTAACTTTTTGAACTTTTAATCCGCCATTTTGAATTTTCCTTTATCAATTACCAAGTAAAGCAAACTAAAAAAGACAGCAAAAGAAGATAAATTAAATTTTCCATTTCCTGAAATCACACAAATGACATTCATGCTTGAAAAGAAGGCGAAAGCTCTAACGATTGAGGATGATATATGAGCTAGCTTGAGTCTGTTTTTATATTCATCAAATGAGAATCATGTAGAATGCAGAAAACCGCAGTACACAACAGCTGAGGAAATGAAATGTCAAACGGAAGCTATTGGAACGTTGAGGAAAGACGAAAAAGAAAAAAAAAGTCTGAAGTTGATTGGCATTTGGCATTCTAAAGTGCTTTACGTATTTCATCCATTCATTTATATTTACCCGATTTTTTTCTGTAAACATTCAGGAAGTCAAATCCTTCACACATAAGAAATTTTTTATGCTCTTTGCTTCCTTTAAAATTGAAAAATAAAAAAAAGATTCTTTAGGGATGTAAAAAAGCGAGTTGAAGTGAAAAGTCATGCAGCAACAAAATTGTACATCGTAAAAATAAAATAAATGAATTGTTCACAATCAGCGATATACGGAGTTAGAGTATTTGGTGTATAGCACCAAACCCAACTGATGGTTACTGAAAAACTTTTCTTATTTTATTTTTTACTTCATTTTTCGATTTTATTTTTGTTGCCAGCAATGCCAAAAGCTTTCGCATATAAATATTGGGAATTTTTCGCAATAAAATAGCAATTTTGTTAGTAAAATATATTGCTGCGAATTAAAATCAGAATGAGTGTGGAGTTGTGATTTGTGTTGGAATGAAGCGCATTTCAGTGAGAAGTTGTCATTATCGACGCGCTCAGTGGAAGAATGTCAAAGGACTTATTCAATGCATGAATGATGATTCAGATGGTAGCAAGCACTTATTCAAGGCAAGGATCCTTTAGACCTTAATACCGTCTGAATCACACTTTTCCACAACTATGGCCTGAGTAGGACTCGAACACACAAATTCTCTATTGATTTTAGGTCAAGTGCTCTTATCTTCTGAGCTAACGGAAGTAGTTAGCGAGTGTGGCACAAAGCACACTTAAACCTTTTTTTCAATTCAGTACTCATTGCACAGTTCTTATCACTTTATTGGACAAAGCTGGAAATCCATTTTGATCTGTTCTGTTTGATTAATTAGATCGATTTTGTGAAGCTTCAATCTTGAGTTGCTACTCGTGCAGTTCCGAATGATCTCTCTATGTGGACTCTAAATTCACCTAATGACTATTTATAAGGACCTTAAATGCGTATAAGTGGGTCTGTCCCTTCTTCTAAAGAAACAGATGCTAGTGCACACTATGGGCCCAAAATGGCAAAGGTTGTCAAAAATTCAGGTTATGTGTGGATGTTGTAGTGCCTGAGGAGTAGTGTATGGGAAAAAAAGAAATTTTGTCCAAAACTGCTGTGTGCCTGACTTATGGCCAAAAAACGATTTTTGGTACCTGCCATTATAAAAATTGTTGGCGTGCTTCAATGCATGGACCAATTTTTTTCAAACTTTTTTTATTTATTAGATATACATAGAACCTACAAAATAGCAACACATTTGCATAATTTAGGTTCCACTGTATATCCAAAAAAGTTAAAAATATGTCAAAAAATGCGATTTTTTTTACATTTCATGCTCTCATGAAGCTATAATGCACTATGGGATAAAAAATGTATATGCATTTGATAGAACCTATTTATACCTAAAAATCATACATAGATTGTAATTTAATTGGATGCACTACAAAAGCATAAAATAACTTTAAAGCCAAAAATTTTCGGTTTTTTGTGATTTTTTGACCTTTAACTCCATTTTTCCCTATAAAGTAAATTCGTGCTGTTTCAGGTGAACAGTGATTATTATAGGACTTGTATTGTATTATTATTATGTGAAAAAAAATTTCAATATGGGACCCCACTAGCTCATTTTTGGGGGTCCAAAGGTATGCCCCCCTCAAAAATGGGGGTCTCTTAAAACTCAATGTTACTTTTCTTAACCGGATGTTTAACAAATAATTTAAAAACACTTTTTAACTACATTTAAACAAATTTTAAGTAGTTTCAAACTGTTCTAAACAATCGAAACTACTCATGTTAGCCAGTTCATAGATTTGTAAGTTTTTGAGTTTTAGACATATTTTCACGAGGTTTTTTGAACTCAAATAGCAATACATATATGAATTGTTTATTTTTTCATAAACTACTAACAATATCCTATCCAACAATATATAATAAGTCATACATAAGGTAAATTCAGTCAAGAATTTTGAAAAATGTTCAAAATTTTATGTTTTTTAAAATTCATCCTTCACATTTATGCTTATAAATGCTGTTAAACTTAAGTATATGAACAGAATTTGGTATTTTTGTAGACATTAGAGTAGTATTAAGGTAATAAAAGGAAATAAAAGTCCAAAAATAGCTTAATGTAAAAAAGGACAAAGTCCAATTTACCATATTTTGACTTCCTTTACTCAGTGCAGGGAGCATCCAAATTTTATTTTTTGAAATATTTTCTACACATATATACTAGAACTATTCGAAAATAAGCAAAAAAATAATTTTCCGAGATTAAATCGAACAAATTTGTCCATTGAAAAACCTTAAAAATAGCAATTTTTAGAAAAAATTAGTTAACTCGATTCTTATGATTAGCAGCGAAAAATTACTTTTGCGTACATATTCTGTTAGATCTAGTATAGATCTATAGAAAATATTTCAAAAAATAAAATTTGGATGCTCTCTGCACTGAGTAAAGGCAGTCAAAATATGGTAAATTGGACTTTGTCCTTTTTTACATTAAGCTATTTTTGAACTTTGATTTTCTTTTTATTACATTAATACTACTCTAATGTCTACAAAAATACCAAATTCAATTCATATACTTAAGATTAACAGCATTTATAAGCATAAATGTGAAGGATGAATTTTAAAAAACATAAAATTTTGAACATTTTTCAAAATTCTTGACTGAATTGACCTTATGTGTGACTTATTATATATTGTTGGATAGGATATTGTTAGTACTTTATGAAAAAATAAATAATTCATATATGTATTGCTATTTGAGTTCAAAAAACCTCGTGAAAATATGTCTAAAACTCAAAACTTACAAATTTATGAACTGGCTAATATGAGTAGTTTCGATTGTTTAGAACAGTTTGAAACTACTTAAAATTTGTTTAAATGTAGTTAAAAAGTGTTTTTAAATTATTTGTTAAACATCCGGTTAAGAAAAGTAACATTGAGTTTTAAGAGACCCCCATTTTTGAGGGGGGCATACCTTTGGACCCCCAAAAATGAGCTAGGGGGTTCCATATTGAAATTTTTTTTCACATAATAATAATACAATACAAGTCCTATAATAATCACTGTTCACCTGAAACAGCACGAATTTACTTTATAGGGAAAAATGGGGTTAAAGGTCAAAAAATCACAAAAAACCGAAAATTTTTGGCTTTAAAGTTATTTTATGCTTTTGTAGTGCATCCAATTAAATTACAATCTATGTATGATTTTTAGGTATAAATAGGTTCTATCAAATGCATATACATTTTTTATCCCATAGTGCATTATAGCTTCATGAGAGCATGAAATGTAAAAAAGTCGCATTTTTTGACATATTTTTAACTTTTTTGGATATACAGTGGAACCTAAATTATGCAAATGTGTTGCTATTTTGTAGGTTCTATGTATATCTAATAAATAAAAAAGTTTGAAAAAAATTGGTCCATGCATTGAAGCACGCCAACAATTTTTATAATGGCAGGTACCAAAAATCGTTTTTTGGCCATAAGTCAGGCACACAGCAGTTTTGGACAAAATTTCTTTTTTTCCCGTACACTACTCCTCAGGCACTACAACATCCACACATAACCTGAATTTTTGACAACCTTTGCCATTTTGGGCCCATAGTGGTGCATGGCTGGCTACATCTCATCATAAGCTTTATTTGTCATACACTCCCAAATTTGCACCAGAATATTCAAATATTCCCAATCCACAATCCCAGCCAAAGCGCCAAACAGCAATTCCACCAAAAGTCCACAATTTCTCAAAAATAACAAAAAATCCTCAAGAAAACAGAACTAGAGCTCTGGAAAAAAGTAAATTTCCGTTATGCCAGATGCGAAGCATTCTGATAAAGTTTTCTTTCTTTCTATGTTTCCTTAACACTACAATGTGCTTTATTTGAATGTAATATGGGAGAGTATTGACAAGTAATTTTGTCGGTGTGTCGAAAGAAATTCTTACAAATGTGAATATGAATGACTTATGCGGATGTTGCAGGTAATGTGTGCTGTTTGTAAATATGTTTTAGTTTAATGCAGTTTTATGTCTGAATTGTGATTGAGGGGCATTTGATTTGTATGTGCTACATAAGTAATGTTGTGTCTTAGGTTACATAACCTATAACTAATGTAGTAGGGAGCCAAAAAGTGATAAATTTGGCATTAAAGTGTGAGAACATAGCTCACATGTGTGAGTATCAATTTCTCGCCAAAAATTTAGGGGAATTTTAAGAATTTTTTTACAAGAAACCAAAAAAAAAATTGAAGATTTTTCCATAAAAGGAGGGTTTTGACTCCAAATTCTACTTTCCCTGCATAAACTCTTAAGCACACATTTTCCAGCTGAAGCATACCGTGAACATTAGTCCTGATTAGAACTTTATGAAATAAAATTCAAAAACTTCAACATAACCTCAAAATAGTCCACTTATTTCGCCATATTTCCACACCAAAAAGTTAAGTTCAGCATTAAATTTATCCATAATTGCATAAAACGACCAAAGAAGCATAAAATGTTCACCACTAACAATAAACAGCACATTATAAACTTCTAACGGTCTTTTTTTCTCACTCGAAAATCAAATTTTCCAATATCTTTAAACTTTATCCACAAATGCTCCCTTAAAATTCAATAAATTAATAGCAGTGAATTTTCAACACACAAAAAAATTATTTCCATTTACTCTCCTAACTTGCTCGACGTAAAGTTTCTCATCTTATTTTTTTTTTCAGCTCCATTCCGCTTTATCTATTTCGCAATTGGAAAAATTATAAACTTTTTCTTATTTTATCCATTTATTTTCTACATTGCTAACTGCTTGAAACGTAAACATAATGGCTAAAGTGGAATGGAAATATAAAAAAAAGCCAAAAAAAAACTTGCAATGTTCATAAATTTCACTGTTTATTCGTTGATATACAGAGGTGAATTTGGAATTGTTTGAGAAAGAAATGGAGATGGTGCTGATTAGTGTCGTGGCAATTGTATGGTTGGACAAATTGTAGAAAGGGACATAGAAAACTATATTAAAGAGACACAACTTTAAAGTCTGTTCAGTTCCTTAAAAAATGCCAAGTCAATCAGTTCATTTGTGGGAACACCGAGCCAGTTGCTTATAATTCACTGATTCTACAATCTAGAGTCACATCAGCTTAGTGTCATATTTTCGCCATTTCTATGAGATGTTGAGGAATTGGGAAACCCGAAGTCTGACTCTGAAGCTGACCTAATGACAAATATAAACATTATCCTGGAAACCCCTGATATTTTCCAGGATAAGCTCGTCAAAAGGTAGAGTAATAGTCTATCCAAACTACCTTGTCTTAAAGATAGCAACCTCTCAGTCAGACTAGGGATTGAAAGGTAAACACCCGACCATTTTCGAATTCAGTTTGCATAGAGAAAGCATAACAAGGCAAGTAAAGTAAGGATGACTAATTACTAGTCTAATATAAGCTTTAAAAGCTGCATTTGCCTGTTTTGTGTTGCTTTCTTGACAGAAATCAGGTTTAGTTAAAAAAATTCAATCCATAATAGATCTACTCAAACTTCAATAGCCGCTACATAGCCATGTGCAGCCTAAATGAAATATAACGTTCACAATTACAAATACAGTCACCCCACCCTAGTTTTACGACTTCTTCAAACCCCTCCTAACTCCCCATAACTCCATCCCTGCTCCACATCTCATTCAGAAGTGGAAAAAGAGCGGCAAAAATTATTTCACAACTTTTTTTTCTTCCTTCCACTTCACATCGTCTATTTTATTTTATATATATTTTTTTCCTATATTTCAATAAAGATTTTTTGCAATAAACTTTGACAATAATAGTTGAGAAAGCAATATTGCATTCATATACCCAAACAACGATTATATTTTTTTTCTTCTTTCTTGCTTTTCTTTCATCCATTACGATACGACAACAATTCGATGCTCTAACAAGCAAGAAGCAATTTCATTCTTATTTTCGTATTCGATACACATACACTATATGCCAAAATGAAAAAGTAATTTTGATAAGTCCTTTTGCTATCTGTTTTATATATATTTATATATTTTTTCTCTCTTCACTGACTGCCTTATTATAGTTCAGGGGTGGGCAATCTTGACTTTTTCGCGATACGCCATGTTAATAAGCCTCGATTGAAACCATACACGTTATACGGTTCATATCTTACCCAAAAATGCTTGGCTTCACACTATTGTATGAAGACAGAACTCTAGTGTGCCGCGACACACAGGTTGCCCACCACTGCCATAGTGTTCTGATGCAATATACTCAATTTAGAATCAAATTCGAACAAAAAAAAAATCGTTGAATTGTTAGCTGAGATAAAAGACAAATTTACATACATATATTGACAATAAAAATTGTGAAGAGAGACGAAGTGAAGCATGACGAAATCAGGAGCAGAGTTGTTTGGAATGTGAATGATTTTTTTTTGATAGTTTTGTAGCAATTTTTATGAGTTTTCAATTGTCGAATTGATTTTTGATTGAATTCTTTAGTTTGGTGGAGTATCAGGGAGCTGCAGAGACAGCAATGTTGAGCATTTTTCATGAGTTTTAGAATTTTGTTGCATTCGGGAATTCAATTTTAGTTCTAACGACGATCCCGAGAGACACAATTGAAGAAGGCTTGGTCATGGAACTTTAAGGGCTCTGATAAATCTCTTTTATTAAAAACACATCGAACTGCGTTAAATTTGACTGCTTAAAAGCTTCCATGGCTGTGCCTTCTTCATTTTGAAATCTAATTTTAGTTCCAACGACGATTAATTATGTTATTTTGAGACTTTTCTTCCTTAAAACTTGAAAATGAAACAACTGACATTTCAGGATCCTAAATTAACACAAATTCTAGTCTTAAACTCATTTTCCACCCCAGTTAAGATTACGCCCACGAAATACAAAACCAAGAATAAGTACCAAATCGAATACTTCTTATCATGAGAATTCATTTGATGACAGCTTCGCTATTATAACAAAAAGAAGACAACAATTGCAAAATGAAATATAAAAGGAAAATCTTTTATAAGCTTAGACCCGAGTAACGCAAATGAAGAAGATTTAGGTAGCTAAATGTAGGCAGCTTCTATTCACTATCTCCATGCAGAAGGCTCTCCGCGGAGATTTTAAGGCTTTGATAACGATCTTTCAGTATCCCGAGCGATATAAATGAAGAAGGATTCACTTCGGAGCCATTAACGGCTGAGTTGAACCTTTTT
Source organism: Chironomus tepperi (assembly GCF_022539635.2). Lineage (NCBI taxonomy): Eukaryota > Metazoa > Arthropoda > Insecta > Diptera > Chironomidae > Chironomus > Chironomus tepperi. Next base: position 24,287 of record NW_027226245.1, read on the forward strand.
CACTAACACCTAATGGAAGCAATTAACATGTGGATTCCAGATGTCAACCATATGACTTACTTGTGTCGCTTGGGTTAATAACAAATGGAAACTGTCTTCCTACTTACTTACTTACTTTGTTGGCCTCACAGATCAATTCTGATCCATGGTTTACCTTAGATAGCATCTAATACTGGATCTATCGACATCGTCTTTTTATAAGTTCTTGTGTCTCTTGCGTGATCGCTTGCCTAATATCATGTCTAGCCCAACGAAGTCATTTTGCCTTGATTCTTCGTAGAATTTGTCTTCAAATGGAAGCCAAATGACAGTCATATGTATGCTTCATGGATCCACATGGCCGCGAATTATATTCGACTTTAGCGAAATCCGAAAATTCCATTTTCTCCATATGTGTCACTCGGATTCAGATTTTTCATTTCATACACACACAAAAAAATATATCCTAAAATAAAAACATAAAAAGGCAATGAAAATCTTTAAATTGCACGAAACAAAGCCAAAAATAAAAATTTCGCTTCTCAACTTTGTAAATAAAATGTAAAAATTTTCTTCTTATTATTTTCAGTTTATCAAATTTAACTTTCCGCCTTTTTTTCTTTTGTGCTTTGCGAAAGCTGTAAGCATTTACTCGCACATTACACAAAACGCATTAAATTCTTCCTCTGTACTTAACAATTGTTTGCCTTCATTTCCTCCTCTCATATTTTTTTATCGCTATTATAAAAGAAGTTCCTCTTTTTTTGTGTATTTTTACATAAAAGTAATTCATGTTAAGATGCCTGAATATATCTTTTGATTCTTTTCGTTCAACTTGCATGTATATTACTAAGATGATCGCTGTGGGTTTAAAGATGATTGAATGAAAAAAGAGAAAAGAGATTAAAGAAAAACAGCTATTAACCTTATTAACATGAACGGGATTTAAGGAAACAAACAATTTTGATGGAAGTATTCGTTATTCCGAGTGACGAAGTAATGAATAAGGCTGCACCAAGGAGCTGGTAAGGCTCCGTCTAAGCTCTTTTACTATTACCAATTGAAACAACCTCCATGAAGGTCCAAGTGTGTAAAAGCTATGAAAGTCTTAAAATTTCAAAAAAAATCATGAAAAATTTAAAAATTTTCCGCAACAAAAATTAACAAATACTCAAATTCACAATGGATATCCAATTAACCGAACACTCTTCATATCCATTATTAATTCTATGGGATTAGCCCCAGCATAATTAATAAAGAGGATCAAATTATAATTATTGTATCAATAATAAGATGATTAGACTGTAATCTCATTATTGACCGTTCCTTATCGAACTTGAAATGTAATTCTCATTCATTTTTGTAATGTCCATTAAATGCGTCATTTTTGATCCTATAATTCATCTTCTTTTTAAATAATTCACAGACATAACAATATCACTTACATCACAATCAATATCTGCAAATCATCATTTATTCAGACTCAAAAATTTTGTATACAATATCTTAATTACTGTACCGTAAATCAATGACAATCTTATTGACATGATAAGAAAACAAACACATTTAATTATAGATAAGTTCTATTGTGTTGCAGAAAACATATTGTATTGAACAACAACTGTGTCATGTACTGTTCAATTTTCGATATCAATTTAACGAACAAAATTTCATTCATCAATGATGTCCATTTAATTTAGAATTTGAAGTCTTTGCAGTTATCCAATTGTTTATAGTATTGAAATTTAATGCTGGTTTTGTGTTTGATCTGCCTTGTTGTGGTGTCTGAGTAGAGTGAAATTTGGGGTATCGATTCATATATTGGCGAATCTGCAAGTGCGAGTGTAAGGCCTCTATGGCCGAATGATTAGGCATGGAATCGGATAGCATCATCACTCCTTGGCTGAGTATTTGGGTTCGATTCCCACCATAGACCAATTTCTCAATCATTATTTAGTGTGCTATCGATATAACAAGCATTATGCCCCCTAATCCCTACTAGGGTTCTCTATCTAGGGATTGAGTATAATGAGGCTCCATTCAGGGATTGGTACTTGATCGATTATCCAAAATTCGAGTATTGAGTAGAATTTTAGTGAGATATTGTGTAGCTTGAGCGTATAGTATAAGTAAAACATCAATACCTGGTCTTATGCCACCTCAAAATCATGGACACAGGGCCGTATTTAGAGGGGATGTTTGGACCATAAAATCTTCCTTCCTCACTATTTTGAAGAATATTCTATAACTTACAGGTTATGTCATGAAAAAATTCCCAAAACCTCCTAAATATTTGCAATTTGATCCCTATCCCTTAAACAATTTCAGACCATCCCCCTGCATAGACGTTGCCATCGAATCACCATAAAAAGTTACAATATCTGCAACCACACAATTCCATGAATACAACACCAAAACAGACATTGTATCATCTTTCCATTGTCCATGTTTTCTTTCATCAGAATAATCACTTGCCATCCATGGCAACACACAATCACAAGTGCGATATAAAAGGCAAAACATCCACAAGTCATAAGATAAATATGCCTAGAAATCTAAAAATTGACCTCATCTCCATTATTATTTTTTTTTGTGCCTCGCTTTTTTTTCATAATAATTTTGCGGTGCTTATTCAAACTTTTTTTTGTTGTTGTTGCTGTGTATTCCGAGCACACTTATTTTATATGTTAGTATACACAGATGTAAATGCGCCAAATTCAACACAACAATTTACTTGAATTGGAGGTGATTTAGCGTAGAGATGCGATGAGGGAGGATTATACGCGTTCCTTCCATCTTCCATTTTGCCTTTTGAAAATTGAGATCAATTTTTTTTTGTTGCTTCTCATGGAAATGTTGCCGAGTGTAAATTAGCACTTTGTGGATAAGCTCAATTCACAGACGGAAAAAAAAATTGTTCATCATAAGCCCGCAGTGGTGTTGATTGCTATGGTGCCTGTGCGTAACAATTATCTGTCATAATTGTAAATTATATTTTATATTCTATCTACAATCTACGTTTTGATGTTGATGTGCCTTCATTGAATTACCATATCGAATGTTGCCAGGTTTCATACTTTTATTTTATCATCATCAAGACGTAATGGAGAGGCGTACAATGGAAATAAATTACTGTTTATAAATTCATTTTTTTTTTTGCTCTTAATGTTGAATAATAAATTCATTTCTATGGTGAACTAGTGAAATGAAAACTTTTGCTTATCGTGGTTTTTTGAAACAATTTTCTTCTTCGTTAAAGTTTATCAGAAATGGAAAAGGGAAGTTTGAGATGTAATTTATGGTTTTTAACGCATTTACACAGCATTTACATACAAGTGAGCTCGAAGTTGATTCGGATTTTTGATGGAAAAGTAAACTCTACTTCACTAGCAGTAGCAGGAGCAGGGGCGTACCTAGAGGAAGGCGAGGAGTTGGAGTCAACCTTAATATCCATTGTTAACTGTGAATTAATGTCAATTTTTGTAGATTTTTTGATAAGAAATGTACAAAAATTATGTTTTGAGCTGTTCATTTATGAAGTTATTTGACTCAATTAAACAGCATAGACAAATTAAGTCGACTTCCATCTCAGCTTTAAGACAATCATCAAATCGTCAAATCATTCAAAGGGTACCCAGACATGTCGCTGTACTCATTTATCTGTCACTTATCACCTAAGTTTTCCGCTCCTTCTTCATCTTTTGCAGACTTCTTTGCATAATTTACAGGATGAAAGCTAGCTTCCTATCCTGTTTTGGGCTATTACATGCCTCACAGGCGAGGTTTTTGAATAGGGTTTTTATTTACATATTATTTAAAGCATCAATTCTAACATAAATAATTCGTTAGTGGTGTTCTTATCCTAACAGACAAAGAGCATGCTCTTGAGAGCTTGCTCACCTTAAATATACTAGTTGAGCATGCTCGTGAGCGTTACTCTTAGTTTATTCTTCTTAAGAGCAATATCTTTGTCTGTTAGGGTTAGTGATAACAGGGAACACCACAAGAAGGCAAACCCTTGACATTTGGTCCACCAACGAGTCAGATCAATAGATTTTCCAATCCATTAAATGTTTTAGGTGCTCTCCTCTTATAGAATTTGAGCTCTGTAACATGATTCTGTAAAATGTTTGGGTTTTCAAGGTAGAGTCTAGATCTAGACTTATCCACTTACTTCGTTGGCCGTTCATATCAAGTGTCATCCAAGGCTTATTAAGGGATATTTCAATATTGATCCCATTTCAGAACTCATGCTAACAATCCTTTTCAGCTGTAGAATTTCTATCTAATAACCCCTAGCCCTATGTAACAGAACCATATAAATCAGACAGTTGAACAAACAACAGACAATACAACCTTTATTCCACCACAAAAAGTATCTCCATACAGAAAAAAAGAACAAGAATAAAAAAAAATTTTCGCGACGTAAATGAAGCAAATAATTTCTGTGTAACAGCCACAATGATGGAGAATTTAAATATTTAACACATTAATGTCGCATAGTGTCGTCATATTTTTTGCCACATTAAATGTCCAAATGATTTCCATGATAATTTTTCACAGCCGTTGTCGTATTGTTAGTCTTTAATGCCTTTTCATGCTGCTTTGTCGCTTGAAAATGATTGAATTAAGGGACGAGAAAATTTTCCATATTATTTAATTACTAATAACTTTATTTTCATAAAAAGTCAATTTTTCTTCGTTGCTTTAGGCTCATAAATTATGTGGGTGGGTTAAGGATGAGGGTGTGAATGAGGCATTTTCGATATTTATAAGCTATTAGCCTTACAACATAGCATCATGACTTTAAAATTTGATCCGATTGTTGAGAAAATTTTTTATTAAAATATTCGAGAAGTTTTCCTCGAGTGGGATTCAATTTTCAAGAAGCTTTTCAAGCTTGAAGGAGAACAAAAAAAAAATATTTTAAAATTCAAGAGATTTAAATTTCTAATTTTGAAATACTTCAAATTCAATCTCATTACAATAATGTTGAAAATAAATTACTTGTCAAGTACTTTATGCTTCAAATACAGACATGTCTGTGATATTTCGATATATCTAAGAGACTTTGAAGGTTCTTAAATTTCATTCTCGAATTTATGTTTTTTCTTTATTATGTTGTAAATAATTATATTAGGTAACTCAGTCATTATGAATGTGTCTGGAAGTGAATCCCCACCTAAACAAATGAAGAGGAATCCGCTAAATTTGGCAGCCATATGGATGCCAAACGGAGACGGCTTCCATTTGGTGACAACAATAGAGGTTTAGTGGAACCTTGAAAGATCCATGTCGAAGACTTTTTCATTTGTGTCGCTCGGGAATGATGCATTGAACTTGAAGGTATTTGTTACTGAGACGAATTTTGATGTAAATAATGTCTGCAATGGATTAGGTTTCAAAAATAAGCATGTATAATGATTGTATGCTTTGTTTGTGACAAATAATATTAAATATTGCTTGATAAATATTATAAGTTAAAATAAATTGAAATGATCAAAATACAATCCCTAATAGGCAAAAATTGTACTCTCAAGAACAGAGCAAGCTAAGAGCAACGTTCACAAGCTCATCCTGGATATTTAAGATGATCAAGTTCTCGAGAACATATTCTTTGCTTTTTATTGAATATTTTCCTGAATTGGATTCCATTTTACTCTATTTAACTTCCAATGAGCGCTCTCACTTCTTACTAGAATGCAATCGTACCATGTGAGTGCGCTCATTGTCTGTTGTTAATTCTATCATATTTCTTACTTATCTAGTTTGTACATCTCAATTGTGAAGCTCAGTCACATTTTCTGAACATAATTTCTGTCTGCATTGATAAGATTTTTCAATGATACTTTAATATTTTACCCGTATTAAAGAAATTGACGATTTGATTGCCAACCCTGCAATCTTACTCCCTTCCTTTTTGAAGGACTAAAACTGACAGTGTACCTTTTGTGGTAAGCTACGATCAAACTCCCAAACGATGTTTCTAAAAAATTTCGTGGGTTAATATTGCGCCGCAGCACACAGTTTGCACAACATTGCTTTGCTTGCTTAAATCAAGCTGATAATTCTAGACTTTTCATGTGCGTAGCATTACAACTTATTTGAAGCCCTTATCTATCACTCCAAACCCTTTTGCCTCAGACAAATTTAATCAAAATAATTTTAAAAACAGCACCAGCTAATTAGATTCATAACTCGTGTCTTCGAAAATTCGATACTTTATACTGTCTTAATGTAATCATAGAATATTTTCATTCACAGCATATTTATATAAAGTTTGCAAACATTTTGAAGAGTTTCTTCATTTTCTTTAATCAACAAAAAATTTGTGTATCGAAACAAGATCAATTTCCAAATAGATCCAATTACCAAAAAATAAAAAAAATTTCATTTTGAATCATTTTTATGGAAAATTATTCTCGTACAATTTATCAACAAAAAAAAAATTATGACATAAGAAGCATAAATATTTATGCAATATAGATCAAAAATTATCTTGATTTAATGCTCTCGAGTATATAGAAGGAATGGAGGGGAGATGAAGGACCAACATCAAAAATTCAAATTTATTTCTTTTTTTTTCTTTTATGCTCCCATTTAAATAAGAATAAGAGTAATCCACTGAATACGCAGAGAAATAAAAAAAGCTGTCATTAAAATGTAAATCACGTTCTTAAAAAAAGAATGAAAAAGAAGATAATAATGAAGGAGGGAAAAAAAAAATGTCTAATGAATATCAAAAAAAAAGTACGAAAAAAATAAAAAAAATTAAGAAGGACGACATTTGGTAGTGAAGTTATGATGATGAATTATTTTTGGGGCGCTTCTTGCTGTCTAAAAAATCTTGATTGCTTCTATTTTGATGCAAAGTTGTAAGTTTGGTTCTTGAAAAATTGAAAGATTGATAGAAATATTCAAATTTTTAATCTTTAAGTCTATTGTATGTGATTATGACTGAAAAAATTCAAAATCGTTATCTAATCCTGATATATGACTCGGAATAAAAGATCTTAACTTGATTTCTAAAGCAGTCTAAGATTTATTGTCTAAGGAACAGAAGAATATTCTTATAAGTCATTTTAGAGCCATTTTACCCAAGTTTCACATAATTACCACATGGAACCTCGTATCAACCGAAATGGTTCTACATTGAATTGGCTTTTAAAGCTTAGAGCTACAAAAGTGACACAAACTTGGCGAAAAAGCCAGCCGAATTTGCTAATTGGCTGCTAATTGGCTTTAAGTGTACTGCCGATCAATATGTACCAATCGTGTAATGATGCAAATTAGCGCTTAGTATTGCCAGAGCAACACAAATTTAACTGTTGGTAACATGGCGATGGGTCAGGAGAATACTTAGAACCAAATGGCTACCATGGCTACCAAGTGGATTCAAATGCTCAGTAAGGAGTCGAGATCAAGTTGAAAATGTTTCAAAAATTGAATCAAAATTCTGTCCTAATTTTGAAAATTTGTCCACAAGAGCCCGGACCAGAATTCGAAGTCAAGTCGAGTTGAGTCGACATTTTCTTACAAAACTCAATTCGACTTCGCGCTTTGGTTAAAACAGCATAAAGACATCAAATAAAAATCTAGCATCTAACAGTCATTCCCGACAAAACAACAATAATCCTAACTATCTTCATCACTTTACATCCTCAAAAAAATTATTGAACTTTTTGAAATTTTCTTTTTTTCTTCTAAAGATTCTTCGCTCAAATATTCACAGCATAAATTCATCTTCATGTTCGCCCTTTAACTTTTCTTTTGAGAGGAAATAAAATTTTCCACTGTAATTTTCTTCTTACGCACAACTGATCAGCAAGAATGCCTTCTCCATGCCTCTTATCTTGATGCTTCAAGCTATGAAAAAACTTTTCTCATTTTATGAATTTTTTTCTTCTCTTCTCTTCCTCTTGTTCCTTCACATTCTGTTGGTCTTGAAGTTTTTCAAGAATTTTTTTTTCGCTCTCCATTCTAGGAGTGTTAATTGTTCTTGTTTTTTATGATTTGGTGTTTATTTTATTGGATGTGATGTAATGAAAATTATTTTTTTGAGGTTTTTAGGGAATTTAAGTTAGTTGAATTTTGGAGAATAAGGATGATATTGCAGTGATTTTTATTGAGTTTAAAGTCACAAAAAGTGATTTAAGATAAAAATTTGTAAATTAGCATTAAATAAGTCGAAGTGGCTCGGTGGCGTAGTGGTTTCGTTCTTCGGGACTGAATTACATGGACCCAGCGATCATTAGTTCGAGACTAGGTATGGGAAATTGCTCTTATGTCCTTTTTTCGAATCATGTGGACTAAAAAATGAGAATCTGCTCAGGAAAATCTAGTTGATTCCGAGGTCATAATGGATCAAATAAGTCCATACCAGTCCAATTAGGTCCATACTGGATCAATAATTCATATTAAACCAATTGTCCTTTACTATATCTAAACATAAATGACATTCGGTTATCGACCTGTAGTTCTACTGCAACTTCATAAGTTGAGTCTCGTACGGCAGAAAAAGGTCACTTTCCTAACAACTTGTTTGAACAGGATTTCAACCTGCGTCCTGCAATTTCCGGTTGTTCACTCTTATCACTAAGCTATCGGGGTTGATTAAAGCGCCTCGCACGTCAATTTGACAATTTGAACTTATTATTCTGTTTTGAAAATTTCTAGACATTGTAATGATCTGTACTGTAATGCAGCTGTTAATAATTTAATATTGTCCTATCATGTTTGATGAGATTTCACACTAGATTCAATTTAATTCAACACAAATGACCTCTTTAGAAATCAAATCAAATCCAACCCATCCACCAAAATTCCAAAACATCCAACATCATCAAAAACTTCCATCCCTAGCATTTAAGGAACTAAAAAATTTTTCACTCCCCCACTTCCTTTTTATCACAATAAAAATAAAGTTTTATTTTTATATAAAAAAAAGTAAAATAAACATCAAGTCCAGTCATATAATTCAATTATAAAATTCATGTCTCGTAATTCCATCCTCGTCTCTTCTTCTGAACACTACCGAGTATAGAAAATAAAAATAATAAATGTTAAATGTTGAGCATAGATTGATTTTTTTCTGCCCTTTACGCCCATTTTCTCGCTCGCTTTTTTTTTATTTTTCCACAACAATAAAATGAAAAAATAAAAATGATTTTTTTTCATCGGAATTGAAATGGAATTGGGCAGTTCATTGGAAAAAAGGTTCTTTTGAGCGATTTTGTTAGAATTTTTTTTAACAAAAATACCAAAACAGGCATAAATGAATGTACTCATGAGTATACTCAATCAATATAATTTAGCATGGTCAATTTTGTGAGGATACTCATGAGAATGCTCATTATCTGTTCGGGTATGATTTGATTGTAGAGACCAGGGTTTGACAATCTTTTGCTTTTTACGGCTCACCTTGTGGTCGAAACTGCACACGACATACGATTCATGACATTTCCGGCGCTCTAATGCGCTTCGGCTCATAGGTTGCCCATCATTGGTATAGAGCAATTGGTTACTACACAGTCTAAAATTGTCTTGGATCAGGCATTTTATCGAACGTTTGGAAATTAAGTAACTCTTAAAATATCATTTTTAGTCCTCTAAGCGCTACATATTTACCCAACGTTTCCTCAAAGCTAAGACATTGACTTAATCCATGTGAGCATCCAGAACAAGGCTATGTTGGCATTTTTAGGATGATTTCCATTGTAGATCTGTGCTAATAATGCAAAACTTCCATAATTTTGCCTTCCCACCTAAGCATCTAGATATAGATTATCTTGAGGTCAGATACTGTCTATTTTAAGACAGGGACTAAGTGTAACTAAATTTGGAGGATTTTCGGGATTTTTTTTTAGAAACCCAAATAAAATGAAGAAAAATTAGAAAAGTTTTGTGCTCCAATCTCAACCATCCCTCTGAATACACCCCTATAGAGACAACTCAGCATCAAAAAAATTCAAAACCAATTTAAAAACACAAGGACATCATCAAAAGCTCTCCACAAAAAATAAGCGTTAGAATTGACGACAAAAATACCATCAGCTTGTAGTCGGTTAATTTTTATTATTGTACACACATAAAAGCAGCTGATAAATTGAATGGCAATTTTACAATGTTACTTAAATGGACCTATAATCTGCAATGTGTTGTAATTTTGTTCCTCTCCACATCCTATACTTTTTTTCCATTTTTAATGTCGAACTGAAGAGAGAAAAATGTGATTCAATTTTTTGTCCCGTTTTCCAATAGCATTAAAACTTCATCGTCATTGCAGTTGTGATCTGAATGACAAATTTGACTTCTTTTATATATTTTTTTGTATTATAGCAGCAGCTAGCAGTTGAGGAGTGGGAGGCAAAGAATAAATAAAATGAGAGACGAAAATTAATGGTGCCTCGAATGTTAAAAAATACGAAACAGCTGAAATAACAATTTTTTATTATCGTAAATTGAATGTTGCTGCTGTGCCTGATTTTTTGTGGACGAGTGAGGCTTTCTGCTGTGCCTGATGATGATTTCTGCTTTTCTTCTTCTTCCGCCTTACTTGATTTTATTATTCTAACATACAATTTTCAACATATCACAAGCCTACCTACGTAAATATTTACTTGAATTTTGTATTGTGTATCTCGTTAAAGTTTATTTACTGATACATCCCTCCTAAAGTCAGCCTTTCATCGATATGGAACCTTTTTTGTCGGTTTTGTTTACAAAAAAATATTTTTTTTTTCGTCATGTTAACAAAAATAAATACTAATTAATTAAAGGATAAATTACACTAATTAATTTAGTGTCCATACCTAGCTTACCAATGACTTGCTTTGTCGTTTAAGCTTTATTGGTTTATTTATTTTGGAATGTTGAGCTGCTTGGTAAATGTTTTTTTGTTGGGTATGAATTTTGCGTAATTTTTGGAAAATTATTTGCTTTGGGAAATTGGGGAAAATTGGAGAAAATTGTAGACTTTTGAGATTTTCTGATGCAGCATGATTTATGGGACGTGAGACAGAACGGGAAATTCCAGTCAAGTTCGTGTTGTTGTCGATAGAACTGGCTACAGATTGGCAAGCTTTCGCCAGTTTCAGGCGACATCTGATAGGGGCTATGAATCACAATTGGTCTGTATAATCAGTGTCAGGGCATGACTCTTGTAGAGATTACTTTTTGGACTTCTGAAGTCCAGATTCCCAAATCTTGACATTCAAAACAACAAATTTTGAAGAATTCCATCAAATCATCAACAATCCCAACTCTGACCCTACCCAACGACATCCCAACGAATCTTAAAAAATCTGACAAATCCCATCCACTGGATATAAATTCAAATGTTATTCCATCAAATTCAAATTCATCACGAATCACAGAATAACAATACAAATCAATCAAATTAGAACAATGATGAAAGCTTTGCCATCAATAAAATTTCAAATCACAAAATCTCCCACGTATCCAAAAATCATTATAAACAATACCGCACACCCACACCCACATAGAATAATGCACAGATCATATCGCAAAAAAATATTTATAAATGGAGTCTAAATTTCAAACTGGATTATAGCATTTTCATCGACATTCAACTAGATTAACCACTATTTGAATATTCAAAAAACATATTGACCAGATTGTACACACATGCATGCATAGAGTCGGGCACCATATGAATCGATTGTTTGGTGCAGCAACAACAAAAAAAAGAGTGTAATATTTAAATTTGAATCGATTGTGAAATAAAAAAAAGTATTTGAAACAAATCAAAACACTATTTTCAAATGTGGTTTATGTACATACACGAATGCAGACATGAAGAGCATGAAAAAGCATGCAATGAAGGCATGGGGTTCTGGGGGGATGCATACAATTGATCAATTGAACATACAATGGATTGTGTAGTTTGATAAACATTGATTTTAAATCCACTCAATTTCGATAACAAATCAAACATAAAATGCATAACACAGCATAGTCAGGAACTCGACTAACTCAAAAGCCTCAAAAAAACAAATCATAAAATATATTTGAAAATGTTTTGAGGTTTTTTTTTGCCGTTTTTTAAGTATTTTTCATGTTTGTCAGTTCAATGGATATAATATTTGGATATGTGAGAAGGTGTAAGCATAAAACTTTTGCCATGACCAACATAACCAACTCTCTCTCATTCTCTTTTTGTGTGTGTGTCCAAAAAAATACATAAATTTTTATACTTTTTTTCATTTCAAAACATATGATGATGATTTTTAGCTGCATCAATTATTCAAATGCATGTGCTTCCACTGTAACTCTTTTGGGTATGAGATGGAATATTCCAATGGTGCATGTGATGTTTTTGGGGATACTTTTTATGCTCGTAATTGATATTGCAATTTTTTTTATATTTCAAATGTGGTTATGGCCATAAAGTTATGGGTCGAATCAAATATTCATAGATTGCCATAGTAGTTTTTTAGTTGATGCATTGATGTTGCTAATTGATCAAAGGGGTATTAAATTGTATATTTACATGAATGACAATGTAAAGTTCTTTGGCATTTATTATTTTGAAATGTTGCAACTATTTCAGATATGACGTATGCTTGTGCTGTATAGTTCACTAATTTTTCAAATGTTGCTATAGTTTATGAATTAGAAAGGTGAATTGTTGTGAATGGGAATTTTTAAATTTTGTATTGTGGCTCATTTGACTTTTAAGTTCTTACTTTCACAGTATCAGCACCAGAGTCAAGATGTGAGCATTTTGAAAAACATTTTTTTGCCATTTTGGGCATATACTTAATAATTTGGGAAATCGAAGCTAAATTTTCAAAATATCCTCAGCTTTAGTAGGTTTCAGATTGTCAAAGTTGAAAAATTTTTTTTCTTCAAATGCTTGACGATTTAAGGTACAGTCTTGCACAGTACAAAATAAAAATTTTAAATTTTTTTAAATCTTCCCAAATTAACTGATATTTTTCTGGATTTACTCCGAATTAACTATGCTTAGCTCAACCAAATTTTCAATATCAACAGGAACAACGATAAAAAAAAGTTCATAGTCTTTATCAATGTTTACATTTTAAATATATAACCCTTTAGATAACTAAAGTTATGATAACATAAAATTCGCAATATTTGAAGAAGAAAAAAAATTCGAATTTTAAAAATAGAATAAGATAGTTTATTTTTGTACATAGAAAAAAATATCCGTGAATAAATATCATTCTCTTTTCATTAGAGGAAGAAGTAGCCGGTGAAAAAATTATAATAAAGGTCAAATATTAAAATTATAGTGATTAATAGATGATGGAAATTAATTTATTGAAATTAAAAGTTGAGTCTGTCGAATTTTTACTGTTTTCTTGATGAACAATGGATATTTTTCTGTGATTTCAAAAATAATGAAATGTTCAATTATAAGAAGTTAATAAGCAATTAAAAATTTGTGTTAAATGGTTAGTTCAATTAAATTATGTTGAAAATTTCTTAATTGAAGTGAAAATTCAAATGATATGAATGCTTTTAAACTGAAAAATTTTATACAAATCTAAATTTAGCAACATCAAAGTTCAAACAAAAAAAATCACGTATGCAATTTAATCATGTTTATTTTAGTTTTTGTTTAAAATATGTGTTATTGCTTATAAAGGTGAGCACCAAAAAATTACCCAAATTAAATGAAATTCAGAAAGGAGATTTTGTTTATTTGATTTGAGGGTGAAATTAAGATCCACATGCTTGTATTTCCAATTTTTAAGTTGCAATTTCCGGTTGTAACTTATAGTTTGTTCAATGCTGCAAGCCTGCACTTAATTCCTGTAAAAATTTTAAAATATTAAATTCTTGTAAATAATTTGACATTTTTAGATGCTGAGTTGACTTTTTTTAAATTTGAAAATCACGTACACATTAAAAATCCCCAATAGTCCGTTCACTTATTACTCATATTTTTTATCAAGGTAAAAAAATATCAAAACAAGAGCTTTATAAAAATTTATTCAAAATCTTGATTTTCCATAGATAAAGATTGATAAACATTGTAAATCGAAAGTATTGTGATTTTTGTACAAACAGTTTGGGCGAATTCGCAGAATGTAAAAATTTTCATATAAATTATTTTCTATATTGCTTGTCAGATACTTGTAAATTGCTTCTAAAAAGTAGTTGCTTATGAAAATTGGTTTTAATTTCTATTAATTTTACATTTCATACTTTCGTTTTTCATTTTAGTTCATCCTTTAATATTCTTTTAAAAAATTACAACAAAATTTTCAAAATGGAACTTAAAAGTCCAATTTCTCTTGATATAAGAGACGAATTAAGTGACGATTATTTTTCCTCAACAGATCAACCATCTTTAAGTAATTCATTAATAAACAAAACAAATCAAAAATTTCTAATTAAGTTTTTAAAAGGAAGTAACAATATTTTTGACAAAGAGACAAAAAGACTGTGTAGAATTTTGAAATTTTCTTGTGAATGGAGTTTGGATGAAGTCATTGAGATTCTCAAGAATTTAAAATACAACGATTATCCACATTTGTTTATATTCATAATAGAAACAGAAAATATTGGAATCAATCGAACCTTTTCAACAAACAGAAATAAAACAAACAAAAAGTTAGAAAATGCTGAGAAATTAAAAAGAACGATTCTTAATTTCAATAAAAAACGACCGCTCCTTATCCAGTGGACCACAAGAGATGAACAAATGACAAAATTTTATTACAAAGATGAAAATTCAACTAGACTTTATACCATTGATCAGGACCAGAGAGATTTTCAAAAATATTTAGATTTTTCAACATTTTTTTGTTCATTTTTGGATGGAAAATTTGGAATTCTTATCGATCAATTACTGTCAAATTTTCCTGAAATTAAAAATTCCTCACTTATCATAGGATTATTAAAAACTTCAAAATTGGAACAAGATTACTCTCATTCATTGATTCTAAAAATAGCACAACATGGTTCGAAAAGTGATTTGCTAGCCTTTTTGGAAGCTTCTTTTAATGACGACAGAAGGATACTTAATGAGGAGTCACAAAAATATTTATATACTGAGTTTATTGAAGATGCTACATTGAATGACCAAGAGCAATTATCTTCAGCATCTAGGAATGCCACAACTTCAGTTCTCCTGACTGCCGTTGAAGCTAAAAATGAAGAAATTGTTGACTATTTGATAACTTATTGTTCTCATTTAATACAAAAACTTCCACTTGAACATCAAGTCAGAATTTCGGAAGCAGCACTTAAAACCAATCAAATAAACATTCTTTGTGATTTGTTAGAATTTTCTGATTTTCCATTTCCATCAGTTAACTTAAGATTCTTTAAAATCATGAGTGATCGATTTAAATTAAGAAATGCGATCGAAGATGAAGACTTCTCAACAATTGATCATTTTATCGACAATAACTTGGGTCTCAAATACAGTTACTGTCCTGATAATAAATCAGCATTAACTTGTGCAAAAGAATTAAAAAAGACAAATATTTTCTTTCATCTAAAATCGAAAGGCTTTCAAGGAGAAAATGTCGAAGACGTCTACAATAATTTGTGCAGAAGTGAAAAGACTAAAGCTATTAACCATGCTGTTCAGCAAAGAAAGAAAAATGTTAAAGATTCAATTCCAATTAAACATTGTGCAGTCATGTTATTATCAGCCAAATCAAGCATACACAACAGAAGGATAGAAAAGAAGCAAGAGTTGCAACATAGAAAGAAGATCATACGATGGTTTGAGGAAATTTACAAAGTCGCTCCAGAATTGCTTGAAGTTGCTGCATCATGTGAATATTTGAAAATCATTTTTGATTTTGAAGCTGTATCGGTAAGTTATGCATATTTAATGATTTTAAAATAAATCTGGTATTAATCCTTCAAATTTCTTATTTTTGCAGGTTGAAAATGTTAGCTTAGGAGAATCAAGTGCATGTGGCTCCACATATCCAGTCAGCAAATGGATCTTCATCGGTGCAAAGTTATCAGATTTTAAACGAGATCAAGAAATTAAAGGAATTATTGCTCATGAGCTGTGCCATTATGTATTGTGCTTGGTTTATGACAATCAGGAAAATCCTTATTACAAATATTCATTGGATAAAAAAGAAGTTTTTGATAAAATTGTTACTGAAACTAACTTTTGGTCAGAAACTGAGAATAACCAGTTAGATGATGAATGTTTCGGTATTATTTCCTCAGTTTATTTACAATATGCAGAGAAAGATTTTCATCCAGAATTGATTGTAAGACCTGTTCAAATTATGACACAATTTGATAATAACAAAAAAAAGTTTAATTCTATTCAGAATAAATTTAAAAATCTTTTTGATTTTTGGCATAAAAATGTGATTCCGGAGCTAAAAAAATACATTCAAAAGAACAAAGATGTCGTAAAATTAAATAAAGTTGTTGGTCTTTTATCAGTTTTTCAACAAAATCAAAATTTTGAAATCATTAATTCGAAAATTAACAATGAAATTCTTGATAAAAATCTAAATATAATTTCAACAAATTCTTCAAAACTTTTATTTAACGATATTTATAAAAATCTTTTGACAAAGTACGGAATATTGCTGGATTCACAAAATCTATTTATCGAATCACAAGCATTTAAAAATGAATTAATAAAAAATAATTTTAATCACATTTGTACACAACATTCAGAATTAAATATTTTTATAGATTGTACACAGGAAATTCCACACGATGTGTACAAAATGTTTGCCCAAAAAGATTTCAATTGTACATTTATAATATCAAATGAAAATCAATATGAAAAAATTCATAAGCAGATCCCGAAAAAAAATTTAAAAAACATGACTTATTCAGAAATAAAATATAAATTTGAAGATTTAAATGAACAAAGTCAGAAAGGACTACTTGAAATTATGCTTAATTTCCAAAATAACCATAAATGTTCTCTAAAAGACCTGCTTTCAAACCTTACACAGTCGAAAGATGCACAAGATCATGATCAAGTAATGCTTAATTGCCTCCGGGATGTAATTGATGATGAACTGTTCATTTCGCTTGTTAATGATGAAGAAATTGTCATTAATCAGGAACAGGAAAACTATAATTATGTCAAATCTTTTGAATTTTTGTATCAATTAAGAAATTTTATTTTGGACAACGATTTAGTATCCCAAGATGAAGTACTATCAAAAATCCAGCATAAACAGTACATTCTTATATCTGACAATGCTGGAAGTGGAAAGAGTTGGGTAATGAAAAATTTTAAAAATATTTTAATGGAACAAAATCCAACAAAATGGATTTATTTTATTGATTTAAAGCAATTTATTGACGAATTTAAAACGAAAGAGAAAAGCATTGTAGAATTTTCAAATTTTATGGTTGAACACATCATGAAGTCTAAAAATTTTGAGAAGAAGATTTTTCAAAAATTCTACGAAAAAGGAAAAGTTGTAATTTTTTTCGATGGATTTGACGAAATTGCACCAGACTGTGCTAAGATTGTGTTAAAATTAGCAAAATCATTTACATTTAATGAAGGAAATCAATTGTGGATGTCTACGCGAGATTATTTTGCAATTGATTTACAAAATGAAATCAAATTTAGTTTAAACTTTAGTATTTATAATTTTACTGACAAAGATGGAGTAAACTTAATAGTTTCAAGCTGGATTTTAAATGAAATTCAGGATAAAAGTATTATAAAGTCAAAAGACGAATTTATTGCTATTGTCAAGAGCAATCCGTGTTATAAAAATTATAAAAAAATAGCCGAAGAAATCATAAAAAACGTAGCAATGACTGATGGTCGTTCAATAGGATTTCCACAGCTGTTCTTTATGATAGCTGATATATTTAAAAATAAAAAACAACAAGCACATGTCATTAATAATTATAAAATTTATGAAACTTTTGTGCTTAATTTGTATAAAAGATGGATGGGAGATAAAGGTCAACTCAGAACCAAAGCAAACACAGAAAGTCTGCATTATGAACAAAATTTTTGGAAATTTCATCAATATTTAGCAATAAAAATCTTATTTCCTGATCTTGTAGAAGAAATCTTCAAAAAATATGATGGAAGTGAGTGGCCTGAAGAAGAAATAATAGCGTGTGGAATAGTCGGTAAAACCTTTAGTTATTCCTTCCTGCATAGAACATTTTGTGAGTTTTTTGTTGCTGATATGATTGTAAAAGCATTGAAAGAAAAAAATTTAAATCAAAAATTTATTAAACTCATTGTAAAGGTTCTAACAATTAAAAAGTTTGAGGTCATTTGCATGTTTTTAAATGATGCCATTGACAGTTCAGTCCTATTAAAAGTTCATAATGTATTAAAAAATGATTTCAACAATTCTTTAGCAAGCTTCGAAAAATATGCAAATTTTAGCATATTTTTTACAAAAAATCTGGAAAATTTAGTTGATCCTTATTTGAAACTACTCAAAACTTCAAACTACATGATAGTTAAGAATATTCTATATAAAAATCTTTGGATTGTTGTTGAAAATACAAAATTCAAAAAAATGTTTCTTAAATTTCAAAATTTCATTTTTGATTTTTTGAAAGAAGATGATTTAAAGTATTTGACAGTTAATTCAAAGATTTTTTTAAGTCTTATAGGATCAAGCTTACATATTAAAGTTTTTGAGCAGTTTTTAATAAAAATTGAAGAAAAATTTGGTCACGAGATTGTTAAAGATGGATTAAAACAATTCATTAGTGAGAGTCGGAAAGAAAACATTTTCTATTTTCTGTGCAAGTCAGTAAACTTAAATGAATATAAATTTTTGAAATTTATAGAAATCATAAAAAAATATCTAAAAGTTGAAGAGATTTTCAATTTAATTAATAACTGTAATCAATATGAGCATGGATTAATAAGAACTTATGTAGGATTAGGAAAAGTAGAAAACCTTAAAATGTTGTGGACACACACAGAAACGTTTTTCGAATCAAAAGAAAATTTTATAGAATTTCTAACGGAAAAAGATAGTTACGAAAAGAATCTATTCCATAGTGCTGTTGTTTGGAAAATTGATTTTCAAGAAGTATTTTGGGACCTAATCTTAAAGACATTTGAAAATTTGGAGAATTTAAAAACTTTTGTCCTGCAAAGAGATGAGTGGGGAAAGAGCTTTATTCATTACCTTGTAGAGCATAATAAAAATCCAAATGTATTTGAGTTCATATTTAAAACATTTAAAGACAATTTTAAGAAAAATGGACTTCGGGAAATCTTAAAGTCTAAGGGATGTAAGGAAATGAGTTTATTACAAACTGCAATGTGGAGATCTGACGTCATTCAAATTCATCATATTTTATGGAAAGTTTATCAAGACATGTTTCCTGTTGCTGAAGATTTTAGAAACATTATTAAGGAATTGGATGAAAAAAATAGAAATATTCTCAATACAGCAGCAAAACATGCATCTATAGAAACATTTAAATTATTAATAACTAGCATAGAAAAGTTTGTTCAACCTGACGAAATGATCAAATTGTTAAGTAATCTAAGTATTCATAATCAAAGTATTTTACATTTAGCTGCACGGTATAATGAGTCATTTGAAGTTCATCAGAGTTTATGGAATGTATTCCGTAAATATTTTAAAGATAAGTTAATTTTAGATTTAATTAAGCTAATAGATACATTTGATCAAGATGGAAGGGATGTTCTTAATACTGCTGTTAAGTTTAATACCCAACAATTAGTAGATTTTACAAAGAAAGAAATCAATCGTTTGAATCATGAATGCGAACAATTTAAATTATAATATACAATATATTTTTAAGTGGAATAGAAAAATGTAAAATTCTCATATATTTTGTAAATATTTAGGATTTAAGTATATTAAGAATGTCTATATAGTTTTATTTAAAAATAAAATAGCTTATACTTTGTAGTTTATTGATAATAGACATATCTGTAATTTTACAGTTCTTTTAAAAAGACCTGGAGCTATACCAAATCAGAGTGGGCTAGAATCTGAAAGTCAAGATCACAAAATTCCAAAAAGACGCCATCATAATAGTCCGGAACTCTACTGGAAGCACCTCCACAATAAAATCCTTTCCTGCCCTGCAGAATACACCCAAAATCCACCCAATAGATCAAAATCAATTAATTTTCGTCAACTTACCAAGTCACCAAAAGTCACATCCATTATGACTTACACAATTGTCAAATGTCACAACTACTTTTCACTTTCAATTCTTCTTTCACTTTCTTACCTAACAAAAATAATAAAAAAAAAATCAAGCATCACCTTTATTATTATTTTTTTCTTCTGTTACGACAACCTTTCTGTCATTCTGACTTTTCAACTTGAGGCCACAAAAAAAAGAAAGTCTTCTTCTTATTCCAATTATTACTTCAACAGGCAAAAAAAGTTTGTATTCGTAGGAAGAAGAGTGAAAAGTCAAATAATATTATGATAAATAACAAAACAAATTTAATAAAAGGTGAAGTGAGAGAAGTAAGTCGATAAGGAACACTCAACAATCAATCAATTTATTTCGTATTAAATAATAAAAAGTAATAAAGTTTGTCGTATCCCTTGTGTACATCAAGTATTTTCAAAGAATGTTTATGTTATTTATTTATGTATGTGCAGTGGATGTAATAAATTATTTTATGCTTTATGTCTTAATGTTCTTGGAAATAATTTTATGGGAATTTTAGGGAGAGATAGGGTTAAAGCTAATAGAAATGGTCGGAGTTGACTTGATGTTTGATATCGAATTGAGGAGACTTCGAGCTTTGGTTCGATGTCGACTTAGAGTTTGTATGGAAAATTCCACTTCGAGCTCTGGACTCAATTGATATATTTATATAGTGTAGTAAATTAAGCGATGACTGGCATCAATGGACCAATTGGTAGGGTTTAGGTTTAGGTGTCAAAGTTTGAATATTGACCGAATACTGGAGTTCTGGACTTACATGTGAGGAATTATTTAGCGGGTATTTTGAAGAAGTAATACTGAAGTCATGATGAAGGACTTGACACTATATCGTATAGAATGATGACGTAAATTTTATAATACACCGCAAAAATGGAACGAAATCAGAAATCGCGCAGTCATCAGGGCGCTTTTACGTCTTGAAGTCAACGCGGCGACATATCAGCACCTTGTTGACTATTTTTTCACTCGGATTGAATTGGTTGCAGACACTGCCGTACAATTTAAAATAAGAAGATTAATAAATCATGTTTTTAGGTCAAATCTCCACCCACTCTTCTTCCCACCTTCCTTTCAATATTTTGAGCAAAATTCTTGTATTTGTTGAAATTCCTCGAGACAAAGATCTCAAACACTCTATCCGAATGTTAAGACTCCTCCCCTCGGCGTAATGCTTCCAAAGAAAATTATGAAGTAAAATTGTGAAGCATCCATAAAGAACCTCTCACCTCCCTAAACGTTACATAATTTCTGAACGTTCTCTAGCCTTACAGTCAGCCACAATAAGGTTAAATTGCATTACTACTCTAGATTAGTCGTAAAAAGTGACCAAAGCCAAGATTATTCTTATTAAATCCCAACAAAAATCTCCACAATTTCCACCAACAATCCATCAAAAAAGCCCCAACAAAAGCAATAATTCTCACGTCTAATTCATTTATAATTCATTCCATTCATCTCAATTTTCATTTTCAATTTCTCGAGGTGTAAACGCGAAAATTAATACATTTTTCATTCATTCAATTCCTGATTGCCAATTTGATTGCTGACGATAATGTGAAAATATAAATTTCGACACATTTCATGGGAGTTATTATTTGCTTCGATATCAATACCAATACCTGTTACACAACTTTAACTCGATTCACAATTACGAAAGCAAAGTTTGATGATGCTGAACAATTTAATATCCTGTATATGATGATGACTGTGATGATAGCGAAACGGTAATGATTTAATCCGATTGAATTGCACCAAATTAACAACTCTCAATAGGACAATTTACCAATTTTTTTTATTTTGCATGCAATTCAGTCATGCCATTTACGTGCTGATGAAAATTTTTGCTGTAAATGCGACATAATAATGATTGAGGTAATTTAAAAAAATAAAATCCACATCCACATTTTCAAATAAATCTGACTTTTTTTGGCGGTATTAATTCCATGGTGAAAATTTTTATCGCTTACTTTTATTTTTTGGTAATCAAGGCTGTAAAGCACGAGAAAAAAACTTTTTTTTTCACCACCAGCTTTGCATTATTAAATATTTTTTCACTCAACACCATAAATCTTATGTGTGTGAACCTTCACATCCAATTTATCAGCCGTTTGTTCATGTGCCAAAAAGAAAATTTTCTCTAAAGAATTTTCCCCCCAACTTCTTTTCCTTCCTATATTTATGTGTGTGTATTGCTCTGTATGGAATGATGCAAGTGATTAATATTTGTTAAGTCTGTGACTGAAGCGCACAGCTGGATGAAATGTTGATGACATGATGTTATAGGAAGAGTTTCTCAAAGAGTTGTGGGATTTATTTTGGAATCAAAGCTTAACTGTGTAGCTTAGGATTTTAAATATGCAACAAGGTAGGATGCTCACAACCCTCAACCCTTCATCCGCAAATGTGAGAGTTGAACCTCTTGAAAAATGGACCAAAGATCTGAAATTTGCATTCTTAGCGTCTGTGGATATTATTGTACCCAGTTTTTGTCTTTGAATTATGTCATGTTGTCCATATAATCCGTAAACAGTACATAATGCAAAGAAAGTGGCATGGGGCAACATGATGACGAACTTGTGTCTGATTTATCCCAGCTCAAGCTTTATACCGGTCTAAAAGGCTCAAAATTGGTAAAATCAATGAATAATGTCTCCAGACCTGTGTGACAAAATTCAAAGAATGTGGGATGAGGCATCACGATGACGAGCTGGTGTCTAATTTACCCCAGCGCAAGCTTTACAGAGACCTTATGTCGGGCTGAAAGGCACATAGTTTGTAAAGTCGGCCAATAATGTTTGCTGATTGATGTGACTCTGTCTTTGAATAGTTTTCGGTAAAATCAAGCTAAATGCTGTCCTAGGAACACTATTTTCTGACTGTTCAAGCCGAATTCATCTGCCTTCGAGTAGGTTTCGGCAAAAACAAACTCTATTTTCTGAATGCACATGTCGTATTCCTTTCGAACGGCAACATGTCCTCCCACTTGTGATTTTCCGAACTTCAAAAATCTTCAGAACAATGACAATCAGCATCAAACTATCACACATACACCAATAAAATCATTGCTAAAAAAGCAACAAAATAAGATAGTCATTTTACTGCACAGTAAGCTCGAAACAAACAGAGCATGAGAAAGTGAATAAATATAAAAAGAAATCACGACAAAAAAAAGAAGGGATTCAAAAGAGATTGTCGTGCGAATACAATATTTACCTGACTATAAGCTTCGATATGCCTCCAACAATTTACCTCGTTCGCTCATCACCACTAAATGGAAAATTTTTCTTGCCTTTTTCTTCATTCCATTGTCTCTTGCTCCTTTTTTTGTTATTTTCTCAAGCATAAGCATATAACGAGCAGTGAGGAAAATTATTATTAGATTTTCTCGAGGTATCAACATCATGCATTACAGTGTGCCATAAATAAAATCAACAACAGAACTCTGTGTTTTGTTTTGCCTTTTTTTCCTCCTTTTTTCTTCTGTTACATTATTGCTAATATTGCTTTAAGCGTCATTCCGTTTGCCATTGTGCTCAAAAAGGCATCATCATCATCATCATCATGAACAACACCATTAGACAAGGTCGTGAGACATGAGGAAGCACGTTAAAAACTAATTAAACCAATTTTTTTTTTTACTTCTATCATTTTTCATCATTTATTGAATAATTGAAAAAGAATTATGTTGTTAGGAATATATTTGTAGCTTGGCAGGATGAAGCACGAAATAACATGATTTTTGAGGAACATATTGGAAAGTCAGAAAATTCTCTTGTGTATTTTATGATGAAATTTTCGTGAAATATGTAGCGAATGAACTGAATTGTGTTGTATGGAAGTAAGATGTGAAATTTAATTTAAAGTGATTGACCTGTGATGGAGTGGATTTGGGAATTGATTGAGTTATTGAATTGGATGGGTTGAGGTTGAGGGAGAATTATGGTTGAATGTGGAATATTTTGCTGTTCTTATGGATTTATTGATGATATTTAGAATTTTTCTGCATGAGCTCTGTGATATTTGAGCTTCACACTATGGGAAATGTAGTTTCTTGTTGTCAGACAGTTGGAAACTCGTTGTACATATGATACAGTGACGAACTGCTGTTAACAAGGCTAACCAGCGGTAGATCGGTAGAAAATTTTGGATTTATGATTCTCAATGCTCTAATGAAGTGTTGTCCTGGCATTTTTGTGCCACGGTACACCTTAGTTGTAAGCCAAGACCTAAAACACACACGGCAAATGATTCATGAAGTTACACTGACAAAAATCCCCAAACCTCCCCCCTTTCAATATTTCATACAAAACAAAATTCAAATGTATCTAAAATTTCTATTCCAAAACCCACCCACCGCAATAACCTAAAATAATGTTAAGCTTCACTTAAATTCTCTTGACAATTTGCAAAAGTTCAACTCAAATAAAAAATATGAAAATAAAAAAAAAAATTCGTCATTGCGACAATAAAATTCAGAAATAGATCTCCTTATCACAGTGGTTGGCAACTTCTGTGCTGCGACACACTAGTGTACTGGCTAAAATATGCCATGAATCGTATGCTGTTTGAGGTTTCGATATAAGCTTGCCAACAAGGTGTCCCTTGAAGAACAAAAGGTTTCCCACCACTGCCTTATTATCATCATTCCAAGAAACTCCAATTTGAAAGTCTCCAAAATTTTCTGTCAGCCCATAATTCAATACTTTATATTCAGACGTATCATAACTTCCATACACATCCAATTTAAAATTCTAAAAGAAAAAAATCTATTTCAATATACACAATATACATTTTATATATATACATCTATTCCACCTCCGTAATGCAAATGTAAGTTATTGAATCTAGAGCATGGAAAATTTCCCCATGCAAATACCAATGAAGATTTTCTTCTATAAGCACACAATAAAATAAAAATTTATTGCTATAAATCTCATAGTAAAAAAAAAAGATTTTTTTACTTCTTTTATCTACATTAAAAAATTCACAAGGGAGGAAGTCAGATGGATGAAATGAGGAAGAAGAGTGGAAACGATTCGATTAACATTTTTGCTTTATGTCACCCTCCCTCATATCGCACATATCTCCCTCATCAAGAATCTTTTGAATTGAATGCCTCCGTAAGTAGTTTTGAGTAAAAGAAATGAAGAAGCAAAAAAAGGACCCATGTGGATGCGAAAAGTATCACCATAAAAAACAGAGAATATTTGCGTACTGAAAAAAAATTATCAGCATAAAAGTAATTGCTGGTTGTAAACTGAGGTGCTTTATTTTAGATTAAAGTATTTTAATCAAGTAAGGATTTGTGGATTTATATTTTGTTTTGGGTCTTGAACACTATCGCGCCTTGGGTAAATGTGGTACTTTTACTAGTACAAGGAGGAGATAGGAGCATGTGTTATCAAATCTTAAGCTACAAAACTAGCTCGACTCACTTGACTTACCAACTCAGCGATGAATTAAACGTAATGGAGCCAGTTATGTTTCTAGAAAAGAGAAGAACGGAGAGAACTAGTGTCAGAGGGACAAAATTCTTCAATTTGTTAAGGTTTTTTGATCAACCATCAACAATGTAAGTGCCTAAACGGTGCAAAATATGGTGGCTATATTGTACTACTTGGGTGATTGTTGGAGTCCAAACTTTAAGTCAATTTGGATTTTGTATAATTGGATTTTCTGAATAAAGACGCATGAAAGGTAAAGCTCTAAACACCTCCTGGAATTAGAACTATGTAAATAACTTAAGAACAGTCAAACATAAAAACCGAATAATATTTTAAATTAGCCTTCTGCCAAGCACTTTAATCAACCCCCGATAGCTTAGTGTTAAGAGCATCTGATTGAAAAATCTAGAAATCGGAGGCCACGGATTCGATCCTCGTTTGGAACAAGATTGTTAAGACAGTGTTCTTTTTTCAGCAATACCGCCAAGATTCAACTTATTGAGTACTAAAATTAAGTTTCAAGCGAAATTGATAAGTTTAATTTTGTGAGTATACTTATGAGCCTTGTCGTTTAAAATAATCACTTCAAATTAAACTTAATCCTCAAACCTTTTCTCAATCCAATCTCTATAAACAATCCAAATAATATTTATTGACTCCAATTAGTTTTCAAATCTCAACAAATCAGACCCAACGCTTCATGCCACCCAAAACGAATTTATAATTTCATTTGTATCAGCGAAAATCCCCAAAAAAAAGCTCAAATCCCCTAGAAAGAGAAATGGGGCGAAAAGTCGCTCAAAATGACATTGAGGATGAAATGGTCGTTTTCCGGACACACATACAGTCACACATACAGTAAACAAGCATGAAAGGAGCTAAAAGAAAGAAAATGAATGAAGTAACAGTGAAAAGTGCTTATATAGGGGTAAATTGCCCTTTTTTACAGTCATCATTCTATCTTTTAACATAGCCTATTGCTCTTTTTTCCTCATTCTCCATGTGTCATGTGAATGAACATAATATAAAAAAGAATCTTTCTGTAAATCCATCTATAAAACTTTTGAACTTGATGTGATACCTAACTGACATTAATCAAAAAGTTTTTAAGTAAAGAGAATGAGCAAGTGAGTGAGTGGAAAAATTTTTGTGCTGACAAAATTAAAAAGTGAAGAGGAATGAAAGGGCGAGGAGATGTGGAGTTGGGAAAAACTTTACTAATGTAAGGCAAGAACTGTAACAATTGAAGGAAGGATAAAAAAGGAGGGCAGTAATCAAGGGTTAGAAATGTTGTAAATTAAGTGTAAAGAATTTGAATGAAATGGCATATTAATAGGAATGTTGAGTGAGGTATGATGAAGGTATATATGATGGGGAGGTAGGGAGAGGAGGTGTAATGCAGAGGGGATGGATTTTGGATAGATTCAGTTACATTTTGGATGGAATTCATCGATGATCTGACCAAATTCATTCAAATATCCTAAAAGCACTTTGAAGGCAGATTTTGATCCAACTTTAAGGTTAAAAATATGGTTAGCCTCATTGTGCTGCTCGGGATACAAAATTAGTCGCAATGCTTAAGGATGTGATACTGGTTAAAAATTGTCAAAAACTATCAAAAATGATAAAAATCATATAAAAAGGATTGACCACTCTCACATACTCAGCCTTACACTTCTGGTTCCTAAAACACAAACTCAACAGAAGCTTCATTCCAGCGTCTAAGCCCCCTCTACACATTCGTTCAAATATAAAGAGGGTAGCAAAAATTCTTTATGCTCAAAAGTACCAGCCAAATTCAATTTAAAAAAAAAAGTAAAAGAAAAGATCTAACTGTGGCATGGGAATTTAGTCCCTTTTTTTTGGAACGCAAACAAACACGGGCTTAGCCGCAAATAACGTTCCATTTTTTTTCAAAATTTCAACGGAAAAAAATAATTTTTTCCAAAAACAGAATACTAATTATGTTGATTAAACTAATTTAAAGCATGATTTGCATACGTAGAGTAATCTAATCTTAAAAAGGAACATAAAATCTTTATGCTCCCACAATTTAAATCATAATAAACACATAAATTAAGCGATTTTTATTAATTTTTCCGAAAAATTTTAAAAAATGGAACAAAAATTCACACTCAGTAATTGAGATATTTTTTGAATTTTTGCATCAATTAAAGCACTAATCATAGCAAATTATAAGCCAAAATGTTGGTTTTATGAATTTCTACAATTATAACTATCAAAAGTGATCCTAAAAAGTCCAACTAAGGAGAAAAATGCCTTTAACTTCAAATTACTGAGTGTGAATTTCTAAACGGCCATGCCCACACAACAAAGATAGAGCTGAGCATTGCTAAGTTTGTTCAGAGACTTCCTTTCATTTCAATTTTCATTCTTTTCTTTACTTTACAGACGTATATGCTTTTTGCCTTTTCTCTCGTTTTTGTTGTTGTTGTTGAGCCTTCAGGTCTCGTTTTTTTTTTGCAGGCTTACGGAATCAACAAAGTGGGATGGAAAATTGCCTCGACATTACGGCTTGAATAAATGCTAAAGGCAAATAGTGAATTCCATTTTTGCAGTCAACATAAGTAAATGTTAAGGCACTTTAACGAGTGACAAACATGAATAGACATAAGACATGAAGTTCCTTCTTTTTTGTTGTTGTTGCAATATTTCCCGACTTCCCTTCTTCTGTGACATAAAAAAAGAGAGAAAATCAACCTCAAAAGGAATTTCATGATGAATTTTTACAACTTTTTATTTTTTTTTTGTTCCTTGATTTCTTCTTTGGCTGCCGTTTTTTTTATGTGCACGAATTTTCCATTCATATCCGGAGTTGCATGAACATCAAAAGTACATGTACGAAATGGAAGGAAATTTTTATTCATATTTGCGATTTTTTTTTATGAGATTATGTGCTGTAAAGAAAGTTAATAGCGGAAAAAAAGTTACTTGCGGTTGATGCATCGCAAATTATTACAATTTTTTTTTCGTGTAATCTGCTCTTTGGTACTTTAGTGTTTGATCATGCGGAATGTTGGATTCTACTTCTTTTTTTTCGAATGGCAGTACCTTTTGCTTCCAATTGCTTGAACATTCTTTTTGAAAATTCACATTAATATGCTTCAGGATATTCTGAAAATCTTGGTATGAACATAAAAGAGGAATCGAATGATAATGCAGGTATGGCTTGAATTTAATATGAATTTCAATTTGAATCGAGTCTTGTTGGTGTTTTACATCCAAAATTCAGTAAAATATAGGTCAGCTTCTATCTCTTTAAGCAGGTCATTCTGACATTTACAACTGTGATGTGTTGTACCAGATCAGGATGATTTCTAGGCTATGCTTGAGATTAGAATCGACAATAATTCCCAAGCGGCACAATATAAGCACAAGGACGCCACTTCGTCGCTGCTACGTCGAGGTTCCGTCGCCGTTATGTTGCTTGTTGAAGGCTAGACGTGACTGTGCACTGACAGGAACATGAATGCTGTTTATACTTCGATTTTTAAGGATAAAGCCTTAAATTTCACATCATTTTGCATTTCAAGGGGTGTGCAACTTTGCAATCCAACATCGATGTCATCTGCAACCTCAAAATTACACTTCTTTTCCCCACTAACGCCAACATTAAACTACTTCACCATCTCTAACCATTTTCTCCCCTAAATCAAAGTACTATAATCAGTAGTGATAAGCATACATATTTTTGCTTAATGTGGCACATACTAGATTGCATCGACCTAATGTTACAAATGAGATATCATCATCATTATGCCACATATGTGCTCTAATGTCTTTGATCCTGCGGAGAAATGTGAAAAATGGCACAATTGTTATTGATATGTTGTATGCAATTACTTTTGTGCCTGTTGTGAGTGGAGAGTTTTGGGTCAATTGAGTTGGAACTAATTTGGAGAGTTTTGTGTGGTTTGACACAAGTTTGGACAGTCATCATGCCTTTATCTGACCCAAGTAGACAGCATTTAGGTTGATTATCTGCAGCAGCATATCTGAGGATGTCAAATTCTTAAACTTTCTAGGATTTTCGAGTTAAAAACCTCAAAAGATGTTCCACCCAACTTCCACATAACCTAAAAATTCATTACTAAAAATCCATTAAATTAATCCTTTTTTTCAACAACTTTTCAAACATTCCAGAAAGTCTTTTAACCTACATCTGCACAAACATACTTCTTGTTCAAACAAAACAGTTTGAAAAATTTCGCATCAAAAGTTCAAACTCAAACATGCAATGCATCAAAATTATGCAAACAACCTGAAGTTATGGAAAAAAATGGTTCCATTGCAGCACGCACACTTGTAAATTTATCTATCATATCTCCAATAGCCGCAAATGTTATTATATCGACTTATGTAGAAAATGAAAATTTTTTACGATTCATCAATATATGTAGCTATGAATATATGCAGCTGTAAGGAAGGGTAGAAAGAACAAAAAAAAAAAATTCAATTTGAAGTATCTAGCTATAAAAGCCACATGAATGAATAAAGTTCTAAAACATGTAAGTGCGATGATGATAAGCTCATGAGCTGATCTGAATGGGATGATAGATAAAATATAGATAGGAGATAGTGAGATGAATGAGAAAAAAATAGAAAAAACTATGAAAATGTCATATAACAGGAATAGATAGATTGATGACTGAGGTATTCTCTCAGCATGTAGCATATGTGATATTACAATTTTTACTCCCATATATTTTTATTTCATTCAATATTATCGTCATCATCAGCACATCAATTTTCAATTTTCTATGAATATGATACATGAATGTTCTAAGTGCTTTTTGAGCGGAACGTTTGTGAATTATGTAACACTAGGGAGAAGGGAGAGAAGGGAGAGAAGGGAGAGAAGGGAGAGAAGGGAGAGAAGGGAGAGAAGGGAGAGAAGGGAGAGAAGGGAGAGAAGGGAGAGAAGGGAGAGAAGGGAGAGAAGGGAGAGAAGGGACAGAAGGGACAGAAGGGACAGAAGGGAGAGAATGGAGAAAATGGAGAGAATGGAGAGAAGGGAGAGATTTTTATTGTTACGTCATTTGCGAACGTTCCTCTATTCAGAATTGCCAATTGTCGATTTCCTATAAAAAGAAAATAATCTATCACAGATATTGCTTTTGTAAAGGCATGACTCTATCTAGGTAAGTCCATATTTAAGTTGAACACTAGGAAAAGACAAGATCTACCAGGATACAGCTAGGGACCACCCCAAAAGTATCTATCTCTGCTTATATCCAACTCTGCTGATATCGATCCAAAAAACCCCAAAAACAAAAGTCTTCCCATCGTAAATCTACAATGAAAAATGAATTTCCACATTAACTTTATTTTATTGTAAATCTTTATGCTCTTTAATTTGATTCCGCACATCCCCCATAAAATAAGTTTTACACCCACTTGATGGAAATTAAATAAAAAAAAAAAATATTATTTTGTTCCAATAAATTTTAATTAACTCAATAATAGTGCTATAAAGTTCTCTCGGTATAATTTTAAAACAATCCCTGCCGCAGTGCCACCCATCATTCTTCATTCTACTTCCTCACCCAAAGTTCCAATTCACCTCCACATCGTCATGCGATAAAAACCAATTTGATTTTCAATTTATTTGCTTTTCATTCATTTAATAATTGGTAAAGTGCTTTTAATTAAGTAAATCATTCAAGTCACCTCCCTGGAGATGAATCCTATGAGTTTTTATGGAAGTATAATAGATGTGATTAAATTGCTTGTACTTTTTTCGACGACTTTAACACGATTCATGTCTATAATTATACAGACACATACATATGCATGTTAATCCAATGAACAATATGAATTGTGCTATTAATTGACCTTTCACATGACTTTATTCAGTAATTATTTTGTTGTAGCTGTTTGTCCGTTCCTTAAGCGATGCTATAAATAATGGAAAAGGATGTGAGAAGAAGACAAGTTGATTTTTTTTGCTTGTTTATTATGTGCGATGTGATTTTTGTTATCACTGCAATTCTATTTACTATGCTGATGCGAGTTTTAAGGGAAATGAAGAATGATGGGTGAAATGTCTGAAGGGAAATGATCCTTAAATTGTTTTGAACTCATGAAGTAGGATGTTAAATGGTGAAAGGACTAATGGGGTTGCAGTCGATTTTCAGAGGTCAAAGAACTCTTGGACAGATACCGTAGATTGAAAGAGAGTGGTTCCATTTGGGATTGGGAATTGGCAGAAGGTAATCTGCGATAAAGTCAGCTTTGAAACCAACTAAAAGAAGCCTTGGATAGCTGTTGACCTGTCCAGACAGCGAAGTAAGTAAATGAAGATATGCGAGTCTTATATGAAGATGATGTGGGCTTCCTTTACTGGCTATCAAAATATTGATAGATATTGCTTTCTGTGCAAAGCTGGCAGCGAAACGGATTCAAGTTTAGAATTTGATTTAATTGGTATAATGTTGAGAGCGTTGTATTGAATCATTGTTGAATCGACTATACTCTACATAATGATTGAAAGAAAGGATTATGATGGGAATTGAACACACGAAGTCAAAAATCGAGTGCTATAGACATCCGTTGCCTGAGAACTTGTCTACAGAGAACTTTTTCTCACAACGACATAATTGACTATGCATGATTTGTAACCCAAGATTCTACTTTATTCAAACGCCATATAATCACAGAGTTGGAATGACGATAAACATAATTGGTGAAAACCTCAAAATAAAGGCTTCTGCAGGTGGATGTCTCATAGTCAATCATGCCTACATTTAATTAAAGTCCTCCGCTGTGCTCCATTTCGGCATCTTTTGACTACCTTTAAGAATAATTTTTCCACTCCATTTCTAATATTTTCAGAATATCTTTAACATTTCTCATACCTTAAAACTGATTTACTGCCATAAAAATGAATGAAGACGATGAAGGCAAAATTTACGTCTAGAAATTAAATGAATAAGAAAAAGGAAGACAAGAAAGATTTACTAGACGTAAAAATATGAAAGTGAGTGAGTATAATGACTATAAATGGGTGTTGGAACAAAAATAAAATAAAGCAGTTATGCGGCCGTCGAGAATCTCATTCATTACATTTCATAGACATCTCCTAATTGTTTTGATGGTGGTTTTTATTTTTTTGTGCGTTAATTGAAATTAATTATGGAAAAAAATCTGGAAAAGGACTGGAAAATACTCAATCTGTACATTTATCGAATGTGCTACAAAAGTGCTTTAAGATGAAGACTGACGACTGTAAAAAAAAGAATGAAAATTAATTATTAATTACTGCAAATTTTTCTTCCTTTTCTTCAGCTTTTTATTGTTCCTTCAAAACAATTCATCTTTTTTTTTGTGCCATGTTATTTAATTAAATTGAAATAATTCTGTACGTGCTTTACTGTTTTGTCTTTCTTTTTTTATATATTTCCATGTCGCAAAAAAAAAGCTCATTTAATGGTGCTCACATTCACATTGTAAAATAGCTTTCCTGTTAGTTCCTTTGTTCAATTTTTTTTTGTTTAAGGGATGAAAAGATTTTTTTGGAGCAATGGTTGGGGAACTTGTGATTCATTTTGGATTGACTGGATGTATTTAATTGTAATTTATATTTTCTGGGAATATTGAAATGCATGGGCAGGATGGGCCGACTTTTTCTGGAAATTTTTTGTTACATTTTTGGGGGAAATCGGAGAATTTTTAAAGTTAGGTACTCAACAAAATAATACTTATTGACTCGTACTTAATGTTCTGTACTTAGAGACCATTACTTATTGATTCGTATTTAATGACATGTACTCATTAGCTCATACTTATTGACCCTTACTGACTTATCCGTACTTAAGGACTGCTTTGTGTTCTTTTACTTCAAAAACTTAAGTTAGTCGAAGTGGCTCGATGGTTTTCTGGCTTCATTCTTTGGGACTTAATTATTATATACACCAACCCAGTGATCATAGGTTCGATTCTCGGCATTTTAAGTCCTTTTCGCAAGTGTGGCTAGAGTCAAAAATTCACATTACTCAAGATTTTTCCAATATTGACTCCAAGTAAGAGCAACGACAGCTAGTTGACAGGACCCCAGTGGAGAACTTTACTGTTTTCACTATTTATACATCATTCACCTTTAGGGTCACTAGATTTAAACTGTTGAAGATTACATTCATTGTTAATAATCTTAAGTCACTAAATTAACAGCATAAATGCTTCAAATGCTTCTTAGTCCGCAAACCAATTGAAATAAAACATAAAAAAATTCTTCAACTTTATATTTCATTTTACATTCACCAAGCAATGCGTTGCTCATGGTAACAAGCATGAGATTTAATTTTCATTTTCATTTTATTCTTCATCTTGTTCTTCCTACTAAAGTAATTATCACCAACAATGGCGAACGAACGAATATAGATGAATAGAAGTAAAAAAAGGAAGGAATTTCATTTCCAAAGTTGTATAAGATATGTCACAGTCACATTTTTATTTTGATTGTGATCAAATTCCTTTTCAACTGTGTACGAAACTATTTTTTTTTCAGCACATTTTTTTCCAATTTCATTTTCATTTCCGGTCGAAAGGCGAGCACACACAGAGACAGAAGAAGAAAAAGAAAAGAAAAATTATTTTACGTGCAATAAATTGAAATTCCGAATGTCACATGAACCGTGTCCTCTCCTGTTTGTCTTTGTATTCCTCCTACTACTTGCCTTGAGACCGAGCAACACAATTGAGGAAGGATTTTCCATGGATGGGCTCGTTTGAAGTACATCTGTACATCAGTAGCTGTCAAAAGGGGATTAGGGACGGACAAAGAATTCTTCCAAGCAGACTGTTGGTGAGATAGTGCAGCACTTATTACTGGCAAAGGGCAGCCAGCAAAAGAGCCAGTTTTACTGAGAGATGCTATGGATCACAGCTGATCTGGGCGGCCAGCGATGTAAGAAAGTAAGTACGTCTGTTATAATTAGGCGAGTTCCATTTGATGCTAATAAAAATGGTTTAAGGAAGTTTTAAAAGCTCCTTTGTGTAGCTTTAGGCGCACGAGGGCCAATTGTCCCTCGAAGAGAACGTCTAAAGCTGGCTCTATCCTTCGAGAACTTCTGTCAATATCGGAAAATTAAGGACTTAAGTATTCCAAATACAATACAAGGCGTCAGTTTACATGTCCAGTATAAAACTACTACTTCCTTGGCTAGGGTGCAAAAAGGCCCATTGCTGCGCGCTGGAAATGTCTAAAGACAGTTCTATCCTTCGAAACCTTCTACCAGTTTGGGATATTATGGTCTCAATTGAAGTAGTTACCTTAAGGACTTGAACGTCACTTGGTCTTCTGTATACATGTCCAGCCCACCTCAAACAATTACTCGAGGAACTGTAATGACGTCAGCCTATTGAAAGAATCAATATAATTCATCATTATGTCCTGATCGGGTTCAAGGCGGCGTCCAACACGAAAAAAGAAGATAAAAATCATTTTTTTTTTGGAAATAGAAGGAAAAATTGTCAAAAGCTAAAAATGGAAGTGGAAAGAAAAATTCAATAAAACTTGAAGATAATTTTTGTATTCGACTGTGCTGAATTTGTGTCCTGAATTTTAAAAATAAAATCCTTTTGTAAATAAATTTATTTCCTTCTATCTCATATAATTTATGTTTCTTGAATGATGGAAAGGAAGTCGAATAAAAAAATAAAAAAATACTTTGATGTGCTTTCATTCATGTATGGATGTACTTTGTCGAGAGTTGAATATAAAAATTGTAAAAGTTTTTATAGTTGACTTGCTCCTTTACTTTTTCAACCGGAAGTAAGTGCAGTCTTGTGTGATGAAAGTTAATGCATTTCAATTTTTGTTCGATAGCTGCTTTTGGCTGCTTGATAGGATGTTTTGGTGATATATCTTATGCAACTGAGTTTGCATATTGAATATATTAAATGACGGAAATCAAGTTGACTATTCAATATGTAGCAATCTATTGTTAGGGATGAAGCAAGAATATAGGGGAATATTCATAAATAATGTAAATTTTGAGAAAGATTTTTACATGTGAAGCCATTAACCTCTTAATTACTTGCCTAGTGCTCCATCTACTGGGCCATCGATCTTAATATAATGCCAAATGCAAATTGAAAGTTAATGACACAGCTATTACATTAAAATCGCCAAACCCATCAATTATGTAGTAAAAAAAAGGAATTTGAATTAATTAAGAAATCACGAATGACTTAAAATTCCCATTTTTTAATTTCAAAACCAAAGGAAATAATCAAAGTGCCATTAAAAAATCTCAAAATAATGAACAGTTAGAGTCAAACGATTTTACAACCAAATTGCTTTATGGTGAGCAAAATAAATCAGGACTGAAGAGCATTAAAAGCCACTCGTTTGGTCGTTAAAGTAAAAAGTTTTACAGTTTTGTAGTTTTAATAACAAAAAAGAATTAAAGTTTACTCAATTACATTCCTATGGCATTTTCCTTTTTATGCTGCAAAAATGCATTGCAATTTTCTATAAACAAAACAATCATAGAATGAGCATGAGATGAAAAGGTTCAAAGTTGATAATTTGACCATAAGTTAAAGAAGATAAGAGCGCATTTTTAGGGGCATTTTTAGGATTGTGACTGTACATGTTGAAAATTTGGACTGCAATTCGGACATTTCCTCGAGCTTAGATCGAGCCCACAAAATACTACGGGTGAGATTCGAAACCACAACTTCTTAATTGCATGTCGAATTCTATTGTCTCATACTTATTGACATCGGATGTTGTTAGAAAATGTGAAATAATGCTAACTCAAACCTTATTCTCAATACAATGTCAATACCACAAGTTTTTTGGTCAAAAACACAAAATACAACATTAAGACTGGAATAATGCTGAAAAATCCAAAATTAAGACACGTGAATAAAAGCACCATGCGATAGCTTAGTCATAAAGGAATGTGATCAGGAATCGAAATTCAATGAGTTCGATTCATGCTCTGTGACCAAGTTGGTGAAAAATTCCTGCATCATATCCAAATATTCTAAAAGCTGAAAGCCATATAACGTAGTAGTTGTTCAAGTTCATAGCCTGGGACACACGAAGGCCAGTTGCCACGCATAGAGAATGTCTTAATACTGCTCTATCCTTCGAAACCTTCTGTCAATTCGGGAAGTAACGAAGAGTAAGTGAAAGATCTGGCAACAGATCGATGTGAGTCTAGTCTGAAACCGGATTTCACCGACTTTGTTTTGAGTCCAGCATCAATATGATCTGATACCTACTGTTACGCTATTTTCTAATTCTTGTACTTTCTGGGTAAGCATCTTTCTCCATTCCTAATTTGGTACAATTCTTAACGTATTAAAGTTTTAAGTTCTTTAAAGTACAACATTCCATGAATTTGCTTTTTTTCAGCACATTTCCATACATACACTCACTTACTCATCACCACAAAGCAAAACCAATGCTAATTATCCAACTCTCTTACTCCTCTAAAAGCTCTTTCCATATCCACATATTTAAGTCAAGTTTTAACACTCGAAAAAAAAAATTCCATAAAAGAAAAACTGCATCAAATTGCATCCTCAAGTATTTCAGGAATTGCTGGTAAACAAAGGACTTAAAGTAGCGGTAAAAAAAGAGTATGGAATGAATTATAAAAGGTAATAAAAGTTTATTGCATAACTTTCCATATTCGAATGAGAGTTGGTAAAAAAATCATTAGCTATTGTAATAAAAATGAATGCTAAAAGTTCCATGCTTCTCACAATATATCCATTCCCTTAACTCTTTACTCCCGACTATTATTGTCTCATTCATGTTCCCCAATGTTGCTCACATTTTCTTTTTTTTATTTTAACAACTGCATTTATTACATGGAATTTACTTATAACTCTATAATACATACAGTAAGAAAAATCATGTTGTTATTTTATATGCAATTACATTTCTTATGGAGCGTTATGTAATTGCATAATTGTAATTTCTCATTTATGCTATGGTGCACTTTTGGTGCTGTGCATGGTAAACATAAACTACATCCTTGCTTCGTTTTTTTTTGTTTTTTTACAAACGCTAGATTGTGTGTTTATGTCTACAATTCATTGTGGAGAAGTAAAATGCAAATCTTAAATGACGAACATGTTAAAAAAATAACATCATGGTTGGCACTTGAGGGAATAAATTTACATAAATTTTGCTGTTTTTGATAGTAACGAAATGCTAAAAAGAAGTCTTTTTCATCTTTTTTTTTTTTTGCTTCTTTCATGTTCAGTGTTGTTGATGTGGATATGTAAGACTTAGGAAGGGTTAGAAAAACTTCGATGATCCATGATTGGAAACCTGAACAGCACAATGCGACTGACTGTATTTTTGCCGTTAAATGAGTCTAAACGAGTTTAAATCGCATCTAATTGTTAATATGGCGTTGAATTGGTACTCTAGCGAACAAGCTGTGCTGCTCAGGAGGTTCTCATGAGATCTTTGAGACCATATGTATATTAAATGTCTGACTAACCATGCTACTGCCCAACCAGGGAGAATTTTGAAAGAGCTCTCCTATTTTGATTAAATTCTTCAATTATCTGGTATATTCTTGCTACGGGCTACTGACTACTGAGTTTAACAGTTTGTTTCATATTTTAAAACACCTTTACCAGCTGATTTATAAGCCATGATTGCAACTGATAGGTAACTTTGTTCAATTTTAGGGATTTGAAATAGTAGATCTGAACAGGATTCAGCGAACAAATAGTATACGTTAATCTATTCAAAATTCGATAGACCGACGTGAATTTGGCATTGTGCCCGATTTATCCTGAATATGAATCTGAAATCTCTACAATCCCAGCCTAATCTCGAATTAATCTATGTACACTCCCAAAGTCTAAAATTTTGTAACCCCATCTTTGAAGCTTAAATCATTTCAATTAAATTTTCCCATAGCTGGCGCAGATCGCGCTTTTAAGAGCATAGTAAGCTGAGAACAACACTCATGAGCATGCCCATCTATTATATTTTAGACAAGCAAGCTCTCAAGAGCGTTTTGGTTGTTAGGATACTAAACATAATTCTAAGCGGAAAAAAGACTGGAAATCGATCCAAAACAATAAAAACTCAACTCTGTCCATTTCGCAGCGAGAAGAAACTTTGAGTTCGAGATAATACAACTGTTATCTGTTGTACACTCGAGAGACTGTAAGCAACAAACTATGGAAATTATATGAATATTCATCATAATTCTTTATCATTCAAGAGCTTGTTGGTTTTTTGTTACTGCTTGCTATTGCTGCTCTAAGAAAATGATGTTTTTTTTTTCTACCAGGGAATACCGCAAGGACCATAACAGATATAACAATGAACATCATGATGGCAAAATAATTGCAGTCATTTTTTACAGTAAACACCGAGCACTATTGCAATTTAAATGACTTTAAACTCTTTTTTTTTTTGCATCTCTCATTCCTTTTTGATGTTCTTCTCACTTCCACTCATTTATAAATGAAAATTCATATTTTTTTTTTAAATTGAAACATGAGAAAGTGTTAATGTCATCACACATTTTGATGGCTTTTTGGTGCGAGCAACAACAACCAAAAAAAGTGAGAGAAAGCAGTCACTGACACATCACGTAATCACACAATAAATTATTTTTGTATAAAAATTTAAAAATTATTTTTTCATTATGTCATCATAGAACAACAGCATCGGTGACACTGGATGACAAGGTGTTGAGGATTATGGGATTTGAGGGGAATTAAGCGCTGTTTTTAAATATTAATTAAGGAGTTCCTGACTTGTTTTTAGTAGAACTTGTATTGTACTTGAATTTGACACGAAATTGAGTTGACTTACGAATCCAAATTGATCCAACGATCTTGTACCAGCATTTAGATGGATTAACCGACTTGTGAAGCTAGACAAGAACAGGACTAGAGCTCGAAGTCGACTAGGACTTTGCTGAGTCTTAGTCGACTTCGATTCGATGGAGAGTTGAGTCAGAGCTGAGCTGATTGGTGTTGAATTCGAGCTCCGGTCAAGTTTTACAAGTCGATCTAAATTCACCGGCACCAGGCCGATGAAACTCTAAGCTCTGATGTTCAAAATTTGTATGAATTTGAGTCGACTTCGAGTTCTTCACTGGACTAACCTGACAAACCAAGAAGAAATTTCATAACATCATCAAACTAAGCTCCTCGAAAAAAAAAATCCAAAATTTTTATGACAGTGAAATATGAAACTAGATGAGGTCATGCAAGTCACTTGCATATGACGAATTGTGTGAGTCGAGTAGACAAAAAAAAGGACTTGAATTTTAAATTAATAATCACTATCGTGGAAACAAAAACAATTGCAAGAGGAATTAAAAACATGGGATTTTTTGATAAAAATAGCCATTAGCGGTGTTTTGATTTAGATTATGGCATAAAAATTAAATAGTTCTACACAACGGAACGTTAAAAAACAATTAGTTGATGAATTAATTTGTTGGTTTATTTTTTAGATAGTTTATTTTATCACAACATCAATAGATTGTAGCTTTATATGTATAAATAAGGATGACTAGGGTTTCTGGAAGCGGTTTTCTGAAAACCGCATAACCGCACTTTTTGACCCAAAATGCGGTTTTTAAATAACCGCGGTTTTTGAAATTAAAAACCGCGGTTTTAACAATTTGTATGGAAAAGATTCAATTAAATCCACAAAAAGTAAATTTTGAAGGTAAATTTTCAAAAATAAGTTTAAATTTTTTATTATATTGAATAACTAGATTAAAACCTTGCAAACTAGTAAAAATAACTTAAATCTCAAAAGTGATTTAAAGAAATAATTTTTTCAACTATTTTATATAGCAATTTGGAACTAAATCTAAATAAAATAGTAGGAAATAATAAATTTCAATACTTTTAGGCATAAAAATCAAATTTTAGAATTTTTGTAAATTTCCATACATTTGTATGGATTATGAAAACCGCAAAAAAACCGCAAAACCGCGGTTTTGAAAAAACGCGGTTTTTCAGAAACCCTAAGGATGACCACTAATTAATGAAATTAAGCAACTTTTGTTTAATTTAATATTCAATAAACACATTTAGCTAATTAAATTTGAAGTGGTTTACATTAAGGATGACAAATTTGTTTGTAATTTAAGGTGCATATTAGGGGGATGTGGATAGGGAGCTTTGGAGGTGAGGTGGAATTTTAAACTCTTACTTTAAAACAGAGGTGTCCAAACTGTTTGCGGTGGTACTCTCGTGAGTCATAAAACAATTTCAGGTGAAGTGTGAGAATTTTCTACATTCAACGAGTGCCGAGACTGAATAAAATTTACACAGCACTGACTTAAGCAGAATTAGGAACTAATTTTGCAAAAATGAGTGAAAACCAGGCTAAATTGCCTGCTTGACGATGGTCTGTTTTTCACCAACTCCGTCATTGAATTGCTTCGGGAATTAAAGCTGTCAGCTCCATGATTCCAAGGTTTACATAAATTGTTCATACTAAGTACGCATACTAGTGTTCCATTAAGTATGACTTTTGTATGTAAGAGCCCTCCTCTGCTGGGATGCTAAACTTTGTGTCTTTTTCTTTAAAAAAACTAATTATTTTGTTCCTTTTTTTCCAAATCTCATCTCAACATCGACTAAATCTACTTCGATTAAAAGCATATCAAAAGCACGTATCAGCTTTATTCAAACTAAGCTCATTAAAACTTTCCATTAATTTAATTGGCTATGCTCTCTTCATTTCTCTCCATTACAGGCCACTTTGATAAAAATCTTTAAACTTTACTAACTTGCATGACTCAAGGTACAAGAAAAATCTCATATCTAAATGGACTTTTTTTTTGTTGAAAATGCATTGCAATGGAAAATATTTTTTTTTTACATTCCTACGTGTATGAGAAGTAAAATAAATTCTCATTACATTTCATAAGAAAAATTCTTATTACATGAAATTTATGCTTTACATTTTATATTCCAATTTAAATTTGCCCAAACTGCATTTACATGCATTATGTTAATGCAGGGTTGTTGAGTTGATGGTAGAGTGGTATGAGATCCAGGCAGAGAGACTAAGCGATATCGGGATTAGCGGTGTTTGTATTTAGCGGTGTTTGTATGTAGTGGGAAGTGATAACGCCTAGTTTCTTAGTCTGGTAAGGGGACGTTCAAAAGTTACGTAGCGCTTAAATGGGGAGGTTTGGCAAATTCTGTTGAAAAACAATTTTTAGTTCATGATTTTGTATCATACGATTACGGTATGGGAAAAGAGGTTAGAAACGCTGTTTTTGGCACTACGTAATTTCCAAATGTTTCCTAACTTACTTTACTTGGTCGTTTAAATCAATTATGACTCAATTCGATGAAAATATGTTGCCTGGATCTCTTTCAACACTTGCCAATTACCGCTGGCTCTCTTGGTCAACGTTTTCCAATTATCGATTCCAAGAACAATGCTATCTCTGCCGACAGCTTTTAATCAAGAATTCTTGGAAAGCCTGCGAACCGTAACTTCATTATTGCTTTTTATTTGACTTTTACTTCCCTTTCTATTGAATTCTAATGAAAAGTAGCTCCAGTAGCACAAAGTAGTTACAAATATGTCTCGTTGACTTTATTATGTTCCGGAATAAAATTGAAGGACCTTGCCCTCGTTGACTTTTAGAAGTTAGGGTATCCTTTCTGAATTTGGTGCATAATATTCAAGTTGGTCTTCA
Source organism: Chironomus tepperi (assembly GCF_022539635.2). NCBI lineage: Eukaryota > Metazoa > Arthropoda > Insecta > Diptera > Chironomidae > Chironomus > Chironomus tepperi. The sequence continues at coordinate 66,558 of NW_027226245.1, forward strand.
AATGCAAGTCGGAAAAACATCAATGAGGAGATAAAGTAGGGAAAGTATAGTTTCTGCCCATACACATCGAAAGAAGATTGCCAGACTGTCCGCTCATTGTATGGACAATGAATCTCTACAAAATAGGCCACAGAGCCGGCAGCAGATCAGTCAGATCATTTGGATGAACAGTCTTTGCAATCTAAGCTCAAAACAAATTCAAATTTTATTCCAACACTGACTTTACCATCAGAAATCTACATACAAATTTTTGTAATGCATAAAGTAAAAATTTGCCGATACAAGCATGAGATAAGGAGTCATGAGAAAAAAGGCAGAAAGCATATTGAAAAGTTTCTTTTTATTTCTTGTGTACAGAGCCAGAGAGGAAAGTCATAAAGCACAGTAAAACACAATGAATTAAAAGGTAAAAGAGAGTAAAACTTTCATACGTGTATTTTTTGTGCTTAGCTTTGCCTTCTTGTTATCCCAATGTACTTTCTTTTGCTGGCAAAGGGAATCAAATAAAAGCAAATGTTTTGTGCCGAAGAAGGAAGAAAAAAAAGAACAAAAAAAAAATCTCAAAAGGAATTTAAATTTTTATTTGATCACGTCTTGAGCCGCCATGTATATACATATATTTATGCATGCATGAAGGAAGAAAACAGAAACGAAAAAGTTTTTCTTTTCACGAAAAGAACTTACATGCGACTTAATGAGATTTAAAGTTTTTCTAAAGCAGTCCCATAAAATATATTATATATATTATCATGTTGAATGGCAAAAATAAGAGACGTGTTCCTACAATAACAACAACTTAAAGGGAACAGAAGAAACAAAAAAAAAAAATGTAATAAAATATAGGAACGAATAAAATTTATTGTCTTAGCTTCACATATGAGGAAATTTATGAACATTTTGATGGGTAGTTATTGAATGTGGCGCAGTTTTTTTTATGTCAAATGGGGGACTGTAGTTTGTTTGGAAGTAACAATGAGGTTGAAGGTCAAGGGGATTCCATATAGTTAAGCCATCCATTTGGAATGCAAATGTCATCCTTTGCCTATATAAGGAGTGGGGCTTAGAACCACTCTGAATACTCAGACTCCGGATGAACTCTTCTGAATACTCCTGATTGCATTGAAACTCCTTACTTAAGCTCAGCAAAGAGTTTTGACACTTAATTAGTATAATTGAGTATGGAGAGAAAGTGATGTTGTTCTAAACATCTGTCCATTACCTAAAAATTCTATTAAATTTAAGTACGACACAACAGTATATTCCTAGCATTTAGAGTAAATATCCTAGTTATCGAATCAATAATTGACTGAATTTTGCCAAATTAAGGAATCCTGTCGGACGATTAACACAAAATTTTTAACAAAATTGCCATTAGGGTACAGTTCCTTCGACGATTTGAATGCAACACAGCCAAAAATACGATGCTTTTAGAGAATAGCAACGACTGTTTTTTGCATTGTGCGACTCGGGTTGGCTAGATGTCCAGCTAATGTATCAATTTCAATTCAATTCGTTAACGTTTTTCTGAGAAAAATCACAAATTTTAGTGATTAATTTAAGTTTTTAATTTTTACTTATTTACTTACTTCGCTAGCCGTACAGATTTGTACATGGCCTCTTATGAGCGCCTCTCATGATGGTCTCTCATTATCCATGGTCTATTTTAGTTTGAGTCTTATATTGCCTCTTTCGCTGGCTGTCTTCAACAATTGACCAGAATTTCTGGTTTTACTACTTTAATCAATCCTTAACATTATCCTTGCTTTAGACAAATTGTCACAAATTTTTCTACATTCTATATCCATAAAAATTGCTGAAGATAACTCGCTAAAACATATATATTTACTCACTTAGTTTCTTTTATTTCCATCTACAAGATAGCACAAAAAAAAGAAAGTTTCTTTATATTTTTTAATAAAATTGAAACATGAAAAATTTTCTACCATTCCAACTTCAACAATTTCATTAGATGATGATGGAAAAAATTTATAGTAAGGAAAAGATTTATGAATGCATATTACAATAAAAATATTTATCGTGTGTTTCATATATAAATTGTGTTACTGTAATAGAAAATAAAATTCAAAAAGCAAAACGATATATCATCATGGTATGCTGTAGATATATGAACAAACATGATTTGTTAGATGCTTCCATTAAAGTATTACACAATTTTTTTTTTTTTGTTGTTTATTTAAATGCATTATTTATTTTTTCTTTACTTACTAATGATGGAGTAAGGATATTTATGAGCTATTAAATGTTATGCAAATTTTTTGTGACTGTTTTGGTTAGTGAAGGGTGTATGGAATGTTAAAGTACTGAACTTTAAACAGATTTGGAGGTACTTTAAACAGTAAAATGTAGAAAATTTCATATTTTGTTGCAAAAATGACACCTTAACGTGATTATCAGGTACTCTTGCGTTAATCCACTAACTCAGTCTCGTAGGGAAAACATCACGCTGCTCAGATCATTAAACTTGAATTCAAAGTATGTGACGAGTTAAGAGCTATACAATTAATTCTGGAGAACACCCAAATCTCAGCTTTGGTTCTGAAAATTGAACAACTTTCACAATTTTTACAATTTTCAAGTGAGGCTCAGAGCCTTGATTCTTCATGCCGACCTGGTACACATAGTGAATATAACAAGCTAGGTTAATCCCAGGCTAATCCGTTTACAAACCTGCACTAGGCCGTCGTGTCTATGCTGATTTTAACCGAATCTGACATCAAGTCAGGGTCACATTCTTCAATATCCGGGCGACACAAAACTTCATATCCATACTACTAGCCTTTCCAAATTCTACTTAATTGTGTATGGATTTCATTTAAATAACTTCTGCCTAATAACATCAATTACCACTTCCAAAAATTCACTAAAAAACAAACATTTCCATAGCCAACACTTTAATAATAAAATTTATTATTGGAATTATTTGATGTCTGACCTATCATAATAGATTTTAATTTACTAATGTGTCTATGAACATACATAAATGCATGTTGCAATATTCATAATAAAAAAAAATTTAATTCCATTTTAGGTCCCATAAAAGCATGTCCAATAAGTATGATTGCTATGCATCTTTAAAATTGCACAACTATAGCCTGAAAATTCATTTATTTCATAATATCACATTTAAATTATAGTTTATGGCAATAAAAAAAAGTATATTTTCCTGATGCTGTATGGGAAGGAGGAACAGAAAATGGACGAGAAATGAACATTTTAATGTGAATTGCAAAGCTGACCGAAAATCCTTATAAATTGTGATGCTATGAATTCATAATAACAATGAAAATTCATTCAAAATCCAGTACTCATATGTATATTGGATTGGACTATTTTTTATGATATGCATGTGGGTAAGTGTGAGGATATTTCTGTATGGAAGTGATATTTGATGCCTTTTGGTATTTAATTCTATATGCTGCACTATTGTGTCCTTTTTATTTCATTTAATAAATAGCTCGGATGCATTTCATGTGTAATTTTTTGGACAAAAAGTAGAGAATTCGTCCACATATACAGGCACACATGTACATAAAGTCTCGTGTAATGCATGTGTGGATGGAATGAAAATGATTTTTAGGATGTCCTTGCAGAAGTGCTGTATTTTGACCAAATTATGAATTATCCAACAGGGATCAATTGAGTATATATTTGATTGTAGTTCAGACTTCAACCTAGCATCCCAGATTCAGTAGTATTTAGCTAGATTAGTCGATAAACCTGACACTAGTTTTGGAAATCGTTGAAAAATTAACAATGAAATTCATAGAATTGCTTAAATCACATTTACCCTAATGGTAAGCAACACTTGAAGAAATGGTGGTTATGCCATCCCCAAGCTGACTTGTCGCCAAATCCGTACTAATTTCAAGTTTTCATTGAATTCACTCCACTTCGATAACCATTCAATGTCAAATTGTTCATCAGAGAGCACAAGAGAAACTGTTATCGGACTTGAACCTGCAACTTAAAACTTCCGGTCGCTTCTCCCTCCTGAGACATCGAGGGCTACTCGACTACGCGACAGAGAACCATATAAAAATTATGCATTTTCTGTAAAATCCTTAATCCTGCACACACAATGATATATCCTTGAAAGACCATTACAAGAGTATAATTCCAATAAAAACACAAGCATAAGATCAGCTTAGACCTAACTTAAAGGGTCAAAACCTGTCAAATAACCTATCAACCTAACTATCACACCTCACACAATAACACGAACCTTATCGAGTCGAATCGCAAGGACCACAACACAAAATGCACATTATATGATGATGATGATGATGACGAAGGAAGAGAAAGAAGGAAAAAGGAAGTGGTAGAGACAGAAAATTTCATTTACATAAACATTAATTTATTTATTGCCCATTTTCCAAAAACTTTTGTATTCACCATTTATTATATATGTACATATCTATTTATACAAAATGTATGGCATACAGGGAGGAGGTGGAGAAGTTGGGGTAGATGGAAAAACATAAATTATATCCATTCGAATGCTTTTGTAATAGTGGACATGTATAGAAATCATACATAGAGATTCCCTCATTTTTTTTAGAGTATAAAACATACATAGCCAAAGTTGAATGAATGAAATAGGATTGCATTGTTTGGGCAATCATTTCTATTATATTATACACACTCCTCACATACATAAATAATTTACGGTATCAAATAATGTGTGCCTTTTGTTGTTGCCACTATTCATCACACTTTTTCATTTTCATTTTAATATATGAGGTAAAAATATATTTTTGCTTGAGAAAAATTGGACATTTTGAAAAATTGTTTGAAAGTTTTTGCCTTCTTTTGTGTACTTTTTTAGAGATTCTGTGTCAAATGTATGTGGCATCATATTGCTTTGTTGAAAATGAATTAGAACGACTGGAAAAGATTTTTAATTGGAATAATTTTGAGTTTAAAGTTTTTGGGGCTTTTAAGAGTCTTTTTGAGGATGCTAAGTGGACACTTAGAAGTGGAAGTACCATGTAGGAGTTAGCAATGGTCTGTTTAAGGAGCAGTGCTTCAATTTGAGTCAAGTCAAGCTCTGTTTAAGAGTATATTTGAATAAGACTCCAATGTAGAGTCCGGACTCCAAAAAAAAGTGGAATCCGATTCCACAAAGTTCGGACTTTTGGAGTTCGGACTCCATAGTCCTGTCAACTCTGGTATAGAGCTCTACTTAAGAGACCCAATGTTAAATTATACAAAGCACTGAACGTTAAGCATTTGAATTAATCTGCATTATAAAGTACCTTGCTTTGACTTACTGATTGAGCCAATTTGCGAAATTTATCAATTTGTCTTCAATTAAGATACTTTGTGTCCTTTTTGGGATTATGGAAAGGCTGCTAAAATCTACAAATGTTATTCAAACTAAAGCGTTTGCCAGGGAGAAGTTTGAGACCATGATTCATGTTTTTGGATGAAATTCTTCATTTTTTAGATCGTAAACCCCAAAAACACAACAAAATTTGACATTCTATGCCAAAATATTTCAGTCACATCTGACTAAGCCCCAGAATATGCAATAACTTAGTAAAATCATAAATTATCATTCCCAGCAATAGATCACCATGTAAGCAAGTAATTCCAATTTTAAATAGCACACAAAAGTTGATTCAATTCCATATGCAGCACAAAACAAGAACTTATCATGCTCTAGATACCACAACTCTCATTCCATCTCAAGAATCCATTAAGCACTCATCCTGCATTCCTTTATAAATGAATTTAAATAATAATTATTACAATCCTATACTCTTTTATACATTATCATTATGCTACAATGTACAAATGTGCTTAACATAATGTAAAGGACAAAGATTCAAGATAAATAGCCATGCACACGAAGCTCAAAAGCTTTAATTGAATTCATTTTATATTCATTTCAACATTGTCATTAATTTATTATCGATTCTTATGCATTTGTGTAGAGATTTACGATAGACTGAAAGAGCATTAAGTACAAATAGTATTTTCAAAGTATATTTTCCATTGAATTAATTAAAATGACTGCAAAGCCTTCAACTCTTACTTTAAGGATTATTTAATTGCTTATTGTTCCATTCTGATGCCTTCATTATGCTTTTATTGTACTTATGTAAGATTATGACAATGTTGCATGTAGATTAATTTTATGCTAGCATAACATGAAAATGTATGCAGTTTTTGAAATAAAAGGTCATTTGTCAGAAGTAATATTGTTGGATTGTAGATGACTTTGATGGAATTATGTCAAGTGCTTTATGGAATATTGAGAAGTAGAATGCAAAATGTATGGTAATTGAGTTTTGTAAGACTTATAAGGCTTCTGATATGGAATTTAGTATGCATATTAGATTTATATGTCAATGATCTTTATGGTAAGGAATAGGATCAGAATAATGAATTGAAATGTTATTTAAATTTAATTTAAAGATAACAAATGCTTCTGCTTGAATTTTTGTTAAAAGTCTAGAAATCTCAATTCTTGTCATTCATGAATGACCACTTAAGGATGCATCCGACCAAGACAAATGTTATAGACCGTCACGACTCCTTTGTGGTTGCTTTTATTAAGCTTTAATTAGCACTAAATTTATTTCACTTCTAATGGAATTTCTATGGTTGACGTATTCAACCAAGGCAGATGATTTAGACTCCCTCACGACTGCTGCTTTTATTAGTCATATGTCACCATATCTCATGCTGGTACACTTCAGACGAGTTGATTTTGGAATAGGATTTTACTCTTATCCCCCAATGATTGAGGTGCTGCCTCGGTCAGCTAGGTGCATTTTGGATAGACTTGACTTTCACGATAAATTCACTTGACATTTGGCACATAGGGGTCTACAGTGGTTTCTTTAGTGATAATAGGGGATACACTTGCCATTTAGTATTAATAAGAGTAACCAAGACAGAGTCTTAAGGTAGTCCTAACAAAACTTCATTTAACTGTATGGCTCGGAATTAAATCGATGACTCAATTTACATAAACCAACACACCAATCATTTACTAACCTTACAATCATCATTCCATCCGGAAATATCAAATTTAACTTGCAAAATCCATATAATTATCCCTAATTAAGGCATAAATTCTGGGAAAAATCTGTGTAATTTACAAGCAATTGTTTACCCAATCACAGTATTTCATTAATTTTCTCTCACAAAAATATAATGTAATTCACCGTAAATATTAATTATCAAAGCTATTTTTTATTGCAATCAGCCTCAATTCTCTACCAAAACTATTTAGTACAAATATCCTTTTATACATTACAACATCAGATGCAAAATTAACATTACAATAATTACTCAAAACATTAAGTTACGTAATTACACGTAAATATAGCAAAACATGAAAGAGATTATGCGAATGTGCATGCACAACAAAAAAAAAATATTTGTGCTTAATAATAAAATTCCCATTAAATTCATAAATGAATATGAAAGTCAACAATTTTTGGTAGTGAAAATCTCATAAAAGCGAAAATTTTCACGTACAAAAAGCATTCATGCCATCATCAGCAGGTATGTACATATATGCTTATTGTTGTTCATTCTAATTAGCACTTCCACGGTAATATTCATCGTCACATTATCATATTCATCATCATGCATGCATTTGTCGCTTTTTATTTCATTTCATGAAAAAAAATTCGCTGGATTCACTTTTTTTTTTGCTCCTCGACGTAAATGATATGACAACACAAGCACACTCATAGTCGTCAGTCACGATGTACTTTTCATGCTCATCATTTATTCACAATGTGGATTTAAAAATGTTTGACATAGTCATAATGTGCATACACAAAGTAGATTAGTACATTAAAACAAGCAGCTTTAATTAATTTTAAAATAATAAAAAAATGATTAATCAATTAGTCTGGATGATTGCAAGGGTCAGACACTTCTATGGACAATACTGTACTTGCTGTACTCCCTAACAGGCAAAGAGCATGCTTTCATGTTACAAGAAGACTACTGCGGTACCTAAAAGCGTACTTTACTGTACTTTACTGTACTTTACTGTACTTTACTGTACTTTACTGTACTTTACTGTACTTTACTGTACTTTACTGTACTTTACTGTACTTTACTGTACTTTACTGTACTTTACTGTACTTTACTGTACTTTACTGTACTTTACTGTACTTTACTGTACTTTACTGTACTTTACTGTACTTTACTGTACTTTACTGTACTTTACTGTACTTTACTGTACAGTGTCTGACCCTTGAATGATTCAACATAATGGAGTGGATGGACAAACAATTGTTTTGATTTCATTTACTTACTCAATCACTTTCATAAGACTTCTTAACTTTGATGATTTATTCTCGAGAAGAACAAGCTATTACAAAAAAAAGTCAATGAGACGTAATTTAATGAAGAATAATGAATGGGGTAGGAAGAAGACTTAAGCTGCTTATCTTATCTTCGCCAACAACAAAAAAAAATAATAATCATGTATGGGATATGAATAAAATAAGAGATCTTTTTGCTGGTTTCCTAAAAGTCGTGGTAAAAAGAGATGGGTTGGTATTGATTGTTGTTACATTTTTGGGTTCTTGTTGTTTATTCTGGCAACAAGTGGGTCAGATTGGAAGTAAATTATTTTGTTTTTCTGAATTTTGGATTGTCACAAGTGAAGGCATGAGAAGAATATTGGTATATGACTTTATTACTATTTATTGAGTATGATACTAGTCGAGTGGACAGCTAGTAGTTGTCTCACTATGTTCTGTCTATTTTTTAACTAAATATAACCCAAGCGGACGAAGGGACACTTGATATCTTGTATAATTCTGTAAATAAAGAAATAACTGTCAATCACTGGATAGCAAAATATCAATTGAACGACTAGGGACGACCTAAGATGACTTAAAACTGCATGGAAACAAGCTGTTGATAGAGAGAGTGTTGAATTTGGAATTGGCAATTGAGAAGCTTCTGGCCATAGATCCGAATTGATTTGTGTGGTAAACCAATTAAGTACGTCAGTAAAATGAAACTACAATCCTCAATATTCTGAAATAATTGACGGTTTCAAAGGATAAAGTCGATTTCAGATGTTTCCTACTCACTATGATATGATGACCCACTTGTTCCTCATCAGAGTATCAGGACTTAGAGGAGTCCAAACACCAGTGATAACGCCTCCACATCGGAGTCCTGTCAACTCGAATTTACATGATCAAACTACACCAAAATCTAAATTCAATCCATACATCCTGCTACTCCAACCAAAAAAACCACAAGAGCACCAGAACACAAAAAAAATCTAGAACAAGTCCAAGCACCAAAAGACAAGGAAATGAATAAAAAAGAATTAGAAGACATGAATGAGAAAAAATACGATATACACTATTAATCCGCTTTTACTTAATTGCTCCCATATAAAGACAAGAGCATTCAACATTTATGAGAATCAAACAGAAGCACATACATCCACATGCATGCACGATTTTCCTTATTAATCTCTTCTTCCATTTCTTTTTTTTATTCTCTCTTCATCAGCTATGAGACATAAATATTCATTAAATGAGCTTAGTTCCAATTATCTTCCATAAATAATGAATACGAATAAGCATCACAATCGGTTTTTAAATCCACTTTTTTTTTGCTGCCTTCCACTTCCTCATCCTTTACTAACTTGGATATTGCGAGAAATACACAGCTGTGTATGCACTCACATTTGCTAAATTCACTTAAGCATATATACATACTGTATATGGAATCTATCTCCAAAAACATAATATTCACATTCAATGAATACACAAGATGAAGCAAATGAGCATTTGGTTGTTGTAGATTCTTTTTTTACTAGTTTTTTCCCTCATTTTCCGGAAAAAGAAGAGAAAAAAAAATTTGTTCATTATTTATTCGTTAAAATGGTATGGAAGGGATGAAAGGATGAATGAAAAATTATAAATTAAGAGGAAATGGGTGAAAAGAAATTTAAGTAAATTGAGAACAATAGAGGATAAAAGTAGTTTATTTAGTGGATGATGGAAGACGATGAAGCGTCTATAATTTATAAAATCAATTAAGGAATTTTTAGTGTGAATGGGAGGGACTGAATATTTTAGTAATTTTAATCTTTAGCGGATATTTTTGCATTTATTGTTGCAGGTGGTGTTAATTTGGATATAATGGATATTCTGGACAGGATAATGTGTTTGCTAGAACATCGCTATCCTTAAGAGGCAAATAGTATGCATTCATATTACAGACAAAAAACACTGTGGTACCTAAAAGAGGTATTTTTGCCTGTTAGGCTACATTGATGTGTTAACCGTTGACCCGAGCATGCTCAACTAGTAAAATTAAGAAGATCAAGCAGAATCAACTCTTGAAAGTATGCTTGGTAGAGTTACTGTATTTTTATCTCAATTACCTTGAAAGAAACTTGCAAGGATCAAACAAGGTAACAAATTTTTGAAAATTTGTTACCAATTACCTTCGCTGATCATAAGCTTATTCCATTCAGACGTGCAGTTAAGGGTTGATAGCAAATCAAAGAATTTTGGTCATTTTAAGAGTTAAAAAGAAGATCCAGTAATATCCATGTCACTTTCAGATTTTAAAACAAGATTCACTAAGATCCAACTCATTTCCCCGATCTAAAGACAGTAGATTCCAAGTCAGCAACTCTCAAGAATTTTCAGTCTACCCACCTTGCAACAAGTCTTTACCAACATCCATAATATCAAAAAATTCTATACAGTGTCACAACCTACATACATCTTAAAACACAAAATTTTCACTCACCAAACATTTATCTTTCTTCATTCATTAAATTTTGTCATCATGATGAGGAATAAAAAAAAAACTAAGGAACAAAAAACTGCACTTCAAAATCATTCAACAAAGAAGATAAGAAAATGTAGAAAATTCATGAATCTTTAAAAAGAATTAACTGCAGTTTAATTGAAATATTTATGATTGAAAGTTTTTACTTAATGGATTTTCTTGGGGGTAATTTTAACCAAGAAATTTGAATTATTGATGAATATTTCATTTTTTATGTCTGGGATATAATTGCATATCTGATTGCAAGTAAAAGAGGAATTAGGGTTGTGTTGAAGATTTTGGAATTTGAATTTTATGGTTCATTCAGTGTCATCCATCATTAATAGTAATAATACCGCTACAAAATCAAAATCACTGGATTCATATTACCAGTTTTTCATAAACCTGCCATATAAGATTGGATCACATATGTTAGTAATGCTCATGCTCTCTATGGTTCCGAGGTGATTTAATAGACTTAGATCTATGATTACCAGATCCCATTTAAATCATGCACCATGGATGCGACATGTAGATTAGTTAAAACCTGGTTGTTAGTGACAATTCAGTACCCGAAGCAACATAATGATAGCATATCAGTGAGTGCCGATCTGATAAGAATGTCTTTTCAAAATCGGTCCTCTTATTTCTGTTTTAAAATCAGATCAAAATAGGACAAGTCGGTTAATCGATCCAAAATCCAATATTAGGTCATTTAAATAGAATCCGACATCAAACCAGAGTCACGTCGGTCTAGGGCCAGATTTTTCATCATTTAACCAATTAAGGATCGTTCATTAATTACGTAACGCTGTTAGGGGTGACGGATCGAGATTTTGTCATGCTTTAATCAATGAACTTTACTTTACTTTACTTCCCATTTTATTTTAAATCCATACAACCATAAAAGTCAACTTTTACTACAATTGAAATTAATTTTAAAAATAATTTTTTTTTTTTTTCCCATTCCCACATGATGCAAACAGCAAAAAAAAAAAATCAAAAATCAATTAAACGAGAAATGAGAATGGAAAAGGTAAATTTGCATAAAATAATCAAGTTTTTGAATGCAATCGTTTATCTCACCTGGACCCAGTCTGTGATATGACTTTTGCTCAAAAAAAAAAAATTAATTGTCATTTAATATGCATCCATGCGAATGATGTAAAATTGCATTTCATGTGACTAAATTGATAAAAAAATGGCAAAAAGCTAAGCGAAGGTAGAACGAAAAATACATTTGGGACTGTTTTTTTTTTTCATCTTTCTATTTAATGAAAAGTCAGAAAAATGCTGTGTAGAAAATGCAAATTGAGCGTACATATGTATGTACTTACATTAATTGATAGACGTAACATCACAATGTAAATTTGAAATGAATTTTAAATATTCAGCATACGATCATCGATAGTGCAACGTTAGCGTGAATAAAATTTCCCTTTATTTTTACTTCACGTAGCTTATGTAGGAACTACTGTATGGATACTGATTGAGTTAATGGAGTGGAAAAATCGGTCTTTCATGTTGCTGTATTCTATGTATATATTGAAAATAAATGGAAAATTGGAAAGAATAGAATGTAATGGTGTGATGATGTATATATGTGTAGAATTTGAATATGATTTAGAGCGCATTTTAGGGTAGAATGTTTTAATGGGTCGATGTCTACTACTTAATATTGATGTTAAAATATCGGGAAAGCCTAGTCGGAGTAGAGTAGAATCTAGGATATCTAGTCATATGTCACATTCACATTGTCACTTATCACATTCAGATCAACTGTGGCAAATACATGGCAATTACCAATACCAAATGCTACAATGACTCAGCAGCTCCTTTTCAAGAATCCTCTCTGTTAAGAGTTCGATTCCCACCAGACGTTGACCTTTCATTATATAGTGTTCTCGAAAAGGCAAGGATCTGAGTCATACCAATTATTATAACTCATATAGTCTGAATTAGACGTTGTGTCCGTTTTAGAATTTATCAAATCTTTGACATTTTAGTTTTGAGGATCAAATCTGCATTCACCCTTCTTTACTTGCTCACGATATTGCTAAATACTCTCAGACAATGTATGATGCTGCGTGTCTTAATGATTGACACTTGTTCTGGTATCGATTTTATATGCGGTCTAGTGGATCGTAATGGAGCTTTGGCGTTTTCTAGCAGTGCTTCAAATCGTCGACAGACACAAAATTTAACTCTAAACTTATTAATACACCTTAGGCCAATGTCAAGCTTTGCCTAAGACATGATCTAGCCTAGAAAATTAATTAATTAAATGATCTCTAGCCATTCAAAATTTTCAATCATCAGTCTGGCCTTAACAACCAATTCATCAGCCTCAGTCTACAATCTGTACATCAACATAACCTCACCAACCTTTAAATCCCGTGTGAAAAAACATAAAAATGAAGTAAAAGAAAATTTCAATGTAAATATTCATCCCCAACATCGACTACATCCCTCATTTCAAACAAAAAAAAAAAAAGAAACTCAAAATGCGCTGCAAATGGAATAAATTGAGGATGTTAAATAGCGTTATTGAAGAAGAAAATAGCATTTATATGGTTGGAAGGTCATTAGTATTCAGGTGATGCTCTAAATTACTCCATACAATGAAAATGATGTTGAAAATGGTGAGGCAAAGGCATAACATTACATTCAATGTGGAAATGAATACTGTTCGGATAGCTAATTTATCATCAGAATATTCTCTCCTTTTTTTCTTGTGTGGATGTATATAGAACAAAAAAAATCAGCAACTGAACGTTTCAGCCCGGGGATAAAGTAAATAAGATGAGACGATATGGGGACTGAGAGGTGGGATATAAAGATAGAGACATATAGTGAAAATGATGGGATACATTGTCAGCATGAATATATTCATATTATAAAACGACAATGGACCCACGATATTCAATATGAATCCACCGAAAAAAGAAACCATAGCTGATATGAATAAAATTAACTTCTCGTCTGTTGTTGCCATCTCATTGCTACTGCTGTGTTTATTCTTAGCTTCACTCGTCCAATTTCATTGTTAAATTCTTCTAGTTTCTTCCTTACTCACACAATGACTGCTCAAAACAGATTTTTTGTTCCTTCTCTTCCTCTACGCTCATTGTAGTTTAACTTGTCATGAACAGTTTTTGGAGCTCCTTTTTTTTCATTATGAATGCATAAAATTTACATGTATGTGTACTTCTTTTTTTTGGGGGATAGTCATCTCTATATGCAACCGCAGGAAGTTTCTACTACTGTCATTTCTATTCTCTAAAAAATTTTTTTGAATGGGAAATATACACTTCCTCTTTACGAATGCTACTGCTGTTGCTGAAACACTCCGAGTAGCTTACTTGCTTGCCATGTGGTTGAATTTACATGAATGTAGTTATAATAATAATGGAATAAAAATAGAATTAATGACAATGGAATAAAAAATTGGATTTATGGTGATGTGATTTAAATATTTTGAATATTTTCTTTTTGAGGTTTTTGGTGTCTCGTTGTGGAATGACTTTGAGGGTTTGCTTAGATTCTGTTGATAATTTTAGAAGGTTTTAGGCTTTTGTGTTTCCTGCTTTGCTTTGTAAATTGGTTGATCGAATTTGAAATAGTCTACAATTAGATATAGCATATAGTGAACTTGTCCTGAATGACGGAATTGAAGAAGACTCTGTCACGAAGCTTATTAAGGATCCGCTAAAGCTCGTTTATGAATATTAAATGGAAATTACCTTAATTTCTCCTCATGGAAGCCACATTCATGTAGCTTCATGGAGGTCACCTACATTTAGCTTCATGGAAGCCGCCTACATTTAGCTTCATGGAAGCTGCCTTCATGGAGCTTCAAAGAAGCAACCTTCCTGTAACTTCATGGAAGCAATCTTCATGGAAACAACCGTCATGTAGCTTCATTGAAGCAACCATCATTTAGCTTCATAGAAGCCAACTCCTTGTAGTGTGTATGTTTGTGAATTGAAGTTTCTAGTCGACCTATCGTCACTTATCAACGATCTGTGCATTTAAATTAGAAAGCAGCTTGGTACAACTTGACAGGAAGATCACTATTTTGAGTCGCATCTACTGTAGTCACTTGAACCTACATGTGACTAAAATTCACCCGAATGATGATGTTCAAGCCTTAAAAACTAATTAAAATGCTTTAAATTTATGAAAACGCCGCATCTAGAGGACACTGGTAATCCCTAAAGCTAGACATACCCTGAGACATATTAACTGGAAATTTGAAAACTTTACTCCTACTCTAAATATTACTCTCATGCCTCAAAATGTCCCAGACTCCTTCCTTTTCTTATGAATAGCAAACTTACTAATGAGAAACCAATGACTAATCCACTTCCAGAGAACTTCCTATACAAAACTTTAACTTTACATAAAAGTAAATTTCTACCATCTAAAGAAAAATCATGAAAACTATGAACATATTTATGGCAATAGAAAAGCTGTTTGAAAAAGTTTCACAATTTTTTTTTTATATTACATTCACATGCAAAAAATCAATATTCAGCAGATGGTGAGCTGTGAAAAAGTTTTTGCAACTTCAAATCTCATTTTTTTTGTGCTACTCTTCCTTCTTTTTTTTTACGACACCCAACATTTGCTAACAAAGGAGTAAGTAAGATGAGGAACTTTACTGGCAAATTGCGTCTAAATGATGCTTCATTTTTCTTCCAGTCCTCTCACAAACTCAACATATACAATACAATATCGTATTGGGAATAATTCTTTTGTTTCTGAAAGGCATACACGAGCAGCACATGATTTTGGGGCTGTATAGATGGTCTGAAGACAAGGCACCTTCACGTTTTGCCGTCAATACAGCAACGTAGAGACGCCCTAGCTACTTAACATCACCCTAGCAACTAAGCAGTACCCTAATGACATGACTATGCTTCTCGGGACACAGATAAGAGGAATTCCAATAGCTCACCCGTTGTGCTCTCAACATCTAATGTTAGGGCGGTTTTTTTTTCTCTGTCGAGTTTGTGTTCTAAAACTTTTGCACGTCGCCTCATACGTGATTGTCTCTCATTCACTCCCTCCTTTTATTTTTGGCCTCCTTCTACTTCCATCCCTTATGTTGCCTTGAATTTCTGCTTAAATGTTTTATTTTCTAAAAAAAATGAGAATGAGAAAAAGGCACATAATATAAGAAGGATGCCAGTTTCGTTTTCATGAACAAATTCTACTCGTTTTTATTCTCATCATAGACATTTGTTGTGTGTTGTATGTGCTCGATTATAGGAATAAAAAAAAAATAGGAGGAAAAAAACGGAAAGTTTGCGAGATGCGTGTTGATAAGAACAAGCATGAAGAATTCGCATGTTTAATCCAAGGGGATGTGAAGTTGAAGGAGATTAGGATGGTCTCAAATGAAGAAACGAACCCTTTAAGGATCACTTGAGACGAAACAAAACACATTTGGAAGAATTCTAGTAGCTGAGACAGTATTGCACTTGACATTGGAAACCAGATAACGAAAGTAAGAATGATTCAATGCCAGCTATTGTATAAGTAGCAAAGTATTTGGCAACCTTAAGGGGACGGATAAGTATAGTCAAGTGGGGAGGTGACTTCAGTCCTTCTGATCCTTCTCTATTTAAACATGCTCTGATGTGAAGATGGATTGGGAAAATACGACACAATTGCTTTTCACCAAACTAAGTTTGAGTTTTACATCCTAAGACACCCAAATTAGCCATTTTCATACCAACCCGAGCGACACAAATGATAAAGTCTGCTCCAAGTTCCCTAAAATCTCCTAATAGTCCGCAATTACCACACCTTGCATCAAAACATATTCCAACTAAAACCTTTTATTTGTTCATTTATTTATTTATATTCGCTTGTGTTTATCCATCTCAATGTGCGTTCATCATAAAACGTTGAAACTCAGACATTCATCATAATAAAGGAGAAGAAATTAGTTGATGAGAAAAGTGAAATGAATAAGAGAAGAACAGCACACTAAGTAAACATAAACATAATACTTGCTCTTTTAAAATTCTAAACAACATTAAATTCTTTTTAGATTTAACATTTTGTAATAATTTTTTCTAGAATTATCGTGGATGTAGGAAGACAAATGCAAAATTTGACATTTAACTTAATGTATGTATATTGTGCATGAAGAGAATTTATTAGATTATGTGGAAAATGTCGATGAATGAATTCAGATTAAGATGAATGTATTGAAATGTTTTCTAAGGAAATTTCGAAGACTTTTAAAGAGAATCGAGGAAATTTAGAATGAGTGAAGCTCTTAGTCGATATGAGCCTACTCTACTCGTATTAAATTGAGTCTAATTAACTTGATTCAAATTGAGCCGACTCGAGTCAACTCAGATTTTTTAAAAGACTAGGCCCCTCGACTCATGACACTAGAATGACTCGAATTAAGAGTTTCATTTTTAACGTTCTTATGCAATTCAAGTTATTTTCTCAAAGGTGTAACTTAATTTCAGTTGTAGACAACCTGTGTGTTGCGTCATACAAGAACCACGATAAAACGTATATCATGGGCGGCTTTGATCGAGGTTTTCTCCCAAGATGTGGATTGAATAACAGATTTAAACGAAATGACATGACCCTTGTAATTATTCTGCGAATAAAATTCACAAAATTCAGATTGATTCAATTTTATTTGACAATATTTTAAGAGATTTAAGAATGAAATTAACATTAGTGCCAAATAAAGCTGATTTTACGATCGTCTTATACTTGTCTTATACGATATATGACGGAAAATTAGCAAAACTTCAGTAATAAATACAAACTAAAGCTTATAAGAGAGTTCGAGGTCAACTAATAATTTATATCAATTCAATTCGACTTTTGCAAACAAAATCCGAGTCAACTGCTAGCTCAGTCGCATTAATAGCTTTATATTTCAATCCATTAAGGCAGTGCTAGACAATCTTTTATTTTTCGCTCCATAACTTAGAAATAAGCATCCAAACAGGTTGATCAGCACAGCATTAAGGATTGATAAAACCTCTCAGATCTCTATAACAAAGAAATTCCCAAACTAGCTACCCTCAATTCTACTCAATAGCATTTTCAACAATTCGCATTCTCAAAAACATTTAAAACATAATCTCTTTAATCAGCAAAGAAGTTACTTTTCAAATAAAAATAAAAAAAACTTTATCTTTATTTCAATTCCTTTAATTTTAATGTAAATGAAAAAAGAAATTTTCATCAGAATTACAGCACTTCATAAATATCTGATGTACAAAAGAGTAAAGCAAGAAAAAAAGAGAAAAAATTCATTAAGTCTTAAGAGAAAAGTTTAACAAATTTAAATATCAAGAGAAGCATAAAAGAAATTCCAGCAACAGCACAAAAAAAAGGAACTAAAAAAGATAAAAAGAATGTGTATAAAAATTTACTCTTCAACTTGTAAGTTGTAACAAGACGTAAAGAAAAGTTTTGTAATGAAATAAAATGGAAAAAAGTAAAGCCAAGAACTTAATAAGAAGGAAGTGTTTGATAGACAAGCAAGAAAGTCAAATATAGAGTTGAAAAAAATTTGAATAAATTAATAATTTGTAGGCAAATTTCATGACTTTTTTTCCTTCCTTTCATCATCTTCCCCAAAACGTGTTTTCTGAGATTTTTTTACGATCAATATGGAAACTTTATTTCCTACTTTATGTGACATTTGTAGATGATCGCTTGACGACAACGACATCACGAAAATGAGTGCAATTTTGTCAAAGTTTTTATTTTTTTCATTTTAGATGACTTAAAAGCGAGGGGAGGTTGCGTGCTGTGTCAAAGAGTCGCATGAGACATAATGTAGTCACATACAAGAGACTTTTTCTTAAGATGCTTCTTCTGTTATTTCCCAGAAGTCCTTGAATCGTGTCGACTGTTCGGTATCTTCTTTTTTTCAAAAGAGGAATATTAAAATTATTTGACTTCCGTGCTGGTTGCTGATTGGTATTTGAAATTGATTTGTTACAACAGTTGCATACTGCATTAAATTTGTTTTAGCGTTATGCTACACAATATTAGTCTCATCACAACAGTTATAAGCTACATAAAATTAGTCTCAACACAACAGTTGCAAGCTCTTTATAATTAGTCTCAGTACTTCAGTTGCAAGCTACATAAAATTAGTCTCAACACAACAGTTGCAAGCTACATAAAATTAGCTATCAGCACAACAGTTGCAAGCTTCATACAAATAGTTTTAGCACAAGATACATGAAATGAAGTACAAACTGGCACAACAGTTGAGAACAATACACAACAGTTGCGAGGCACATAAAATCATACTTTGTCTTTCCAACGGTTGCGCGCCATGTAAAAGAGTAACCATATTGAGATTCGTACCTAGGGTCGCTGTCCTGATCATCAGCACCTGATGATGCAGTATTCAGCACTTAACCAACATATCATCGAGCACTTCAGCTAATATACCAAATTTATGTTAAATTTTGCACATTAATTTGTTTTTTTAAATTTCTAAAATTTATTCCTTCATGCTGAATTTTTTAAAATATTAAAATTGAGGAAGCTCATCTCGAAGCACAAGTAATTCCTATCACCATTAAAATAATCGCATGGAAGCCATGAATTTATCATTTTTACTCACATTTTCTTTTATTTTCATTCTTCATCTTCCATTTCCCCCTCATGAATTGCTCTTCTGCTTCTGTTGTCATCACCTCACACTTTTTTCACGACTTTACGCTCTTTTTTGTCGTTTATAAAATTTCATCGGAGAATTGTCTTGAATATTTTTTTTGTTTTCGTTGCTTACTCTCAGGTTGGCATGATAGCTAAGCTTATTTTCCATTCAAATGCGAACATGAACCTTTATAAGATATTCTATTTTAAACAACGAACAAAAAAAAGGCACAAGCTTTTATTTAGCATGTCAAATAAATTGCGCGAACATATACAGCTATAAATTAATTGCGCTTTCACCTCATCTCATCTGCTTTTACGTATGAAAAAAGTGTTTGTATAAATTTTCATGCAAAATTCATGCATGTGCGTACTGTTTTTTTTATGACGAAGACACGATTCGAATGAACAAAAGAGGATGGTAAAAAAATATATAAAAAAAATTGTTTTGACATTATGACAAACAATTTCTCCTTACTCACTCACAATTCATCCGTACCACTCGAAATTTAATGAAAGTCCTCAAAAAAATCATCTGCTTTTTTTCCTGCGTGTGTTTGTACTTATGTGTGCAGTTCTCATTTCATTATTTGTTTTTGCGTTTGACTCACATTCTGTTTTATTTTTGATAATTTCGCGAGTATTATTGAGTTTCAGTGGATGACATAACAAGTAGGATGACTATGTTGGGTGTTGATTCTATGAACAGGCTTGTAGCTAAAGCTTAGGATTCCCTATCATAGAAAGAGCATGCTCACATCATGTTCACAGCATAAACGTGAGTATACTTAGAGTATGTTCTTTGTCTGCTAGGTACGATATCGTAGCTAATTGGTGATATTTGCAGTCGGGTTATATGAAATTTCTATAATTTTCTTAAATTTTAAATCGAGCTGAGTTAACTTCAACTATTCTAAACAGGCAAAGGGACCACTTTTTGGAACCGAAGAGGTCTATTGATAATATAAAAGCATAATCTTTGCTTGCTAGGATTTATGATAACTTCGTGCTTTGTAAATTACCAATACCAAGTGGAATATTGTCTCTTTCAACCGCCTAGATCTACAAGATCTAAAGTCAAGGTCAGACACTCCAGTGGTACAGTACTGTACTTACTGTACTTACTGTACTTTTCATACAAGTACAGTAAGTACAGTAGGTACAGTACAATACTTACTGTACTTTCATACAAGTACAGTAAGTATTGTAAGTATTGTACTGTACTTACTGTACTTTCATATAAGTACAGTAAATATTTTACTGTACTTACTGTACTTATGGTTGGAAAATATTCTAAGGATTATTTTGTTAAATTTTCTTGTGAAATATGTGAAAATAATGTTAAAAATCTTAAAATTGTAATTTTTTACCTTAGTTTTCTTATAATAATGTAAAAATAACTACTAAAAATCCGAATTTAACTTAATTCTTCTTATTTTGGCCTGAATTTTCTTATTTGAAATGAAAAGTCGTTCTGAAAAGCCTGATTTGACCTCAAATTTTATATTTAGAGTGAAAAATCAAGAAAAGCCGAATTTGGCTTCGATTTTCTTATTTGGGATGAAAAATTACTAGGAAAAGCCGAATTTGGATTCCATTTTCATATTTCGGTTGAAAAGTCTCTCAAAAAAACCAAATTTTGTCTCAATTTGATGAATTTAATTTGGAAAATTCTTAAAAATGTAAATTAGGACATCAGTTTTCTTATATAAAGGTGAAAAAGTTTGAAAAACATTAAATTCTATTAAATTTCCTTTAAAATTAGTGAAATTTAATAATTTTTATCACTTTTTTACTTTAAAAATGATAATACAAGTATTGTAAGTACAGTACAATACTTACTGTACTTTTCATACAAGTACAGTAAGTACAGTAGGTACAGTACTGTACTTACTGTACTTTCCATACAAGTACAGTAAGTATTGTAAGTATTGTACTGTACTTACTGTACTTTCATATAAATTCAACAAGTACAGTAAGTACAGTACTGTACTTTTGGAGTGTCTGACCCTTGTCTAAAGTCGTACATGTCCCAATCGTCACATATTGAGTTGATTCCACAACGGCAATGAAGCGGCAGTAATGTGTCAGCTACTTGTCAAATGATATTGTTTTCACTTGACTCTAAGTTAACTGCCGTCCTATCACCGCGAGGCAACATTTCCCTATGTGTCGATCGATGATGTGTTCAAAATCACATGCTATGTCATTGATCAAGTGGGAGATGATGACCTCAAATATTTTTAGATCATCAGGCTGTCAATGCCGTTTGTCTATTCCACACTATTCCACAGAGAGACTTAAATTTGGTTGCATCAATGTGCCGTGGCTAACAAGTTGTCCACGAATGCTTTAGTCTTCATAAAGCTACATCGCTAATTACATCACAAAATTTGACACTCCATTTTCAAAACCCTTCAAAATATTTGTCTCCCAAATCAAAGCTACATTGCAATAGTCACAATAAAATATACAATATTTCAAATATTCTCTAAAGCACTGCCAAGTACCACTACAATCCTTTCATCTATTCATATTTCTATAATCCATTCTATTCATCCATACAATTGGTATATGCAGATTTAATAACAACACAGACAAAACGAGGACACAACCTTTTGGAAATATTTCACATATAATCTCGCTATAAATTTTCAACCCCAAAAAAAATATTCAACCTGAATATGAAAAAAAAAACAGAAATTTTGCGTTGTTTAATTTGCAATTTAATTGTTTTCGCAACGGATTTGTTTTGTTCTCCCAATGATTATTGCTCACTTCTATCTATCTCTATTCAGTTCTATTGGATGATGATGAAAAAAAAATACTGAAAAAAAAATCGTTGAATAACATGAACACAAGAGCTCTCAATTTTCGTTTGTCATTCGAACAATGATAAAAAAATTTTTAGTCTCCAATTTTTAGCGGAATTTTGGAAGTGATTGAAGCTTATGTTTTCAATTTGATCGGATGGCCTGGTGGCTGGGTGATTAGGTGGTTGGGTGGCTGGATGGTTGGATGATTTGGTGTCTGGGTGGTTTGATGGCTAGATGTGTGGCTGGATGGCTGAAGTGTGAGATCAGAACAAGAAGAAGTTTGTGCCTGGAATTCCTCACCATAATCAAAAAACTTGAAAGTTTGCTACATCAAGCAAACAAACAAACTCCTTATAGTCGAGTTACTGGTTTATTGATTGATTTGATAGGAGAATACGGCACAGAACCGCAGTTCTTCATTTCCTGTATTTTAGATACGCAGACCTGTAGTTTTCGGCTGCACCTAATAGTTCGTCTAAGGATGCAGGAATGCAATTTTGGACAAATTGGCCCTGCTGGAGCCTGTTAACTTACTTACCTACTTCCTTGACTGGGGGCCACGGGGGTTTTTAGAACGTCTGAAGACAGCTCTATCTTTCGATAACTTCTGTCAGTTTGGGAGTTTATAGTTTGTTTGCTTAGAACTATGATTAAAACATTTGCCAAGCGAATTAGGCCTTACCCGCTGGAGCCTGAATCCTCAATTTTCCATACAAAATTACGTGTATGAGCCTGAAAAAATTTGAATTTTTTATGACCGTTAATTTTGAAAACAAAATTGACCATTATTTTTCATTTTGTTTGAACTTTACTCTCTAATAAACTACTGATCGCTATCAAAAGTGCGCTAAATTCCCCAATGCACACCACGAGTCCTCAAACATTTGCCAACGAATTTTTTTGTTTGCCAAGCGAAGCAGCCTTACTGTTATTTCAAACATTTGCCAAGCGAAGTTGGCCTACCCGCTGCCTGCCTGAAAATTGAGAGGGCGATTGTCAAACATGAGCCAAGCAAGAGCTTATGAAGCTTGATCAAACAGCAAGCGCTATGGGGATAGATTTTGAAGCTTGGCCTGAATCTGTAAATTTTACACAATGCACATTCAAAGCATTTGCCAAGCGAATTATACCCGCTGGAGCCTGAATCCTCAAACATTTGCCAAGCGAAGCTTGGCCTACCCGCTGGAGCCTGAATCCTCAAACATTTGCCAAGTGAAGCTTGGCCTACCCGCTGGAGCCTGAATCCTCAAACATTTGCCAAGCGAAGCTTGGCCTACCCGCTGGAGCTTGACCCTTCAAACATGGCCTACCCGCTGGAGCCTGAATCCTCAAACATTTGCCAAGCGAAGCTTGGCCTACCCGCTGGAGCTTGACCCTTCAAACATGTGCCAAGCGAAGATTGGCCTACCCGCTGGAGCCTGAATCCTCAAACATTTGCCAAGCGAAGCTTGGCCTACCCATTGAAACATTTGCAAAAATTGGATAATCCTCAAACATTTGCCAAAATGCCTACCCATTGAAATCAAACATTTGCCAAGCGAATTTACCCGCTGTTGAATCCTCAAACATTTGCCAAGTGGAAGCTTGGCCTACCCGCTGGAGCTTGAATCCTCAAACATTTGCCAAAAGCTTGGCCAACCCGCTGGAGTTGATATTTCAAACATGTGCCAAGCGAAGCTTGGCCTACCCGCTGGTACTTGATTCCTCAAACATTTGCCAAGCGAAGCTTGGCCTACCCGCTGGAGCCTGAATCCTCAAACATTTGCCAAGCGAAGCTTGGCCTACCCGCTGGAGCCTGAATCCTCAAACATTTGCCAAGCGAAGCTTGGCCTACCCGCTGGAGCCTGAATCCTCAAACATTTGTCAAGCGAAGCTTGGCCTACCCGCTGGAGCTTGACCCTTCAAACATTATTGGCCTACCCGCTGGATGAATCCTCAAACATTTGCCAAGCGAAGCTTGGCCTACCCGCTGGAGCCTTCCTCAAACATGTGCCAAGCGAAGCTTGGCCTATTTGATCCCTCAAACATTTGCCAAGCGAAGCTTGGCCTACCCGCTGGAGCCTGAATCCTCAAACATGTGCCAAGCGAAGCTTGGCCTACCCGCTGGAGCCTGAATCCTCAAACATATCGAAGCTTGGCCTACCCGCTGGAGCCTGAATCCTCAAACATTTGCCAAGCGAAGCTTGGCCTACCCGCTGGAGCCTGAATCCTCAAACATTTGCCAAGCGAAGCTTGGCCTACCCGCTGGAGCCTGAATCCTCAAACATTTGCCAAGCGAAGCTTGGCCTACCCGCTGGAGCCTGAATCCTCAAACATTTGCCAAGCGAAGTTGAATCCTCAAACATTTGCCAAGAGCTTGGCCTGCTTTTATTCAATTATGTTTTCGAAAGCCTCTGCTTTACTTGCTTGTTGAAGTCATCAAACAGTGGCTATTGGAGCCTGATCCCTCAAACATGTGCCAAGCGAAGCTTGGCCTACCCGCTGGAGCCTGATCCCTCAAACATGTGCCAAGCGAAGCTTGGCCTTCCCGTTGGAGCTTGATCCATCAAACATTTGCCAAGCGAAGCTTGGCCTACCCGCGAGACTTTTTGTGAAACGGTGTGAATATATCCGCATTGGGTTTCTACCCGATACACTAGTTATGCGCTAATATTGGTTTACATTTTATTGAAAATGGATTTTTTGTTAGAAATTGAAAACGCAACATTGATAATAAAATTTAAATGTCCATTAAATAAACTTTATTTTGTTGCCATTAAAATATTTTTAGGTGGAAAAATGGAGCTTAATGGTCAAATTATTTTTCAACAAAAAAAGTGCGTCAACAGTTAAATATTTGCATTATTTTGCATATGCGAGTTTAATTTTGTGACTGTGGATAGATGATGTGGTAATGAAATTTTTGAAAATTTTTTGGGCTCCATTTCTTTGGTCTCATCATCATTAGATTATCTTTTATTTGAGTTTTTAGTAGATTTTAATAAATTTGATTAGAAATTCAATGAAAAATCAAAAAGTCATGACGATATCAATTTCAAATCAAATTTTTTGATGAAAAAGAAGAATCTTGGTTAAGAATAAATTATTAATGTCAATAAATTAAGATTTACTAAGTTAGAAGCAATAATTCGACGTATAGACCGAAAAAATTGGTTATTGAGTTTGTTTTATTAATTAATATTTCTGACTTTGTTATCTTGTAGTTCATGTGATTTTCAGACACAAATGAAGCTCGCTCGTGTTATAAGGAGTTGACAATAGAAAAGCTTGAAATCAACTCGAATCTCATATGGAGTCAAGTACACTCGACATCTTCATATAAAACCTTAGTCAACTTCGAGCTCTGCAATAAAGCTTTTGATCATAATTTCCTATTAAAAATTATCAAACTCTATAGATTCAAGTAATTTAACTTTATGGCAAACACCATCTGCGAATAATAATTAAACCAACTCAAAATGCTTTAAAACCACAAATAAATTTTAATTTTTCAATATAAATTCATCATCATACTTTCATGATGATTGTAAAGCTCATTAAAAATTACAATAGCTGAAATAAAGTCAATAAATTATAAAAAAAACTTAATTAATAGAATAATAAATTGGGAAGCATTTCGTCAATATTTATTCGTCATATTTTTTATCGCGTAAATTGTAATTGGGCTTAGCCGCAAATAACGTTCCATTTTTTTTCAAAATTTCAACGGAAAAAAATAATTTTTTTCAAAAACAGAATACTAATTATGTTAATTAAACTAATTTAAAGCATGCTTCCGTAGAGTAATCTAATCTTAAAAAGGAACATAAAATCTTTATGCTCCTACAATTTAAATCATAATAAACACATACATTTAGCGATTTTTATTAATTTTTCTGAAAAATTTTAAAAAATGGAACAAAAATTCACACTCAGTAATTGAGATATTTTTTGAATTTTTGCATTAATTAAAGCACTAACCATAGCAAAATGCCAAAATGTTGGTTTTATGAATTTCTACAATTATAACTATCAAAAGTGATCCTAAAAAGTCTAACTAAGCAGAAAAATGTCTTTAACTTCAAATTACTGAGTGTGAATTTCTAAACGGCCATGCCCAATTTTATTTGCTAATTAATATGAGAATTTTAATTAAATTTTATTGAAATAATCAGCAATGTAATCTTCGTCCCTAGTTAAGTACACAATCAGTCAGATCTTGAGTAAATAACTTTTTCAATTATTTTAAAGTGTTCTGCGACTGATTGTTGAGATTCAATAGTCAAGCTTTTCTTATGAGGAAGACGGAAGGCAGGAGAACTTTAAAAAGAGGTTTGTGGATCACACCCTACTTTTCGGAAGAAATTCTTCAATTTGCTAGAGTTTTTATTAAAAAATCTTAAAAATTGCCAAATTTTTGGGAAAAAAAATTCCAAGCAATGTGCCTGGAGAAAGGAACTACAAAATGAATTAAGGATCTAATCCGATTTTATCAAAAAAAAGTTTCAAAATATTAAAGCATATACAATTTATTGATGGATACTCCTGGAATCTATGAATTTTTATGAATCTATACTTTTAATTCACATTTTATATTCAAGTTCTAAATTGATCAACAATCGGCAATCAAACTCATATTTCCATTAATCCATTAAACTATTGAATATTTTAGATCATTCTTTATCCACAGCTTACATTTTCAGAAACTTAAATTGGTTTTAAACTAAAACATTTGATAAATTTGCAGTGTTTTTTGTATGCAAATCGTTGGAATAGTTTGAAAACATTCAGATTATGACGGTCTATAGTTTTATGCTACAATTCACTATTTTATAGAAATTTTATTTGTTTTTATGTGACTGTTGTTTATAGTACTTGAGTATGGTTTATATTTGAGATACAAAAGTGGAATTTTTGTATTTTAGGAATAAAAAATTTAAGATTTGTGAGCTGGTTGTGATTAAAGCTCATTGGTTAAACTTTTTCTAGAATTAGCTCAAAACAGCAGGTCTGCACCGAAGTCAAGTCGTCTTTTTCATAAAAAATTGGAGTATTAGCATTTAATCTTTAATAATTTCTGCTTAGCTTCCATTATTAGGATGTTCAAAAAGCTTACCCTAACAGACACTCAGCATACTCACCTAATTGAGCCTACTCATGAGTTTACTCAATCAATAAACTTGTGCCTGCTCAATTTTGTTAATTTACTGATGAGCATACTCATTGCCTGTTCAGGTTAAGAGAATAATTAAGCTCCCAAATTGGAATTTTTCAAATTTTTAAAACATTCAGTACAAAAAATATTTCCATCCACATACCTTAACCGAGCAATTTACTCGCTCCATATATGATGTGCAATTCCTTTACATATCAAATTAATTACTATTAAAAAATCCTCATTTGGGTATTGTTCCAAAAACATTCCTTTTATCCAAAAAATGATTCTATGTTGCATGAAATCTCCAGTATATGGAACAACTGAACATCCATGAAAGAATTTTCACCACCAAAGACTTTTTTTCATTCACCTGAATTCTCATTTTTAAATACTCAAGCATTAACTAGGAACGAAAAAATTCCAAACTGAATATTTGTTCCTGCATTTTACACAGTTCCATCTCTAGCACGGTAAGTGTACAACAACAGCATATAAAAAAATGGTACAGCTAGAAATGACTGCAAAAAAGAAGATTTGAGAATGAGAAGTGAACGACGTGGGAGTGAAAATGTGAATAGAATGGATATAAATTTACTGTGCTTTGAGTGTCAGCTTTCTAGCAAGCATTAAATATAGAGACGAGAATTTTTTATTTCTTAAGTCCTCTTCAGCATACATTTTCATCGTAAAATGCTTTAAAGTGGATGCAGAAAAATATATAAAAGAAGAGAAATTTATTCAAAAGTGGTGGAAATAGTTTAAAGTACTTACCATAAATTAATGTGAGTTTGTGTAATGAATATTTTCATTTATGCTGGAAAGTGAGGAACTTGACTTGAATTTTTCTTTGTGAAATTCGAATTTAAGGTTTGATGAAATTTTAGTCATGTTTGGCTATTAAGTGAGTCGTAGTGGCTTGCCCGAACGGCAAAATTCAGCAAATTATAATCATAAAAATGAGTCAAAATAGCCGGCATGTTGACGTACTAAGGATAACATCGAGTCTTACCGTTATTACGATAACGAAGCGGTATCCTGGTGAATACTTTGTGCTGCTTGGGCTGTAGTGGGATTTCGTTTATCGTGATTTAACCATTGCAGAATTACTAAACTATAAAGGATTCAAAACTCAGCATAGGAAATCTTACACATGTTCTTTTCAAACCATATGTACTGAAAACGAAGGATACATCCTTTTTTTGCAGGATACAAGCAAAAATTGAGTATTTTTCAAACGAGTGGTTCTATGTTTGAGTGCAATTTGAGTGTTGCCACTCGTTGAACTGTCATAAGACATAAGACGCATAAATCGTGAAGCTCTGGATATTTTGGACCTAAAGAGCCAAAGTTTACATGCTTTGTTTATGGCAGCAGTGAAAACTGTGTATTTAGAAACAAGCTGTGATGGTAAACTAAACCTACCGTCTACCAATGACATTATCTCCGTGATATTCCAAAAAATTTGTCATTTGTCGATCTTATTTTTAGTTAAAAACGAGGCATAACGTCAAGTTGTCCATTCGGAAAGCTTGCTAAATGACACCTACTTGAAAAAGACATTCCAAAGGTTAGCCTTTACCATTCCCTTTAAATTGTCTCTGATTAAGTTAAAAACTTTGGAAATTAGAGGCAAAACCAAAAGAATTTCTTATGTCAATATTTAGAAAAATCTTAAAGAAGAATTTGGTATCAAAACTACTTCCAGTTGAAGCATTCAAAAGGAATTTCCCCAAACATATGTGTTACTTGTTTTACTTTCTAAATGTTCCTTAACAGCCATGAATTCTCTACAACTTTTCAATATTTATTCTCAATTGCAATTCCACACAAACTTAAACAATTTCCCTTACTGCATACCCAGCACCAGATTGCACATAAATAATCGACAGCTTTCACAAACTGTTTACTGTTTCTGACCGTAGTACGTGAATCAATAAATTATTTATTTCAATATTTACCAGAAACAGAACAATTTTTATGGTGCATAAAATGCACATTAGGTGTATCAATTTGTTCAGCACAATCACATTTTCCACTATTTGTAGCACCAATTGCACTTTTTATGCTGCACATATGTTTCACTAATTTATTGATTTTAATTGTCGTTGATTTGAGTGCTGTAAACAGCTGGTTGAAGGGGACCAAATGCTACATAAAATTCAGATCTGACCCGAAAGCAACCAGCTACATACAAACACGCTTAACACGCTGAAATATGTATATATCTAATATATTTTACATTTTTGTTGATCTCACATGTCACATGTTTAGTGGTTATGTGATGATGTGGCATGGAACATAAGCACATCTGAGTCGCTTTTAATATTTTAATGTCGTACATTTCCTCATTTATGTACTTCGGGTGTTGTGTCAGAAAAGTTCTAAACATCATTGTCGTGTATTAATGTTGATGGGTTCCACACACATATACAGTCACAGTCACCGCAACTACACTTCACTTTATTATAGGGTTGTAGATTCGGAGGATGTTGAAAATATTATTATTTTTGTTCCTCAACATTGATAAATTATTTCAGTTGACATAGCATCATGCAATCACTCACAAATGAACTGCTTTCATGCCTCCATTATTTTTATACATTATCATCTATGTATATCCTCCATAGCGCGTTGAATATAATTTTATTTTTTTTATCGTTGTCTCATGCTGATGACTTTGTACCCCCCTTTTGTTGCTGATGTGAAGCCTTCCGCATGCTGATGCTCAAAAATTCATTACAAATTTAATTTTCCATTCGACTTGATGATTTCTTCCTCCTTTATGTTCTTACTCTTCTTTTTTACATGTGCGTAAATTTTATTTTATCATCATTCTTCTTATCTTATGCTCATCAATGTGATTCTCGTTTTTTCCTGGTATAATTTTTTCCATTTTCTTCTTCTACTGTATGATGTTCATTCAATCTTATGCTTGTTCATTCAATCAATATTCACACATGAACCATGTATGTATGAGGAACTTTTTTTGATGACTTTTTTTTCAATATCACGAATTATTTCAATCTACGATAGATAGATCTGGTGATGATATTGACAAGGTTGAAGGTGTGGGGATTGAATGATTTCTGTCGGTTGTGTCTCATCACCTGAGGATTTAAAGATAAAAAATTTTATTTTTGTAGGATATGGAATTTGTTGGATTGATGAAGTTGTTTGATTGTGAAAATGTATTGATGAATGATGAGTTGTGGGACTCGAAAGCGGATTGCATGGAGGAGCTAAAAGTAAATTATAGAGCTTTAAAGCATTCATAAGACCGACAATTTAATCTTCAGAATACTGCCAATTTCATCAAAATTTATCTAATCTTTAGTTGGCCGGACTCCAAAGTTAATTCTCTTCTGTTGGAATCTAGAAGGTACGATTTTTGATTTTTGGAGTCCGGATACTCAAACTAATCCCATCTCTAATGTATGCATTTAAAGTTTAGAATAACTGAAACTAACTTAGTTTGCTTGGTAAAGACTACAAGCACCACAAGGACAGATTAGACATCTACACTTTCTTCCGTTCACAGGACTTAGCCAGATCAGAATTTTGTAATTTTTCTTTCAAAAAACCATAGCAAATTCAAGAACTTTCTGCCAAAAAATGATATAATGCTTAATCCCCCAAAAATCCGCTTCAGAAAATGTCCCTGATTCTGATTCCTTAATGGCTTTCAACACACTGTTAAATGACAACATGTATCCTTTAGGGATGAAATTGTTAAAAATCATATTTTCAATACTCAAAAAATGCAAGCTTATTTGAGATTTCTTCAAAATTTAAGCCAATTTCCCCAATAACTTAAAATATGAGGATCTCCTTCCCAAAAAAATCCTATAAATCACCTAATTTTAATTTTTTCTCACAAATACATTTCATAAATTCAAAAAGCATCACAACGCAAAGAATTTCTAACCCATTTTTATCATGCATTCATCTTCCTATAATTTATTGCAGCTATTTATTATAAAGAACCTTTCCATAGCTATCCAAAATAGTGAATAATAAAAATTCCATAACAACACAAAACTAACCCAATTTTCCCTTTTTTTGTGCGTATCTGTACATGCATGCAACATTCCTTCAGACAAAAGGAAGCACAAAAAAAAAGAATCCTTGATTTATTATCAGTGCATGATTTGAATATCAAAATGTCAAATATTTTTCATCATGCATTGGAATTTTATTCCATTCATTTCTTACATTTTTTATGATGATCCCTTACTCATGTGTATGTAAAGATCTTTGACTTCATGACTATCATTGAAATATTTATTGAATAAAAATGTGTACGAAATAAAATGATTTTTCATATTTTCCATTCCAACCCCTCTCAAGCTCTCAGAATGAGAAAATTTTTTAAAGAAAAATTTAAGACGATAAACAAGTGGCAATAACTTTGCACGTACGGTTTGGGAATTTCGTTCTGCTTGTGCGATTCCCCATGATTAAAATTTACGCACACATGCTGAATTGCTTCTTACTTTTTCCGTACTTTTTAAAGAGAAAATTAGAAAAAATAAAATAAATTTTTTTTCATTTCCCAAAATGGAAAGGAATCGAATTAAATGATGTTGAGGAAAGAAAGACACACAAAATTCGAATTCAAAGGTGAAATGATTCTTTTATGAGACTTATATGAGTTTAGAGCAGAGGTGGATTACCTTTTATTACTCGCGGGGCATTTTGATTGTAAGCCTAAACCGAAACCGTACACGACATACGGTTCATGGCATTTAAGGCTCATTAGTGTGTTGCGATGGTAAAAGAGGTCGTGAAAGATCAAAGAACTCTTGGGAGGAAGCTGAATTTGAAAATTCGGATGAAAGCCAACGATAGAGCCAGTTTAAGCTAGGCCATGATCCACAATTGATATTTATGGCCAGCAAAATAAGGAAGTAAGTATTGGCAACTAGCAGACGGAAGCCAGCGATAAAGCTAGTTTGAGCCTTCATCTGAGGGAGGCCATGGATCACAATTGATCTGTCCGGCCAGTCAAGTAAGTAAGTAAGCTAGTGTACCGCAGCACACAAGTTGCTCACCACTCCTTTAATTCAATAATAAATAAGACAGCATCAAACGAATGTGCTTCTTCCACATTGATCAGACACACGAAAAAATGCTTAAAGGCAACGATATGAGCAGCAAAAGTTCCCATGAGATTTCACGTTTACATTGTAAATTAAAACATAAATAAATTTCAGCATTACATCATGTTAAAAAATGTTTCTTTACTCCTTCTTATTTTCAATTTTACTCAATTTATTTCACCACATCAACTGCTCCTTTCTTCTCATTCCATTGCCATGTCTCACAGACGATTTTCAACCCCCTTCTTTTCTTCCACAGCTTCACATGAACACCCTATCCCGATTCCGAACGAGAAAAAAGATGAAAAAAATGTTTCACATTTCTTTTTATTACTTCTACACAGCGTATATGAGGGAGGATGTAAGAAGCTTCAATAATAATTTATGCCAATGCCAATATTTATGCTTTTTCAAACAGAAATTATTTTCGCTCGCATATTAGTCACGTGCAGACTTAACATAAAAATGTACATGATAAGAAGAAACAAAAAAAAGAGAAAGAAAAGAAGCGGAAATGTTTAGGGTGAAAGGGTTTTGTGGATGTAAATTGAGATGTTGGATAGATGGCTGGATAGTAGTTGAAAGGGAAGTGTTAAGATGTTGGATAGATGGCTGGATAGGAATTGAAAAGAATATTAGTTTGATAGAGTTAGATGTTGCAAAATTTTGAAGCTATAGATTGATTTGAAGCTAGGAGTGTTAAGGAAGTAGCTAGAAATTATTTGATTGCCGTAACCTCTTCTGGCATAGCCTAAAAATCAGTGATTCTCAAGCTAAGCTCCGCAACACACTATTGTGTCATTAGAACCTTCAAATAAGTCACAAAATATATGGCAACACAATAAAGTTACACTAGATGTGTAGTTAACAGCAGTTGGAAGGACTCAATTATGGAGAGGCCTCCTCAGTCGATAGTCCTTTGTACACTTGTGGAATAAGGACTTCTGATCTATTGTGTCGCGTAAATCACACGTGGAGCCGTCGCAAGGTCTGTTTAAAGCTAGATTCAGTATGAACCAATGCTAAGCTAAGTGGACCTAAAGCGAGTTGGGCACTAAGCTACTCCAGCTCTTCCAAACCTTATTTTGGACAAAATTGTACAATTTCTTTGGATTTTTCGTTATGTCCTTCAAAAAATCCATTAAAATTCTACCATCACTAAAACAATCAACCCCAAAACAGCGCCTACTCCCAAAAATCCCATAACTCATAAAAACTTCATCAACGCTAAGCATTCACGCTTATTTAACTGTTAATAATACTTTTAATATGATGAATGAATGTCATCTTCAGCTAATAGAAACAAGCAGCATAATGATGTGTAAATTGATTTATGTCGTAATTGAAAACAGAAACGTGAAATGCCATAAAAATAAGAAGAAGAATGCTTTTATGTTTATTTGATAAGCCCACCTACATAACCCAGTATAGCTGTATATGTGTGTGAGAACACCCCAGACATTTTTACTGCCAAAATATACACATTTGCATTGATGAGGTATCACTTTTATTTATTTATATACGTATTTTCGTATAAGCATGTGGGATCCTAACATTTTATTTCATAATTTTCCTCTGTGCTGTTTCATTATTTTTTGTTGATACGTGCTGGATAAAAACATTATATTTTCTTTCATTTTTCGCAATGTATTTCATGAAACGGCAAGATGAAGAACAAAGAAATGCCTTAATTAACTTTCACATAAAAACCTTTCATATGTGATTCAAAGAAGCACACAAAGACATGTTTTGTGTGTATAATAAACGATGTTAATGAATTTATTAAAGAGAATGAAATAAGGTTAATTAAATTTTGTTTTGCGAGATTTTTTTCGTTAAAATTGAATTTTTACTTGCTTGTGCATGCTTGTGTGATTATTTGAAATTTTTAGGAAAGTCTGTGGTGAAAATTGAGGTAACTTTAAGAAAAGAAGGGAATTTTTGATTGATTAGATTTTGTAGAAATTTGCTTGGCTGTTGACAATCAATTGACATAATTTGGAAATTAAGGCAATTTAAGGTAATTTAATTTAAAATGCAGGACCATTCACTAGCTTAGACATTAGAGAGTAGAATAGATTAAGATTAACGGGCTGATAACGACTTAGGTCCATCATTAATAGAATTCGAGGTGTTACCCTTCCTTCCTCCTTTTCCCGAACAGCACAACGTGTTCACTACGTCGCTATTTTAACGCAAGACATGAAGTTGTTCAAATTTCACTTCAAAAGCTGATTTCAAACCATTCACTGAATTATATCGATCAGGTTAATTTGGAAAACACAGCTGGTTAATGTGCATACATGTCCAGTTATATTGAACGTACCAAATATGTCATTAGTCGTCCCTAAGTTCAATTCCAAAGGCTGGTTCATTGGCAAGTAACTAGTAATTGATGGATAGGCAAATTCCTAGGCTTTAATTAGATACATATCCATTCAGGTAAGAAACCTTTAAAAATTCTAGAGTTTGCCAGAAAACTGATGCGTGTATAGAATCCATGAAATGTCGACACAGAGCTTGACGTCGACTCGAATTTTGTATGAAATCGAATTGAGTCAAATTGAGTCAATTTTTTCATATAAAATCTGAGTCAACTTCAACCTCTGCCTCCACAAAAACCATTAAATTCCATAATTTTAAGTAATAATTTTCCTTCAAACCTCTTCAACCTTTCCAATCATCAACCCCAATCCCCACAAGAAAGTTTAAAAACAATCTCAAAAAAATCATTTTAAATAAAAAAAGAAAAATTTTTCACACAAAACTCATTCATCAGCACAACAACAACAAGAGAAACATGTTATGAATTAATGTCAGTCTTGCGTTGTTACATGAAAATCTCTTGAATTGTCAAGAACAAAAAAGGAAGAAAAAGAAGAAGAAAAAAATTAAACTTTTTTTTCCAACAATTTTCTTTTGTCTCTTTTTATTCGCTTTTATATCCTGTTCTTCTTCATGTTCCAACCCCCCTTTGAATGTTTTATTTTGATAGATAAGAGTATTGTGATTATAAGTCATTAAGGCAAATTTATGTTTCAAATCCCATATGTATTTTTTAATCTGTATAATAACACACGTACTTATATATGCTTGCCGTTATCGTGATGGAAGCCCGATCGATATAAGAGAAGAAGGCTCTGTTATGGAGCTTTAAAGGCTCTGGTTAACCTCTTTTAACAATAC
Source organism: Chironomus tepperi (assembly GCF_022539635.2). NCBI lineage: Eukaryota > Metazoa > Arthropoda > Insecta > Diptera > Chironomidae > Chironomus > Chironomus tepperi. The sequence goes on from NW_027226245.1 coordinate 102,266, forward strand.
CAAATGGAAGCATGTTCCGTTAGACAGCCACATGGACGCCATTTGGAATCCATTAAGCAGCCATATGGACGTCATTTAGCATCCGTTAAGCAGCCATAAGGACGCCATTTGGAATCCATTAAGCAGCAATATGGACGTCATTTAGCATCCGTTAAGCAGCCATATGGACGCCATTTGGCCTCCACATGAAGCAGGCTTCCATTTGCTATCAATAAAAGAGTTTTACCGGAGCCTTAAGACTCCTTGTGTCGCTCGGGTAGGAAAATTTTTCACATAAAATATTCTTTTTTAATCTCTTTTTTTCATCATTAAAAAGGCTTTTTTTATCATATTCTTATATCTCAATATTGTGTGTCATGTGCCTTTCTTTCTGTGATTTTTTCAAATGCTGATTTTCCTATTTTTCAGTTCTCATTATCATCATGGATTTTCTATTCAAAAAAATATTATCTTTTATTATCTTCTCATTTCTATAATACCTTATGTCATATGACATAAATTCTAGTTGAATAGGAAGAAAAGGAATAAAAAAAAAATTTAATTCCAGTTGAAGATAGGATAGTGTGTGCGTAGGTATAACATGAAAAATCTAGGATGGATTAATTTTGTAGATTTGGTAATTAAAATAATAAATTAACATGTGTGGAAGGTGTCAACGTGGCAATTATGTGAATAATAAATGTTTATACATTATGTTTTTGTGGTTTTGATTGGATTTAAGTAGAATGTAGAGAAAAGGTCAGGATTGTGGAGAAGATTTTGGTTGGAATTATTTGAGGATCTACAGGTTAAGGTGTTTGATGAGGTGTTGAGATTGTTGGTTTTGGAGATTTGTTGAAGATGCTTTGATGTTTTAGTGAGATGGAGTGGTAAATAGACTTGAAAGTCGTATTTATTGGATTGGGATTGAAACTCCTCTAATTTACGTATTATTCAGTAACACATCACACTGCATCATGTTTGCGGTTTTGTTTTAAACTAGTACTTCATGTTCTTGGCTGATTAATTACTCTCTAGCTTCAATTTCGCATTAGTCTTGTTCATCAAGTCATTGAAGTATTTAAAATTAAGAATTTAGGAAGTTCTTGATTCAACCTTGCTCTGGAATTCATCCCTGAGTCCATATGGCCGTCAAATAGAGCCGGCTTATATTACGTGCTACTCATAGTCCGAGAGCATTCGCCTTTTTCATATGTATTGCTTGAGTTCCAATAGCACATTTAGCTTAGAAACTGAATTTCGATCTGTAAAGTGCGGTTATGTAGTTTTCAGAATACAACAGTCAGGAAACCCCTTTTAAATGAAACAACCCCTTCTAATATCCTTATCAGCACCCCAAAAAAGTCATCATTTTAATAAAATTTCCTTTAAATTTCTTTAATAATCACAAAACTTCTCTTCATGAATCAACAAAATTAAACCATAGAATTTTACCTTAGTCTATTCCACATCCAACGTAAAAAATGTCTAAGATAAAAACTTTTTTTCCCGCAAATCACGCTGCTCTAATAAATCAAGCTCATTTTTAGGTATATTTTTTGCCATCTATATGACATCCTTTTACATTCTTGAATCTCTTATCAGACAAGATGATTCGATAAATTATTCATGCTTGTCATCAAAATTTGTTATTTTTCTCTTTTCTTTTGTAACTTTTTTTTTTTTTTGGGAAGTAATATAAATATTTTGAGGAACTTGATATTCTTGTTGGAAAATTTACATTCAATGGAAAAAAAAAGATTAAATTACAGAAAATTTTACAATAAGGAACAACATTTCCTTATCAACAAGAGTTTTTAAACCATAAAGAACAAAATGGAGATGGTTTTATTAGCTTTGTGAATTGTCCTTCTGGGAATTCAGTTAAAAAATATTTTTAAAAGGAAAATTTATAAACATTTATGAGAAATTTAATCCTGGCCATGAAGTAGTTACAATGCAATTTTACAAGGGCTCATGCTATAAATAGATTCCATTGATGAATCTAGGATGTGAATTCATGAATTTCTTTGGAAATAAAGCAAGTATTAATAATAAAATTCTGTTGAAATGTGAATAGAAATTAGGTCCACGAGGCAAATTTTATATGAATGAAGCCTTAGTTTGGGAGATGTTCACAAGTCGCGTCAGGCTTAAGGAACAGAGAGGCTCTTGGAGATAGGCTGTTGTTAAAGGCAGTGAAGCATTCGGAATAGGTGACAAGCAAAGGACATTCATCGAAAGAGCTAGATTTAGACGTCAATTGGGAGAGGCTATGGATTACAGATGATCTGTACGGTCAGCAAATAAGTTCGGACTAACTTCTTTCGGAATTCAAATTTAGGTTCATGATTTTGTCAAAAAGCGTTACGACGAGGAGCAAAAAAAGCTATTTTAAGCTATCGTTACGTAATTTCCGAACGTTCCCATTTTCTATAATTTCAAATTCAATATAGAATTCTTAGAATCTCGACTTAATTAATTTCATAATATTTACGAAGTTTTTGATTTGATTTTTAATTAAAAAGCTCTGAGCTAATTTTAAAAACGTTGAATGAATGAACAAGTTTGGATTCACTGAATTCATATAAAATGTTGTAAACTGTGCTGCTGGAGTTCTCAATCAGACATGAGGATTCTTGGTAAATGTATGGATTTTGTAGCATCAGGATTTAATCTAAAATTAGATTAGATGAGGTTTATATGAAATTTTAGAATTAGAATCCTTTTTTGCCAACTAACGAAGGCCCAGATGAATTGTCCAATTTTGACAATTTACAGATAACGGAATGCTCGGAAATTACGTAAAACTTAAGGGGAAGGAAGGAAAGTTCACGATCTTGTTGCGAAAACCAAATTTGTTTGTTGATCTTTTAATAAAGAATCGCAATTGGGAGATGGGGTTCTATTTCAAGTGCAATGCAGTTATTAACTGTCTCTGAGTGTTTGAGCCTTGCTCAATTTTAACGCCCGAAAGCCACACCACTGATCAATTCTAAATCAAAATTCCATTCATTAATCGACTCCCATTCAACCATACTTTACTATTAGCTTTTCCATTTTCTAAATCATTTCTAAGAAAAAATCACAAATCAAAACCATTCCATCCATAAAAAAATTTTCTCATTGCGTATCGAAAAAATATTTCGACAATAAAAATGAAATCACATTCCATATTTTTATGTCCATCTTTAGTATTCACATCCATTTCATATTATCATCATAAAAATGCTAATAGCTTCAATAAAGATGTACAGCCAAAAAAAAAATACTGATGATTCATGATTTATCAAATAATTGCTCTCATAAAATATCTACAACTACAAATTATTGTTATTGATGGACTTGATGATACATAAAATGAATAGAAATGGAATTGGGGGTGGGGAGGGTGGATGCTGTTGGGAAGCTGACATATTGTCTGTTTTTGGAGGTTAAATGGGTTTGAGGGTATGTTGACTTTTAGTGATCCATTTTCAGCATGTTTTTCAGTTCAGAGGATGAAATTACACTTTCTAGTCATGCATCTTGCTTACTTACTGGAAACATGCTCTGATGTAGAGCCTGGGTTACTGTGAAAGGCTGTTTATTTGACTCTATCACTGGCCTCAACACAAATTATCGGTTTTTGCATCTAACGGGTGCGATAAGCATCTAACTGACATTCTATTAGAACCGCCCTACGACACGTCACTTTTGGACATGGATCAACTTGTTATTGAAAAAATTTCAATCCAGCACTCTCAATTTCCAAGCAAAAAAATCAACTTTTCAACACAACTGATCCCATCATCCACCATTTCCCCCCTAAAATTTCATCAAATCATCATGATTTAGTGCCCATTAGATGTCATCAATTCAATTTCTACTGCAGTTATATCCCCAGTCTCCCTCCTCATCGCTAGAGTTATAAATAGCATCATTCAAACGGAAAACTTTTATTTCCACCATTTTCATCTGCAATCTGTAGATATATCAGAAATAGCACTAAAAACGATAAAATTTATGTTTGGTGAACAAAAAAAAAAGTTTTTTATGGAAGGAGTGAGCAGCAAGAAGAATAAGAAGAAGTCTTTTTTTGGAAAACAAACTAAAAACAATTAAATAAATTACTATAAACGAATGTTTCTCAAATCTCTCCTTTCCGTCTTCAATGTGTGTATCTTACTCGAGGCAGCTAGGCGCCGCTCATATCGAAGCATTCTTTTTTTGTTGGTGCTGCTGTCTTCAACGTCAAAGTTTTTTTTCTCTGCTTTCTTCCTGCTTTTATCTTTTGCAGCAAAACATTTTTTCCACAAAATTTTTCTTTTCAATCTTTTTCGCATATTTATGGCAGTGTCAAGGGGGTGAATTTTGGGTTCTTTTTTGCAAGTTTGGCTTTTATTAAAAGCAATTTAAAAGGGTTTTGATGTTAGAAGAATTTTTCGGAAAGGATTTTGGGGTGCAAAGTTATGAGTTTTGGATGTTGGGTGTAAGATTGAGAATTATTGGATTTTTATGAATGAGATTAGAGTGGATATGGGGTTGAAGCGATGGTTTTGCGACTTTTCAGTGAAGAATGCACTAAAATATTTAAATTAGGAATGAAAACTTTAAAAATTTGGATGGAATAATTTATAATTAGGCATGTTTAGTGAATTGGTAAGCAATTGCTTCTCGTGACATAATTAAGCCCGAGAATGACTAGTTTAAAGTGCTAAAACTCAAGCTTAAATAAAAAGAAACTCTCAAATTGTCCCTTCGTCTCCCAAGAACTTCATCTAATCCAAAACAGAACTCGAAGTCGACCCAAATCTTGTATAACGTCAAGTCGACATATCCACACAAAATCCGACTCAAATTCGAGCTCTAATCCAAAGTTCACTATCCTCTGCTCTATCCACACCCTCACGTATTCCATCCACATCCTACATTCCACATTCTGTATTTATTTTTGTCGACAATTCGATAAACTTTTATTTAAAAAAGAAAGAAAGAACAAAAAATAGTTTTAATGCTTAAATGAAATGCATACAAGGATAAAACAAAGTTTCGGACTGAACTAACAGAATGTTATAAATTCACTCAACAGCAGTAGCAGCTAGAAAAGAAAATAAGAAAAAAAGAATACATTTCGCATGTTAAGGGAGATAAAATAAAATAAAATAAAAAAAAAGTTGTGTGTTTACGCTTAGTGAATTTCAAAGAAGTAGAAAAGTCATGAAATGAATAATTATGAGTCTCTTAGTCTCTTCTTCCATATGCTATTTTTAGGAGCATAAAGACACACTGAGTATGATAGCAAAAAGACAATAGAATGAAAAATGTTAATGCAGTTTCAACTTGCATTACTAAAATTAAAATGTAGTTTAATGCTGAATACAAAATGCAGACATAACAATAGGATGACATACAATATAAATTACATGGATGTCAACAGCATAGACTTCCTTTATGATTTTATCATGTTTAATGGTTTTGTTGAGGATATTAAAATATTTATTTTGGTGAGTAGGAAATTGTAAATTGTGATTTAATGTTTGGATTGTGGTGCTGTAAATCTAGGGATGTAGCCTTGCTAAGTCCAAGTTAGTCAGTATCTGAGGCTTAACCAGAGAATTTCTCAGAATTTTATCCAACCAATCCAAAAAGACTTCCAAAAATAAATCAGATTAAAATTTTACTGCTATACACAGCAGTATCACGCTCTTGCTGCTCAAAAATAAGCGCCTTTGATGAAATTTGATCAAAGATTTTTTTTTCATCTGAATTATTTTTCTCGTTTCACTGATTTGAAAACTCAAAGGACTGATTAAAAACTTTGATTTGTAACATTAATATTAAGCCTTTTTCTGAGCTGTGTTTTATGATATGGATATTTTTGATTTTTAATTTTAATTTGGTGGATATGACCTATTTTTGGAAGTTTTCTGAGAAGCACAATGAAATTGCTACGTCGTCTCAATTACAGTCAAACAAAAGGTGTCCTGATGGCTACATAACGGTTGATTTTGAGTCATTTCTCCGGCGGACACTGAAATTTGCCGCAATGTTCATTTATTGAGTCACAAATGTGTTCAGACTAGTTAAAGGCATGTTAATGACTGATTGTTACATATTGCTGTCGTATCGGGTATTTAGCTGAAAGAAGCTGATTAATTCTTCGACATGCTTAGCACTCAGTCCTACATATGACGTAACAAAATCCTTTTGACCTTCTCCTACGCTAAGGAATGCGATCCTGCTCAGCAAGCATCATAAAACCAATTAATTTCAATAATATCTCGATCTGTCACATCAAATTCCTCAAAATTACATCTGACAATTTCACAAAAGGTTAAAAGCGTCAAGCTTCTTATTATCAAGTTCTCAATCATTCCTATTGTTGCCCTCTAGAACTCCAAAAAATCCATCAATTTCCTCGTCAAGGTAAAAAAGAGAATTTTTCAATCTAGAAAATGTTCAAAAATATCTTGAAGATGAAAAAGTTTATGAACTTTAATTACTTTTCCATATTTTTTCATTCAATATTTTATCTGAAGTGAGGAACAAAAATTTTTCCACTTCAAAACTTCCTCGTGCCACAAAACTTTAAATAAGGAAGAAAAATTCCATACTGGACTTTAAAACAACATCATTTTGGTTTAAGATTCAATAAACTTGATGTTCAGGAACAGTTTTAACGAGATGGAAAGTTTTTACGATCGAATATGCTTCGAGAGCATCAAAATTTCATGTTAGTTCCATCAATTGATCGTAAAATGGCACAATTGATGCAATAAAATTTAAAACCAAAGCAATAACTTGATTCATTGAATGGAAATGAATAAAACAAAAAAAAGCTTTTTATGAGTCACTATTAGGTAGGATGTGTGAAAAGAGTGAAGGTAGAGAAACAGGGGTGTATTTAGGGATTGAGGGGCTTGGGGATCAAAGGCAGCGAAGAAGCAGCAGCGTTGGAATACCGACCGTAATGACCCTAATGACCCGAGTTCGATCCGAAGGAAAGTCTAGTCGGATTCAAGTGCTTTTTCACTGTTTCTAGTTTAGGGTCAAACACTCAACCTCCTCACCTACGCATCAGTCCATTTTTTGGGCAAATTCTCCAATTTGCTATAGTTTTTTTATGGAAAAATATCCAAAATCCTCGTAAATTACAACCCATACAACCCCTCTTCCTCTCAGTTCTCCCGCAGGGCTTCTGGCTACACCCCTGACTACACTACTAATAAAAAACCTTTTACTACTGTTAAAAAAGGTAAACGCCAATAGGAAATAGGAAGAAAAAACTAATCTCTGCATCACACAAAAAAAAAGTCTTTTGTGAGCAAAGCGACGCTAAATTTAGTGCAAAAGATTTATATCACTTCATCAGAAACAAGCAAACATAATATTGGAAATTGAATGGAAATAATACAATGACTTTGCTCTATCGATTGAATTATGACAAAGAGTATTTCGATATTAAATCTGTGATTGCCGTAAGATACTTTCTTTTTTTATTGATGAATATATAGAGTTCTTTTTTATATGTTCTATGACAGTCATGAATGTAGTGCTTTTTTATAGGGATTTATCAGCAAGTTTATTGGAATTGGGTAGCGTAGTGCTTCGAGAGAATTTAGTTAGTTAAGTGAAATGTTCATAGTTTGATGTGCTACTGGAGGTTATGGCTTGTTGTAATGTCAAAACATAAAAGTTTGTCACTGTTTGTACATTTATTAAATTACATTAAAGTGTTTAGCTGATTAAGTAATGAATGTTCTGTGAAGATTTGGGAGGTTATAAATGTTGAAATTTTTGTAAAAATTTGGTGTTGTTTGGATTTTTTATATTAACTGGATATCAGAGCTTGAAGTCGGCTCAGCTTTTGTATGGGAAAGTTGAATCGACTCCATGCAAAATTCAAGTCTACTTCGAGCTCTACTGGATACTATCCGAGACTATATACTTAATGAATTTGGTACTTACATCTGATACCGGTTTTAATTTAAAGAATCATGTGGACCTGATGCCGGATTTTGAATCAGTTCATCGAGATGATTAAGTTGCATATGAGTTAGGCTTCGCTGTCCTAGCCATAAAATGCAATATTTCAAGTTATGCAGGGAATTTCTAGAAAGATAAGAAAGAAGAATTAAATTTAATTAAATTTATTAAAATTTTACTAATTATAATCAGATTTATTGAGTTGTTTTGTAGAATACTACTTGCCTAGACAAAATTTTCTAAAAACTCTCTACCTATTTCCCCAGAAAAAATTGCTATCTTCAACGATTAATCTACCGTAACCACCAAAGGCTCTCATAGAGTTTCAACATCAATTTTGTTAAACAAAAGCCCACAAAAATCTACAACTAATTCGATTAAATAACCTCAAAATTTTCATAAAACTTTAATTGGCACTCAACTTAACCTAATCTATTTTTATAAAATTACATTACTCTCCCAAAACATTCTCCAATAATCAAGCCCACACTAACGAAATTGCTCTACATTCCCACAGAAAAAAAATAATAAAATATCTAAAGTGATTTATTGGGGTTCAAAATCTAAGGTTGAATTTGTTTTTATTATATTATTAAAGGCAGAAGGCATAAATTTGTATAAAGGGAGCATCACTTTGTTACTTATTAGGTTATTGAATAGTGATGGGCAATCTGTGTGCAATGGCACAACTATAGCTGTTTAGATCATTGTGATCCAGAGCTGTACTATGACAGCTAATGACGGTTTAACGAGTGAGGTCGCGACAGACCACTGGACTCAGTAGCCACATGCCCATTGGTGTGACGCTATTGCTAAGGAAATCTGTGAGTCGCGTTTCCACTGCTTATGATTCTAAAAAGGACAGATGAACAGTTTTCTCTTGCCGAGTCTTGAACCCATGACCGCCAGGTAGGAAACACAATAATTAGGTATCAAAATGTGAAACCATTCAACCACTAAGCCACCTCGACTCACGAACAGTCCCATAACAAGAGAATAATATGAAGAAAATATGTTCAGAATGAACTTGTGTCCCTAGTTATGCTAAAAATAATAAAAAATTTCCTCATCAATGATAAGCCTCTTAAAAATTATCATGCCCATTATTAAGCACAAAAAAAAGAGTTTTCACATAAAAAAATTGAATCATTTGTGTGCAATAAAAATATATAAAAGTAATCTTTACAACTGATCTGTTTTAATGTATTAATCTATAGAGAAATGTAGTAAAATATGAAGTTAAATAACCTCCTAAAAATACTAAAAGTAATAACGATTAGTATGTGTACGAGAATCCATTTCATCAAATATAACAATCATTAAAAAAGGAAGGAAGAAATGAACTTTTTTCTACACAGAAACTTTATATCTTTATGACTTTATCAAAATACATATAATTTCTCTTCATCATACACATAAATTACATTTGAAAAGCATCTAAAATGTTGTTGGTATGTTGGATATATAGGAAGGAGGTAAAAAAAAAACTAAAAGAAGAAATTTTTTCGCATTAACCTAAAAGAGTTCATGTCGGAACCTTTTATTCGTCTTTTCAAACACCTCAACCTCACCTCTACCCCCCATACTCTATGCTGTAAATACCAGTCAAGTCACCAATCTACTCTATTGAATAGAAGAATAGAAGCAAGAAAAAGAATAATTTTGGTTTGAGTTTAATCAAAAAATTCTTCACATTCCATACGTAAACCTTGATGGGGAGTGAAGGCTGTATGGAAGTTGGGATGTAATTAGCTTTGGATTGGAATTGAGGCGCATATACATAGTAATGAAGACAACTGTGTTTTAATGTGATTTAGCAACTTATGAAGTGTTTGAGAGGACAAATGCTGACCATTTGATGAAAAGGAGAAGATTTTGAATTTTGTTGACATATCAGGCTCATGGTAAGACTGTCAACCTGCTAACTCAACGTTCTGAGATCCATTTTGAATCGACATTGAGGGCCTTGCAGTGATTTTGCATTATTCTATCTAATAACTTGATAAAATTGGCTTTAGACGTTCTCTCCGAGATGCAATGGACTAAAGTGCGCTCCAGACAATGAAGAAAGGAAGGATATACCCTACATAATGATACTGTCGTAATGTTGCAGACATGTGCATCTAAAATGCAAAAAATCCAGGACTGTCATTCTTTACCGAGTTCTATAATTTTCAAACAATAGCCAGAAATAGACCCAAATTCAGGATCCACCTAAAAGTACACATCAATTTCTAAGGTGAGACAATCGAAGGATATTAGACCATAATTGACCTGTACAGCCAGCACAGTAAATAAACAAAAAAAACCAAACTGTCCACAATAATCCCTCATTTCTTCAATATATCCACACTAGAATACACAAAGATTGAACGACTAAATAGAACATGACGCGAACTAAGAGAATGAAAAGAAGGAATGAAATGCTTTTGTTGCCTTTTGTTTTCATTAATTTCAAGAATTCACATCTAACGAAATATAATCGTGCTTTCTTTTATTTTGGGGTGAATGCACAGCTTTAGGCTATGAAAATACACTCATTTAGTTTACAAAAGGTATTATAAGTTAGGCAGGCAGACGTCGAGAACTTTAGCGTATGTATGTATGTGGATATAACCTTTTTGACTTCGATGTTTGATTCGGAGGTAATGGTTAATAGGCAATAGGCACCCCATTCTACTTTTTTTGAACATTAGAATATTTTTCCGGCCACAAACAAAATACCGAAACGGAAAAAATCCATAAATTCAAAGGTGTTCGTGTTTGGAGTGAATAAAAAAAAATATTTTGTAATAGCTTTTGGTGTGTTCAGATCAAATCACAACGAAGTATAAGGCCAAAAAGGAGAAGAAAAAAAAGGTAAGAAAAAAACTGATTTCAAACCTTTTTTTTTCTTGCCTTATTTCTTTTTTATTCATTCAACCTGAGCCACATTTACTATATTGATGGGTATGAAATGGCAATAATTTTCATCAAAAATTAATTTTGGTAAAGGAGCTGCTACCCGAAAAACTTTTTAAAAAATGAAATGAAATGCTTTTTGGAATACATTAAGCACACCCTGAAATTTATTCATAAAAGGAGGCTAGAAATAATTTTTTATATTTTTTTGGAAACAAGAAGAAGAAGTGGCTGTTGTACTGCGATATTGAATTCCATTCATATTAAAGTATTACATTATTTTGATTAGCACGACACTAACCCATTCAATTTCTTTGAGTTCATTTATTGCTTTATGGGTTGTTGGAATATAATAGAATTAAGATGTTGAAATGTTGACGGGGATTTGGATATTCAGCCTGATATTAGGTTGATGGTTGTGATTTGTTTGGGGATCTTTTGGGAGTTTGCATTTGTGCTTTAGAAACAATGAGCGATAAATTTTAAAAAATGTTAGTTTGCTGTTAAAACGGACAGAATGTAGCATTTATCTCCAACAGTACAACGTTGAGTACCAACGCTATGATACCAGCGCTAGGGTACCAATTTGTCGTCGTAAGACTCGAGTTTGCCCCGATGACTACGAGACAGTTGATGGACAAACTCGTTTTTATTTTGCGTTCTCCTTATTGTGTCAGTTCGGGTATTGCGGCTACCTTCAGGTCAATCTTCGCCAAGGTACTAAGTATGTATAGTAACATAGTGATGACCTAGAAACAGCCTACTGCCAGATTTTGGATCGACCAACTAACATGTGCTATTCTTGATATCTTGATATCAAAATTCACATAATCTGAACTATTTTCTTAGAAAATTCATTAAGATGCATTCATTGACTCGACAAACGTCACACAACATACTCAATCTTCTTAGTTTCCATTCATGTACTTCATACATAATGCTACAACATCCTAATTTCCAAGAACTCAACTCTTTTATTGACAAAACTTTATCTGATTTCATTGAAGGCTTCTCAAAAAATTCCATCAAATCCAGCAACAATTTGGATGAAAATTCTTTACAAATAAGACATTCAATGAAAAGTAAATTTTCTATCATTTTTTTTAATCTCGTCTTTTAGTGTTTGTGACTCTGGCAGGTGTGCAATTCTTTTCGATTCTATTTTTAAACAAAAACAATTTTTTTGAGAAAAAAGTAACAAAAAAAACCTTTGAATGTGCGTATTATAAACATTTTATGCTGTAAAAATGGCTCGTGTTCTTATTGATACGCTTCAATTCACATTTTTGACATACTTGACGGGGTCGTTCAATGGAGGTAATGTTAATAGTAATGATGATGTCAACGTGAGGTTGACAATTATGAAATTTTGAATTACATATCAAAAACTATCGGAATAGTCATAAAAGTTGCGAATTTGATTGAAAAAATGATAATTTTCACACAAAAATTGCAATTTTAACGATTTTTGAACTGGAAAATTCCTGAAAAATCGTAAAAATTTCCCGAAATTGTTTGAACCGGATTTTGAATCATTGAAGGATTATTTGGCGGTATCTATGAGATATTATGGATCTAAATTGATCTGTACGGCCAATGACGTAAGTAAGCTAGCACAATTTTCCAATTAAAACGTCACACGCTACCCAAACAGCCCCAATTCAAGAACACTTTCTCACTTTGGTTGTTGTTGTCAAAAGATGATGAAAAATATAATAAAAGAAAAACATATTGACGAAAATAAACAAGTCAATTTCGCTATATTTTTTTGAGTAGCAAGAAGAAGAAAAAAAAACTTGTCAAAAGCAATTTTCGCCATTGAGAATTCATTTTTCATTTCAATTTGACATTGATTTTTATTTTGCTCTTTTTCTCTCGTTCGACAACGACGACGAGAATGAAAAAAACACTTGTAAGAGAAGCGTGAGTTAAAATGAAAAATTTCAGGATGTGAAAAAAAATTGGGTAACAAAAAGAAGCTGAATCGATTTTTTACGTGAAAAATTAGGAGATGAAATAAAATTATTATTGAGAAATGAATTGGATGACGGTGTGCTTGGTGATTTGGAGACTTTTTGATGGGATTGGATATAACTGGCAGTGTTGATTTTGACTGAATTTTGAATACTTGGTACAAGACTGTGTCGAAAGTACTTTAAGCAAATATGCAGTATTTGGAGGTAATTAACGTAATTTCTGACCACTCGTCATACTAGGTTACTTATTAGTTACAACAAAGGCTTTCAATCTGACTCTGTTGCTTGGTCTACCTCTTCCTTTGATCCATCTTCATCCCTTTATTGTAAATTTTGACTTTTTTTATACGAATTGCCAAGTATTTGACCATTTTAGGGCTAATTCAACATTTTCTGCTCTAATAGAGCAGTGCTAAGACTCAAGTTGGGATAATGTGATATAATCACCATCTGTGTGCAATTAACGGCAAGGAACTTGTGCGTCAGTGTCAAAAAGTCACAGCCATTTCGTGAAAATTCTAAAAACCCAAGCTACACCAGCAAATAAGCACTCAAATCTATCTAATATCAAGACAACCACCCTCATAACAATTACAGCACAGCTGCTTTCTATTTAAATTCACTGCAGAACATCATACACGTCATGTTTTTGACGAAAAATTAATCAGTAATTTCACATTATCCCCCAAAGCCAAATTATGTCAAAATCAATGTTTTGCACAAAGTTTTGCATCTTTTTATGATGTTTACAGCCTCTAGATAGACTAATTCTCGAAAATAAATGTTATTATTATTTTTAGACATTTTGGATAATGCTCATCTCATTAGCATTGCAGCCATTTCATTACATCAACAACTCCCACTCAAACTCCCCAAATTTAAAAGTCATATCCATGAAAAAATTTACATTTTATGCAAAATCGACTCCCAAAAACCTTGTTTAAATTCATTTATCGATCATCAAAATTCTCCCTTCCCAGAAATTCACATTTCATCAAGTCGATAGTAGCAAATATAAAAATAAACTTTTCAGCCTCGACTCAATTAATCTCTTTCAATTCAATTAAGAGCTTAAAAAGTTCATTCGTGCAGCTCATCCAATTTTCATCAACAAGCTCTGAACCATTTTTTGATATTTTTTACTCTATTTTTGAGACTTTAAAAATTTCATTTGATGATTATGATGCTGGAAAACAGCTATGGAGCTGCAACATGAGCTCCGAAAGATGGAACGGAATCATGTTCATATATTATTTGTAAATATGTATTTATAAATACACAACATATTTTCCACTGTTGTTAAACAAAATAAATCTCTTATAACAAGGCAGGCAAGCAACAAGACAAAAAAATTCTAGTGGTATCGAATAGGAAGAACAACAATAGTGGTTATACGCATTATGTGTTGAGCATATACAGCAAGGCCCAACTCAAATATATGCTGAAATAAATATTTAGATACCAGAATGACAATGACGATGATGTAGACATGAAGAAAGCAGTTCCTTTTTTTTGCTGTTGCCTCAAAATACATAACAACCTAACAATTTGAGAATTTTGAGAATCTTTTGTGTGTATGCATGTGATACATGTATAATAGAAAAACAAATAGAAACAGATGATTCCCCATTATCGTTTATATTACTCGTGTGCCTCTTTTCTTGTCATCATCAACATGGTTTCATTTTGATGTTGTTTTTGTGGATGTAGATTTTTTGAGATAGGATGGTAAATAAGGATTCAGATGTGATTTTATTTTGGAGGTTTTTGAAGGATTTTGTGGTTCAGCTGAGGGAAAAGAAGTGATTAATTGACTAATTTTAAGGAATGAGTGAGTAAGTTTGAGTGGGGCTGAAGTTGATAAGGATCTGAAGCGTGTGTTAAGAGCCGGGCAACACAAGAGAAAATGGTGAAGACATTTAGAATCAACACAGGGTCTGGATTTTAAATGATGTTGGTCGGCAATGATGAATTCACTCTATTATTGGTATCAGGACTCATTTAATGTAACCAAAAAGGTTCTAAGCTCTCAAGACATCAACTGAACTTTAACTAGTTACGACGTATTTTTGTCTACTCAAAAAGTCTTCCTAGTGTGTACTAACTTCTTGTAAACGTTATAAATGACAGATTTGAGAGATACATCATGGTAATATAAGTCAAATGACAGTCACAAGACATTTTACTGACAATTGACAACCATGCGACATCCACATGATTTCATTGATATAATGTGCAGCTCTAATCATTTTTAGAAACTTACAATAATGCTTTGAATTGACAAACAATAATGCTTTCAAATTGTGTGCTTAGATACACTAGAGAGTGCTTTCAGTCATAGCTTATTACTAAGTGAACCGTGGAGCAATCAAGATTAAACAACACTGCCTTAAACAGTAAACCTCCTCTTAAGAACAACAATCACTCAAATTAAATCTTCAATAAATCATTCTTAGTAAATAACCTCAGTAAATTGAGCTAGCTCCCCCTCACCAAAATCCAATTCCATCTCCACATCTCCCAAAAATAAACACAACAAAACAGCACCAAGGTAATAATGGAAACAATATGGCAAGGTAACAGCACAAACAACAACAAATTACACAATGAAAATATTGTGGAGAAATTTATTAATATTGTCACCATTATCAGATTAAATGCTGTGGAAACCGCATGTCTTGTTCCTCACCAATGACAACATAAGAGGAAAGTTGTGAAAATTAGCACGATTGTGGATGCTTTCATTAATTATTTATAAGTTAATCTCCTTTCCCGTACACAAGCCGCAACGGAAATTTTCTTTTTTAATCTATAAAATATTTTAAAATTTATTTCCCATTAATGAACATTGTCTATACTGAATATAATCTACGGTCAATAAAATCCACATAATTTCCATGTATTGTATGATTAAATCTCAATTGAAAATTGATGTTTACTGCAAAATGACACACATCAAGCTACGGAAAATTATACATTATTATTATTATCTGTCAATTTGATCCCCCACCGCACACACACACACTGCGGACATAATAATTTTCGGTGTTGACTTCAATATTTTATATAAAGTAATATGAGATAAAAATTAAATATATTTTTTGCACATATTATAAGTGATTGAAATCAAGTACGATATGAAGGATAAATATAATGTTGTGTGAGGAATGAAGCTGTGGGCGGATGACAAGATAAATACAACTTGTAATGCATTCCTTGGAATTTGCTTCAGGATACATAATTTATTATGATGGCATGGTACATAACATGTTGTATTTATACGAGGAACTTGGTAGGACGATGGATGGAGATTATCTTTCAGCATGAGAGAATGAGTGGAATGGCAATCATATATATATATATAGCTCATAAGTATGTACATGTACTGAATTATACTTTTTTTTTGCTTCCATCCTTGTTGCTGCTTGTTTCATATAATCGCGAAGATTCATACATTACAAATGTTGGATGTGAATTGTGTTACAAATTTTTCCTCATATTTTTTCATGTATTAAGTTATTACAGCATGTGAGATATTACATTGTGGATAATAAAATGACCTTTCATATCATCATCATGGCTGTATTCATTCACTGCTTATTTTTTACGTATATGAAATTAATCAAATGGAAATTTTCAATTAAATGCGAATTTGTTGAGGATAATTAGGAATATATGTATGTGTGCTGAATATAAAATTTTTCTTATCATATGCCATATGGCGTGACATGATCTTACTGACAACAATATTGAAATTATTAATAATGTTAATGGATATGAAATATCTTTGGTATTATGTGATTTTCGGAATGTATTGGCATTTTTGGGGATCTAATTTCACTTATTATGGATTTAATTAATCATGTAATTATTGGAAGTTCTGAGAAATATTTTGTTTTGGGTGGGATATTGTCTGTACTTGGTTATGCAATTGAGGGAACTAGTTTATAGCAGTAGGGGTCCTCAAAAAGCATGTGATGCAGAAAAATCGAACAATACGGTTCTCAGGCAAGGGTGACTCTGAGATGGGGTCAAATTCGGTAAAGTTTGGTATTATACCTGAGTCAATGCGTCGTGTAACTTCGGATCGCCTTAAATACACACACTTTTGACTTCAATTCTACTCCCCAGCCACCAATCCTACATAAAATGACTTCAAATCCCCAAAATCATCTCTATACTCCAAGACTAGACTGCATCAAAATATTATATTTTATTTAATTCCATTTTCATCACAAAAGACTCATTAAACATCATCAAAAATTCCTATAAAACCCATAAAAAATGCCAAATCCTCAAAAGACTCTTCATTGTTTATTTTGGGTTCAATTTTTTCATTAAATTATGGTCCATCTCATGAGAAAATTTTTTTCCATTAAACATTTTCATTTAAATAAAATTGATTTGATTAAAAATTTAATAAAAATTTAAATCACTATCGTCCTTTGGATGTGTTCCGTAAAATATCCATATTATACTATATTCTACAGCATTTACATGCATGGGTAGATTTTTTATGGAAGTGAAAAAAATTGCAGACAGAGGAGAAAGAGATTGGATAATGTGGATATTATCAGGGTTGTTAGAGTTGTGAGTTGGACTGGAGGTGGCTGAAGGGGTCAAATAAGGTCAACTAAGGTACAATTGTTCTCTATCTCAGTACCATATCCAAACCAAACCACAAAACTGCACCAAAAAACCCATCATCTCTGATTTCATCCTTTTGCATGCAATTTATAAAATAGCCACTCACAGATTGAATTTTCTATTGATTATTGTTATAGATTGCATTTTCTATATTTTTTATATATTGAATCTACAACTTGTTTTGTGTCTTTTGATTCAGCACAAACAAAAAAACCAGCAACCTGAGTGAATGAAATATAAATTGGAAAAAATAAAATTTTATTAAAAATCAATTTATATTTCTGGCAATTTGTTGGGTAGATGGATCTCCTCCCTCAAGTCTGATATTTTTTTCATTATTGTACGGACATCAATAGATGTATATACCAAAAATAATGAAAGGATTTTTTTATTTTTGTGCTGTGGGTTTGTTTATAAGAAAGAAATAAAAGATAGGAAAGGAGATAAAAAAGGAAGGAAGGAAACAAAAGTGGAACATGCAAAGCTGCTTAAAATTCGAAAAAATTCTCGACTAATGTAGTAGGACGAATAAGCCACAAACATTTCTTCTGACACAAAATAAAATGGATTTTAGTGCCTGAAAAAAGTCTTTATCTCACCATACCCGCACTCATTCAACTGCTCCATGTTCATTTGCATAATTTATTCAAATTATCATTCAGTAATCTCATTTCACCTCTTCTTGCTTAAGCCTCCCCACTTTCCTATGATATCTTTTAATTTTATTTACCCCCAACTACCACCCTATCTGTCCGTCACATCCATTAAGCACATTTTATACATTCTTGTTCTGTTTCTCTGTTATAATAACACACCTTTTCTGATTTTTTTTTATTCCTTTCCTTACCGCCTTTAGTTTATGTTTATGTTTATGTTCTTTTCTTCTTGACTAGAGAACATTCTATCGGAAGAATAACACTTAACCTCAAAAATAATTGAAATTATTCGAACAAAAATTTGGGGGAAAAACTATGTAGTGCTATCATTCCGTTTTCTACCCATTTTCAATATCACAACTTATTTTCCAAGTCCTGTATAATTTCATTATTTTTTGTAACTCGACGTGACTTGAGCGAATAATTATATAATTTTATGTGCCTGAATTGGAAGTATTATTATTCTTGTGGTTTTGCCAGGGGGTAGGAAAAAATTTGGAGGCGTTATAAGTGGGGGGTATCATGGATAAATTAAAAGTTAAAAGTTCAATGGGGGGGATGTACTGTAACAATTCTGATATGTAAATGTAAATTAGGCTTTGTAATTTTAAAAACTATTTAAATATTCATGAAGTATTGAGGGGTATACTTTCTAGGAAATTAAGTAAATTATGGTCTTTAATGAATTTTTTGGTGTTTAGTTTTAAGAGTTTCTGCGGGAGTTACTGTTGAAATTGAGGTTAGTTGTTAATAAGCTCGTGCAGCGCAAGGATTCAAGCATTTGGAAGCCACACTGAGTTTAGAGTTCAATTTGAACTCATATTGACTCCTTCTCCTACATTCTAGATGCCTCCGTGTGGCATCCATGGCTGAACAATTTACGCGAATCAGTTGCGTCACTTGGACAACTTTGTGTCGTTCGGGTGGATTTGATAACTGTTGGGGAGCTCGGAATCAACTTAAATCCTTGGATGTTCGGTTTCTTGGATGTAGGCCTTTGCATCTAAAATTCAGGAATCGCAGGACTGCGGCTCTTGACCGAACTCTAATTACAATTGACTTCCTCAAAATCATCTCTAAACCCCATCAAAATAATCAAAACTCACTTCCTACCACGAAATCTAATTAAATACCTCAAAATTCGCACCTTTACATAATTTCCCCATAATCCCCCCATCACAAACCATCGTCACTAACTTGCGGTTTTGTGACAAATTTGCTCGCAGACAAAAAATTAATTTTATTATGTTACGGTCGTCATTTATTAATTAATATGAATTACTTTTGTTGTCGTTAAAAACAATTTATTCTAATGTATATCTTAATTAACCATAATAGGTCAATTGCTCAATGTTTGGTTCCATAATAGGGTTATGGTTTTTATTACTGCGTGACGAATTACTGGAAGTTTGTGAATGTTTGTAGAAAATCTGTGATTTAATGGATTAATTGCTGGACTAAAAGTCAACAAATTTGAGTTTATTAAAATTCAGCTCAGGGGTTACTCGGGTGGGGGAGGGGATCATTATCAATCTACATCCACTCTTATCATTCTCAACTCAAATAGCTCAAAAATTAATTAAAATTCATTGACACAATAATCAACGACACCAACATGTTCATCATCATGACATTTCCTGCCATCTGAGCTGATTAATTTAATCATTCGTTCATCACGCGCTACTCTAAATACGAAATGTAATCAAAAAAATTGTCGACAAAATGTTTTGTGTGAAGGATTTCAGCCTCCTATTCGGTTGACAACCCCACGCTTTATCCAACTCACATATACATACAAAATTCATGAAAATTAAAAGTCATTTGAATCAGATGACGACACAAAAAAAAAATGTATAATTTTATGCCTTGTGCCAGTGTCGCAATTGCTTTATCACGAAATATATATAACTTTTGCCTTACTAATACACAAAATTAACATTAATTTAAATTAATAGGCATATCATGGCATGAGGTATTATTTACCATAAAAATTACATAATCTTTAAGCGAGCAGTCATCACAGGGAGGTGAAGACAATTTTATGCTGATTTTTGCTAGTTTTTTTTTTGTGTTCTTATTGGGCATGCATAAATGCATTAAACTTAAGACTTTTAGACTAAAGAAAATGAAAACTTTTGCAATTTTTTTCCACCCTTCGATAAAATGGAAACGACTTCATTTTTTGCTTATTAGGCATGAAATGAAAGGAACTTTTTTAAAGTAATTTCTTTGAATTGCTTTTATGAACGGAATCTTTTCCATAGCAGGACGAAAAATAGGCGATTATACTTTAAATCCCACCACCATTTTGTTATTATAGACTCGAGACCCTCGACATACTTACTTCACATGATTATGTACTCGGGTACAAATTTTTAACTCTGTCTATGTGAAGCATAAAATGCAATGTTTGAGAATTATCCATAATTATCTGATTTCAGATAAAGTGTGTAATTGATGGCATTATGTAGAGCAAATTTTCCCTCGTCTCGCTTTCAGTGCAATTTTTTTTTGCTGGTGCTTTTTTGTTCATCTTTTGTGTATAATGTTGTGGAAGCATTTTATGGTGAGAGATAAGTGGATAAAGATGGATTGCTTTGTCTGGCAGGTGAAAATGGGGGGTTTGGTGTAATTTAGATTGATTTGGTTGTAGGAGTTTGAATTTTTGAGGGAAAGGAATCATTTTATATCGTTTTGTAGGCATATTCTCAAGCCTGTAACCCCACATCCACCCTTCTCAACTCTTAATACTGCTAAACACTTCAAAACACTGCTAACAACTATTAAGGATTTAAAATTTCTATCTAGAGTTCGACCAAGAACCACAAGCCTGTATTTTCTTCATTTTAGATGCATAGGCTTGCAGATTTCGATTGTAGATTTGCAGACCCGACTGTACGATGTAGTTTGTCCAAGGATACGGGCCGGGTATTTAAGACGAACCCTATTTGTATTTAATATACACAAAATTGCAAAAAGTCTCTCAGCTTTAAATGTCATACAAAAATTTATAGTTATAATTTGCAATTTATAGACGGTTCGAATCCTATAAATCTAAGAATACTAAAATACTAATTCTTAATTGTTGGAGTATGTTTTGTGTTTTTCTCTTTTTTGCAAAATCAAATGCGCTTCCAACGAATTTATTTTTTTGCCGCACATTATCCACTTGCCTTAACTCTGTAAATATCCCATAAAATGTAGGACGATGCTCTACGATGTATCATACATTTTGTATAGAATTACATTACATTGCACTTGAAAGGATAATAACAGCAGAATCAGTAGTATCACAAAAGCATATATACATTGCAACATACAAGAGTTGAGTCGATAATCATAGATTTTAATTACATTATATGGTCGACAGAACATTGTAGGAGGCAAACAGCATCAGCAAAGCAGAGTTTATATTATAACGTACTCGTGTATGTAGTCATACAGTCATGTCGTTAATGATGTAAAGCATTGAATGTGAATGGAGATAGCTGTAGCTTGCGATGTTGATGCTACGAGTGGAATAGAAATGTCTTTATAATTGACAATTTAATGCCTTTTAGTACTGTAGTGAAAATAAAATAAAAAAGAGAGACTGAAGATCACGGATGTGGAGATAACGGGACATAACAAAAAAATAAAATCTGTGCAAGTTAATTTAATAAAAAGTAAATTTCTCTCTCCTTTTATTTCATATTTCAATCAAACTTACTGCTGTAAATGAACTTAAAGTTGAGCTCAAAATGTCATTCATGTGAAGTGATATTCTCAAACAATACCAATAAAAATAACAATAATGATGATGATGATAAAAAAAAAGGCAAAAGAAAAGAGAGAAAGGAAGCGTAAAGTAACATAATAGATTTTATCACCATAACAGTAACGATATTAATAGACATAATAAAATTTTCATTCCCTCTTCCCACCATTTTGGCAGTACACATAGGAACAAGAGAAAGAGACATAGGAACTCGCATGATGATCATTATAGGAACGAAAAAAAAAATATATTAAATAATAAAAATTTACATATTTTTCACATGCATTTTATGCGATATTATGGAAAGCTCCCTCTCAAGTGCCATACTTCTTTATATACTCGATTTTTATTATTCTGACAGTGGATGGATGGGATATAAAGATAGACTGATATGCTTTCTTGTATGAACATTGAAAAATTATTTGTTCATGCATGACTTTATGTGTAGGTTGAATATTTATTCTTAAGGATGGTTGAGAATAAAAATGTTGAAATTTATGCTGTTTGAAGTCAAAGAGGCAAAATCAAGTTGAATAAAAATTAAAGTTGGATGTGTACTAACGATGTTCATTGTTTAAGTGAGAATATTGGGGGATTGAAGGAATCAGGGGGTCATTACAGGAATTAGGGGTCATTATATGAATTAGGGGTCATTCAGAGTTGCCAAATGGCATA
Organism: Chironomus tepperi; assembly: GCF_022539635.2. Classification (NCBI taxonomy): domain Eukaryota; kingdom Metazoa; phylum Arthropoda; class Insecta; order Diptera; family Chironomidae; genus Chironomus; species Chironomus tepperi. The sequence continues at coordinate 124,825 of NW_027226245.1, forward strand.
CTGAATATAGCCAGGTTTTACTCAATATAGTCTAAGACGCTCAGCAAGATCCAGAGTGACACAATGCGGGTCAGGACAACTTCGTCGAGCATAATCAAGTTTTGTGCATAACTCTACTAGTTTGCGAACAGCATAACGTGTTTTCTAGGCACCGTTAAATTGCTTTATAGGCGGAGAGACTCGAAATTGCCTTGACATCACTGTGAATACTGATTCCTGATCATTTTAATGACGAAAAATGCTTGATTGGACAAAAATACGTTATAATTAGTTGATAGCAAGTTAATGTCCAATTGATGACTGATTCTTGTGCCCAATCAGGTTGAAGTTCCCCTAATTGTGCTGCTCGCGAATATTCACTCATTATCCTCCTAAAAAGTATAAAAAACCATTCCAAAACATGCATAAATTTAATAAAAATCTATAAAATCCTTCAAAAAAAAAATTACAAAAGTCCTCGTGTTATTGATCGAGGGACTTAAGCGCATTTTTGTATCAGCGATCAGTAATTGATTAATAAGTCACTTCCAGATCTTAAAAACAAGATCCATATAAAACTTCCACAAATTTAAGAACTTCATCATTCAACGGTTTTTCATAATTTAAACCTTATAACGGTCAAAAAAATTCAAACATTGTTCAGTAAACACTGCTAAAACATCAAAGAACATTGAAAAACACTGTAAAACAATGAAAAAACGTGTTGTTGTTGTTTTTTTTGTTGTTGTTTATGAAAATCAAAAATTGTTAATTATAGCATTTATGCTTTGATTTGAAACTTTTAAATGCCCGATGCGCCAATAACTTTATGGAACTGATCTTTTAAAACCATTCCGATTCTACGATGCCTAGATTAAAAGTTTTTATTGGCAGCCGACCGAACAAAGTGTCTTATTAAGCTACCTTTTTGAAAAAAATTTCAAAAATGCGCTAAAAACCTTCAAGCCCACTTCCCTCAAACAACTTTATTATCAGAATAAATATACATATCCTCAGTATAGCACTCATAGCTTCATTCCACTCACAATGACATTAGCTCTCATTTAAAAAAAATGTATATCCCTTTGATGTGTATGAAGATACTTCATAACTTTTTATATCTTATCATTCTTTGATGAAGTACTTTAAAGCATCTCCTGAATGGTTTCAATTTCAATTTTTTTTTCCTCGTGATTTTCCTCGTTTAGTTAAACAAGGAAGACAGAGAAAAAAATTTCCCATCATCATCGTTGAGTCAGGAATAAAGAGATATTCATGTATGAAAATCAAAAGAATCTCCCCCTCATCATTTATCTATCCCATCTAGATTCATGTACATATAAAGTAGTATGATAGAATGGATATGTGTTTTTAAAAGGTCTTAAGGAAGGTTAATAGAATGTGCCTTTATCATCATGATGGAATTCAAAATGTGATATTTTCAAGAAAATTCAATTTCAGCTTATTTACCATAAATATATATTACAATGGATCGGAAAGATACCCGAAGTAAAAAAAAATGGCACATGTGAATATGTGTGTGACGGAGGATATACAAATATAGATTCAAGCCTGTTCATCCCTGAATTGAATTCGAATAGAAATTCCCATTGTCATCATAATAATCCATCCGAAACTCACGTCAATATTGTGTGTGCATGTGTGTTTGTTTTGCGGTTCCAAAGAATAACATAAACGATAAATTCCATTGAGTGATTGAAAGGTAATACAGAAAAAGTGACGAGAAAATTCAGTTTGTGACTTATAAAATGTAAAGAATTGACAAATACAAAATTGCAAAAAATCTTTTAGACATAAAATAAAAAGAAAAGCGTAGCATGACGAGGAATAGGAGGCTGCTGAGAATGTTTTTATGTACTTTTTGGTTTTGGAGCATAGAAGTAAATTTTTGGAAATGCTGAAGTAAGCGAGAATTTTAATTTTTGAGGAGCGTGTTTTAAAGGTTTTTTGAGAATTTGATTAAATTTTTAATGATTTTTAACCCATTTCCTGAAATTTAGGTTAATATCCTCTTTGGAAAGACTGGAATTCAAATAAAGAATGCTGGCTAACTAATATTAATGCAAATGACTTGATACTTTTCTCAAAAAACCCAAAAATGCTCAATTTCATGTTTATTTGTTGTCGAAACCACGCTAAGTAAAGCTTTGCATAGACTTAATATCAAATTCAAACTGATTCCAGCTTTGACTCGGTTCTGTGTCTTGTTCATGCCGATTTCTAACAGCGGCAATGGGCCACCGTGCGCCCAAGTCAAGGAAGTAAGCAAGTGAGGTCTAATTTTTTCCTAGTCCGGAACTTCCATTAATCAATTTATCACGCAAATCTACAATCCTTTCCCCAAAATGAGACCAATCAAGATCAATTCCTTATCAAAATTCCCTTTAATCCCTAAAAACATGTCAAACCCCACACCAAAGAAATCCACATGCATCGAATTCCCAGAAATAACGTAAAGCAAGTCTCAAACACTTTTGGGACCGGAAAGGCAATTTTTTTCCATGCCTTAATCTTCTCAACACAAACGAATAAGAATGAGAGACACAACCACCATCATCAATGTTGTTATGCCAAGTAGAAGAAATCGAAATCAATAAAAAGGGTTTTAGTCAGCATCAACCATGTCGAAGAAAAAAAGGCAAGAAAGGCTTTTTATTTCTTTTCGTTTGCTGAAGCATAGAAAAACTCTGAGCACAGCGATAAAAATAAATTCGTCAATAAGCTCCCTATTCAATCAAACTGGCTACAATTATCTTCCATTCTTCATCCTCCCCCAACCCCCTAGTTCCTCGCACCATGAGGATTTTATTTTGTATATTTATATCATGGCTGGCAGGCAGGCAATCAGGACCTAAAAAGTTGTCGTACATTTGTTTTAAAATAAATAAGACAATTTTAAGTCCTCACGAACCGAAATTGCAATTGATGAGTAATTGGATGTTTGGCATTGATGTAGAGAATAATAATATGAAAGATGAGAAGGGATGAAAGAGATTTTCATGATGAGAATGGAATCGGATGAGAATGGTAAAAGTTTCTTTCAATGCTGTTCAGTCGTAATTTATCGTAAGCGATTATGGAGGGCTTTAAAGCGGAAAATATGAATTTGTGTATGTTTGAGGTTTAGATGCTAAAAAAGGATTCTCTTATAGATGTTCATATTGGGTTGAATTTATTCAAGAAAAATTGGCTATTTTGATATTGAGGTTTAAGTTGTGGATGAATGAATCTCAAGTGGCAATATTAAATTTTTTCTGATTTTCTGGGGAGTTTGGTTGATTGGAATGAATTGATTGGAGATTTTGTTTATGGGATAATGATATCGATAGGACTGGATATAATGCTAAGAAGCACAGAGATGAGTAATACCACTCAAAATTAGTGTGGTTCATAATTGGCACTAAATTATTAACTGACACTAAATTGAATTCAAGTCATTTTCATCAGAGTTTCAATAATCAATTGAGTTTTTCCTGGATTGTGAGTAGCTCAACAAAGTTTCAATGCAATTGTCCCCTTACAGGGGCAAAAACTGCCTAGAACTTACCAAACAGACTAACTACCTCCGACTATATTTTAATTAGTCCCAATTACCATAAACCCATACCCAAAGTCTTCATTCTTTCAACCAATTCTTCTTTAAATTCAATTCCACGAATCGAAAATCTCAATTGTGTAATCCGATTCCTCCCCATTCGACATCCAATGATGCTTTCAATTTATTTAATTATTTCCACGAAAATTTCCTTAACAGTAATACATAACATAAATTGTTATTTGCTTAACAAGATTGTTTCTCATTTCAAGTACTTGTAAGAGCTTTTACAATTTAAATTTGAATACATGAATTGAAGTTTATGTACATACATATTTACATGGAAATTTTGGAGCATGCATGAGAGTCGTACAGAAAATCAAAGGAAATTTAATATTTTATGTAAATTCTCAATTCAAATGAGAGACCAAAGTACACCCTCAATACTTCCAATTTTTAATATTCTTATTCTGTTTTAATGAGTATTTATGATATTTACATCCATTAAAATGCTCGCATGTAGGACAGACAATGTGAAATATTTTCCCTGTGTAATAATCCTTTGTTGTTGTTGTTTTTCATCCTCTAACAAGCATCAGAGCAATGAATCATAATTTTTATATATATTTTTTCGCATCCACAATATATGCATGCTGGATACAGAGTGAAAAAAATAAATAAATTTCCACTAAAGAAGTGGAAAGAGGAATAAAAAAAAATGCGATGGCCTTTTATGTCGCTCAGTTCCTGAATAACAAATTGCTGCTATTATGAAGGCCATGTGTGTACAGCACAACACAAAAATCTCTCCTTTTTTTTCAATATCTAAATAGAAATATCTCTCGAAAAAAAAATATAATACATACTTTCAACTCAATATGTGTAGATATATATTTTATATTCCACAAAAAATAAAAAAAAACCCTTGTTGTTCAGCACATTCAGATTGTGATTTAATGTTTAAGATAATATTGCATGAGGAAAAAAATTGTATCATAATGTATAGTCGCTGCTAAAAAAATGTTAGACAAAATATAAAAATAAATTTTGGAAAGTATAAAATGCTAATAATAGTGAAATAAATTTACGTCTGTAGTGTTAGGGAAGTGGGGTGTTGATGGCGCATATTTGGAGTATTGTTCAACAATTTATGATTGCTTCAAATGTATATTAAAGTCTTAAACTCGGCCTTAGTCTCTGAAGTCTTTAAAGAAGACCGGTATGTTAAGTCTGCAGTTTTTTGACGAACCTTATGTCAATATAGTCATACTAGCCAATGTTGCTAAATTACATTGAAACTTTGACAGTCCCTAATAGCACACGACGTCAAAAATGTAGCCTTAGAGATAGGTATGTGCTGACCTGATACCATTACAACACAAATTCTACCTTAACAACGACCTGATTAATGCTGAATTTTGTTCACATTTACTTTTCTGAAATTTAGTAAGTATCCTAATTCTAGGAGGTTTAGAGGACAATATAAATTGTGATCCAACGAACATGTACTAGTTTACTAGTTTGGACACTATGCCAAAATCAACTCCATAAACCCCTCCTTACATTAATTTCCCCATAAGACAGCTCAAGATTATGCTTAAAAGGATGAAATATCTTTTGTCATTTACCGGAAAGACTGTTACCATTCTTGTCATATATCCCATTGTTCTTCTTTTTCCTCTATTCTCATTCAAAGCATCTCCTTCAATCTCATTACATTATGTAAAAAAACACGCACATAAGATGATGTATTAGAATCAAGTGAAAAAGTGTGTAAGATTCTTCAATAGAATTTCTGTGTGATGCTTACAAGAATAACTTTATTACATTATCAATATTATTCGATGCGGGAAGCATAAGAAAAATAAGAACCTTATGTGAATCACAGGCCGTTTGAATGACATAAAGGAAAGACTAACGCTCATATTATTATAAGTTTTTCTTCGCATATTTTTCATAAAAAATCCATTAATCATGTTCTTTTCTTGTTCACTCGCATCTAATAAAGTTTTCTGTGAGCGAGAATAGAACAGAATAAAGAATGAGTTTTGATAAGTTTTGGTGATTTTTATCATTTTTACTGCCTCGCAAATGACATACAAACGACGACGTAAAGGGAAGAAATTGCATTTTGATTTATGGATGTTTTATGATTTCTTAATTTTTTTAAGCAGTATGTACATGTGAGAAAGGGTGTTTGTTAATGACTTGGCATTCAGGGGGTTGAATGAGAAAGGGTTGAAAAATTTGTAGATTTGTAGATTTTTGTTTTGGATTACGGGACATTTGTTTCGGAAAATTACTTAAATTGTACACGAGAAATAACCATTTTTTATTTAAGGTGATTCATTTTGGAGTCATTTGGAAGTTACGTTAAAAGAGGACAAAAACAAGGATAAGGCATGGGGATTTGAAGGCGTGTATGTTAATTGAGATGCTTTTGAGGTCAAAAACATTCCCTTTTTGAAGACAATTCTTCAATTTACTAGAGTTTTTCGGGACAAAAGGGAATATTTGATGCAAAAATACACATCATTAAGCCAGAGAAGACAAACAGTCCAAAATGGTCCTTAATCGCAATCCCAATGGCATGGTGTCAATCCCACTTCGTCTTCGAGTGAATTCTATATTATAGCTCTTGCTAGATGACTTGGTTGAGGGGTCTAAAGCTGACGTTTTCAATTTTACATCAATCCCGAATGGCTCTTTAAGGAACATGTCCTATTTAACATTCAATACGAAAATTATGAACCTTTAAAATACAACACCAAACTTCATTTTCACCGCATTCTTCCTGCCCTTAACTATATTTTCTCAATTTCTTCATAACCCACATAATTAAATTTCTTTCAACACTCTTCATACCACAATTGTACAAATGGATTTAGTTGCATAAACCAGATACAAAAAAAAAGTGAAATCTTTTCATTTCCTTTTCAAGAATTTTCTTTAACAAAAGCTAGTTCTATTTTTTTGTTCGTTGTCTTTATCATCACAATGTAACGAGGGTATCAGTATATAGCCCAGCATCTGGTAATTTCTTATACACAAAAAAAAGGAAGAAGAAATGTATTTTATATACATATAGAAACAACGAAATCCAATTTAGTGGGGAGCAGTAAACAGTACAAATATATATAAAAAGGATAAAGGAAAATGCGAATATCATTGTATACGCATTTACGTGAAAGGGATTCGCCGCAAGAAATGGCATGAAAGTGACTTCTTATCTGCTTACTATACGACATACCCAATCTCATGTTTACCGTAAAATAGAGAAAAATAAAGGAATTGTTTTGTGAATTAATAATATTAAAAATCATTTATCTCGAGAGATATGTTTGTCCGTGAATGACATTAACGTAGAGACAACGGTAAAGACAGTGAAAGCATTTTTAGACAAAAATAGACGACAAAAAGGTATGGTAAAAATCATACTAAACAAAACTTTGTTTTTTTCATATTACCCACTTAGTGCCTTAATGGTAGACTGAAAGGAACACAAAAAGGACAGCGGTCTACGATTATAAATGATAATGCAGGTATGTTGGGGCAAAATTTTCCATTTTTCATCTCTAATTCACTTGAGGGAATGTTTGGAAGTTACGTATAGGTCAGGTAGAGTTCGTAATCAAATGGAGGTTCATATGAAGTCGAGTCGACTCTTATCGGCTGTTCCATACAAAATTCTACTCTACTTGGAGCTCTGCGGTTACGGAACCTGCTTCTAAGTTCTCAATTTTGCTATAGATTTTGTCAATTTTGGTTCGATATTCTGTTACAAATCGTTAAATTAGGATCAAATGCTCCTTAATTTCCGAACGTTCCTTCCACTAGCAACTCCACTTCCACTTTTCTTTTCAAATTTGTGGCAAATTTTTTCAAAAGAATTTTTTCAGTTTGTCTTAAATAATTTTTTCATCCTTATCCGGAGGGCTTTATTGGAGTTTGAAATAATTTTTAAGGAAGACATGTTTTTTGGAAATTTTTACTGCCTAGGGTTAAGTATTCATGCTTGATTTACTTTGACGTGGTTTTTGGATGTTCATGAATTTTTCATTTAATTGGGATAAAATTGAACTTTTTTGGGAATGTTGAGTTACTGAACAATGTTTGTAACTTTTTGGAGTTTTTATTGAATTTTTTGAGAAGATGAATTTTATGAGAAGATGGGGAGAGGGGAAATTGGAATTTAGCTTAAGGCTCATATGCTCATCACAATTGTCTTTTGAGTGACTTTTCTGAATGTTCTACCAATAAAAATTTCTGAAATTTCCTCTAATAAGCATGTTCGACCAGGATCTATTCCTAAAAATGGAGGCTTACTCCCCTATTTTGGAACGTCCCAAGGGTGAATTAAAGATGGAAAATAGAAAAATTTTCTACAATTATTGTAGATTTTGACCCAATTTAACATGAGCACCAGCATATACGAGGACATAATTGCTTCTAAAAGTGCTTTACATCACCCATCCCTCAATAATACACCCTAAATGGAACATCCAACATCTTACAAAATTTATCAATTTTCATAATATTAAATCCAACTCAACCCTCATTAATTTTCAATTCTGATCCCATAAAAATGCGTTCCATCCCTCAAAACATTCCAAAACTCTAAAAGAATCCCCAACTCAATATTCTTTTTTGGATTAATACAATTTATTTTAAATGACTCACCTTTTCATTAAAGTCAAAAGTTGTTATCTTGACTTTTACGATACGATAAACTGTGCCTTAACTGCTTCTGTTGCTTGTTCTCTCGGCTCATGAAGGATGAATGGCTGAAGAAAAGATATAACAAAAAGAGAAAGGTAAGAAGATGGAAAAGTAGAAGTAAATTTATAAAAATGATGAACAGTTTAGTGCCATTCCGATCTACTGCCTTATTCATTAGACGCCTCACTTCCTCAACCTCAACCCGAAATGAAGGATATTATTCACCTTTTTTTGTACGTTTTTCGTGTTGTTTTTCTTATGTCATAAATTATCCCCTCATTAGCTGCCTGCTTATGATAATCAGCTTTCGACAATAGCAAAACTGCCTTCATAAGGAGAAGCTTTTGTTTGTTTTGAAATTAGTTTCGTTATCTCTAACGTCTCAGCAGAAAATGTATTTTTTTTCCTTTTTCCTGCTCATCATCGTGTATTTTGTTGTTGTTATTTTTTGCCAATATTGCTATGTTATTATGCGGTTTTGTATCTCTTTTCTTTTTTCTTTTTTTGCTTCTGGTATGAACATACAAAAAACATTTCATATCATTGCGGCTTCTTTTCTCTGAGGTTCTTTATCTATTTGAGTTTATATGTGTGTGTATGTAGATTTGGTGTGTCATACATATATTAGCTGGTTTGAAGCAGAGTGGAATCTTGGGGATAATTTAATATTTTCTTAAGCGCCAATGAGGATACTCACCTAAATGAGCGTTCTCATGAGTATACTCAATTAATAAAATTAAGCATGCTCAATTTTATGAACATACTAATGAAAATGCTCTTTGTCTGTTTAGGTCTAGGGTTGTTCCACTTGTTATTGACAATTCTCAATTATAAGCAAGCAATAAAGCATGCTTCAGGTACCATCCATTGTCAAAATTGATTAGGCTAGACAAGCCAAATATGAGCAATGTATAAACGATTTTGCCAGTAGGAAATTCAGGTCTCTGATGTCAAGTGACTGGACAACCAAAATGTAATCTTAAGCATTCTCTATTTTGAGAATGCGAGTTGAATTCCTATGAAAAACACGATCCTACAATCATTATAAGGACTGTTAGCAATTGGATAAGGAACTCCATCATTTTGACGACCTTAATTAGTTAAAGGCTTTAATCGCAATGAGTTAATGTAAGGTCCCAGCCATAAAAAATAACCTTAACAACTCAATGTAGTCCCAATAGTCCTGTTACGTAGTTACGTAGTTTAAGTCCAATTTGACGTCAGAATATGGAATTTGCAGTCGCGCGTAACTCGAATAAGTTAGTAAGTTAACAGCAGTAAGTAAGATTACACGATAAACACTTCCTTTAGAGCAGGATCTATTGTTATGTACAAAGAATCAAAATACAATTAAAAATCTTTGGTCCTATTCTTCTTATACTTCCTAAAATGGTCTCTGACCCTCCAAAATTCCCCCTTAATACTCCTCTATCCTACTCCTCTATGTGCGTATCATCGATGACACTTTTGTTGAAGGAAATTTTTTTCATTTTTTATCTTTTCAAATTTTATTTTCTTTCTTTCTTTTCTCTTGCGTTGAGATCTATGTGGCATGTCTTGACATAAATAAATATGTATATATTCATGTCAAATGATGTGAGTACATATATTTTATATACGAGAATGTCGGAGTGGCAAATTTATATAAATATGCTTGATTCTCTTTTACTCTCAATTTTTATTTTATTTCTGTGATTTGTTTTGCGTTTTTTTCCATTTTTTTGTGTATATAAAATAAAATTTCATTTTTCCTCTTATTTACTTATCTTTTTTTTGTTGTTTTTTGTGAGTTTTTCATCATATTTCTGTGATTTCATTTATTTTTATGTGAGATAATTGAAGTATTTATGCATGTAAAGATTGGAATTTTTCCATCATGAATAATTTGATTTCGGATTTTTTTTTGTTGCTATTTGCCATGAATAATTTGAATATTTTTTGGAATATTCATTTTGTGTGTGTGTGTGAGATTGTGTCCTTGAATGAGATTTTCTTTTTTGCTTATTCTTCTTGTGATGATGTCTTTTGAATTTCTGAGAATATTTAATATATGAAAGAAATTTGAAATTGCTGTTGCAGATGTTTCAATGATTACTAAATTTGAAAATAAGAATTTTCATAGTGGGATATTTGTATTGGCTTTAAGAGCTGGTGTTTGAGTTTCTTGAAGTCTCGCTTTTGACGAATTTTCGAGACCAATACCAAGTTCGTGGAAGGCCAAAGGACTGTTGAAAGGGATCTGTCAATAGAGACAGTATTGCATTTGGTTTTGGAAATTGACAAACAGAATACAGCAATAGAACCAGCTTTAGGCGCAATCTAACTGTGTCCATGGAGTCAATTGATCTGTATTGCAAGCGAACTAAGGCCAATACCAAGAACATTCCCGAGAATTTTACTTAAAAAGTTTTCTTCGAAGTCTGGATCTCAAGACTAGAAAGTTTGGTATCTGTCTCGAAAACCCTTGCCTTAAAACTCAAGTCATACCAACGCTTGGTTGAGATGATTCCAAAATGACTCCTAGTTTTGTAAGTCTAGTGAATCCCAAAAAATTAGCTTCAAATGCCATGTTAGGCTCAATTTGGTTCACAATTGATCTGTTCAGTCTGTGAAGTAAGCTATAGAGTATCAAAATCTACCTCGGCTTGAAGACAAGCTCCAAGTTTTCATGTTATTTTCATCAAAAATGTCAAAATATTTTGCTTTCAGGTGCCTTATAGACTTATCTGTCAGTAAATTTTGGAGTCGACAACATCAAACATTATCCTATATCCGAACAAGAGCTCAATTCCTATCAGTATCAAAATCACATTTCACAGCACCACAACCCCTTCCCAAACTCATAAAAATATTCCCAACATCAAAAATTCATCCCCAAATCATCCTTTCTTATTAAAGAATTGTCACATAAACATTAATGACCCAATTTCTCAATATCTCTCTATCCAAAACTATAATTATTTACAACTAAATTTTTCATCCAAACATTTACTTAGTCATTGTCAAAACGAGCAATATTTGCATCTAAAAACACTTTCATATCCTTTTCATGTAACAATATAATTTTATATACAGCTTCAAGACTCATAAAAAAGTCTCATATTACACCAAAAAAAAGAGGATATGACACAATGACAAGTTTTTAGGAACTATTACAAGATGTAATGAGTCGAAATAACAGAGTAAATATAGCTGGGTATGAAGAAGAAAAGGAGGTCGATACAAGATATTGTGGTTATGGTTGTTCCTTTAATAAAAAGTCTTGACATAAAGATGAAAATTTAATGATACATTTTGTAGCAATTTTCGGAGATTTTGCTTAAGAAAAAAAGAAATTGATCATAAAATTTTATAGCTATAAATGACATGTGGTGTACATGTTTTGTGACTAATTAAAGATTCAAGTATGTGAAGGGGGATGTTATGATGCATGAAAAAAGGTGGTTGTTAATGGGGTTGTGGAGGTGTTATTTGCATATCTGATGAGGGGTTGGATAAATTTCAAGAATTTTATAAGATTGTAACTTGGTTAATAATGCTGTAGTTTAAAGCTAGGGGAAGATTAAATGGATTGTTAGAGCTAGGGGTAATAGTCTCATCAAAAAATGAATATTTGATAGTCAAAATGGCTAAATCAGGGACTTGGAAGTAGCTAGTCCATCCAGGACTTGAAAGTAGCCCAGATCAAGCCTAGAGCGTCAACATTGAGAAGTCGCATTTGAAAGCTAACTTAAGTCGAGGAGCCATTTTAAGCATTAGTGGCTTAACGCAAACATCAGATTGCTACAAATCGAGTCCAAAATAGCTCAGAAAAACTCTTAAATTCTCAAATTGAGCCCCTGTTTAACAAGAACTTCACTCACTCAAATGATATCTAACTCGATAGCTAAATAGACAGTTTAATTAGGTAATATAATCAGAAGCTGTCACGCTGGTCATGCTGATGCTACTTGATTCTATTTAATAATACTATCCGCTTGTTCAAAGAGTAAAACATATTCGTTAGTGCACGAAAATGACACCATATAAACGAATAGTTGTGAAGTATGCTTTCTCGGGATCCCGGGAAATCCGGAAAATTTCAATCTAAATTTCGAGAAATCACAATATGATGTAGCTCTAATGGTACTGTGACGACTGATTTTGATTCACTTTTACAGTGAAATATGTGGTTCATTGGATTTGTGTACCTCAGGTTGACTGACGTTTGGATAACATTTGTACAGGTCCTGCCTATAGAAAGTGGTTCCCCAGACTAGTGTCTATACCGATTAAGGTGTGTAGCAATTTATAGAATGAACCTCAAATTTAATCATTACATTTTTGTATTTCCCAAAAATTACAGTACACAAAATACAGCAAATTCAATCCTATTCAAGCAAGAATTCCAACAAAAAAATCCTCAGCATAAAAATAAATATTGAAAAACTCTCAAATTTAAGTAATCATTTTAAAATAAAATTTTCTCTTTCCCATCCAAGCACATAAATTTGTAAACTACAGTTTCGTATTTCCTCCGCTTTTGTTTGAATTTCAAAGAGCTGTAATTTTCCTACTTTTTCTTTCATTTCAGAGGATCATAATTCTCTTTACATATATAAAATTCTTCATAATTTTCTATCCACACAAAAGCAAAAATTTTTCATTTCCTGAATGGAATTTTCTACTTTTTTTTGTTCCTTACATTTTAATCCCATTTTTGTGAAAAAAAAATTGTTGAAAGTTTGTTGTGAATGTAAAAATGTATTTTAATACCTAAATTTGTGCTCCATTATGAATATTCAAAACATTTGAGACTTCTTCTTTTTTGCTGTTTATGGCATTTAGTAAAGGAATTTTTAGAATTTTGGGACAATTTTTGGAACAGATAATTTTAGATAAAAATTGACAAAGTTTCATTGTTGGAGTTATTTTTTCATGTAAAATGGAAGCAATTTTGTAAATTTGTGGATTTTTCACCATGAATTGTTGGTAGACAATCATTTGAAATTGTATTATTGCAGATACAAAACCTCATTTTAATGTGGATTTACATTTTAAACATTTGAGTTTTTTGAGGTTGTCATGTTGGGTTTTGGCATTCTTTTTAATACATACTACAAAATTACAAAGCCAAAAATGGTTAGAATCACAATTTTCAAGCTTGATTTGACTGTATTTTGTTATTAAAATAGGAATTTTGGAGATACTAGCTCAATATAAGGACGATATAAGGTTCATATTAAGTTCGAGTCGAGCTATACAATATGATTTCGAGTTTGAGCTCTGAATAAGACTACAATTGGATGTAATTTGGAATTAAGAGTTGAAGTGGATTTAGGACAGCTTCTGTCAGAGAAGGAAAGCTTCTGGAGTAGGCAACTTTTCGAGTCCGGACTCCCGAATTTCTACAAATTCAGTCGGATTTTGGATCAATTAACTGATTTGTGCCATTCATATCAATACAATACACCTAGCCACAATTTGTGTGTCGTGAATCTTAAGAACTAAGTTATCATGGCTAGAATCAAGCTAGATTAGCGAAGGAAGCACCTAAAAACATCCAGCATATTTCTTAATTTAGTCTCTCTCAAGATCTTCAATGCCCATTTCATCCTCAATTCAACCTAAAATGTCAAATCAAATTACCAGAAATTCCCAAAACAACCACAAAAGCTGCCCCAACACAAAACACAAACTTTATTGATCTCAAAACAAATTTATTTCATTAAATTTTTCCATCCTCAAAATTCAATTACAGTGTAATAAAAAATTCTGATATTGATATTATTAGTCGAAATTGAATTATGGTTTTGAAAAATTTAATTACCCCAAAAATGTCAATGATCCATCACCGATGCTATTCAATAAACCACAAGGCATAAAAAGAAAATATTTATTTGAAGCCACAAAGACCTTCGATCTTTCTCAAAACTTTATCCCTCCAATTTTTTCTAAAAATATTTTTCTTTCTTGTTCTGGCTGTTCTGTAAATTATGCTGAATTGAAAAATACCCAAGCGAAAATACAAAAAAAGTCTGTCGTTATTTTATGAATGGCAAGGAAGAGAAAATAAATAAACATGCAAAATTAATTCGTCGTCATTTTCTTTCCATTTTTTTTCAGCAATAGGAAGAAGAAAAAAAAAATGCTGGCAAGAAACGGAAATAAGGCACAAAAAAAAGAAGACTCCAAGACAAACTAAATCAATATAGTACATTTTTTGGATCGTAAACGTGAACAGAAAGCAGAAAAAAATAAGAATATATTTTCGAGTATTGTAAACTTTCCAGCTGTGGGGGTCGTTCACTTATGACGTCATGTAATTAATGTATTTTTAGAGCCCTTCCGTTCTGCGGCTTGCTACTTTTGTTTCTTTAGTACACTTTAGCAATTCAGATCATTAAGATCCAGGACGATTCGCGGCTATAATAACTGTTTACCGCTGAGGATGCGCCAGACCTCTCCACTCAGAAGACCTACAGTTTGAAGTTGGATCAGAATGATGACATTTCTGCCGGTAGCAAACAAAGGAAGACTGTGAGTCGCGTGAATGATTCGAAAAAAGGACAAGTAAGTTCTCGTCAAGTTCTCCAGCCGAGTCTCGAAACTCGGATCGCATGAACGGTATTGTAACAATTAGGTACCGAACTACTAAGCCATTCCACCACCGATCAACTCCATCTCACCTCCCAATCACTTCAATCTCCCCCATAAAAGCGACCATAACAACCAAACGACCCCCTCATGTTCTGCCTGTTTTATGTTGCCTCTGCCACTACCACCCAAGGCGTAAATAAAAAGAAAAGTACTGAAAGGAACTGAATGGATATTTTGCAGTGAAACAAAAAGAATGAATTTTAAAGCTTTTCATGTGAAAGTACTCAATAAACATTTTTACGGGGACCCATTGTCGTTGTTGTTCCTTGCTTTTCTGTTAGATACTTGAAAGCTATTAAAAAGTTTAAAAGTTTGCTTATTCTTCCTTTCAATACTTATATATCTAGTCTGTACAACGTGTATATGTTTTGTGTTGTATGCTGACGTCTTCGGGCATCAACATAAGCATATCAAGTTAAAATGCTTGCAAGCTAAAAGTTTTAAATAAAATTTTATGAAATTGCAGGGTTGATGGAAATTATGGCAGGGGTGTTGGTGGTGAAAATTGGTAATTTTAGATGTTGCATGTTTAAAGTTAGTTAGGGAATTAAGAAGTTTTCTGAATTATGGTTGTAAATTTAATTAAAGAGGTTGTGTATTGAGAAGTAGACAGGACAGAGAATTGTAGGGGAAATAGTTGATGCTGAGGGTAAATTGGTGGGTTAAGGTATGGTTTTTATAAGTGGTCAGGCAATAACAGGTCTAGAGGGTTAAGTATCAAAAGGCACATGAGGTCGTTGACTTGTTTTGATCACTTTTTTAAGGTTTTTAAATGATTTTTATAGAAATTTTCTAACATTGTAGGTTAGGAGGGTATGATATGCACTCTTAAGCTATTTTTTGTGGATGAGCATACTTGAATATGCTGATTGAGTAGGCTCTTGAGCACGCTTTGTCTATTAGGGACATTTTACTGCTATAGAACACTTAGAATCTCAGGATCTCTCTTGCACTTCGCCATATAACTTCAATTTTTATCTTTTTGGACTTAATCTTTATCATGCTTCTAAATTGGCAATAACCAATTCCACTAAACCCAAAAACACCAACCCTGAGTATCTTCTTCCTGTCTTCTAAATAGAAAACAAAACTTTTTCTTCCTTCACTTTTCAAAACGCTCTCAAAATCTGAAGTTTATTTGTGCACTGACAGGATAAATAGCAGAGCAGCCATAAAGGAAGCAAAATACAAGCAAATAGAAAAAGCAGCATTTTTTTCAAAAAACTTTTCGTTTCCTCTTCACAATCTTCTCGCGATTTTTCCTTTTCATCGTTTGATTTGAATAGGGAAATTTTTTTCAATTTTCTTAAGAAAATTTTCTTTCTCAATGAAAGAACTTTGAAAAGTCGTAAAAGAATTTTTTCAATTTTGATGTAATAAGAAGGAATTTCATTATGTAAATTTAGATTTAATAACTATTAGTGGTTGGTGTAGTTTGTGGAATGGACTGTATGGTAGTAAAATAGGACGAGGGGCTCATAGAGGAGTTTGAAATCTACTTTGAAGTTTGTGTAGCTTATGAATGGATGTCATATTGAGGCTTAAGATGTCTAAGTAGTCATGTAAGGGATGTTAGTGACTTTGAACTTCGTGAAGCTTGCAAATAAAAGTCAAATTGAGGCTTGAAATGGCTGGGCGGACAGGTAAGGATAATATCGATTTTGAACTTCATGTAACTTGCAAATGGATGTCGAATGTAGCCCTGTGAGGTCAGGGTGGGCAAGTAAACGATGATAGTGACTTTGAACATTGAACAGCTTGCAAATGAATGTCTAATTGTGGCTTGAGATGCCTAAATGACAAGGTAAGGGATGATAGTAACTATGAACTATGTATAGCTTACAAATGGATGTCGAATTGATTGCTTGGGTGGACAAGTAAGAAATGATAGTGACTTAGAACTTAATATAGCTTACAACTGAATGTCGTATGAAGCCATAATGTCACCAAATTGAGCAAGTTAGAAATGAATGTGACTTAGAAACTAATTTTGTAAGTGATATAATCATTTGTGGACGTCATAGCTCTAGAATAAGGCTATTGTCGTCTAATCACTATGCCTCATGCCTAACTTAAACACAAAACCATGAAAAATCATGAAATTTGCCAAAGAACAGCTTCAAAAGATGAAAAGAAAGCAAAATTTAATGATTAATTACTTTAAATTAATTTTCATAAAACATCAAACTTTTCTAATAGAAAAAATTAAATTATTTACAGCATAAACCGCCTCATCATAGTCTTGATTAAGTTACATCCCAATAAAAAACATTTTATCATGAATATTTAATGTCATCGACAGCAAAAATTGTTTCATCTTTGATTTTTTATCGCTGTAATTCTCATGCATAAAATTTAAATGATTTTACTATGTAAAGTCTAACTTTGGGCAATTGAAAAATAACTTTTTTTTGTACTTCCATTCGACTGATTTATTATGCTGAATTTTACATGCTTGTGTTGCGAGCTTTTGAAAATAATTTTCCATTGGAATTTTCAATTTTATTTACTCAGCCTCTGTAAATAATTTTGCAGTCTATCTGGCTTCGAATTTGGGTTTTTCATTAAATTTTTAATTGAAAAACTCAGAGAATTTTCAATTTTGTAGCATTTTTTCGATTTAATGAAACATTTTCTCCTTTTTTTTGGGCTTGAATTGTGGAATTTTTGTAAAGTTTAATCAAATGAAAAATTGTTCAATTTTTTTGGAAATTTATTTTTAATTAAATTGTATCAAATTTAACATGGAATTTAGTAATGAAATATGTCGAATGATGAGATGACGCTTGATGTTTTGTATAGCACAGTAGGGTGTCGTTGTAACTGATTTATTGATGGGGGATTGTAATTATATGTAAAATTGAAATTCTTTGTGTCGATTAGAGAGGTTTTGGCTGAGTTTGGCATTTTAATTGAGTATTTTGTGAAAGCTTTAGGATGTTTTTGAGATTGGAATGCTTGGTAAATGGATTTTTGGGTATTTAAAGTTGAAATTTTAGGTTATGTTCTTAGTTTAGATGAGGAAAGTTTCTCTTGACTATTAGGCATGATGTGGAAGGATTTGAAACTTGAAACTCGGATTAAAATCTGATCCGTCACCAAGCAAAGTCACACCAGCTTGGGACCCAATTTTTGATCGACTCTCATGATTATAGGACATGCTTTGAAAGGATCTTATACTTGAAATTCGGAATAAAATCAAATTAGACAACCGATACCTGCTTGACAATGTCTTGCCGTTTGGGAATGTTTGAAATATTCATGTTAATACTTAGAATACATCAGAACAGATTTTTGACCTCAAAATTTCTGAAAACTTCTCAACTTAGTCTACAAATTTAGGAAATTTCCCCAACTTAGCCGTCAAAAATTCAATTCCATCAAATCAAATCTGAGTCTGTAGAACCCCAAAACATCCAAAAAAACCCAACTTTAAGGATCAAATAGCAAGTTGTTCAAATAAATAAAAGGTCTACAAATACTTCCCATGAAAAAAACAAATGGAATCTAATAAAATGTCAAATGTAGCTTGAGGACATGCAAAAATTCAAACATTTTCTAAATTTATGTTTAATTGTACAAAACAAAAAAAAATTACAAGAAAAGGTTTACTCCCAAAACAGAGGAGATGGAAAAAAGAATTGCGTACGACATCGCCCCAAGGTATACTCTACAAGTACAAAGTTCAACAAATCTCCGAGTTACCGTAAAAATTTGACAATTAAACACTCAAATAAATAAAAAATATTCCCATTTCAGCCCCTAATTTCCAGTTCCTCCATAAAAATAAAAATCATCGTAAAACTCCTTCGAGATAACAAAAAAAGTTCAAGCTAATAATCTTTAATGGACATTAAAACAAGTTAAAGTACGGAAACTGCTCTTCAGTGAGCAATTAAAATTTACCATTTGAGGCATTAAACTTGATCCAACAAAAGCTCTGAAAATTATTGGTTCCGATCAATTAAAAAAAAGTTGAAGGTTCACATAAAATAAGATTATATAGGAGCAGTTTGAGTTATTACCCGCCCAGTGCTTAATACATTTTATATATTTTATTGTGTGTCATTAAACGGTGCCCTTTTTTTTGGCAACAAAAGGTATAAAGTATGAGGAAATTCAATCAGAATATTGTAAATGTGTCAAATGTAGCAGGCAGTAGAGTTGATAAAAATTTATAGTGTCATGGCACGATATTGTAAATTAATAGTTAATGCTGACTTATTCTTACTCAGTTTTCTATTGACCATAAGCACAAAAAACCGCAAAATTTTCTATGTCTTGATGTTGATTTGTAGTTACACTATGGTTGTAATCATTAAATGCACTAATTGTTGTGTAATATTACAGATTATGTTTCTGGTTGTGATTATAAGCTTTAATTGTGTAATTGTGATTTTATATATTATTGTGTTTAGACCTTTACTTCCATTTCCACATTTCACATTCCTTAAACTTCACTTATTATCTTTTCCTTTATGATTCTTAATGTTGAGAACTGACACAATAACTTCGACAGACTGGCAATGATATTCATTTTTTCACCATCATCATCACTTGTGAAATTTTAGAATTTTTGTCTTTAAATCCTCCTTACTCCCGTTCCTTCTTCTTCCAAAAAATAAGAAATTTTCTTTAAATTTTTTGTTATTTTTTTCTTTCATCTTCTTTTTATGTTTGTGACTTAAAAATAGTTCAACTTTATATTATTTTTTTTGTTTAGGAGGAAACCACCGATTCATTCAACGATTTTTGCAAGACTAAGCCCAGGCTATAGCAAAATTACAACCGAGATGTTTTCCTTTTGATAAAAAAAAACGCCACGAAAATGTTTTGAGTGAGTATATAGAGCCTGAGCGATATATACAATGTTTTATTTTTTTCGGGGGAGAAAGACGATGGAAGCAGCACAAAAAAAAATATTTTATATTCGGCACTGAGTAAGTCGGTCGACTGACTGCTACAACATAGTTCAAAAGCACACTGAACATCCGAAAAATACGGAACAGAAATTTTCGTATTTCCATATTTTTTTTTGGTGAATAGAAGGAGATAGCAAGTGGGAAGAGCAGCAGCCGTTCGGATGTGCATTGAAATTCGGTACACTTTTTTTTTTTATTCTTTTCTATGTATCTATCCAGACTCACATCACGGATGGTACACACTGAGTTACTCGTTGCTGCAGCCAAATATAATTCATTAAAATGCATGGAGAACGAAAAGAAGGAAAAGAATTTTTCCGGCATATCGAGAGCGCTTCGGTTAAAAGACTTTTTTTGCTAAGTTTTGGATGAAACATTCCGAGAGACATTTTTTCTGCTGTGTTGGGGATTCGGAACGAGAGAGAGAAAATTTTTGTGTTCGGCTTTCGTTTCATCCGAACAGTTTGTCGTATGTCGGGTGAGCATTTTCTTCATGTCTGGATGAGTTTGTGCTGATTGCGCATGTCATGACGAGTACAAAATTTTTGGAGGGGAAAATTTCTATCCAAAACATAAAGTTCGTTAACTTGAACTTTCATGTATACATTTTCGCTGGTTGTGCTGGCTGTGTAATATCATTCTTACATAAGTTCATTTCCTAGAATGTGCGGAATATGAATACAACAAGAACAAAAAAAAGAATCCGCTGCTGCAACTTTTACATTCCTTCTTCAATTTCTTCTTATTTCTCGTTTACACTTCCTGTTCCCTTCCATCATCAGCACAAGATGATTCCCTTTTATTTTATTTTATTCAACTTAAGGTTATGCTTACATTTTATTAAGAATATGTACAAAAGGATTGGGACCGTGGAAAGATAAGACTCGTCGTCTTTATCCCTTTTTACTCGAAAAATATGTAAAGGAAAAAGGAAGCTTCCTTTCTCATTAACTTCATCTTTAGAAGAAATCATACTAATTAAATAGCTCGCGGATAGTCGTTTCGTTTATTTTAAACCTTTGAAGATTTTTAACCGTGGATGTACAAAAAGGGAAGCTTGAATAAAATTTTATTGGGACATGAGATAATAATTTGATGGCTTTTTAAAGGATGAGATTAAAGGGAAGTTAATAGAAATGATTTGATGTTATCATATAAATGTTGAATTTAGTGTTAGAATAGACTGAAATTGGTATGATTAAGGAATCAGTTCATGTCAGGGGTGTGATGAACTGTCTAAATGATCAAATAATAATCAAAATTGATAATATTGTGATTTATTAATTTCGCACCTCTGACTCATATGTACTATCTAACTTCATATCTTGGATTCTTAGTTAGGTCGCACGTTAGGGCTTTTTTTCACATTCAGAATCTTACGTCTTTTAACGCCTTGCATTCATATTCACACCAAATTTTCAATTTATGTATATTTTGTATGGCTGTTCATATAATTTGTTAAATATGCAGCTATAACGACGTTGTGATGACGGGCAAATGACCGTGCAACACGACATTTGCAATGTCATTGTATGTGTCGTTCAGAAGACAAACGACCGACTAATCGTAATCAGTGATACTCTGAATTGAGAGATGGTAGAGTTGTGTCGATTATAGTCGACTTGCATTGAGAATTCAGACTGTTTTTAGCTCAATATTCCAGATTATTTCTCAATACGAATCTATAGATCAGTTATGTTCAGTTTTCAGTTTAGAGATACAATTCTATGATTAAAGAATGCTGCAAAATCACTTTCTCAACATCAAACAACACCCAAATACAACTCAATCCGGAACTTATTATTCAGTTCCATCAACATCAACAGACATCAAATTGTCCATGATGATTCTATCAAATGTCATAGCTGTCCACTACGACACCCCATGAAGCATCCCCCATGAATACCTACCTCCTGTGAACATTTTCTCATAATAAAATTTCATTTCATCTTCTCGAAAATCCTTAAATGTTTCTGCATTAACTATCCATTATGTTAATGGCTTTCTAAGAAATCCTTTCATCTCCTTCATAAAGCAACTTCAACATAGCATTTTGAAGCTTATCAAAATGATTTTTATTATTTTTCATGACCTATTTACATACAAAACAATCCAGCATTAAATAGAATGAATCTCAAAACCAGACACAAATTTGATGACAAGCCATTAATGGTTCAATTAAATCCGAGGTTCCTTTAAGATAAATTCTATTCACTGTTCCGATAATCGCAATTTGCACCTATCAAAGCGGGGCAAAAAAAGAAATAAAATTTATGGACAGGCATGAGACATATTTATGAGATTTAATGGATGTTGGCCATAAATCTTTACATCATGCTCTTTGTGTTCTACGAATTTCAATCCATTTAATAAGGATAATAGAATTTTTGTGTGTGTGGACTTACAGGCACGAATAAAATGGATGTTGTAATAAAAAGTTATAAGTTTTTATTGGAACTGACTGAAAATGTCAAAATTTTATGTTTTGAGTGAAATAAAATGTCAAGGTGCTTTGACCTCCATTTGGGGATAATAGTCAGCTTAATAAATGCTTTTACTAGACTTTTTCCTGTAATTATAGAGGTTGGAGGTGATTTTTGATGGATGTGGAAGTGGCATGGACATTTTACAACATGTTATTATGTTGATGATTTTAAGCTGTAGCTTATGCTGATAATTAAAAAGAGAGAAAACTTTTGATTTTGATCACATCAGAATATGCACGAAAATTGGTGACTTCAGTCATAGCTGGACATTTTTTGATTAATTGGCTTTAATTTGTAGGCAATTTTTAACAACTTTGCATGACTAAACTTTAGCAAAATTGAGATAAAATTTACAATTAAGCCTTCCAAAGATAACAATTTGGCAATTTTATTGCTAATAAAAATTGTGAATTGGAAGGAAAATCATAAAATTTTCGTTCATTTAAATTATAATGATTCACTCTTTGAGATTTTAAATAGCGAGCACTTAACGAAAATCATCGTTCTTATCTTCATTACAAAGATTTATGAAATAAGCGAAAAAAAAACATCTTAAGAATCGGGGTATACGACTAGGGGTCATTCACTTATGACGTCTGAAATTAAGGTAGGCTCTGAAAAAGGATCAATAGATGTTTCTCAAAGCGCAATTATTACAATAGGGGTAGGGGGAGGAGATATGGTCGAAATCAGCCATCACGGTGCCACCATCGTGTGCTGTGTCTATTGGACACATTGTGCTGTTCGGGTGAAGCAGTTTTTATAAATAACTAGAAATATCGAACAACATATATTATGAGGTCTCGTCTAAGGTATACCATGGATTACAATACGACCTGTGAGGTAAGTAAGGAATTACTTAATTTTTTAAGGAACGATTCTAACAAAATAGAGAGATCCGAATGACACGATGATCCAAATTTCAATTTTCAACATAAATTTGGTTCATGAATAGTCAGTAAGGGTGTCGTCGGGGCATTTTTACGTCTTTGGATTAATACAGCAACTGAGAGATGCCTTAACAAAAGCCTTAGAGACTATGTTGTGCTGCTTGACAAATATAATTCTGAAAGGCTCATTATCTACGTAACTTAATAAGTAAACAACCCCTTAGTTGATGATAAGAGCTCTTAAAAAATATCCTCAGCTATAAAAGTAAAAAGGATTCTGAGATATAAAAATAAAGACACAACAAAAAAAACGAATGAAAATGGCCGAGAAGAAATAAAAAAAAAATCTTCAATAAACAATAAAAGACATTAATCAAAATTTATTGATGAGGAACAAAAGAAGGAATAAGAGAGAATTTGAAAGGAAATAGACAAAAAGAAAGGAAATAAAAATAAAACAAAATTTATATCAAAAACATATTTTTATTTATCTGCATTTTTAATTTGAGAGTTTTTATGATTAATGAAGGAATTTGAAACAGTTTAAACTGTGGTAATAGAGTTGGTTGGATGCAGGGACTTTGATAACCCTAATCTACTTGTTCCTGGTGCTTATTAAAACTTATTAAGGAGGTAGACAAAGATAGGTGCCCAATTAAAGTTACAATGCTATAAAGATGGACCAAAATCAGCTTTCAAGGTGCTGTCAAGGCAAGTTTGCGTATTACCGTTAATACGGCGACGAAGCGTGGCCTTAGCAAACATGTTGTGTTGCTCGGGGATGTAATATGAAGCCCAGAGCTCGAAGTCGACTAGAAATCTATATGAAGCCGAGTCGACTTGAGCCAAGTCTTCAATATTAAATCCCATTCGACTTCAAGCTCTCACACAGCCTAACAACCCCACCCCATACATCCCTCAACACTTAAATCCACCCAAATCCACCCATCTCACTATGGGCCCAAAATGGCAAAGTTTGTCAAAAATTCAGGTTATGTGTGGATGTTGTAGTGCCTGAGGAGTAGTGTATGGGAAAAAAAGAAATTTTGTGCAAAACTGCTGTGTGCCTGACTTATGGCCAAAAAACGATTTTTGGTACCTGCCATTATAAAAATTATTGGCGTGCTTCAATACATGAACCAATTTTTTTCAAACTTTTTTTATTTATTAGATACATATAGAAGCTACAAAATATCAACACATTTGCACAATTTAGGTTCCACTGTATATCCAAAAAAGTTAAAAATATGTCAAAAAATGCGATTTTTTTTACATTTCATGCTCTCATGTAGCTATAATGCACTATGTGATAAAAAATATATTTGCATTTGATATAACCTATTTATACCTAAAAATCATAGATAGATTGTAATTTAATTGGATGCACTACAAAAGCATAAAATAACTTTAAAGCCAACAATTTTCGGTTTTTTGTGATTTTTTGACCTTTAACCCCATTTTTCCCTATAAAGTAAATTCGTGCTGTTTCAGGTGAACAGTGATTATTATAGGACTAGTATTGTACTATTATTATGTGAAAAAAAATTTCAATATGGGACCCCCCTAGCTCATTTTTGAGGGGTCCAAAGGTATACCCCCCCTCAAAAATGGTGTTCTCTCAAAACTCAATGTTACTTTTCTTAACCGGATGTTTAACAAATAATTTAAAAACACTTTTAAACTACATTTAAACAAATTTTAAGTAGTTTCAAACTGTTCTAAACAATCGAAACTACTCATGTTAGCCAGTTCATAGGTTTGTAAGTTTTTGCGTTTTAGACATATTTTCACGAGGTTTTTTTGGACTCAAATGGCATTACATATATAAATTCTTTATTTTTTCATAAAGTACTAACAATGTCCTATCCAACAATATATAAAATGTCATACATAAGGTCAATTCAGTCAAACAATTTGAAAATTGTTCAAAATTTTATGTTTTTTGAAAATCATCCTTCACATTTATGCTTATAAATGCTGTTAATCGTACGTATATGAATTAAATTTGGTATTTTTGTAGACATTAGAGTAGTATTAAGGTAATTAAAAGAAAATCAAAGTTCAAAAATAGCTTAATTTAAGAAAGGACAAAGTCCAATTTACCATATTTTGACTGCCTTTACTCAGTGCAGAGAGCATCCAAATTATATTTTTTGAAATATTTCCTATAGATCTATGCTAGAACTTATATAAAATAGACAAAAAAATAAGTTTCCGAGATTAAATCAAACAAATTTGTCCATTGAAAAACCTTAAAAATAGCAATTTTTTGAATAAATTTGTTTATTCGATTCTTACAATTAGCAACGAAAAATTACTTTTGCGAATATTTTCTGTTAGTTCTAGTATAGATCTATAGGAAATATTTCAAAAAATAAAATTTGGATGCTCTCTGCACTGAGTAAAGGCAGTCAAAATATGGTAAATTGGACTTTGTCCTTTCTTAAATTAAGCTATTTTTGAACTTTGATTTTCATTTTATTACCTTAATACTACTCTAATGTCTACAAAAATACCAAATTTAATTCATATACTTAAGATTAACAGTATTTATAAGCATAAATGTGAAGGATGAATTTCAAAAAAACATAAAATTTTGAACAATTTTCAAATTGTTTGACTGAATTGACCTTATGTATGACATTTTATATATTGTTGGATAGGACATTGTTAGTACTTTATGAAAAAATAAAGAATTTATATATGTAATGCCATTTGAGTCCAAAAAAACCTCGTGAAAATATGTCTAAAACGCAAAAACTTACAAACCTATGAACTGGCTAACATGAGTAGTTTCGATTGTTTAGAACAGTTTGAAACTACTTAAAATTTGTTTAAATGTAGTTTAAAAGTGTTTTTAAATTATTTGTTAAACATCCGGTTAAGAAAAGTAACATTGAGTTTTGAGAGAACACCATTTTTGAGGGGGGGTATACCTTTGGACCCCTCAAAAATGAGCTAGGGGGGTCCCATATTGAAATTTTTTTTCACATAATAATAGTACCATACTAGTCCTATAATAATCACTGTTCACCTGAAACAGCACGAATTTACTTTATAGGGAAAAATGGGGTTAAAGGTCAAAAAATCACAAAAAACCGAAAATTTTTGGCTTTAAAGTTATTTTATGCTTTTGTAGTGCATCCAATTAAATTACAATCTATCTATGATTTTTAGGTATAAATAGGTTATATCAAATGCAAATATATTTTTTATCACATAGTGCATTATAGCTACATGAGAGTATGAAATGTAAAAAAAATCGCATTTTTTGACATATTTTTAACTTTTTTGGATATACAGTGGAACCTAAATTGTGCAAATGTGTTGCTATTTTGTAGCTTCTATATGTATCTAATAAATAAAAAAAGTTTGAAAAAAATTGGTTCATGTATTGAAGCACGCCAACAATTTTTATAATGGCAGGTACCAAAAATCGTTTTTTGGCCATAAGTCAGGCACACAGCAGTTTTGGACAAAATTTATTTTTTTCCCGTACACTACTCCTCAGGCACTACAACATCCACACATAACCTGAATTTTTGACAAACTTTGCCATTTTGGGCCCATAGTGCATCTCAGTCATCAATTCTCCCATAAAAACTCAACAAAAATAAAACATCAGCACATAATAATAAATTAATTCTGCATTGAGAAACAATGAATTGAACAATTTATCACTAAGGAAGTGAAATGTGTTTAAAATGGAAATTGAATTTTGTGTTCATAGCTTAATCTATAAAATTGCGTATGCATTGTTAAAAAAATTTGGTATAAAACATAAAAAAAAGTAAATATATTATCCATGCTGAATGTCTGATCAGAGAATTATTTTTGCATTTAGATGCCTTTTTAATGTGAAATTCGAAATTCAAAAGCAAATATTATGTCACAGAGAGGAGCTATTTATGCTGTTCGATATCGCTATATTATTACCATTTTTTACTGCTATTGTGACTGTGAGGAGCTCCTATGTCGATAATATATTCGCCAAAAACAGCATAATGTGCTCTCTATTCCATCACGACACACTTAAAAGGAGTGAAAAAAAAAGAATTAAATTTATGTATATCAGTAAATTGTCGCAGCACAAAAAAAATAAGAAAAACGATAACAAAACATTTTGAAGAGGTACATACTGTGCATATCTGTACAATCTACATATATCTAAATTTTATTTTCGTTTAGAAGAAAAATAAAAGATAAAAAATTATTCACTTCCTTTTGCCATTATCATTTTCTTAGCCAACTTTTTTTTTGGTAGCATTAAATGAAAAATGTTGACGCATTTTGGATGTTGTGGATCTAGATTGGAACAAAGTTTGGTTCTAGTCATTAGAATGAATTTATAGTAAAGCAATTATTGCAGTAGATTAGTAAATTGCACACAATTATAGAGTTGGCTCAGAACAACGCTCACGAGCATGCTCATCGAGAGCATCGTTGCTTATTAGGGGTCCAACCAAAAGACATTTGACGTAGAAAACCGAAAAATACTGTCATCAGTTTTGCTCAATTTTTGTTAATCGAATCATACTCCACGCCGGAAAAGCACTGGCATGGAGATCCTGTTTATCACTCTTACCAATCTATGTGCATTTCCGAACCATTTTCAAGTGTTTTTAAACAAATTTTGATTAGAAATGCACAATTTCTGACCCTCATTCGAAAAAAGGTCGAAATTAGTTGGAAAAGCAGGAGATTTACTGAATAAAAATACTGCATCATGATTTTGCTACAAATCGTCACGATGAGGCAGAGGGGGTTCAAAAAAACTATTTTTATGATGTATTGTCTATAATATAGACAAAAAATTGCATGTATTAAGTAACATGTGTAGTAGAGTAGCTACGAATTCTCAATCTTAAACAGCTGTGTTAACAGTTTTAAATTTTCAATTCATAATCCAGAGTGGACAAAAATACGTTGGAACTAGTCATCAACTAGACATTAGCTTACTTACTTACTTACTTTAACCATGCTCCGACTTGGAGCCTAGGTTGCTAGAAAAGGCTTTCCATCTGACTCTGTTGCTGGCTGTATCACAAAGCTTGTACAAATTCTCAGTTTTGACAATTAGATTTGGACATTAGCTTGCCATCAACTAGTTGAAACGTATTTTTGTCCTCAAGCGAATAATTCCTAAATATCCTTAACTCTCTAGGAAGACCAATGAATTTCTGGATTTGGTGTGTGGAAAAGGACGCTAAAGTCCTTAATATTCCGAACTGGCAAAAGTTCCGGAAGGATAAAGCCTGCTTTAGATGTTCTCTCCGCGAGGCAATGGCTTCTCGTACGCCTCAGCCAAGGTATGTAAGTCTACCCAAAACATGCGCTTCATACAAATATTTCAAAAACACCAAGAACCTCACTTCCAAGAATTTCCTATAAACGACGACCGCGTACATGAATAAGAAACAAACGACAGATCGAGATAATTCAATAAAGTATTTTTGTAATTCCAAGGCAAATGTCTCAAAAAAAAATAACGAGCAGAAAAGGAAAGAAAAAATATTTATCTTATACTGTTTTTTACTGCCTGCTGTGCACGCGAAACATTTTTTGTCATTCGACAAGATGAAGAGAGAAAAACTTTTGGAAATCTTTTATTTTTTGTTCCTACACAATGGAAAAATATGTGACAAAAATCCATGCTATTAAAGATCCTATTGAGGTCATTTATTGATTACATAATAAAATTTACGAATGACTCGTCAATAAGAAGACAAGAAGCTTTCCATAGGGATTTATCGACATCCACTCTATTAGGATTGATTTCTTAAAGTATCCTCGAGTGTCAAAAAAATATTTTTTTTCTCTTATTTATTGAATATATTTTGGATACATCCTTAAGGATGAAAAATAACAATTTTTTTCTTTCTCTGTGTCGAAAGATTGATGGATTTTGAATTTATGTGCTCAAATCCAATGTCGACATTTCATTTATCATTAAAGATGTATTGATTTGGATTTTATTGTTTGTTACATCATGTGCGTATTGCTTGTTGTAAATTTAATGATGTAAACTCTCAGAAATAGCACAAATGTTTGTTTTTCATCGCAATTATCGTCCTTAGAGGGGTTTTTTATCAACTTTTTTATGCAACCCGAGCGACACAAATGAAGAAGGTTCTGCCTCAGAGTTTCTAAAGTTCCGCTAATCCCACTAGCCCTAAATAGAGGCCGATTCCATACGAAGGTTAAACAGCGTCCAAATGGCTGCTAAATTTAGTCCCGAGCAACACAATGTGACGAACCGCATTTCTTACTGCAAAATGAGCTTGAATTACACGTTACAGTGCCATCAGGACAGCTTCCCTTCTTACTGTTGATACGCCAACGAAGCGATGCCTTAGTGTACTTTGTGTGCTGTTCGGGATATGTCTCATAATGTTGTGAGTTAACAAGCAAGTTCCAACTTTAAAGTTAGTCAAAATCAATCCCCGTCATGGCAACTTCGCATCGTTACGTGTAATCGGCATCCAAACAGTACCCCAACGACGACATTGTGCTACTCGGCTCAAAAAATATTGGGTAGATGTGGAAATAAATTCGAAGAAATGTCTGACGACTTCATATTTTCTCTCTTTCTCTGTTTGAATGTAAACAAGTAATGATTAGGATTTTTCATGATGAAATTTAATTGGGTCTTTATAAAGTTATGATGTTTGTTGTTTAGCTATGAAACTTTTTTCTAAGAAGAAACTTTGTTGTTTTAGGATTTATTTGGGGATTTTTTTTTGATGCCACGTGTATGTATTTTGAAGTTTGTGATAACTCGATATGATTAAATTAAGGTATAATTATTAAATTCTTTAATACATTTGTTGGAATTTAAAGCTAAAATTATGCAATTTGGTTTCTAATGTTCATGAGCAATGGTTGATAAATGGAAATACAGTCATGAAAAGGAACGACAGTGCATCCATCTACCTAAAAAGTTGAGAATTTGTTAGAATATATTCTGATATCCGTCAGCAGAGAAGAAGTCCAAAAAAATTTGAAGGGGAATTTCAATTTTTTTCAACAAAAATATCCAGCAATTTAAAGAATTATCTATATAAAGCACACAAAGACAAATCCCCTAAACTACCGCCAAGTACCTGCCCCAAGCAAGATATGCGTATGCTAGAGACATTTTGAACTAGTCTATTTTAAACAAATTAAAATAATACAAAGTGTAGCTCTGGAGAAAGTCAAAAAAAAGTCAGTCCTGGACTCGAAACTGTTGAACATTTTCAACCTGTTCATGTGGATGACCAAAAAACTCATGAAAGCAGGTCGTTCAGTTGAAATGGTCTCGTGTAGTCATGACAACACCACGTCCTACGATTCACATGGTGACATATTGGTGCTCAAGCTAACACGGTCTAATAAAAGCTACCCCGCATCATCAAATATTCCTGAATCCATCCATAACCCTCTTAAATATGCGTCTACTCCCCTAAATCCAGTCAACCTCCCCAACAAACTCACTAAAACCTCACCCACAATCCCCCATAAATTTTAAACATTTCAACAAAAAGCAGAAACTTCACGAAAATTCATTTCCTTCTCAAAAATTAATACCCCATACCACCTTATTAAATAAATCCACCACATAGGCACAAACACAGCAAAGAAAAACAAAAGGAAAAACGAGGCTCATTAAAAGTCATGCCAGACTACAACAAACGAACAACTTCGTTAAACAAAATCAAAATAAAAGAAAAGAAAGGAACAAAAAAAAAAAATATTTCTGCATATAATCAGAAATGCTGCGGGCACACTTTTCTTCTTCATCATTTCCTACATTCAAATTACGTGTTTATCTGAAATCATCCAAAATAAATATAAACGATTTGTCGAAGCCATCATTGTGCCATAGTTGATGCTGTTCCCTGCTTTTTCATTCCGTACATCTCTTACAATTTCTCTCTCTTTTTTTATTCATCCTCTAAAAAACTTGATAAAATACAATAGATATGCTTTGAGTGTGTGCCTACTTTTATTTGTTTGTTTCAACTGCCTTTTTTGCCGGCTCAAACACAGGCTGTTTTTTTTGTGGAAATTGAGTTCGCAAAATATTTTCTACAGAGGCAAATGAAGTGTGTATAAAAGGAACTCAGTAAAAATTTTTGAGTTTGTGAAGCCATCAAAAGCAGGTATTGGTAAGTATCAAAGACTAGTTTGGACTGTGCTAGAAATTTGAGTGAATATTAATCTCAGATCTAAATGTTTATGGATTAGAGCAAAGTGACCGATTTTAAAGATTTAGGAACTAAATTTATTGCTGAAAACTCTAGATTTCAACTATAGCAGCACAATTTAGTCAACAGAGCACTTTCGCGTCACAGTCTAGCACTGACAATAAGCCACACAGATGCAAAAGAGCCTTTCGTGTTGCTTAGTCATTGTTCCTACTTTTTGTCATTGTATTGCTGTCATTAAGTCGCCTGGACGCCTCCATGTCATTTAAACATCCAAATGGTAACGTATTGGCGAATTAATACAATTTGTCCATTTGGGTTAAGAATAAGCTTGAATTCATTGATCGTCCATAACAAATATTACAGACCAGAGTTGGAATGACTTTGGACTTCGGGATTGTTAACAAGCGTCTTCCACTCCAGAAAAGTGGAATTTCACATTGGATACGAACCGAGAGATACCATAGATCTCAGATGATCTGTCCGGCCAGCGAAGTAAGTGATCAAGTCACATTGGACATAATTGTTGATAGAAGCAATGTTGACCCAAACATTAAGAAAGAACTAACCTTAGTGAGCTAAACAGCTAGTTTCTAGAGCCATCTAAAGGTGCTCATTGATGCCAATACCCATCGAAACGATGTAAGCTCATCCAATGACTCAACTCATAAGTCAGCATGACATCATAACTTTTCAAGACTTGAAGAAGCTTAACATCCAACAAAACCCGCTCACAAAAAAGGCATTAAAAAATCCTCTGAAATTGAAATGAGAAAAACTTTCTACCTTTAACAGTCATCGCACCATCAAAATCACAAGCACGAAGTATTATCGTTTTTATTTCAGTCTATATCAAGTGATAGAAAGAGACGAGAAAAAAAAGTTTAAAGCTTCTCTAATAACAATTTCTATTCACGTTTTTATCGATAATTGAAGTTTAATTTACTCGCTTACGCTTTTTCTGTATTTTCTATCGCAAAGTTTTATTTTATACGTTTCTGCTTCTTCTTATGGCATTGTGTTCATCCTCATCCCTAGTTTATAGAAGCATTTTCACGAGATTAGGCTAAATTGGCTGTGGCTGTACGCGTGTTATAACTTTTAATTTTAAATTCATGTGAAAATTCAATCTGAAATGGCAGGTTCCCGTGCGGGAAGGGTCAGGAATTGGTGGAATACTAGGTGATGGTCGCGTTAATCATACCTGATAGGCTGAGACATCATAGACAGATATGCTGCACATCCGAACAGACATGAAGCATTCTCATGATTATGTTCATAAAATTGAGTATTATTGCTTGTCTGTTAGGCACAATGAAGTCGGTAAGGATCCGCTACATTAACGAGCTGACGGCAAGTCAAGGACCTGTTCTAAAGACATCATGAATGCTGTTTTTGTGACATCTACATTGTCAACTGGTCTAGTCCCCATCATCTTGATCCCTGACGGCATCATGTCGGCTGTTTTTGATCCATTTTGACAGCAACATTGCCACATCATATCACTAAAGTCCCCATCATTTGTATTGATCCCAAATATCCCCACAAAATTCCCCCAAGGAAGCCATTACAACTGCCAACGGATCATGATAAAATTGATGATATTGATGGTTATGGGGATGGTGGCAATTAAACTTTTTTTTTCATAAAAATCACAAAATTCTCGCATCATTTACACCCTGGAATTTTCCATCTATGATATTATTATCGTACACGTATTAAATTGCTCCACGCTATTCCCAATGAATGTATTTTATGGCTTCAAATTTATCAAATAATAAGCTGTTCAGATGAGAGTGAGAATGAAATTCTGAATTGATGAATTATGGCGCAAAAAATTTTTCGAAGCGATAATTTTTTGTATTTTTTTGGAAAAAAAAAGTTTTTCTTTTATGAAAAATTAGCATAAAATGTGAGGAGACTGTAAACATGATATTAATTGAAATGAACGATGAAAATTTATGAGCATGAATATTTTTTTCTGAGGTGTTTAGAGAGGAAGTGGCGGAAATTTAATAAAATTTTACATCGTGAATTTTATTGAGAGAATTTTAAGGCTTTATGGTTGTGAATGTTGCGTGATTTTAATTGTGTTATTCATTTATTGAGAAAGAAATGTTCATAAAATTGAATTTCAGGGCTACAATGATTCTGAGAAGAAGGAGGGATGTGGGAGAGTAGCTTAAATGAACTGAATTACAATTCGAGTGGTACAATACGAAAAATTTCATTTTTCGCTGTAAAAATGGACTAAAAATATCCATCATGGTACCGAGAATCCAACATCACATCTTGTCGTAAACATAGCGACGTAGCGTACCTTAGCGACCATGTTGTACTGCTTGGGTAAGAATTCGTTGAATAGACAGCCGTGAAGGTGCAACTTAGCTACCAGTACGTCACTAGAAATACCATAAAATATCAAATATCACTTAGGTGTTGCATGCAATAAAATTATGAATCAAATGGAGTGCAATCCAGTCACTAGAGTGCTGCAACGTCAATAAATTGACGATCAAACTTTAGGATGATGTTAAGGTGCTCTAATGGCTCCATGACGGCTGTTTTAGCCAATTTTGATCATATACCTAAGTCAATATGGCTCTTAGATTGATTTTCATCAATTTATTCCTTACAACATAACATTTAAGGCATTAAAGCTTAAAGCCTCAAAATCCTCAAATATCCTACCAATTCCTCAATTCGTCCTCACTTTTACAGCCATTTTTATTCAACAACACAGCACACCGATCACGTAAAACAAATTCATTTGCTTCAAAAGTAAATACAAAGCACTATACCTCAATTCTATCATTCTAGCACTCGTCTACATCCACTTCAACTTAAAAAATATTCGTTAAAGAGCTTAAAAATCGGAAGCAGATTTTTTATTTTCACATTTTCTAATTTTTGCAAACTACCCCTATGCAAATATACACATCACTCATCATCATATGCATCAAAATGA
Source organism: Chironomus tepperi (assembly GCF_022539635.2). NCBI lineage: Eukaryota > Metazoa > Arthropoda > Insecta > Diptera > Chironomidae > Chironomus > Chironomus tepperi. Next base: position 159,173 of record NW_027226245.1, read on the forward strand.
GTTGAGGCGTATAGTAAGAGGAGAGATGAAGAATTGAGCATATGAAAACATTTCAGAAAATAAGATGGATCTATGTGGAAAGACTTAAAGTAAATACATCAAATGTGGAGCGAGTTTGCATATGAGGAGAAAATATATTGAGTTCAATGGGTGGAAGCTTTAAGGTTTTCATGCAATTTATGAAGATGAATCTTTATTAGTTCAATATTTTGATAGAGATTGCTGCATGATGCACATTTTAATTTGAACTTCTCATTCGGAAGCGAAATTGGAACTATAAAAGCTTTTAAAAGTTGATTTAAAAATTATTCATCTACTTATTAGTAGCATAGGCAGTGTTTCTCAAATCATGCTTCACGACATATTTGGTGTATCCCAAAAGGCTTCCGGTTAGTCGTTAGAGGTGTTAAGACACTCTTAATGTATATCTAATCAATTATTTAATGATCCGGGCTATGTTAAGTTTGAGAAACACTGTCCTGACGGGTTATGGACAAGTTATTGTTAAAATTCATCTCTGCTGGACTCCTAACAACATCTTACATGAATCAGGAGAAGATTAGCAAATGAAGCCATTTTAACCAGGTACAGAAACCAGTTCAACAGCTTTATAAACGCCTTACGATCAACAATGGTTCAATTGCATCCAATTATCATTATCTGGGGTGCTCTCAAGTATGACAAGACATGCCTGATGAACTGATCCGTGTGGTCGGTTTCTCGGTATGCACTTGACGCAAAACCAAGGGTATGTATAAGGTGGATTTTGGTGAATACCTTGGATATAGGAGGAAGTTCCATGAAGATATGACTCACTGATGTGTTTTCATTAATTACAAGGGAGTCTATAGACTTGAATTCATACTATAATTCAAATATAGAAGACTACCCAAATACCACAAGTTGATTAATCAGCCCAAATTCCTGCAGCAAGCTTGTGTGACTCTGGTATACTGCCGAATTTAAACCTAATCCATTATCAAGCCAGAGTAAAGTCGATCTGGGCTATTCAGGCTAATTCCAAAAGGTGTTATCCTTCCAGAACACCAAAACAAGTCCATGACCTCATAAAAATTCATCGCTCAAAAATGATCATCGTTATGCATATCTCAAATGCATTCAACGTAACAAGGAACATCTAAAATGATAGAAAATAAAATAAAATAGAGAATATGAAAAACTTTTCCATCAAAAGACGTTTTCATCATGCCACACTTAAGAATCAATATTTGATCTCAATTCATGGATTTCTTTTTCTGACTATATCAGCATCTTTCTATCCAGTTCATCCTCTTATTCTTCACAGTTCAATTCAAATAAACTGTCAATGCTCTTCATATATAGCTATATATATTGCTCGACTCGAAACTTGTCGTATAGATACATAGATGTGTATAGATTACATGCAGAACAGATCAACTTGGGAATGGGAGAAGAAAAGTTAGCGAAAATTGCTCTCGCTTCATTTTTCTTTTCTTTCGTTCTGTATTTTCTTTCTTTTTTTTATAGCCATCATATCTCTCGTGTATATGACGTGAAATAAAAATCAGTCATATTGTTTCATCTGTTTCATTCGTCTTCATCACTTCTTCTATAAGTTTACTACTTTTGCTACTGCTAAGAGTATGTTCATATGTGAAGGATGTGAGATTGGGGAATATGAATGCTCGGAAAATATTGTTTGCTTTTTTTTTTGGAGATATGTAATGAAATTTTTAGTTACGGACAGGAAATGTTTGTGAAGAAAATTTAGTTCTGTAATCAAGACGATGGCTAGGATTCTTAATGATGAGAATCAATTTAATTCTATTTTGTTGGCGGCCCTGCATATAGCCCACAGGGATAATAGCAGGATTAAAAGCATGTCCAAGCAATCCTGCCTGAAGGGTGGAATCCCGACAATCAGAATAGCAAGGATAAGGTTTATCATTTCCGAAGCCAGCATGCACAAATATATCAACCGAATGCAATCAGGATTTAGGTTGTATGTCTAGTTCTAAGGACGTCATATCACCTCACGGCAACTAGTGTCCGAATCATAATTAATTTTTGATTTTACTCCTTAGAACTAGAACTGAAAATAGACTTAATATCATCTGCCTCAAATGTCTAGTCTACCCGAAAAAACAATGAGTCAGTTTGAGTCAGCCACCCTCGAATTCGAGATCTGGTTGGAAACTAGACACACAATTGGTCAATTGTAAACCTGTCTATGCTTGGATGAACTGAGAGTTTGCAACCAACATTGTATCCTCATTTGAAGGTCGTCATCTTACATTTTAGACTACACAACTGTCATGTCCAATCATTTTTCAAACTTCAATTCTAAACCCCCAAAAGCCTGTATTTCACATCCAAGTCTATTAGAAGGAGATGGGGTGAAAGTAAAACAAGATGAAGTAGTCAGTAACTTATATGATTTCATTGTATATGGTATAGTTATTGACATATAACTATAGAACTTTTTCTATCTATCTACATTCATGCTCATCTACGTTCATCTTTAGTTGTTCAACATTAGTATTTGCTCAGCACATCTTTTACTACTTTTATGTGTTATTATTATTATTTTTATTATAGTTTTCTTTAGTAAGGTGGGGATGTGTGGAAGTAATGTAACCTGTTTTAAGATTAGCCTAATCACATTGTAACGCTTTGTAGCAAAATCAAGGAACAGAATTTGCACTCCCTAATAGAATTGAACGGGTTTCTATGGGCTAGACACATTATTAGAAGGCATGTGAAAGCTCCATTATTTAAAGTTAATCTGACTATCTAGATCAGTGGTGGGCAACCTAAATACATGTGCCTGTCTACAAAAATTCCTGAAAATGCCATGAATCAAATACCATGAGCAGTTTCGGTCCAGGATTACCAACAAGGTGTGCCGTTAAAAATAACAGATTGTCCACTACTGTTCTAGATGGTAAAAGGGCTCATGGACGACCAAGGAGCTCTTGAAAGGAAACTGTTGAAAGAGATAGTGTTGCACTTGGTATTGAACATCGGCAAGTGGATGCCAAGGATAGAGTGGAGCTTCAGGCGACACCTTTGGAAGGTCATATCTCACAATTGATTTGGACGATCAACGAAGTAACTAAGAAAGTAACAAAATCCTCTAAATCGGTCCGTAACTTCCTTACATCCCCTAACGAGAAGCAGAGCAAAAAGGAATATCATAAAAATAATAAAAATACGCTTGTGTGGAAAGTAAAGTAAAAAAAGAGAAGTTTTTTCGTTTCTGAAAATCATGCTGGTTCATTAAGGCTTAGGATTTTCGTGTGTGTATACATCTATATGTATGTCTACATGCTGAATGTGTGTGAACTTTTTGTTGATTTTAAACACGTTCACATTTTCACAAAACGTAATTTTTGTTCGTTTTTTCCTTCTTTTCCGACTAACTATAAAAATTTATTTTTCTTTTGTTTCATTTCCAGCATACAGCACAGCAAAAAAAAAGATAAAAATGATGAGAATCGAAATGAAGTTTCGGGGAATTAAATTAAGAGATGAAAAGAAAGTTCAGCGTTATTATTAACACTTTATGCTAATTCCTTTTTTCTTGTGTCTAACTACAAACTTTACTTTGTATGATAATTTTATTGTAGATTATTAAGGAGGTTGTCTCTTTTAAGGAGAGGAAGTTTTCTCAAGTCGTTTTGGTTAAATGTCTTATCGCTATTGACAAAACTGTGGCTTTTCATTTTCATGGTAAAGTTTATAAAGTTCTGTCATGATACTTGAATAATTTCTAGAAATGAAATATTGCAGTCGACGAGGAGGAACGATGTGAGAAATTTATGGTATCAGATATCTGTTTTTGTGATGTGCTTTTGAAAGTTTTGTGATGAAAGTTTTTGTTTGCTTCTTGACTAGACTTGAATGAATTGATTGTTGTCTGATGAAATTTAGAGACTGAATATTTAACGTATGTAAATTACTATTGTGGATTGAATGTTGTAAGACGTTTAATTAAGCTTACATCTTAACAAGAGTTCTTTGAATTTTCATACAACTGCTTGAGTCATGGCACTCTTCATAAATTACTGCTAATGTGTCTGAGCGACAATTAAACGACACAGCGCGACACATCGCGACAAACCGTCTTTTATGTCGTAGAAGTGAGTCAAAATCAGCCATCACAATACGATCAGGACAATTAAGTACTCTTACTTGCTTCCTTCGCTGGCCATACAGATTATCTGTGATACATAGCCTTTCTCAGCCGGTACCTAAAATGGATCCAAAACTAGCTTCTTTCTGCCAATGTAATGTCATCAAAGGATTGGTTTGGATGTTCAGCAGCGTCTTAGCAGTTGGAAACTCTAAGGAACCAATCGAGTCAATCAAATCAATCGAGTCAATCGAGCCAATCGCGCCAATCGAGACAATCGACCCTAACGAACTGGGTTCGACCCAAAAAAAAAAATCAAGACTATCCTTTCTCGCTATCGGGATCCGGATCGGGATATCCGAAAATCTATCGGGACCGGGATTTCGAGAAAGCGTAGTCAAGACCCATCTGAATAGTTTTTGTTGCTCTAGTCATGCTTTCTCGAAAGATTACTCGGTTTATGTGATTTTATGATACATATAGGCACATTCCATTGATATATCCTTGCTACAAATCATTTTTCCTAGGATTTGATATAGAAATACTTTGTATCTTCGCTGTAGCAATCAATACACAGTACCATAAAATGTATATTCGCATTGTGCTGATTTACATTGACACCAATTAGCAAGCCGACTAGTCTAGCATGCGATCTTGTTGCTAATAATGCTACAACCGTTAACCATAGCAGCCTGCATTCAAATGTTGCAATTTTGCACATCGAAATTCTCAACTCCAACTGGAAAAAGTTCAATATTCGATTGAAAAATCTGTTGAATTCTTCAATTCAAAACCTTTATTTCCTTTTCATCCATTTGACGAATCCAAACTTGACAACAACATGAAAGAGGAGGCGTATTTATGAGCAGCATGAAGCATTTATAAAAAAAATCCAATAAAAAAGATATCGCGTTACTGTATTATTCATGAAATCTCTCATTCAATACTAGAAGGAAAGATGAAAATTGCTTATTTTTTTTTGCTGCTGCCAGTTGCCAACAACAACAACAACATTGTCAATATAACTATATGGAATGTGTAGATAGATATGAGATATGTGTATGTTTGTAACATAATTCCATAAGAAATTCCATCATCGGTTGTCGCTCAAATGAAATGTTAATAAAAGAAAATGAGAGGAATGGGGTTGGGGAGGAAGTTTTGATATATTAAATTGTGAGTGATTAGAACGCATTTTTCAAAAAGTTACTTAACTCAGCTCATTGAGAGAATCTGTTGATAGAGAAAGCATGGCATTTGGTTTTTGTAATTGGTAGACTCAAGCCAGCGACTTGACAGCGATAGAACCAGCCTTCGCAGACGGAAGCCAGCTTTAGCAGGCAAGGAAAACAGCGATGGAGCTATATTTAGCAGACAGAAGCCAGCATTAGAGCCAACTTTTCCAGACAGAAGCCAGCGTTAGAGTCAACTTTAGCAGACGGAAGCCATCGATAAGGTCAGTTTAAGCAGACGGAACCCAGCATTAGAGCCAGCGATAGAGCTAATTTTAGCAGATGGAAGCCAGTGATAGAGCCAACTTTAGCAGACGGAACCAAGCGATAGAGCCAATTTTAACAAACAGAAGCAAACGATAGAGCCAGCTTTAGCAGACTGAAGCCAGCGATAAAGTCAATTTTAGCAGACAAAAGCCATCGACAGAGCCAACTTTAAGAGACGTCTAAAGGAGGTCATGGATCGACATTGATCTATACGTCCATAGATGAATAAAAGGTTGTCCATTACTGCTTTAACCCAATTTTAACCTCTAAAATTCTAAAGAATTTTTAAAAAAATCACCAAAAATAAACACTCATCAATTATCGTCTTTCCGGACTGAAGCAACGAGTAAAAATTCCCAAAAGCAGCCAAACTGGATATCCGAATAAATTAACATGCAATAAACTAATGCTAAAAACGAATCATAAATGAGCTAAAAAAACTCGATTATGCAGAAATATCAATGGCTTTTTGTTTAGCTTATTGGAGCATGAGGTATCCAAAAGCAAGCGCACATTATGTAAATGGTTTGTGAAAAAATTTCTCGATAATCATACATTTGAAAATTATTTCTAATCCATTGCATTTTATAATGTTCCTTTTATTTCACTGACAAAAAATGGCTTTTTTGGTTGCTGATTATTAATATTCATGTGGATATGTTTAAATTAAATGAAAATATATACACAAGCATATAATATGAGGGAGGATAGAACAAAAAAATTATGAAAACTGAGGGAATTGGGGTTTTTGTGGTTTATAACATTAGATTCATAAATGATAAATTAGTATTGAGAGAGTGGGAATTTTGGTAAGGAATAAAAAAAACAGATTTTTTTGATGTTAAAAGTTTTCGTTTTATTGGATTTGCATGCAGGATTATTTTGATGATTTTTAAACGGTGCTGGTTATTGAGGCTTGTAGGCACATGTGCTGACTTTTGTGATATATTTAGTTTTGGATTTATGAGCTTTGGGTTGAATAAAATGTTGACATTTTGCTGAATTTTTTAAAAACAAATTGAGTTTTTTCAAAACATTTTATGGTGATTTTCTAGATTCAATTTGAATTATGACTTAACATTCAATTTGAATCTTTGAAATATGATAAAGCAATTTAATCCAAATGTTCAAAATTTGACATTAATTGACACTAAACTGAAAGAATTTTTTGAATTTTGACTTAAATGGTCAAAATTTGAACTAAACTTAATTGTGACAAACAATTAAATTTCAACCTAAATTTTCAAAATTTCAACCTAAGAATTCAAAAATTCAACACTAAAGTTCAAAAATTTGCAACTATGCTCAAAATTTAGCAAAAAAGTTCAAAATCTTAACCAGAAATTCAAAATTTCAATCTCAAAAGTTAAAAATTGAACCAAAAAATTCAAACTTTGATCAAAAGGATTCAAAATTTGACATAAGCAAAGTCTTTGAAGTTAGGTAGCTGTGCTTTCTTCATTTCACTCTAGAATCAAACAATAAAACTTAAAATCACCTCCTCAAACCCCATAAATTCAGCACAATGCTAAACACTTAAACTATTCCATAAAGATTCACAAAACTGTCTCATAAATCCATCGCCTCATAAATTAAAAATTTATTCGTAAAAAGAGGAATAAATTTGTCTGTGTCCTCATTTATTGTGTAAAACAATTATCTCAGACATAATCAAAATTTATGTTAACAATTATTGCATAAAATTGCATTTAAAACTTCTTTCCTTACTCGTTCCGTACATCATTTTTCTTGCCTGTAGATCAGTGGTGGAGAATCTTTTATTTATGGAGTACATACCTTGGTGGTGAGCCTTGACATACACAGTAGTGATGTGCCGCAGAACAAATGTTGTCCACCACTTGCCTGTAAAATTATCAAAAAAAAGGCAAAACTCAGCACACACAATTCATATTATAATAAATTTATTATTTTTGGTCATGTATACATGCATAGTTTATATTTCTCAGAGCATTTCATGTGATTGGTATTATAAAGTTTTCTACACAAAAAAAAACATAAATGAAATTGTACATTCCATTCACAACATCATTTTTGCATGAATATATATTTTTATGTACAAAAAAACTTGTTTTTTTAATTGAACAAAACGATTTTGACTCGATTATGGGGGTGTTTTGGAATGACTACAAACTCCATTGAAATGAAAAATTGTATGCATGCACGAAACAGCTTTTTTTTTGGCTTTTCCACCATGAAAAAAAAAGTTAAATTCAGCTGTGCAAAAAGCATAATTTAGGCAATTATCTAATTTAAAAAAATAACTGAAAATTTGCATTTTAAGGATTACTTTTTTCACATTACACACAAAAAAATAATAAAAGTTTTGTTTCGTGCATGCACAATTAAATTGAGAAGTGAAGTGCACATTTACGTGAACTGCAATAATTATTTCTGATGATTGTGACACAATCGTTTAGAAATTAAAATTTTATGCAATAATTTGAATAAATTGAGAGGTGTTAATGAGGGGTGAATAAAGAATTGCACAAAATAAACTAATTTTTCATTTATACAACTGAAATTTCTGTTAGCATTGCTTAATTTGACCGTTTTTATTGTTCGGGATGTGGAATGCAATTTGCTAATTGATTTGAAAATATTGCTTAATGATGGCAGTAAATGTGAATTCGATGATTATAATCAGTTTATGATTGTCTGTCTCGTAAATAGATTTTCGTGAGTGAATTTGATACAGTCCGCTGTTGTTACTGTCCGAGCAAACGTGCGGAAATTACGTAACGCCAAAAGTAGCTTTTTTAATGTCCTGTCCCGCACCGTAATGATTTGTAGTAAGAATTCAAATTCTTAGGATAGAATCCACAAGGTACAATACGTCCTGGAGCTCCAAAAGCAACATGGTAATGAACTGCTCTAAGAGAATGATCCACAAACGCATAATTTGCTCTAAAATTGTGATAAGACCAGCAATAGATGGAAACCTTTTTGTAGAAATCTTGACTCTACATCGAAAATAAGTTACAAATTATGAACCCATCTCGCCTAAAAGCGTTCCATAATTTGAGGACATTTACTGAACAGAGCAATAAATAGCTGCTTGATAATTTATCAAAGATTCTGGTATATTTTTACGGTAGGAAATACATAAGCGTGACAGAATAAATTGAATAATAATCAGAAATATGACTGATGATATTTGATGTATTTTTGTTAGAATTTCGTGTTTACGTCTTTTAAGATACTTAAAATCCAAAGGTGAAACTCGCCGGTTTCGAATAAATTTAGGTAGATTATTGAGGTTGGTCCTAGACAATTCAACGTCTTAGAAATGCCACAGTTTTTGGAAATGTCAATGAAATGGCATAAGATCACTAGAAGATTCAAATAATTCATGATAGGCTAGTTTTAGACGGCAACTGAAGGAGTCCATTGATCACAATTGATCGATATGACCAGCGAAGTAAGTAAGTAAAGCATTGACATGTTTATTATTATTTATATAATCTGAGCAACATCAAAATGCCAAAATATTTTGATAATGTCATTTTAAAGAAAACAAGAAGTTCCGAATATTTAACAGGTAGTAAACAAAAATATTCTCAAGACTTAAAAAAACGTTCTTCTTCACATATGATTAATAATCTGTGTTGCAATCATAATCTGGATGACTTTAAATGACAATAAAACAACAGTTATAGTAATACATTTAGTTATCTTCAATTTTTTAGGAATGACTTGTCGAGTTCTTTTAAAATTTAGACTCAAAATGTTGAATTTTAGCATTCCGAAGTCATAAAATTAGTCACAAAACTGCCTAACATAAAATTACCAAATAACTGGCAATTGACAGATAAAAGGCAGCAATAGAAACAGCATAAAACGCAATCCAGCCCGCGATCTAATGAAGGTCATGAATCACAACAGATCTGTAAGGCCACCGAAGCATATTAAGTAAATCAAAGAGTCAGACCACTCAATTCAAAATTTAACCTTTTTTAAAAAATCTCATATAATAAGAAGAAGATCATTAAGACATGACTCGATCCTCTCCGGCTCTCTCACACCTCATTGTCTCAAACAAAAATTGAGAAGAAATACAAGCTGAGAATCTTATTATAATTATAAAATTTTGATGCGTTTGAGCGACTAGTTTTAATTTAACACTCCATAATAGTAGCGGTAGACTCGTGGACCAGACAAAGATACTTTTTTTGTATTCGTGATTTTTTTTTTCAAAGCTTTATAGTTGATAGTTCTTGATAATTTTAATAAAAATATTTTTCGCGTGTCTGGAGTTCTATAAATACCAAAATTGAATATATTTATATGCAAATTTTATAAATTGATAGCAAATTGTGAATAAATTAAGGTCTTATAATTTTTGGTGTTATTTTGCGTCACTTTAAGTTAAAAATTACCAAGTAATAAACATTATAAGTCATTCTGTAAGATATAATTTGAAACTGCTTGACTTCCGGTGCCGAAAATATCACATTGACCTTAAAAATTCCTGAGACAACATCCAATATAATAGTAATTCATAAGTAGTGTCAAATACACATTTGAATAAGTGAACCCCATCAATTTAACCTTGATTGGTAAGTAAATACTCAAACAAAAAACTGATCAAAACATGTGCGTGTGTTCTTTCCATATATTATATATATTGTTTATGTAGATTTCAGAGAAACACGAAGCGTAACATTCATCTCTGGCAGTTATTGTTATCGCATCTTAACATTATCGTCTTTCAAGTTTAAAAATTACAAATTGCCATGAATCACCGAATACTTTTATGTCTGGCTCTAATTCTTGGAAATTGTCTTGTGGCGTCAGCAGATTGTGAAGGCTCACAACCCGGTGATGTAGAATATGATTGTGCAAATAATGTTGAAGATGACAAGACTCTAGAGGCAATTGATGAGAAAATTGACGATATTGTGGATGTATCACCTGATGATGATGATGATGATGAAGATGACTATTATGAAAAAATCGAAAACCAACCAGAAAGTCCAGAATCGACAAGTACAACAACAACAACTGAAAAGTCAGTACAGGAAGAAGAACAAGACGATGAAGAAGAATACGATTCGGAGGATGACGTCCTTGATACACAGCAAGACGAAACTCAAAATGACGAAGAGGAGACAACAGAGCATACCGGCATCCAAAATGAGTCGGAGTCAACAACTATACAGCCACTTGCCGAACAAAAAGAAGATGATCAGCACATTAATCTCTTCTATGACGCGATCAAAACAACTCTCACGAGTACGAATTACACGAATGCTTACAGATACGTAAAGCATCCCGAGAGAGTTGAGTGTATGATCGCTGAAATGAGAAAACATAGAGTCATGGATAAAATTAACGCAACGTCTTACAGTTTTAGTGAGCATGAAGCCAAATTTGAGTTTAGAAACGTCACGACGTTTATGTATGACCTTGAACGCGAGATACAAGATGCAAATTTTGATTGCACGGGAATGGGAAATACCCGAATTTATATTCTTATTTTAATTGCTATATTAGCTGTTGTACTTTTAGTGCTGTATATTAGAAGAAGGCAAAGATGAACCATTAAAGATTAATAATTTTAGTTCCGATGAAATATGACTTGTGTTTTTGGTATTTTTAATGACTTGTTGACGACATTCTTGCATACATTCTCTTCCATTATTGACATTGAAAGTCTGAATCACATTATTTAGTTCCTACGTCATGAGCTGTTGATGACGTTCATGGTTTACCTTTACTTTTAATCATTTATAATCGATTTGCTGTTTTTCTGTTTATTTAGTTGATCTTTGATCTAATCTGCGCATTATACATTAAACCAATCATAGAAGAACTTAAAAATAGATCCAGACGTAAAGTTTTGACAGTTTGCAAACAAACATAACAGAAGTTTTGAAAATTTAAAGTTTGTAAATACAGTTTTGCAGAGCTCGTAGACACTTACATATGGAGTCGTATCAACTTGAGTCGACACAGAAAATCCAAGTCGACTTCGAGTTCGTCAATTTTGGATAATTTAAGGCACACGAAGGCCCATTGCCGCATTTAGAATTCAACCGCAATTTTGGACAAATGTGATGAAAATTGGAGATTTTGTGGTAATGGTGTAGCTTAGATGTAGCAGGATGAAGTAATAAGGTTCAAAGATTAAGGCACTAGAGTTAAATGACCTCCAAACTTGAGAAATTGTCATATCAATAAAACACTTGAAACTATTTATAGAATTAATGATGAAAATTACAGTTTTTGTATTTGTTCAGTTCTGGAAATACTATTAATGCATTGACAATATTTGCATTATTATCAAGGCTGTTGCTGTTATGCACATTTGCAATTGTTTATTTTAAACACTTAAAATATGAATTATTGAATAAGTTCTAGCTAGAACACAGATGCACAATCTTTGCAGGTTTGGTTCCTGAATGGACATCTTAATAATTGGTCTTCTTAATAATTAGACATACTGTCGATTGATGTCATTTTCTCCGAAACGTTCCATAAAATTGAGTCATTAGTCGACTGTAGGTCTAGTTATTAACTAAAAATTGTGTCAACTTGTCCAATAGAGCTTCATTTGTGTTGGATTCAATCTCATGACTATTAACAGTACCTTCAGCTGCTAGTATACATGGAATCTTTGAAAATTTCAGTCTGTTGTTGAAAATATTTAGCAAGATGCAGTTTTAAGAGACAAGATATGAGGACATTGCTGATTTTTAAGCTTAGCATTGCAATTTAAAGTCATTAGGGCCCATAACAGCCATTAACAGTTATTTGCCAAATTTTACAACACAATCAATCAAAAATCAAAAATTTTCTGCCTCAGTTAACTTTGAAATTTCACAAAAATTCAATTTGTCTCAAAATTTTCTCGAAATTTCATTTCAAGTTCATCTTTCACCGAGATAAGACGTGTTTTCAAGAAGCTTCAACAATATTTTCATCAACTTCAATCAAATCAAAACATCCAAAAGTCTACAAACTCAAGAAAATCATCAAATTCAATTAAACAAAATGCAATTTCGCAATTTTTTAATCACAATTTTCGTCATCTGCATGATTGCAAATTCTTCAATTGCCAAACCAGTTACTGATGGAGAAGATGCAGAGAAACCAATTGAAGAAACAGAAGAGAAAGAGGAAGCTGTAACAGAAGTAGTTACTCATCCAGCAGCCACTGATTCGCCAGCTCCTTCTTCAACACTTTCACCAACTCCTTCGCCAACTCCTTCGTCAACTTCCGAACCAACAAAGGAAACGACAACTGTAAAAATTACTGAATCTGGTGAAGAAGGAGGTTCAGGTTCAGCATCATCGTTCATGCAAATGAAGTTCATTCCATTCATATCAGTTGCTTTTTGCTTTGCAACAATGTCTAAAATTTTCAGTATTTAATTTTTTGGATTGCTGTGATTTCAAAATTAGCCGTGTTTTGATCGTGTTGCATTGGAGATATAAAATGTGTGAATATTAATAAATGAAGTACAAAGATATGATATTAGTTTGTTTTATGGGAATGGGTAAGTGAAGGGCAGTAATTGAGTATCAAATCCACAATGCAGTCCAAGCGGCAAATTTTAATTTCAGCTGAAAAAATGTTCCAAAAAATCAAAGGTTACTAGTACCATCCGACCTTTTGACGTTTTGAAATCCACACGGCGTTGAAACGGCAGTCAAGTGACTATGTTCTGTGACTCGGGATTAAAGACTTCAATGCCAAACACAAAACACCAGTATACTGAATGATAATTCCTTTCACTGCTTAAACTTTATTCATTTAATCAAATTTTTCAGCTGTTTTTTGTTGACATAAATATTTTCCAACTGTATCAAGCATGTGCGGCAAAAAGTGCTAAATAATTTGACTATCGCTTAGTCAAATGATAATGAATGCCTTTCACTACACGCAAATAAAAATACATCACTAGAACTTAATACTTTCATATATTAATACTTAAATATTGAGATTAATAATTTTCTCATGCCGGAGATTCTCAATGTCTATCAAATATTTAACGAAAGAACTTTCTGCTCTCATTTTACGATTGATAATCAATCAGATTTAAGTCAGTAGCATTTGTGATTTGATTAAGTGTAGACAGACTTGTGACAGTTTTTAAAGCAATTAAATGGCTTATTTACATAAAATTTTTTGTATATTAATTGTGATAGCAAGGGTCTCAGCTGATGGGAATGAATATGAATATACAAATGAATACACAAACGAATATACAAATGAATATCCAGGTAAAGTACAAAACAAATTCAGATGATCATTAAGTTTTGTTTGTGATCGGCACAATTTAAATGTTATTATCAATTTGCCAAGTCAAGCATGTACTTAGAATCACTTAATAATTTTAAAACTTATACAAATCAATCCGGAAAATGTATTCCCAGGTCAGGGTTACTCCAACGAGTGGACATATATTTAACCGAATCCCTGATGGAATCTAACTCAAAATCACGCAGTCAAGACACAATATTTCCAGACTTTTTTATGTCGTGTGGCTTTCAGGCAATTTTTATTCATGGCATTAAGTGGACCGGTCTATGACAGCAATTTGTCGAAGTCAATTTGGACTCAAGTCGTCATGCATCAATTAGTAAAAGCGAATGACCTTTAATCAGTGTTGCCTAGGGCAGCCATGCTGTCTTGTTTCCATTAATAGGACTCAAACTAGTCCAAAAGAACCTTAATAGTGCCAAACTTAGGCCACCCACTTCCTCTGGCCACTCTAGTGTTGTCCAAACTATTTTGTGTCACGGTCGTTTTGCTGATAAGCATCGACTGGCATTTCCAAAACATTTCAAAGCCACGCTAGTGTACCGTGTCACACAATTTAGACAACACTATTTTAAATGGTAATTTAAGCTGTTTCTAATGCTGGCATTCGCTTGCTAATTATCAATTCCAAATTCGATACTATCTCGATCGACAGCTTCTTTCCATGAGCTTTCCATGAGGCCGTCCACGTGAACTTTTCATTATTATTGTACAAACTACAAAGTCTGCCTTTAAAACCTTATTTTACCGTATTTTATTATAATTTCTCTTTATTTTAAGATCCTGAAACGACAACACAAGAAGTTGATTATTTCTATCATCCTGAAGATCCCAATACTTACAATCAGTTCACAATAGCAAGAGAAAATCATATAGGTACTTAACTTTTGTTATTTTAAGTCTAAAATTGTAGAAAAATAAAATTTTAATTCCTTTTTACCAGATCCAAAGTTGGAAATAGAACCCGAAGAAATGAAGAAACTCCGAACAGCCGCATTCTATACCTTAGTGGAGCAAAATTTAAATTATGATGAATCACTCAAAAAATATTCCAGACGCATCGATTGTATCATTGAAACATTAAAGAAGCAAAATTTCATTGATGAAATCAGCGACGACGAGATGAATGAGAACTTTCATACTATTGATATAACACATTCAAATTTTCATGCTACTTTTAAAGATCCTAAATTTTATACATTAAGTGAAGACATTGTATCACATATTGATAATGCAAATTATAGCTGCTTACTTCCTGGAATGGTTTCTGTAATTATTTTAGCATCTATACTTTTGGCTATAATAAGTCTTGTTATATGTACCAATAAGAATAATCCACTTCCATCGGAGGTATAGCCGGACGACAGCTGAACCCCAAACGGCACAATGTGATGAATCGCCGTACAAATGGATCTAAATCAGGCGTCAAGATGCCGTTATGACAGTGGTGTCCAAACTTTTTTGTGTCATGGCACACGTTGATGATAACAACGACCGAAACCGACCAATTTTGCCTTCATACTAATGTGTCCCAGCACACAGTTTGGACAGCACTGCATAAAGGCCATTTGGCATCTTATCATCAATAAAGCGACGTTCATGACATTGTGCTGTTCGGGTCAAGCTCAATAATTCAAATTTTATTCCAAAACTTATTAATAATAAGTCAACTTAAACTTGAAATGACTATATAAAGTGACAATAGTCATGACTTTAACCGACTTTAATTTTTTTTTATTTACAAAGACTGTGAACGATTATTTTTTTCATGTTGACTTAGCGATGAATACACTAGGTTGCAACGTGCTGAATATGATTGAGAAAATAAATAAATGATGATTACGTATGGAATCAAAACTATATGCTGTTGTTGTTGTTCTAGACCAGTTTGTTATCTCCTTAATTGGAAACAATACTTGATGCTGATAATGAATTTTTGGGGGAAAAAAGGGCTTTGTGATTTTGTGTATATATGTAGATTAAGATGTGCTGCCTTGAAAAATTGTAAGCGTCAAAATTTGTCCGAAGGATCCATTGCCGTGTTTATAGAAGGTCTGTAGACATGCCTTCTTACTTACTTCGCTGGTCGTACAGATCAAGTATGATCCAGGGCCTCCCTCAGTCGGCATATGAAGCTGGCTCTATCGCAGTATACCGACTTGCCAATTATCAGGTATCTGATGGGAATCGAACCCATGTCCTCACAAACAATTAAGACAAACATCCGATCCGATACCTAACCACTTGGCCACAGAGGCCTTATTCTAGCATTGGCAGATTTGCTTCCTTATGCCACGATACCCAGACTCAGATTCCACTCTGCTTAGACACCACAATTTTTTTTTTCCAGAGCTAGCGAAACTATGGAGTCCGGACTCCAAAAGTTCAAAAATTCTGGATTCCATGGAATCGGGCTCCACATTTTTTTTTGGGAGTCCAGACTCCAATGGAGACGCCTCCACATTGTAGTCCTGCCAACTCTGCTATTTCCATCTACTTTACATTAATGATTCTTTCAAATGAAATGATTAATCGTCGTTCATGGAATAAAAAAATCTCTCAAAAGTGCCTGAATTCATTCCATTCATTAAAACTTATTTTTCATGTCCCACCTTCAAAAGTACTTCGACCTTATTTCTTTTTTTGTGCAAATCAAGAACTTTTCCTTCTCATTTTTCTTAAATAAAATCGGATTATTTTTTTCTTGCCATTTCAAATCTGATTACTGCTATCAGTAAGTGACAATTAACGTTCAGCATTGCTTTGCCATCGTGAGAACATAAATTATGTTTTTTTTTTGCTTGCCGTCTCACAGACAAGCAAACATAGACCATATTTCATGAGCGAGTGGAAAGGCAGTAATACATATTTAATGGGAATAAATTTTCTTTATAAGTTAGAATGAATTGCTGGAAGCTAGAAAGCGTACAAAGAAATTTTATTTTTTTTATTTCAAAGGAGGTGGAAGTAGAAGAAGAAAGGCATTAGTGGAAATAAAAGTTTGTTCCTAAAAAAGACTACTTCACGCGAAATATCACAAACGATGGTGTTTGAAGTATGAAAAAGGAGAGGAAAAAATTTCTTTTTTTTTCGTTTAAAGATTGTGGCTGGATTTGTTGGATATGAAGCATGAACGAGTAAGTGGTGCAGTTTTTCTGACTTGGATGAGTCAGTTGGTTTATGTTGCTGAATTTTATTAACAATTTTTAATGAGACTGAACGAGATTTTTTGTGAGGAAATTAATTCAGCTGCTGAATGGCTTACTAAGTGTCTTGTACTTTAACAGTCAACTTCAAAGGCTTGAAATTCATGAAAAATAACTCACAAAATAATAAAAGATCAAGTTTTCTTTGAATTTGATGAATTTTCAATTTGATCTCATTTTTCTCTTAAGTAAATCAATTAAGTGCCATCAAGGCAGCCTCACATCTATGTATCCGAGCGACACAAATGAAGAAGACTTCGCCACGTAGCTTTCAAGACTCCGTTAAACCTCTTTTATTAACACCAAATGGAATCCGTCTATTTTTGGCAGCAATATGGACGTCTCTTGGACGTCTAAAGAACTCTTGGAAGGTAGCTGTCGATAGAGATAGTATTTCACTTTATATCGGAAATTGGCAGGTGAAAACCAGCTTCAGTCGTCTCATATGGGAGGTCATGGATCACAACTGATCTGTCCGACCAGCAAAGTAAGTAAGTATTTCAATCCCGGGGTCCTCCATCCTGGTATGTATCCTGGTATCCCGGGATCCTGCATTCTGGTATCAGTCGTTTTTCCGGTCCTGTAGTTCCGGGATTTAAATCCCGTAGTGGAATAAAACCTCAAAACATTAACTAATTGTACAAGATCAAGCAGAAAAAAGTCGACCACTTTCACGAGTGGACAAAAATACGTTAGAACTAGACAAAGTCTTGACTTTGACATGTCCACTGAGGGATAGTTTCGTTAGGTCGGTGTAAAAGCCTGATTCGACGTAAAACTGGTACTAATTTGACACGAAGCTGGCACAAAGCTGGCACGAATCTGTTTCCACGCCAATTATTGCTGTAGTCTGCCATCCAGGACACTACTTCAATGCGCCACTGGCAAAAAAACTTCCTCATTATTTTCCAACTCATTTTTCGCATTGCCATTTTTTTGATTTGATGTCGAAAGTTTCTTTTTTATTCCGCATTTTTTTCTCTATTTCAAAAGAAAAAGTCATGCTTTGTGTGTGCCATTCTAATGTGAAATATTGGCCACTCTCTCCATCTTTATGTTCATCCAGAGCACAAGCACCATAAATTCATCCTCATAAATCTATCCAAGTGCAAACAATTTTGTTTCTTCTCAACAAAATATTTTTTTAAGGATAATAAAAAAAAGTATGAAGGCAAAAGTTTTTTTATACTTTTTATATTTTTGGAAATGAGAAGCATTCAAAGAAAGTTAATCGCATTTTCCACACAAAAATATTATTTATATTGCGAGAGGAAGCCAATAATTTTTAAGATTTTTCCTCATCTCATATGATTTATTTTTATATGCCAACGGAAGTTCCCCCAAAACGATATAAAGAATCCCCCCACATCCTTAAGAATCGCACAAATGCTTTATGTTCGACATCATTAAATGTATGAGAAGGGATCAAAAAACGGTGCAGCAATGTGACAAACAACAATAATAACAATGTATCTTAGTCATTTGCTTTATTGATTTATTGCTGTTTATTTTCCGCATACTCTAATGCATACAGACACGCACACATACATGATTATCTCTTTCCTTTCGACTTCTCGTCTAGATAAATTATCGCGAAGATATTCCCAGATGATCTATTCAAACTAATGAAACGGAACAGGTAGTTCAGACTACTCATGTATGGAATTTATCATCATTCATTATGTGTGAATTTTATTATTGATGGATGTTTGAGTTTAGAGGTGTATAGAGCGTATTTTGGAGGGTTTCATGAGATAAGATGTAGCTCGGTGGTGCAGTGGATTCGTTCTTCGGGACTTAATTATTGCTCATCCAGCAATCATTGGTTCGAAACTCAAGAAAGCTCACGTGTCCTTTTTCGATTGTCATGTCATATAGAAATGCGACTCACAGCCTCCCTTGTAGGCTATAGACAATAATGTGGTCAATGAAACGGTTTGACTCCCATTATAAACTGTAGGTATAGGTTTAAGTGCTGTAGTTTGATGAGCTTTCACTTGTTAGACTATCATTAGCTAGCCTAATAAACTAGCTTAACTGTAGTGCTTGGCAGGCTTAATATGAATACTTACTGCTCTGTCCATACTGCTCAAGCTGGGAAACAAGGCGATAGTATCGCCAATTTCATGTAAATACCGTCAATATCACCGGATTTCTTAGCCTGCTTATTGGCCAAATGTAATGCATAACCTCCCTTAGCCAGCGTCTAAAGCTGGTTCTGTCTCTGACTCCTGTTTATTCCATACTTCAATCTACTCAACTTCACATAAAATTCGAGTCGACTTCGAGCTCTATTTCAACCCTGATATCAATCCCAACAATTTTTCCTGAACCAAAATTTCGACAAAACATAAGTGCATCAACTCATATTCAATATCCCTCTCACCAATCTTAATTCCATCTCCAGTCAGTCATCATCTAATATTCTCAATATAACAAAAGTTCTCCCACTAATGACACACTTCAAAAATTCCTTATGTCTAAGACATTAATCACTTATCACATCGTCTTCTACTGTATGATGTGAACATCAACCAATATGTCAAAAAATTTTGTGTGACGCCTCAAACTTATGCAATCTTCATTAATTGTTTTATGTTTTGTGTTGTTTATAAAGGCATAAATGGAATGGATGTTTGATGGGAGGTGAGGTGAACGAGACATTGATGATGTTTTAGAGGAAAATCATTAAATTTCTCCTTTAGGAATTTCGTACACAAGAGGGATATAGACAGCATATAAGGAAGTTCACATAATCCTCAAACCGTAACAATAATATTCTAATGATCTGTTGATTTATAGCATGACAATTTATGTGAAATATGTTATTTAGATGGAAAATTTTAAAGGGTTTATACATTAGGATTTATGAATGAGTCATAATCACTATTAGATGATGATCATGAAGAGTTGAGGGTGATGAGGTGTTATGTGTGAGAAATTAACTCTGTTCTAAATTAGGTATGCATAATTACTTCTATGCAGGTGAATGAAAATTCGAGGATTTAAGGGATTTTAATGACTTAATTGTGGAAGTTCTGTGCGTAAATTTGAATTTGAATATTTGAGTGCTGTTGCGAAGTTGTTACTCAATATTCGAGACTGCTCTACGATTCACAGTGGATTAATAGGAACTAATCATCAATATTCGAGACTAACATGGGATGTGCTTGCTGGTAAAAATCATCATTGATCCCCAAACCCCTTCATCTGTCTATAGACCTTAATAGTCCATAACAGCACAATATGCGCACTGCAAAGTTGCCTTGACTGTACCGTGACTGCTGATTCAACCATTTAACCGCATTACATCGCTCGTCCACCTTAAATCCACCACAACTTCCTGAACACAAATCTCCTTTCCATCTCATTATTCATCGACTTTATTTACTGCAAGTAATTCCTTTAATTTGATGACAAGAAAAGCTCATTTGTAGCTTCAACTTACTTTTTTTTTTGCTGTAAAGTGGATTTAATTTCTGTAAAGATAAAGTTTTTTTTTGTAAAGTATATGAAAAAATATCTAAGCGATTTACTTCCAACGTTGTCTGTCGAGCTTTAAAAAAGTTTCGTAATGCCTTCTTTATAAGTTTCAAAGGGAGGATCAGAAAATGCTTTCGTTTTATGAGTGGATTTTTCGCGAGAAAAATGGGGGAATTGAATTGTTGTTTGTCTTGTTGGACATAAGGCTTGATTTAAATTATTAGGTGTGACTAAGCAAAGTCATACTAAGCGTTACTCAGCTCGTCCAATCTTAATAGGGACTAGATCAGGGATTGCTAGCCAATTATTATTAGAACTAGATGATTGCTTGTACTATACTTAATACTCTTAGACTTGATAGATAAAGCACAATTTCGAAGTAGCTCAAGACTGCCATCCGTGAAGTGTTGTACAATCCCTTTAAAGCAGAGCTGGAAGTCGACTCAAATTTAGCATGGACACCTCGTATCGATTTCATATTCTGCTTTACAACAAAGTCGTTGAGGCTCTGTTCCGTCATCACGTTAACGACAAAACTTTAACAATTCATGGAGTAATCAAATTACAGTTTGTTGGAATTGAATTCCTGTAATGGTCTTTCAACGGTATATCATTAGGAGTGCAGTAATAAAGGAGGATACAGAACATGTATGATTAATAAATGGCACTTTGCCATTTAGTCGAATAACCTGCCATAGTTCAGCGGTAGGAATATGCAATCAGAAATTGTAGTACGTAGGTTTGAGTCCCACTCAGAATCTGTTATTCAGAATAACACTCTTTCTGTCAGATCAACACTTACCTATTGCAGGTACTATCCTCTGGATGTTGAGCCTAAACTTCTACAAAAGCATTTCCATCCGACTCATTTGTTGACCTTATTACAAATTTTATAGATGTGCCTACCAAAACAACACAGCTACCCAAAAAAACCACAAAATGGCTCTAAAACCTTCCACTGCGTTTCAAAAATTCCTCTCCAAAATGTTCCATACTAACCATTTTTCATTCCCTCATTCATGTCATACTGACTGTGATGAGGTGTTGAAAAAGTTTTCATTTTATATTTTTTAATATGCAGACAGAAGAAAGAGCACAAAAAAAATTATCACGACAATGGCAGCAGTGCTGGTATATAAAGTAGGACGTGTAACCGCTCTATAAAATGATATCATTCAACATTTTTTTCCAGCACCTTTATATCCCATGAGATATTGTCAGCGTAGGATGCTCATCCCCGAAACGATAACACAATAGTAGTCACATTAGAATTCATATCACAAAGTATTCGTTTTCATATATTTATGCTTCATGCCATACATATTAAGATCCACAAATTTATTATTAAAAATGGACTCACACTTTTCACCACCCCCTCGACTCATGCATGTGTGTGCTCAACATCCTTCCTCCCTTAATTTCTATTTATATGTACATTTATCTCTATATCCTGGCTATATCTTTTTCGGCATGTCTATTATTTCAAATAAAATTTTCGCTCCTTTTTATATTATAGTTGCCTTTTAACTATCTCAATAATATACATTTTCTCTCTCTCTGTGCCTTTCTATTCTATGTGTTATAGTGTTGGGATTCTGACGAGAATGTTGAGGGATTTTAAGGAGTTTGTTAAGTGATGTGTGAAATTATTAATAGTAAATCTGGGTTGATAGAGACTTTAAAAGTATGAAATGTGGTTCCATGTCTAATCGCTTAGGCATAAAAGTACTGTACTGTATTTATTTGATGCTTTACTTCATGTTCCTGACTCTTTACTTAGCCAACCATAACCCAAATGGCCCAATTTAGTCTTAGTCTTGAACATTAAGGAGTTGAACTTCTTGAAAATCACAAAATTTGAAGATTGAAGGATTCGAACCGTAGAATTTTGAATCATCATACCTAATTTGAGCCATGAGCACAGCCAATTACTCCACAGAGACACTTAACTGCTAGGTATAGTCTGTAGAGTTTTGGCATTCTTAAACTAATCGTCTTTTATCCTGTAAGCCAATGGAGGGCAACCTGTGTCCCGCGGCACACTAGTGTGTATATAAGATTACTAACCACTGCTGCAAGTATTATGCTTCTTTATTGCATAACTGAAATGATGACATCCAATAAAGACATTCTAATTAGCTCCTGAGCTCAAAGTTCACTATCCTAAAAGCCAGCATCATCTAAAAATATCCAAAAACTAAATCCATCCCTAACCATTCAACTATAAATGCTACAATAAAAAAATCAAAAGAATTCAAAAAGTCAAATCCATTCCACATCCATGCGTGTGTGCATCAAAATAAAGAAATATTTGCATAAACTCCACACAAAAGCTACTCAAATTTATGCTAAAATTCCAATATACATGTAGATATGTGCGGTGTAAAAATGAATATATTGAGTGAGAACAAAAGTTAGGGGAAGGATGAGTCGGTTGAAGGATGCATGGGTTTTAGTTTAATATGTGGAAAAGCTATTGTTATCTCTTGTAAAGCAATTAACTGGGTTAAAATAGATAGATAGATAGATAGATAGATAGATAGATATATGTGTAGTGTCTATACATGCTGTATATATTTAAGGCGATAAATATAACCATATCTATGCCTTTTGCCTACACTGAATGTACAGAAGAAATTATATGATGTGGGAAAATCATAATGGGCTGAAGACCCAATAAGGCTTTATGAAAAAATTGAAGCATCAGGGGTGCATTAAGGAGGTGAATTGCAGGTCATTGGCTTTTCAACTCGAAGACGAAGACGGACAAAGACGAGACGGACAAAGACGAGGCGGACAAAGACGAGGCGGACAAAGACGAGGCGGACAAAGACGAGGCGGACAAAGACGAGGCGGACAAAGACGAGACGGACAAAGACGAGACGGACAAAGACGAGGCGGACGAAGACGAGACGAACGAAGACGAGACGAACAAAGACGAGACGAACACGAAGACTAGGCGGACTTGAGCTGGGGACCCCATAAATACCCCCTTAAATGCTTAGTTCACCCCTGAACAGCACCAACTCACTCCATAAACTTATTATTACATGTATTGCATGTAAAAGTCTCATAACACTTTCTCATATCTGACACTATTGTTGTTATTCTTACTTATCCTCTGTTACGCTGTACAAGCAAAAGAAATTGCGATAGAAGAAGTGGTAAAATGTACATAAATGAAAACGGCTTGAACGAGAATAAGTTTGAAATGTACTTTGTTATTATTTTCTTGCGTCATATGCCTCCCTATTTTTGTGTTCTGCTTTCATTTCCTTCCTCCACTTCACACACTTGGAGTCTCAGTTTTTATGCCTTTTCTATCATCATATTGAAATACAGCCATAAAAGGAGGCAGAAGAAAAAGTTTAGAAATGACTTTGTAATTTTTTTTTCATTTTTTTTTCTTCAAAGAGAATGAAAAAAGTTTTTTAAGTTTTTTAACATCACATGCTTCCTTTGTGTATCAAATGGTTGAGGGAAATGGAATCGATGTTATTGAAATATTTTTCCTAGCCATAAACTCTCTTCAGTTGAGTGTGAATTGATGGCTTTTTCATCTCCTTTGAGTGGCAAAAAAGTTTTTTGATCTGGAAAACTAATTGATAAGGTGTGATGATAAGTGCTCTTGGTTAAGTGTCAGTGCTAGGCATTAGATTTGTTTTAGACATTAGATTGATAGATCTTTGAATAGATTTTGAGATTTTTTAATATTTTGTGCTTTACTTTTCTGAATATTCTAAGAATATCTCGAACTATTTAGAAAAATATCGCAAATATTCCAGTATTCTAGGTCCTAGGAAGAGCTACTTCCTAAGGTTCAATAAGTTAATCGAAATTTAAAGAACATTGAAGTAAAATTCAAGGTTATGAGAGCATTTAGCCTCGAGTTTCCGTATAAATGTGAATGCATCGTGCAACCCATATAAGACAAAATGCAACAAAGTCATTTAGAACTTATTAGGAATCGTCATGAATTCCGAACTACGAGTGGCTTCCAAATAGGGTTTTGTATAGTCTAGAATGTTAACGAGACTACTTTACTTGTTTACTTTGCTAGACGTAAGTACAAATTTCATATTTTGCTATATACATGTACGAAAAGCTGCCATCACAGTGCTCACATAGCACCCTAACGTCTTGTCGTCAATATGGTGACGTATCGATGCCCTATCATCATTATTGTGCTGTTCACAATTTCTGGCTTTCGCTTGTCAATTCCTAATTTTGAGTTTCACCGCCCTCAAGCCGACTTGACTCGAATTGGTGCCATATTTGGTTAAAATCCGGGACGATGCCAGAATCACCGGCTTGTTGCCCTATATCGGATCATTTAATCAACTTCTGCTAATCCAGTATGTAGCAAATGTCTGTAAAAGACATCATAAGCTGTCAAATCCACATTTGTAGAATTTACAATGTTGAAACTCCCAATCCAGCTTAAATTGAACACTTCACGTCAATGTTCTGTTAAGGATTATTAAAAACTTTAAACAATCAATTTTTTCCCTCTCATTGACATTTTCTATCATACTTCCAGGTCTTAAAAATTCACTACAATCCACAATGATTTGCAATAAAATTAAATTGGAAAAAGTTTTCAATATAAAAATTTTGTGTTACAAAAAGCCACTGAAGCTTAAAAACTTTTAATTAAAATTTAATGCTTTATAAAAAAAATTATTCCAGGTATTACACAACAGGGACCTAAAATTTGCCAAGCTTTTCATGTCAATTCTCTAAATTCACTCAACATTAAATTTCAATATTTCAATAACCTACAGCAATAAAACATTTTGAGTCCTTTTGTGTACCAAAAATATATAATTGGTCAACAACTTTCACAATTGCACAACAGACAGAAAATAGTCAGTACTATCAATGTTAAATATTGTCAATTAAAAATGAATTCATAAAACTGGAAAATATTTCTGCAAACATCAAAAAAAGGAAGGAAAATGTGCTGCAAACTCAATACAATTTTGAAAATAAACAGCAACAATAAAGTTTTTTTTACTGAAACAAGATTAGCTCATATGCAGAGAAATTGAGTTGACAGATGTAGATATATGACAGTGGTGGACAACCTATGTGCTGCGACACACTAGTGGGCAATCTGTTTGTTGTAGAACACTAGTTGGTAACATGTGTTCAGCAACACACTAGTGGGAAACATCTGTTACCGTGTATGTCGCGTCACACTAGTGGTTAACCGTGTATGTCGCGTCACACTAGTAGGCAACATGTGAACTGCGATACACTAATGGACAACGCGTGTGCTGTGGCACTCTAGTGGTTACCGTTTATGTTGCGGTTCACAAGAGGATAACCTGCGTGTCGTGCCACACTCCCGTGACAACCATTGCCGTGCCGCGGCCACACTAATTGTTAATGCGCGAACCAATTCAATTTTGTAAGCTTACAACTAAGGTGTACCCCAAAAAGAAAAAGGTTCCCCACCACTGCTATACAAATACGAAAAAGTTTACTTTTAATGAAAAACTTTTCAATTTTCATTTTCGCATCTTCAAATATATGCATACAAACTGTATGCAGTATCAACTCTATTTTATGATGCAAAAATGGAAAATTTTCTAATAAAACTTGTTTTTTTTTTCTATGCCAGATTTTTTACACAAAACTGTGTAACTATCGTAGTCTATGGAATGGAGCATATGAGATTTTTTTTGGTGAATATTACATAGCATGAAAAGTGTTGTATTAAAGTGTGATGGCAGAGTAAAATTGAGAAATTATGCAAATTTAAAACCTGGATATGTTGCTGCCTTCTTTTTTCCCTATTACACACTTGACTATGGAATGTGCTATGAATATATTGTAAGCATATAAATTTTCATGATAGTTTACTCTGCAGACTAACTCAACTTACATAGTTGTAATGGTTTGCTTGCTTTTTAGTCGTGAATTTGGCTGGTTTTGTTATTAAGCAATGGAAAAGCAGCAGTAGTGAAGAAATTAAGGTGGTTGAATACTATAAAAATGGCTCAGATTCTAAGACAGGGACTGATTTTGCTAATCTAATTATGCTGTGAGTTACTGAGTTACTTCACTGTCCTGGGAATTAAGGTTTCTAGATACTGAAACCAAGACTACCCACTCGAACAGCACAACGTGTTAGCTACGTCACCACATTAACTGCATCGTGATGACTCAATGTAGTCATTCCTGCTTAGGCAAGTCTGATCTCGAAAATTTATTGAAATTGAATCGTCGGAAAGTCCTTCATGGCATCCAAAAATTCAGTACATTGATAATCTATTAATCCACTATTAATACTTATATCCTTAGTGTAACAGGCTTCAATCAATTGACAGCAATAAATTTGACAACTCATGAAAATTTCCACAAATGTCAAGTTTTTAACTAGGCATAAAGTCGACTAATATAACAGCCTGTACAATGCTGTTCAGTGTTTGCTGCGATTAGTCGACCCTATGTCTAGTAATAATCCCAGGCATCCTTGCTTATTCAATAGTTCAGAGTTGTAAAGGCTGTTGAAAATTTGATCCTCCTATTCTAATGTTGTTCAAACTTTTTTCACGCCCGCCATGGTATACCCTAGTGGGAAGACTCGACCAAAATCAGAAACAATAACTTTCTTGGCCTTTTTGAAAAATTTCGACAACCCGCTAGTGTGCCGGGGCTCATACAGCTTGGACAACACTGCTGTATTCGTGAATTCCTAGCTAAACCTCCATACACTTGCAACCTACACATATAAATTTATTTAAAACAATTCTCAAAAATGCTTCCCTGCCACCCTCAATCTAACATCCACAATTCTTCACCTTACTCTCACCAATACACCCCCAAAAACTAGTCGAGTTAAAGAAAACAATTTCTTTATGTAAATTTTTCTAATTGCAAATGAAATAACGATAATACATAAAAGAATAAGAAGAAGAAATATGAAGTTTCCAACAGTTCACGATGTAAGGAATTTCCGGAACAGAATGAAAAAAAAAGAATCCAATAAAAGAAAAACTTAGTAAAAGTCGAGGAATGCGAAGAGGGGTAAATTAAACACAGGTGACAAAGTATGAATTAAATTGAAATTGAATGAGTCGACAATAACAAATAAAAGAAGTAAAATAAGAGAATATTTTAAGTGGAAAAATATCGTCAATAATATTTACTCAGTTTGAAAACAATGTATGAGAAATAGTTCAAGCTATTGCTGTTGTTGTTGTTGTCAGTAAGAAGGTAGGAAAAATAAATTACGTGTCACGTAATTTTCAAGTTATTTAAAGTTTTATCGCAACTAGATTGTGTGTTTCATTTTTTTTATATTCCTTGTTGTATGTTCTACACACATTTTCATTTAGTTTACTTAGTTAAATTGTCGTATTTAGTGTACAGTTTATGTTCATATACACCTCAGTCAGAAGCGTGAGTTGCTTCAATTGTTCATTAAAAACGATATAATATAGTAACAAAAAGTTTGAGTTATAAAGGGCGGATTTTGGATATAATACGAGGATATTACACAAGAACTATAAAAAAGGAAGGAGTTGGGTGTACGTACAGGAGGAGAATAAGAAAATTGCGGAAAATGAAAATTGAATTAATTGTATTTATCGTTATCAACGTTTTATCTAACGATGTATGCCAAGTTAGTGTTAGATATACAGAACTTTTTACGACTAATTTTTGTGAGAACACTGAGAGAAAATGTTAAGATTTGGATGTTGTGGATGCATCCTAATAAGTGAGGTTTAATATATTGTGAAAAAGTATAAGTGATGTGTTCAGATAAGCAGAGTAATTGGAAATCAGGAGCGTATTCAGAGGGGTTTTATGAATCAAATTCATCCCCCCAACCTCCTGCTAAGGTTTTAGATGAAAAAAATCTAAAAAATCCTTCTTTCTTTACATAACGATTTAAAACCATATAAAAACCTCCTCAATATAATGCTCCTGGTGGCATCTAAGTGAATTGATATACATTCAAAGAAGTTCAATGACTTGAAACAATGTCTGTTTTAACTATCTGTCATAATTTACTTAATCTATTTCTCTCAGTGTTCATCTTAATAATTTTCTCAATGAGATCCCGAGCGACACAACATAGGCTGAAAATTCCGAATAGTAATCATAAAGTTCAGAGTGAGAATTCACATTAGAGGAGCGACGAGCTAACAAATTTTGTGATTTTTGTCACTATTGTCATCTGTTGTCACTTGAAACTTAAATTATCTGCTCCGTGATATACAAATAATACAAATTCTACGTATCTTCCAAATGTCAATCAATCCCAGTGGACAAAAACAGTGAAAACTAGTTATCAACTAGATATTAACTAGCTTTTAACTTGTTAAAACGTAATTTTGTCCACTCAGGCAAGTTTAATCTTGTGTCGCTCGGGAATCACAAAAAATTTTTATATCTCTATTCTTTTCCTTCCTCAAACACATTTTCACGATACATGAGTAATTCATTTTCTCCCGTTCATCCATGTTAGGCAAGTAGCATTGCCAAAACGGCAAACATAAAGGAAACATTTAGACAGTTTATCAGCAAAACAAGAGTTCAGGTGTTGGAGAGTGTTAGTCAAATTAATGAAGTATTACGAAACCACAACAATGAAGCAGCTAAATATTTAATTCACGCTCGAGATAATGCCAAAAGTAATAATATGAACATAGTGAGTAAATTAAACGATGAAATTGATAGCACGATATGTACCGAGGATAAAGAAATTCACGAGATGGCAGAACAACCTTTCATTAGTCTGAAACAACTAGCATCTGTGGCAACAAAGGAATGCGTAATTAAACATTGGAATGATTATATTCAAGATGTTATAAAAGCATTTAAGGATGCTATAATTTATGTTCCGAGATGCTATGAAAAGCATAATGTTCTGGAAAATGCAATTGCAATTCACAAAAAGGTTTTTAATTATTTCATCAATTAGTAATTAGAGAGAATAAGGAGAAAAAAGAAATGGAAGAGATGAAAGATGAAGAAATCGAAGAAAAATTATTTTTTCTTATTTTCTCTAATTAGCATGCTGGCGCGTTTCTCGCATTTTTGATTGTGTTTTTTTGTGTGGAGGAAGTGAAAATTTATTTGGAATTATTGTGGGAGAATTGAATCTGGTTTACTGAAAGTTATTTTTGTGGGATTTGGAGGATTCTTTAGAATATTCAAGGCAACTAACACTGACAGGCAAAGAACATGCTCTCGAGACTTAGTCCTATTCAAACATGAGCAGTCGATCATGTACAAAGCAGTATTCTCAGCTTACTTTGCTTTTGAGATTAAATTACTTTCCGTGTAGCATTCTTGGAGTTATTTGTGTCTCAGACTGTGTAATTAGGCACTACATAGGGAAATAAAGTTTAATTGGTTTGACAACCTCCAGTAGCTCAGAGATAAGAGCCTTTGACTTGACTTGGACATAGGTTCGAATCTCTATCGGGCTATGTCTTGGAACCTTAGTAGTATATTTAAGATTTAGCTTCCTTAGTACATTAAGGTTTAAAACATTAGAGCGCTCTGATTGCTCAGCCAAATCCCTAATCGTTAACCAGTTCAAATTACTTGCAATTCATATCAAACCACAAAAAAATGCGAAGTCCGCGCTAAATCATCAGCTCCTCCAATTTTTATTCAAAATTCTACTTTTCTTATTTTAGGTCGAAGATGGTATTCCAATATCTGATGAATTGCTGATCTTTAAACTTTCAATAATATCAGCACAGTCAGAGATTAAAGATCAATTGAGGCGTGCACTTGAGATTGCTGATATCGAGCACTTATTCACCGTTCAAGTTGAAGATTGCTGATGATAATTTATAAGAAAAGTTTCTAATTGCTCCTCTATGGTCGGAATTTTTTGTTCCTTAAATTTATATTCTCCATAATTAATTTATGCCTTTTAGGCATAAAAAGTCTTCCTCACTGTTCACTTTAAAGAGCATTAAACCATTTCAATAAAAAAATTTTTTAAATACCATTGTGGCACGAGGAGATCATAAATCAAATCTAATTCCATTTTATGGTTTTAAAAATAAAAAGAAAAAAAAAGGAAATTTTTTGCAAAAAAATAAAACTTTTTTCCTCATCAACTCGAGTGAGTTTTTCTTCCTTTTTGGTTTCTTTCGGCATAAAAATAAGGATAGCAGGAGAGAGAAGGGTCACAAGAGGGAAATTAACGAGGCGCATTTTTGCTTAGTGCTGTCATGGTTCAAGAATGTGTTGATAGATGTAATTACTCTTGGATGGAAATAGTGGAGTAGAGTGATCTGTAGGGAAATGTGGCTGGAGTGGAAATATGTAGATGACTTAAGGCAGTGATGAGCAATCTGTGTGCCGCGGATACAAATGCAGTGAAAAATCTCAAGTGTAACGCAAATGATTTTCTGATCTTAGATGCGTGTAGCACAAAAAGTTGCGCACCACTGACTTGAGGTATTTATCTTTGTAGTTTTGATCAAGACAACCTTATCAAAAATTGTATAATCAATTTATTTTTGACAAATTAGGGATAAGACTTGCTAAAAAACTATTACTGACTTACTGTATGACAGCAATGCTCCACCTGATATCTCCATTACATGCTGGACTCTGTCACCTAGTTTGTACAAATTGTTGGAGAATTGCTTGACCGAAGTCTGTTTCGACGTGATACGAACGTGTCAAAAGTAAACCTTCTAAACTATTCCTGATATCGCTAAATACATCTCTGGCGACCAGAAATATGTAAGGCTTAATTACCGTTAAAGGATTCCGAGTATCAACCTATCCAAAACATCTTACTCTGAAGTAAAGACTCCTTGTCTACAAGAGCCCTACAACCCAGACTTAGGGATGGTAAGCTTACAATCGATTATTTCAAAATCAGACTTGTACGCATCTTAGGTAAAGACAAGACCCCACAATAGCCAAGTCAACTTATTTACTTCCAAGATGTTACCTATGAGCTACCTCTATCAACAGTTTCCCTTGACAATAGCCAATTCCAAGTTCTTTGTAAAACCCAGTCCAAAACCACCCAAAATAATCAAATTTAAATTTTAAAACAATTCCCTCCAATAAATCCGCTAAAGACAGAGGCAAAAGGAAATGGCAAAGTAAAAGGAAAATAATTTTTAAGGCTCTTCCTTTTATGCGATAAATCATTAATGTTTGCTGGACTGTGTGCAATAGATATTCCTCTCCTCGCTCGTACTTCTTTTTTCTCGCACCAAAAACAGAAGAAAGGAAGAAAAAAAGAAAATTTTACTATGTAATTAATTCCCAGTGTCATAAAACTGGAGAGGAAATTTATTGTAGGATTTTTTCAAATAAAACATAAAAGAAAAGTGTGCGGAATGAGGCAAAAAAGGGCGGAAAGAATAAAAAAAAAAGCGGCACTTGAAAATTAAATCCTTAATGAACATTAGACACGATAGAAGTCATAAAACTCTTCCTTACTTCCATCATCATACCATACAATTTAATCTTTACTAACACTTTGATATAATGCCTTTTTAGTACTGCAATGAACTGCACAATTCGCCTCCTCCTTTACAGCACCCAAAATAGAAAATGGGAAAAAAAAGTTTTTCTTCAATTTCTGCATAGTTGATAAGAGCATACGCCTTTCACATTACTATAGCTTTAAATTTATTCGCACCAGAAAATGAAGTAGAATGAGCTGATAGCATGTGTCAGATAATGGAAGTAGAAATGTATTTAAAAATTGCACAGAAATGAGGTCAGCGGATAGAACAAAGAACAAATGTGAATATAAAAAAGTTCTGGCTGGCATGCCTTTTGTTGTGCGAATGATTTGATCATTTTTTTGGAGGCTTTTATGGTAAAATCATGTACATGACTTGTTTATGATTTTTTTTTGTGTGTTGTTCTCCCTTTTTTATCTTTATGTAGGTATGTAGGTTGTGGAAAATATAAAAACAGAAAGTTGAGAACATTTTTGGAATTT
The DNA here is from genome assembly GCF_022539635.2 of Chironomus tepperi. Lineage (NCBI taxonomy): Eukaryota > Metazoa > Arthropoda > Insecta > Diptera > Chironomidae > Chironomus > Chironomus tepperi. The sequence goes on from NW_027226245.1 coordinate 191,718, forward strand.
TTGTGCTGTGCGCAATTTTAGGGAAAATAAATTGTAAACCGAATGGCTTTAGAACTAAATGAGAATCTACTGAAGACCAATGTGTCATTAACCAGTTCTTAATGATGCAAAATATTAAAAATTTGCCATAGTACTTTTAAGTCTTGCTATCAACACAGCAACGCAGCAGTGCCTTGAACGAATGAAGAGACAAATGACTCTGTCAAGAAACTGTGCAGCATAGAGTATTGGCTATTGGCAAAGAGCAGTTAACCGTTTCTTCAGAATTGCCAAATATTAGATGAATATTAGTTAACCATCCCCTAACAAATACATCAAACAAACTCAAGATCCAAAACTCACAAAAGCCTGTCACAAGTCGCCAAAATTTACTTTCCTTTTAAAAAATTTTGTTTCTGTTAATAAATAAACCATCTATCTAACATGATAAACATGCAAAAGCAGCCCTTAAAAAAGCAGCAGTGCTGTACTTGAACATAAACATAAAATTAAAGTCATTAACTGGAAATGCCAATTAGTGCACGATAATTAAATCCTTAGACAAATGACTTGAGTCAAGAAATTTTGAGCAGCATTTAAGTATTGGCGAATTGACAAAAGCATCTACCCCAAGACAGTTCTTTTATGATTATCACAAGAAGCCTTGAATGCCTTAAAGTGTTGATTAATTTTAAATTAATAACCAACATAATCCTAGTATCTTTAAAATCTTAATCGCCAAATATAATCCCCTGAATAATGAATATCAGTCCAACTTTTATCCCCTAAGCATAAAACATCAAACAAATTCAAGAACCAAAGCTCACAAAAGCCTGTCACAAGTCATTCTCAAAATTTATCTTTCCTTCAAAAAAAGGAGATAAAAAAATTTTGTTTCTGTTAATAAATAAACCATCTATCTAAGATGATAAACATGCCTAAAAGCAGCCCTTAAAAAAGCACAAACATCAAGATTGCTGTACTTTATTTACCATAAACATAAAATTAAAGTCATTAACTGGAAATGCCAATTAGTGCACGATAATTAAATCCTTAGTTTTTTTAGAAATTTTATTTCATTTTTGAGCAGAATTTTGAGCACAATTTTAAATGGCGAATTAAGCATCTACCCCAAGACAGTTCTTTTATGATTATCACAAGAAGCCTTAAATGCCTTAAAGTGTTGATTAATTTTAAATTAATAACCAACATAATTCTAGTATCTTTAAAATCTTAATCGCAGCAATCTACTGTAAATGGATTCACTTAATCCCCTGAATAATCCCCACCCCGAAAATATCTCTCATTCCATCTTTTATGCCTCACAGCATAAAACCTAAACCAACTATAAGTAAGAAGAAAATATAAAAGCATAGAAGCTCTATCATTTTGACATAGGGAATTAAGTTAATCCATTTCACGATCAAGGATAAGGAAAAAGTATACAATGGTTTGGAAGAAGAATTACGACTCGAAATTATTTTCTTCTTTCTTCAAGCATTCGCATGAGAATGGCAGGCAGGAAAAGGAGAAAATAAGAAAAGGAATTGAATGTGAACGTTAATGGAAAGTTTGTATGTGCGATAATTCTGATGGAGAAAAATTGTACGTAAGTTTTATTTCTTTTTACAACTCTTTCACGGACAATGAACGGATGATAAAAATAATAAAAAAGTAAGGAAAAAGGAGAAGGAACCTGCTCGTGATTTCTTCTTTGTTGTAAGACTGAATGGACTGAGTAATGTAGTAAGCTGAATTTTTTGGGTGAAATGGAACTTATGTCTTCATTTTGACAGTATTTATGGGTTGAATTGGTGATTTTTTGTATCGTAGGATTGTCTGGACACGAATACTGACAGTTATCTAAGCAGATTCAGTTAATTGATCTAAATTGACACGAACAGCACCGAACAAAATTCCAGAACTATTTCAAAGGAATTTAAATCGAATCCAGCAATAAACCAGGGTCTTGTCGGTCTGGAGCCGAATTTTTGATCGATTAACCAATTTGTGCTATTCTGGTAAGTGGCAACGACTCCTATATTGTATGAAAAATTACTTTAGTGTAACTTTGTCGCTATTAAGACACCTTGATCGTGAAGATGATTATACAGCAGCAATATTGACTGTAAAATCGTACCTACTTACTGATTTTCTTGGCTGGGATGAACGTGGGACCATTACCGCGCAGTGAGAACGTCTAAAACCGACTCTATTATTCGAGAACTTCTGCCAGTTCAGAATGTTCATACTAACAAGGCTACAGCACAATTTTGCAGTCAAAAGCCAAAAGAATCACTTAAAATCACATAAGAATCAGCTTAGAATTGTCTAAATGTCATTTCATATAGCTTAATAGCTATATTTGCGAGATAATACTAGTAAGGACTCTTAAAGCCGATGTGAATCAGTCCTAATCTTCAACTCCAAAATTCATTGAAACAGAGACTTCAGGAAACCCTTGATGCTACTCATGATTAACTTGTGATTGACAATTGATCTAAACAGCCTGGATAGGCAGAATAAGACATCTGCAACTGCTCAAATGAATAAAAATCAGCCATACACAAGTATTCCCAACTCATTCTACCTTACTTCCAAAATAACCCACAATTTCAATAAGAATCTCAACTCATTCTGGCACTAAAAATTCTTCTTTTTCCATTTCCTTCATCTTAATTTACGATATCTGATAGCATGTAATGTATAACTAAAGGATATTACCTATCCAAAGGTAAATTATCCTCATTCCCATACCCAAATAAAAAGTGATAGAAATATCACATCCAGATATACATAACACACATACACAGACATAGACAAAATAATAAAATTAAAGCCCATTTTTATATGCTCAATCACTTGAGTGTGAAATTAAGTTGTTGCTTATCAAATCGGCACGTGATTGTCGATTTATTTTTTTATTTCCTCTATGTAATTTTGAATGGATTTTGGATTATGTTCTTTTATCCACCCAGTACAGCAGGCTGTATATTTTTGGGACAACGCAAAAAAAGATGACATCTACGACAAGGGTTAATGCACAGAGACAGCACACAAATAAATAATGGTTGAGCGGTAAGAGGCAGCACACAAAAAAAATTATAGAGGCTTACAAATTTTTATTTTTATGCTCAACGAAGCCCTAAATAACATTTTACAGACTTTATCATTTTTCATACAAAAAATATTCTGTATGCAGGACAAAGTAAGTGGAACTTTAAATGATCATGATCAAAGGGGGCCTCAAATTGAGGCTTAGTTAGAAGGATAATATGTCTATCTAGTTCATATGGATAAATTATGTAAAAGGATAAGAAACAGTTTATGTAGAAAATTGGAGGTTAAAAAGGCCACATGAAGTCTTTTGAATATTAAGCAGAAGATTTTATTGTCGAGGATTCATTTTTTTGGAGATGAAAGTTGCTTTTGTGGATTTACAGACTGTCCCTTTAAGTTTAGATCTGCTTGAGTAGTTCAGGATGGATGTGAATAGAATTGGTTGATTTAGGAAATGTTTCTTCATGCAGAGGTTCTTATTGCTGTAAATTGAACTAATTTAGAGTCATTTGAGTGTCAATTCAGCCTGATACGGTCATATAAGCCTGAACTTCCCAGTCAAACTTTCTTAAATTCAGCAAAATTCAATAAAAATTTCCGAGAAATAATTTCTAAAATATTATGCAAATATTAAGACTTAACCTGACTCATCTTGCGAATATTAAAAAGGCCGTCGTTAATTTGCACACATTTGACAAATTGAAATTTGTTAATTAAATTATCTCGCTGCAAAATCAACACATATTGCTTATTAGCACATCCATTAAGCATATTTGATAATGATAACAATCGAGAGTTAAAATGCAATTTATTTTGATTAGTTATTTGCTTAGGGGCTGGTTACTTATTAGGAAATGCTACAAAATGACTGCCTGCATCTATAGACTGCCTCCATTTATAGACCTCAACCTCCCTATAACCTACATAACATCAAAGTATCAATTTATCTCAATGACCGTTCACTGATTATGTAATGCTCTTAGTTACATAATAATTGTTAAAGGAGGAGGAAGGCGGTGTAACCCCTTACTAATTCAAATAGTATGGCTGTGGGTATATCCTAAGTGTTGGCAGGACTTTGGGGGTACGGACTCCAAAATTCTAAAAATGCGCCTTTACTGTGAAGTCGCCTACAAAATAAGGTGGACCAACCTCCAATGAAGTCCGGACTCTAGTGGAGACGTCTTCACATTGGAGTCCTGCCAACTCTCTCCTAGAGTATCCTCAAGAAACTCAGCCTTCTCTACATCACTAACAACCTCAACATAACCTCACCAAAAATATTCTAAATACCCAAAGATCAATCACATCTACTGTCAAAAAATTAATAAAATCTACTATTTCAAATAATACACAGTTATATCAAGAACAGCACAGCACGTGGTATAAAACTCTTTCTTCCATGACCAAACTATATACAAAAATGACCAAATACGATCATGTTGAATAGTAAAAGTTTAGACCCCTTGTTGCTCATCATCATACTAATGAAGATGTTAAAAAAACTGTAAAGTTCCGTATTGTTGATTGATTTGTCATCAGCTGTTATGTAATATTGTTTGGAAATGATTTTTTGGCATAAGCATGTGACGCATGCTGTTATGAAATGGAATTTTGATGTGAATTTGCAAAGAAATTGATAAAAACTTAAAGGAACTGAGTGATCAGGTGAAAATGTGATTAAATTGCAGAAAATTGAGCTTCTGGCAAGAATATTGCAGCCACAAGAACCAGAATCAACAAATTCTTCAATCCAGCATTGAAATTCACAACAACAACAACAAACCGCCATGCAACGATCACTAACAACTGCCGCGATCTGTTGGCGTACTAAAGAAAGCAGTACTGACCTACATTCGTTCGTTAATTTTTGACCGACTTTTTTTTTTTCTTTCTTTTACTTCTTCAGTTTATTGCTTTTCTTCAGCGCATAGACATCTCTTTCTCCATTTCTCTTCGCGATCTTTACTTTAATTTAATTTAAAAAAAGAACATTTTATTTGCATTGATCGAGTCATGTGGAAACGAAAGAATCTCACAGTGCCAAAAAGTTAGAAAAGACGACAAAAGTCTAGAACCTTAAATAAGAGACGTGTTTATTAAAGTAATTGACAAATATGAAAGTGACAATATGTAAGATCCAATGAAACAAATAAACACATTGTTGTGGTTGTTATGTGTGGTGATTTAATATATATATTAACAGGAGAAAGTAGCGAAAAAGTCCATTTCACCTGCACAAAAAAATAAAAACAGCAGTAGACTTTAAAAGTTGAAACGAATTCACTCACACGCACTGGTTGTTTGGTGCTATGTGTTATATTTAAATAAATTAAGTATAGACGAGAATAAGTGAGAAATATTAAGTATATCTCGTACAATATCAAGTACAATAAAGGAATTAAATCGTCACTAAAAATTGCATGAAATTAGAAAATTAATGTGAAAAGAAAAAATGAAGTGTAAAGTAAGTCGATGTCTAATCAGATTCAATTTTTTTCTTCTTCTTTTGCTGCCTTTTTTTTGTGAAGTCTTACAGCTGATTGTTAACACAGACGCACGTAAAGAAGAAGAACATGGACGAGAGAAGAGAGAAACTTTAGTTTTTGTTTGTTAAATATTTAATAATTTTTTTTCGAATTTAATTCAAATGCCGAACACATAATAAATGTGCGAGACATATCTATGGAAGTGCCAAAAGGTCTTCTTTTCTCTTCCAAAAAAACTTTACATGTGAGAATTTCGCACAGAAAAAAAAAATCATTTTCATTTATATATGGAGAAATGATGTGGTAAAGTGAGAAGTAAAGAAGAAGTTGGAAGTGATTTAAACACATTTAAACCTGTTTCCAATTCCAGCTCTTTCTCTCAGCACGTTTGAGAAATGTTTCCAACAAAAATATAATATAATATAATAGTTTTAATACCCTCAGTTGAAGCGTCTTCAAGTGAAATTTTTTTCTTTTAATTTCAATAAATATAAAGAGCGAGTAAGTGAGGCAGTGCGGGTAATTAATGTAGATTCGAACGCATTTTTGGTGATAATTAAAATGATATAAAAATATTTTTATGTTATTTTTTCTGGATGTGTGAATTGATTTTAAAAATATTTAATGTACTTGAATAATAATGAAAGGTTGGACAGCAATAAGAGTTTGCAATTCATGAATTTGTTATGAAATTGCTGTTACTGGACCTTTTTCAGTGGCTATACACCTATTTGAATTGATAAATAAGTATGATTTATCATTAAGATTGCATGAATCATTCGTGATCAGCAACATGACTTGAATTAATTCTCACATCTCCTTAACACCCTTCCTTAAATTTAGAACTCGGCAGATTCGAGTGAACAAGCTAATTTCTAGTTTAAGAAACAAGTTTATTACTTTTAAAAACTGTTAATTACTACAGAAGTTGTTCTAATTCTTTAGCTGTTAAACTATACAAAGTAATGTAATCTATAGATCAGGATAAGCTGGTGAGAAACTTGAAATGAAAGATTGAAATCCACACTTACAAAAGCATTACAGTTTAAAGTGAGAATTGAACCCATTTTCATACAAATGAAGATGCTTGTTTAAAACTATTCGACCACAGACAATTGAATCTTAACAATATACTTTCGTCTAGTTTTAGGTCTTTATATTGTAATGGACTCTTGGATTCTAATTATCTATGTCTTTCGCTTAGCAACTTGGCAGCGAATTAATTGCCCATTTGATTGCCAAAGTCCAGTAGCCGCTTAATTTAATCATATTGTCAGACAATCATTTAACCAAGAATTGCCAGACTTGTGGAAAATATTGAAACAAGTGCCAATCGAGATAGATAAGTCACGGTTCTGAAATTCGAACCTTTTTTAATTTTGACCGCTCCTGAACAGATGTACTTAAAACTTATTTCTAGGATTTTGTCTTGAATATTCAAAGTCCAAGTAAATTTTTCAATACCTAGATTCAGAACATTTTAATTCCGGAATAGAATACGTCCGAAAATTCCCCTGATCATACCTCTGCTACCGTATAAAAAGCTCAATACTATCTATAGGTTCCGCTCTGCTCTCATACATCAACTAATAACAAACGTAACTTAACATTGACATATTTTTGGAATTTACTTTCTTTGGAGTGCTAGAAAAAACATTTAAAATTGAAAACAGCTCAATATGTCAATGCGTAATAATATTGCAAATATCACAAAATTACAGTTAGAAATCATTTAGTTTTGTTGCCAATTTTAGTTTAGTTTCATGCCGGCTTTTTTTGTTTCAAGTTAAAACTGAGTTTTATTGGTTAAGGGGGATAAGGGGATGTAATGCTAAAGTATTCTAAAGTTATAATGATGCAAATTGTCGTCCATAGAAAAGTCGATTCATATTAAATTTAAGTCAACTTCGAACTCTGCTCAGAATTAAGCATAGAACTAAATAATCTATTAGATCTTATGTACTCGAATTTCAAATGAAAGAGGTTAACAAATTGAACATTTAAAGATATAGTAAGAGCTAGAATGTACAATTTACAATATAATAATAAAATTAGGGTTCGGTCAAGAAACGCAAGCCTGCATTTTCGGCAATTAAGATGAGCAGACCTACAGTTTTCAGCTAAATCCTATGGTTCCTCCAAGTCTGCAAGCCTGCATATTTTGTCTACAGACCTGCAGTTTTGGACGAATCCAAAATATTCTCCATAACTTCTTGCATTCAGTCTATCAATAAATCCAACCCGCCTCATTTCTTCGAAAATAATGCTCGATTTTAAAACAATTTTCAGTTCTCGCGCGCTCTTATTGCATTAATTCAGCGTAGACACACAAAAATAAATTAAATTTCGTTCAATAGGTTATACTGTTATACGAAAAAGCATAAAGCAAAAGAAGTTTAAGTTTTTTGTTCGTATTTCATTCTGCACTTCATCATGTTAAATACCGCCGTCATTCATGATTAAGTTAAACAGAATGAAAAAACCTTCACCGAGGTCATTTCATTAATTTCTCTTTTTTTTATTTTTTTTGCTTCCATTTCTCCTTTCTTTTTCATTTAATCATCTCGACTTTGTCTGTTTAATCATCACAATTCTTCCCATTCATCTGTAGTCTATAGCATGTCTAATTATCTTACTAAATATTGCTGTCGTAATCGTTCTTGCATCATCTGCTTATGACAGCATAGAATGTGATCCACATTCAAATCGTGCTAGAACGGGTCGAGCACGATTAATTGAATCCATTCCATGTGATTTGAGTAAGCAGAGTTTTTGTAATTTACCAGGGGAGTCATATCCGTGGTGAGTATGAGGAACTTTTGTATTATCTTTATCTAGTGTGAAGTCATTGGAATACTAATGCTCTTAAATTGCTCCAAGCTGATGTCATTGTTTTGATCGATGGAATCAACTCCTGAAATCAAGAATCGCTGGGGATGCTTCGTTGTAAATTGGCCAAACCGTTTAGAGACTTTTGAGCTACTTAAGTCAACATCTAGTTGTTGTTTCTGTTAAATTTATGAGATGCTAACTGCTTTGGTAATTCTGGGTAATTCGAAGATGATCTAAATAAAGAAAAATATCAGTCATGATTTTAGCCGAACCATTAAATTCAAGACAACACAAAAATATTCATGCTGTACTTCTTGGAAGTCTCAATATTTCCGTCTATGATGTCCAAAGTCCATTGACCGTTGCTCACACAGCAGTGCTTTAAATTTTTTCATTCTGTCAATAAAAAGAAACATCAAAACTTTCACTTTTAGATGCTCAAACATAAATGCATAATATTTTTTTCTTGGATAGTTCCAGTTATGTATATTTTTATTATGATCTACAGTTCATCAAAGTCAATGAACTAGCTATTTCCAATTGAACTTTAACATTTTATGCAGATATTCAAATGCATGATGAATTTTTTCCAATTGTTGAGGATCCTCACTAGCTTTCTAGAATGAGAAATTAAGTTCTAAGAATTTATAACGGTTTTTTAAATTTTGAAATTTATATTTTATTTAAATTCAGAATAAAATTCAATTTCCAATATTTTAACTAGTCTTCTCACAAATCTCAACAATTTAACATACCCAAACTATCCAAGAAAGACATGAGAAAGCAATATCGAAAGAAAAAGCTTTTACCAAGCCATGAAGAAATGGTTTAAATAGTAATTATTGCAAAAGTTAAAACAACTCAAAAAGTGAGCAATGGCCGTGATCGTCTAGTGGTTAGGACCCTACGTTGTGGCCGTAGTAACCCAGGTTCGAATCCTGGTCACGGCAACTTTTCTTTTTGTTCAATTTTTGAATATTTTCCAGTTTTGCTGACTTTTTGCAGCAATCGAAACTCGGAAATGCATAAAAATTAATGGCAAACTTTCTTCCATAATTCTCAGAAAAAGAAGCCTGATCACAGCAATAAAATTTCAATTACATTTATCGCCTATTTTCCATGCCATAAATTATTAAATCTTATTAACAACATCCCAATAAAATACAGCAATTCAATCTAGAGCTGAATATTTATAGAGCAATTAGAACTGGATCTATTCCTTCCAATGATCGTCCAACTGCACCTTTCGTGCAACACCCACACATGACTATAAAATGTACAGCTTTCTTTCTAATCATTACATTTCTTTGGTCAATTTCGACAGGAATGCAGTTAAGAAATTTGTTTACGACAATCAAGGTCTAGTTCGTCGTATGTACGGCGATGTTCGACACATATTTGTTATGCAATCGGAACTAGAAAACGAAATTGATTTTGACGATATAAAGCTTACAGCTGATAAATATTCAAAAGCATTTAATACGCATAATAAGCCTAGACATCGTGAGATGAAAGCTAGAAAAGTGACAACGACAACGAAAAATGTTGAGAGAAAAAATTATCGTAGCGGTGATACGAGTGAGCCACATTTTAGACCGGCTCAAAGACCTGCCGCAACAAATACAAAACAACGTACAAAACCACCAAAAGTCACCGTAAATGATCAAAGTGAAAAGACATCATTGATTGATAATTTAATTCAAACGAATGTCGAGTCACTGACAAATACAAAGTTAAATGAGAAATCAACGTCACAAACGACAACAAAATTGACATCAATAACGTCGTCATCAACGACGCCTAGTAGTAGTACAAGTGAAATTATGAATGACGACGACAGTAACAGAATAGTTGATAATCATGAGCAAACATATGATGACGATGAAAGTGATCGTGAGAAAAATGAAACAGTCGATATGGCAGTCATTGATCTTTTCAGCAATATTAGTTCAGCGCTATCTGCTTCATCGACATCAACAGTAAGTACGACTGAGAAAGTAACAACGGAAACAACAACAACATCATCATCAACGACAAGCTCAACAACAATGTCCAGCAATTCAAGTGAAAAGCCGTCAATAATGACTAAAAATAAAGTCACAACAGAACAGACAGAGGATCTAGAGGAAGCAGTTGAAGACATTTTATCAGAACTTGTTAATGACTCATCATCATCAGCCTCATCTACTTCTACTGCTGTTGTTGATAAGATTGATGATAAGGGACAAACATCTAAAGATCCTTCATTAACAACAACTAAGGAGGCACAATTATATCAGGATGCCATCCCCACAGCAAACCGTCGTGGAGTGTAAGTTGAAATGGAAGAAGAAGAGGAATTAATTATTTTGTATCTTAAATGTCGGTGATAGGCACAGGTTTAAAAAAGAGGGAAATAAGAAGAACTAAATTAATTTAGAAATGAAATCGTTTGCCTTTTTTTGGGGCACTGAGAGGAATTTTATGGTGGAAGTGCTGTATATTTTGAAGTAAAGTAGGGAAAGGAGGTGAGGGAGTAAGGCAGAGTAATTCATGTTCTGAGTAGCATTATCTAGTTGCTTAGAGTTGCCGCTTGACGGTAATATGTGAAGATCTCTTGACGGCAAGTCGTGAGGATGGCTTGACGGCAAGTCGTGAGAATTATTTGACGGCAAATAGTGAGAATGTCTTGACGGCAAGACATGAGCATGGCTTGACGGCAAGACATAAGAATGGCTTGACTTCAAGACATAAGAATGGCTTGACTTCAAGACATGAGGATGGCTTGACGGCAAGACATGAAGATGGCTTGACGGCAAGACATGAGGATGGCTTGACGGCAAGACATGAGGATAGCTTGACGGCAAGACATGAGGATGGCTTGACGGCAAGTCTTGAGAATGCCTTCATAGCAGTTTTCGCTCCAATTTTGTTGCGACAAATGTAATTCGTCATATTGTGCTGTTCTGATATGTATTTGCCTTCTAACTGATACAGCACCAACCTTCCCGATCAGCACGCGTTGTCATGGCATTCAAAATGCTGCCACATGACACCTAATTGGCAATTTTATGGCAGTAGTCATGAAAATTGCTGACAACATGTTAACTGCCATAAAATTGCCACTTGGACGTCATATAACAATCAATTGACTACTGCAATGACTACAATTGACTACTGAACAAAAGCTTGTCCTCTCAGTGTACTTCCATCCACTTAAAAGCATCTTCAAACAGATACAAAATAATCCCTTCCAGCCATTTTCCTCCTTTTAATTTTTTTACTCTTAATTCTAATTTTCTAATTTAATTTTAATGAACAGAAATGCTTGTCCGGTCAAAGAGGAAGTAGTCGCACCATTTTGGGGTAATAATACTCGAGGTGAAATTCTTGCATTACTCAACGTCTATCCATTCGAGCAGTATATAAATTGGGAAAAGTGTACAAATGAAAATGAGCAAATGTATTGTCGTAAAGGATGTCGCTGTGAGCAACAATATCGTTTGCATCGTTTACTTGCATATAATCCACTTGATGCATGTCGTGGTATCTTTTCTGATTGGTTTCGATTTCCATCATGCTGCATATGCAAATGCTATGACATACCATTCGACTATCGTGTGACATCGAGAAGTCCTCGGGGTTCGGATCGTGTATTAGATGCCATTAGTGATAATGAGGATGTTGAGAATGATGACGATGACAATTTTGAAAATGACGATGCAGATAGTGATGGAAATTACTATTTTGATAATGACTATGAGAACGAGTAGTTGCGGTTTTACACAACAAAAAATATAGTTGAAATTAATTTATTTTGTTATTAAAAGTTCTTTTTTTAATGATAGCATAAAAAAATAAATTTAAAAACTAGTCAAAATGATAATTTTTATGAAAAAAAATTAAATACACAAAAAGACATCGAATTTGTTCAGCTGCTAGGAAATGTAACTTATAGACAGAAATTTAATAAATTATATGGACAATTTTTATATTAAATTTTGAATGTTTTAATTTTGATCATGTTGTTATTCTTGATCAGAGTTGATCCTGGTATGGGAAGCTGATTTAGGGTAAGTATGTAGATTTATGGTAGGGTTATGTTCTGTTGAGACCAGAGCTTGAAGTCGATTTTTGTATGGAGTTGAATCAACTCAAGTCTACATTTCCATACAAAGTTCGAGTCGACTTCTTCTAATCTAGAGTCAAATCTAGGGTTCGGTCAAGAATCTCAGGCCTATATTTCCTGCAGTTAAGATGCAAAAGCCTGCAGCATTCGGCCCTACTTTATAGTTCGTCCAAGACTGAAGGCTTGCATTTATTGTCAGCAGGTTTTCAGTAGGTTTTGAACGCCGGGTTTTACCGTCTGTCAGTCCACTTTCCTGCAGGTTGCCACCTTCCACAGCTGGCCCCTTCTGCAGGTTGCCATCTTCCGTCATTAGTCCTTCCTGCAGACGGTCACCTTCCGCTCTTTGCCCTTTCTGCAATTGGCCGTCTTCTGCCTGTGGCACCTTTATTACTGAATGAGACGTAATTTGATAGTTTACATCGTTATTAAGAACAATCCTTAGTCAAACTCCAGATTTCCTTATAAAAACCCCCAAAAATCCACTTAACACAACTACCACCACCCAACACAGATGTAGACACAACTGCTCATGAATGAATATTGGGGAAATGACTTTATTGAATTATCCAATTTTAAATGGAAACAGACAGTAAAATAAAAGGAAAAGACAAATATACCTCGAAGCAGTGAATAAAATTGATGGAAAATAAACAGAACAAGAAGATTGAAAATGTGCATTAAAAGATTGGATAATCAAGATTTGACCAGATATATACATAGAAATAAATGTATAACATTGTAGAACCATCAAAAGATGAATGAGTCATGTGTGTGATTTTAGAATGAAGCAGGTATGTTGTGGATTGAGGGGAATTTTTGATTTTTAAAAGGAAGTTTAAAGCGCATTTTTGGAGATTTTTATGGGGTTATTTGCTGGCAATTAAGGGTGAGTCTTAGTGGTTCGGTAGCGGAATAATTACGATGATCGGGACATAATTGCACACTGACCCAGTAAACATGGGTTCGCGACTCGGTATGGAAAGTTTTTTACTAGTCATTTTTCGAATCATATGCACAGGAAACCCCCGGTTGATAGCCTGGCTTTGGATCTGATTTTGACTATCCTCTTGGTATGTTTCGGTAGCTAAATTGCCTTGAGTAAAAGCATTTAAATGATCAAATGGCATAAGGTGTTATGATTTGATTGACATTAGCTTTAGGAATCGATCATGTTGATAACTTTAGAGCGGTCGAGCTTCACAGATGGAAAATACTCCTCTAGGACACCATTTATTACAATTTTGAAGATATACAGCCGATATGCCGCATAAAATTCCAAAAGTGAAAACTCATACCCTAGACACCAAAAAATCACTTACTACACCACTAAGACGATCCAGTCAATCAAAAATTCACAATAATTCTCAACAAAACAGACAAAACATGAACATCCAACCCACTTCATTCCCAATACACATCCACCCAAGAAAAGGCAATCAAACTCATTGAAAATATAATAAGATTTTGTTTTTTTGCCGGAAGCATTTGCTAGGTCAATGATTTTATTTATTTCTGTTACCTTTTTTTTGTGCTCCTCATAGTCAAAACATTTCCCTTTTCTCATTCTGCCATTTATATGCTCGAATAAGAATCAGATGATGATGAAGATAGATTTGTTGCCGGGTTATGGCATCATTTACGGATAAAAAAGATAGAAGATTGTTACAATGGAAAATGTTAAATGCGATTTCAAATTGGAGAAATGAAAGAATTTTGAAGTGTATCATCGCACTTTATTCATTTGATTATTCATAAGATTGAAGTGATAAATGGGAGATAATGGTTGGAAGTTGAGGATGATTTTTGGGGTATGTGTCGGTGGCGCTTTTGAATTTGTAAGCCTTGAGAGAGGTTTTAAGATCTTCAAACCTTTTTTCTGTGGATGATTTGTTCTGGTTTTGTTCCTTCCTAAGCTTCACATAGAATGGAGCCAGCTCCACCACAGAGCTTTTAGTGCTTAATTAATGCTCTTTTATTTATTCTCATGGCCATGGAGGCGGCTTCCAATCCAATTGCTGTAAATAACAAATTCTAACAGGCAAAGAGATCGCTTCTAGATACCATAAGGATATTTGTGCACTAAGAAATCATGCTCTTTGCCACAGCTTCAGCAGAAACTTTGAAACCTTGCAGTGGAGCCTTCATCATTCGCTTCATTCATGTCGCTAAGGCTTGGAGCAAGAGTAAACCACTTTCTCACTTATTTCGTTGCCAATACAGGTCAATTGTGATTCATGTCCTTCCTCAGATGACGCCTGAAGTGGGCTCTATCGCAGTCTTCCGTTTGCCGAATTGCCAATACTAAGTGCAATATTGTCTATTGGTCAGTGGCGTAGCCAGTAAATTTTGGATTTTGGAGTATTTATGATTTCTCGATGTCGTAACCGAGACCGGGAAATCCCAGGAAAGTTACATCAAGTTACATCCCGGTCGCGTCCTGATCCCAATTTTCCGGTATCGTATTTCAAAATTTTAGGAACTTTTCCTTAAGAAACCCTAGCAAATTGGGTGGTTTACCATCCAAGTAAATGATTAAGATTTTAGCTATACTCAAAACACCAGTAAAGTACCAACAATCCCTTAAAATACCAGCTAACTTCTCATTTGATTTCGTCATCATGATTATAAAAAGGTATCTGCAACTATTTACCTATCCCCATACCATTCTCATCCAATTTTTTTACATAATTTTTCTATTTCCTTTTAAAATAGCGGTATTTGACATTTTTCCATCTCTTTTATACTTTTTAATTTACAGACATTCTACATTATCCTGTGAGAACAAAAAAGGAAGAGAGGAGAAAAAAAATAATAAAATAAAAATTTATTACAGCAAAAATTTTCCTCATTGTCGACAATGATGATGCCATTGCGACTATAAACAGATGAAAAAGAAAAGAAAACAATATCAAAATGCTATGTGAGATTCCTCTCGCTGTGTGTTCCTTTCTATCTTCATTTTTTTTATTGCTTCACAATGACACAAGGAAGAATTGAAGGCAAAGGTAGAAGAAAAAAAGTTTAATTATTTTGTCATTCAAGACAATGTGAATGGAAAAGAAATGAATGAAATTTCATTGCAAAATTAAATTTTACTTTTCTTTTAGCATGCTAAAAGGGAAGCAGGAAAATGCTGACAAAAAAAAAAGTTGAATTGAATCGTTTAGAAATAAAAATTGTGAATTGAATTGTTCATTTTCGTTTCATTTGAACCAATAAGTCGTCCTTTTTGCCTGCTTTTGTGTTGTTTTAGCGTGATTTTTATGGAATATGAAGCTTTGTAAGGTCTTTGACTGCTAGTTTAACTTTAACTTGCTTTACTGACTTCAAAAGTAGCTCAGATCGATTTTGATTCATGGTTTTCGTTAGATTGCACTTGAAGCTGGCTTTACCGCAATTACCAATATCAAGTGCAAAATTTTCTCTACCAACAGCCTGTAACTTAGTTTACCTTAACTTACTTCCAAATTCACCATGAAGAGGTATAATCAATGAATTCGTGCATCAGGATGAGAACGAGAGTCATGCGAGAACGTCTAAATTTCGTAACTCTTAAGACAACAGAAGTGAGCAGAGAATGGTCAGAAACCATTTCCTCTTTTTGAATAATCTAGCTAGTCCCTAGAGATGAGTTACAATTGTTACAAAGCGTTTTTAGTTCGATTCTCTTTAAAAGCATTTTGATAGGAGGGGTTGAAAATAGCTATTTATAGATTTACGAAATTTACGGATATTCCCAATCCAAACTTCTTCAATGTGTCCTTGAAATTTAAAGACCCCTAAATCCACCAAAAACACGCTAACTCCATCAAACACCAAAACCACCCCAAACTTATTTCAATTTCGCATCGAATTCGTGACTAAGGATTTATATTTACTTTATTTTTACACAGTCATTGCAACATTGCAAAGTTATTTTCATTCCTTCACTTATTCTTCTCCTTCTTTCTTTTTCGCCTCTTTTGTGTGTATATATAAGAAAAAGGCAAAGTTAATAAAATGTCATTTTCTTACTTCAACAACTTTATTTGTGCATTTTTCTTCCGTTTTCCTTCGAGAATCATTGACTTGAAGACGTTTTTGAATTGAAATTAAATATTAAAGTAGTTATGAGAATGATTAAAATGTCTGTGCTGCATAAGAGTTGATGAGATGGTGTTGCTACATATGATATGAAATTTACAAATCCACATGAGTTGGGATGAAACTTCAAAATAAATTCTCATATCTGATCTAAAAATTGAGATCCAAAATTGCATTTTGTAGAAAATTGCAATTTCTAAATGTTTGGAAATTGTTCCCAAAAATCAGGGGTAAAATATTCAACAAAATGAATAATCCTTGTAAAAAAATGAAGACCAAACTCTTTAATACACTTTCTATACGTGGATCAAACCACATAGTTGGATCAGAAACTCTCCAGTGACGACATTATTAAGGTTTATAAAAGAAGACTGTGAACTGTAAAGGTCACCGTTGCAATTACTAATTACGGAAGTATTCAACCATTCTAGTGTCGATCCACTAAGAGCACAAGACAGGTTGTCTTGACTGCAGCTATTGCAACATTATAACGAGATCGATTTCATATGTCTCCACTTAAATACAATGTCAAGATCGATACATTCTTGGGATAACTTGAACTTGATCCAATTTTGAGAACTCTTACAAAACAGTCATGGTTGTCTATATTTTAGCTATAAATCCTGATTTGCTGTATAAAATGCTTGTTTGCTTTGTGAAAATTCTAAGAAAATCTTTAAAATAAGCTCTTAAAGCTATTGCTGATAAATCTCATCAAATTCTATTTTTAACTCAACCTCCATTCATCATCAACGAAGCAAAAAAATAAAAAATTCAACAACAATTCCTTAACAAACTTCAAATAAACAAATTTTCCATCTCAAATGTCATTCAGTCTCTAAAATGCATAAAAAGAATTAATTTCTTCATTTTTGTTCTCAAATTCAAACAAACATTTTCATTATAATGAGAATTTTTAATTAAGACTTTAAGGTAAATTTTCCATCCATCCTACGTCTTCCTCCCTATCTCGCTCAACAAAGTGTTCATTAAAGAAAAATTCATTAAAATGAATTGTTACAGACAAAAAATAAGAAAAATAAAAGATTTAAAGAAAATAAATGTCTATTTTCATGTAATTTTCTTCATAAAATAAAGGTTTGTAAACAAGATGATTTTTGTTGATTTTAATTGAGAATGGATTTTTGAAAATACGAATATTTAAAATTATTTTAAAATGTAAAGTCAAATTAAATATTTTTCTACTGGGGTTGAATCTGTTTGAAAAAACAATGATTTCATGTAATTTTGAAATTGTTTTTATCATTTTATGTTTTATGCAATAAGGATAAAGTCAAATAAATCACAATAAGCTTTGAAAAGTGCATTAATTAACAAAATTTAATGAAATTATGTATTAAGTAAAAAATGTTCAAGTTGCATTTAATGACAAAATCTCGACAAAATTCGTTTCGCATCAAAAGTGCATTCAGTAAGAAAAAAAGCGCTTCAAAAGTGCGTTCAGTAAGTAAAACGTTCGCTTCAAAAGTGCGTTCAGTAACAAAAAGTTCGCTTCAAAATTGCGTTCAGTAAGAAAAAAATCGCTTCAAAAGTGCGTTCAGTAAGTAAAACGTTCGCTTCAAAATTGCGTTCAGTAACAGAAAGTTCGCTTCAAAAGTGCGTTCAATAAGAAAAAGTTTGCTTCAAAATTGCGTTCAGTAAGAAAAAGTTTGCTTCAAAAGTGCGTTCAGTAAAAAAAGTTCGCTTCAAAAGTGCATTCAGTAAAAAAAAAGTTTCGCTTCAAAAGTGCGTTCAGTAACAAAAAGTTTGCTTCAAAAGTTCGTTCAGTAAGAAAAATTTCGCTTCAAAAGTGCGTTCAGTAAAAAAAAGTTTGCTTCAAAAGTGCGTTCAGTAAGGAAAAACTTCGCATCAAAAGTGCGTTCAGTAAGAAAAAGTTAGCTTCCAAAGTGTATTCAGTAAAAAAAAGTTCGCTTCAAAGTGCATTCAGTAAGTGCATTAGCAATTTTCAATTAGTTATACCAGAGAATTCTCAACTTCCTTACATCCTCAGACACAAAAAAAGAACAGCAGTCTCCACTTAATTTCTCAAAATCATCTCACTACCTGTGAATATTTTTTAAAACTCTCATTAAACATCACTTGAAGGTGCATCAAGTGCTCAGTTATTCCCTTTTTTTATTATTGCATTAAATTCTCTCTGTCTGTACAGAGAGCTTCTTCTTTCTGTTCCTTAATTTCACGGCATAACAACTTCAATAAACTCGCAATTTTCATTGCAAACACTTTTTCTCGTACTCCAGTCGCATCCTTACAACAGGGCTCATGCCAATGGGAGTTATAAAGAACACAAGAGGTAGTAGAAAACAGCAGTTTATATGAGCTTACTCTCGAAAATGAAAAGGAAGTGGAATCTCATAAAAATAAAAAAAAAATTGTGCAAATAAAAAAGCTCATTGCGAGATGTAGGCACAGGGAGGAAGTTAAAGGAAGGTAAAATAGACATATAAAGAAAGAATGATGATGGCTGGAAGGAAGTTGTGTAGGTTGCAATGAGATGAACACAAAAAAAAAGTGTAAAAAACTTTTATCCTTCATCTTATCGTTGTTGCTTCATCAGCACTATAAGTTTTATCTTGCATACAGAACATACGTACTGTTCATATTTATGCTTTGAGCATGCAAAGTGGAAAAAAAAATAAAATAAAAAAATTTAATTACTTTTAAAAGAAAACTAATTTGGGTAAAGGAGCTGAAGGATGGGAAGTGTTGAGACAACAGTAGTGAGGAGTTGAAGGGAGGAACAAAAAATTGTGCAAGCTAAGGAAATTTTATTAATTTTTTACTTTTTTTGTTCCATCACACAAAAAAAAATTAAGCAGATAAGTTAATGAGTTACTTGAGTGTTATTAGGATGAGAGGAACGCATGGAGTGTCTTTGAGTATTCTCATATGAGAGTCTGCATCAATTGTCATGTAAATCTGTAGGGACTTCAAAGGAATTGTTAGTAAATTGCGTTCATTGAAGATCTATCGTCTGATTTATGCTGAGTACCTATATAATTAAATTCTTGAAATGAGAATAATGCAGTTCCAGATCTTGTCTAATATCTGTAACTAAGAGGAGTGTATCCAGGGTGTTTTTTGGGATCAAGCACTAAATTCTTCAATTTGGAAAGGTTTTTCGTGAGTTTTTCAAACAAAAATCCATAAAGATCCCCAAAAAGCGTCATTACTAGCTTCTAATCTACACATTTAGGATTCTTTCTATAGTTTTGCGTAGTCCAAGCCAGTCAATTAATCCAAAATCCAGCCTCAGATCGATTTGACTCTAACATGGTATCTGATTTGGTTTAAATTCGATTCAGGAACTTTATATGCCTTAGTCACGCCTGATTTAAGCCAAATTCAGTCCTGGTCGTTAGAATAAAGTCGGTCTGGGACTAGATTTTTAACCGATCATCCAATTTGTGCTGATTGATGAAACCCAAAGTGAAAATTCCATTAATTTTCCCACATTATTCTCAAATATTAAGCACAACACAATTTGCTTACAATGCAAATAAATGATGAAAAAGTTTACAGCATGTTCATCTCATATCACGTCTCACAAAAAAAAAGGAATTTCTGCAACTTCATTATTTGCACGGAACTCATGCATACACACAAATTAAAGTAAGAATAAAGGAAAAATATCAATAAAGGAACCGGCAATAAGAAGTAACTGTATTTGGGGCACGACATTAAATTACCGAAAACAAAACAGAATTTTCATGTCTCAGCCAATTTTGTGTGAGTCTTTTTTTTTTTCGCGGTACCTCCTTCCTTTCCGTCTCTCAATTACGTGGGTGCTGTAAATAAACTTCATGCAAATATTCACCAGCATAAAAATTGCAAATTTACAATTCATTTGCATATTTTCTCGCTGCTGTTTTCTTTCTTTTATCTATACAGTATTTTTTTTGTTTCAATATGCATGATGATGATGATGGAGATGGGAAATGAAATGCTTTCTTCTGGTGTGTTTGGGAGGGAATTTCATGGTTCATGGCAGTTAAACTTTTGGGGTAACAAATTATTTTTCTGGTATTATTGTTTAAAACAGGAGCTGGAAGATGTCATTTTTGGTAGTTTTTGGGGCCATCTGGTGCTTGAAGAGTCTGGTTCTAGTTTCTGTATGCTGTACATATCCTTAAGCTAGAGCAGTAGTTGGCTACGTTTAATTTTTCAGGGCACATTTTGGTGGTAAGCTCCGACCACAACCGCAGACGGAATTCACATTAGTAAGGCACGACAGGTTGCTCACCAATGGGCTAGTCACTAGTTATACTTACTGGAACCATGTTATGAATTAGTGCGCGGCAAAACGGTTACCCACCAATGAGCTTTTCACTAGTTATACTTACTGGAACCATGCTCAAACTTGGAGCCTAGGTTGCTACAAAGTAACTTCTGTCTGACTCTATTGCTGGCCAAATCACAAAATTTGAACAAATTCTCAGTTTTAACATCTAATTGGCATTCATTCATTACCGTCCTACGCCATGTTGCTATTTA
Source organism: Chironomus tepperi (assembly GCF_022539635.2). Classification (NCBI taxonomy): domain Eukaryota; kingdom Metazoa; phylum Arthropoda; class Insecta; order Diptera; family Chironomidae; genus Chironomus; species Chironomus tepperi. Next base: position 212,784 of record NW_027226245.1, read on the forward strand.
TAGGGGTATTTAAATACAATTTTCAAATAATTGGATTTCCCATAGTTTTCACATCCTTACTCTGAACTTAGTCGACATTACCGGAAGAATCCAATTGAAGCATGATATTTGGATACGTTGTTTGTCCTTTAAGCTGTCCATTTAACAATAAAGCTCATTTAAAGCATTCTGCACAAATATATATCGCGTCGACATAAAACAATTCATGTAAATTAGATTTTTCATTATCATTCACAATTTTTTTTATTGTACTTTACAATCATTTCATTCACAAGTTCCACTCATTGCTCTCTCATCTACGAGAAACGTGATGAAATTTCCTACATAATTTTTTTTTCTCCTGCACTTCAGTTGCCCTTTTTTTCGTGTTGGTACACAGATAGAATATCATTGTTTCATTCAGCACCCCGTGAAATGGGACAATAATGAGCAGTCAAATAGAGCAATGTTGAATACTTAAAATGAGCATATTTTTTTTGCTGTATGTCATACATTATGAGTAATTTTTTAACATTTTTATCTTTTGATATATCCATTAAGTTTGTGGGAATGTGGGTTATTGAGGTTGGGGATGTGACGCAATTCAAGGGGGGATTTGTGGATGGAATTTGGGTTTTGTTTAGCGCATATGGTCTCGTCTGAAGTTGGCAGGGCTCCTGGAGTCGAACACCAAATGGACTCTTCAGTCAGCAATCTAGTGGGAATTTGCGATGGACGCTTGCATTCGTTGAACAGTCCATTCGGACACCAAATGGACCCGTAAGTCCAACTTAAGTGGATTCCACTTAAGTCCGTGTTCAAAATGGATCCTGCCGACTCTTGTCTCATCATTTGCGAATTTAGAACCACAATCAGCTTTCTATTCGAAGCTACACATGCCTTATCCAAAAACACATCAAAATCCATCAAATTCCACAAATTCTAACCCCAATCCATATAAACTGATCAAACCCTTCCACCAAATATTCCCAGAAATTCACCACTAACACTTCAATCATCTCCAAATGTACAAAATACATCCCATCAATCGCTATTCAATTATTCTATACAAAATGTTTAATTTGCATCCCTTTTAAAAGAATCCCATAAATAGGTAGGTAGACAGACAGATGAATATCAAATAATCCCGTTGCTTAACCTTCCTGGAAATGAAATATTCACCGAGAGTAAAAAAAGAGAACCGTCAGCCAGAACGACAAGCGGTAAAGGAATGCTTTTGATGTACAATGAAAGAATGGGAATGAGAAAATTCAGCATGAATGAGTAATATTACATCCATACATACCGTAATGGTCTGATTCAGTAACAAAAAAAAGTATCATCAAGCATTTACATACATGACATTATATTATGAGACCTTTTCTTCAGAGCATCATATCCCATGAGAGTATGTAGGCGGTAAAAAGTATTGTTACAAGCATTATAACATGACTTTAATAGTTTTAATGTGAGAAATCTTTAACGTTGTTGTCTTCTTAACACTAAAAAGCCTCAAAATTTCACTATACGTGCTGTCTAAGGAGGTGGGTTAGACGAGTCGCTTCAAAAAGATTCTCTGACGTTCAGAGTTGCAAAACTGAAGTCGATTATAGGAAAAAACCGTACAATTTCTTGGTAATTTGTATGGCTTTTCTACAAAACCGTACAAATTATTAAGAATTTGTAAGTTTTTGTTTGATTTTTCTTCAAAACCATACAAATTATCAAGAAATTCTACGGTTTTTTGTGATTGATTGTCTTACAAAACCATACAAATTCCAAGAAATTGTACGGTTTTGTCTATTGGGTTTCTTACAAAACCATACAAATTATCAAGAAATTGTACGGTTTTTGTCTGTGACAGGTGCCTGCTTTGCAACTCTGCTCTGAACATTACCATAATATTTATACAAATACACACAAAACATCTATTCTTTCTCTTTATCATCCTTCTTCTTTACCCCCATTTTTATCATATATGTCGAATAGAAAAGGAAGAAAAAAAAAAGTTTAATTAAAACTGGTGTCATATGCTTTTTATGCTCTCTGCCGTCGTCAACAATATTCAAGCAAGCACAAAAATAAAAATATGACGAGAGATTTCACACACATACACACAGCAAGTAGTGGCAATAATGACAACAACATAGTATCTGACATGGAGTGCAAGCAATAATAACAAGATATAAAGGGTGGCAACAAAACCATATGGAGGAGGAAAATGAGTAAGGTAAATGCAGGCATACACACCGAATAAAAAAAATATAAAGGATTTTCATTTTAAAATTGAAACATGTCATAAAAAGTAGTAAGGATGTAGGAATTAGGGGAGTGTGGGGGGTGATTAGGAAGCATTTTTGAAGAAATTTAGCAAATGAGTCGTTCCAAGCGGATCAATGCTGAGGCTCACTTGAACGGAAATTGAGAGGAGTAAGGTTCGATTCCTGCTGTTTCCTGCTTTTTCCTGCTCTTCCCTGTTGTTTTTGCTTTCCTGAATTTCTAATTAATCAGTCAGCCAGCGATAGAGCCAGTTTTAGGCGATATCTGATTGATGCAAGTAAGTAAGTAAGTTGAACTTAACATTGCTTCTAAATAATGTATTCTTCAGCCTAGTTGCATCCAGTAGAATGGAGATAAGGTCAGACTCATCCTCGGAGCAATCGAGAACCGAATGCTAATCACCTGCCATTCAGCCTATACACTAACCAATCTCATGACTATATTCTCAATTACCCTCCCAAACTGCCCCATTAGTTCTCCATCTTTCCTCCAAATCCAGCTACACAAAAAAAATTGGAGCAAAATTAATGTGGATATGTGTAACGTTGCAATCTACAACGAAGATAGGTACAACTTTTTTTTCATCTCTCTCTCTGCACAATCTACATGTGCAAGTGATTTTTGATGTTGACTTATGACATTACAGCAGTAAATGGATTAAATGGAGATACCATCAAAGAGATACGTGTGGTTAGTCTTTCGACATCAATCAGCATTTTCACCTTAAAATGAAATAACAAAAAAAAAGTGACATGATGAGGTTTTTGTCATATTATTTTGATGAGTTTGAGCGATGATTAGAGACTGGATTTGTAAATGGTTCAATTAGTGTTAGTCATGGATGAGATTTTGGTGGGAAATTGATGGAAAATGAAGGGAAATAGCAGAGATGAAGCTAATTTTTAAAGTTTCATAAATTCAAAGGTTATTAAATCTGGAAGGCTTGTTTAAGAGTAGAAGAAGGACTATGATCAGATGCGCAGCCAGATTGGGTAAGAGAGTTTTGAAGTCGGTTTTTGGATTTTTGCCTCAAATACTCTAGCAAATTGAAGAATTAATCAGAGTTCGTGAAGATTGTGTCGAAAAAACTTTGATTGGTTCCAAAATCGATTAATTTAACTGGTAGCTGTTGATCCAGAGCATATCACTTTGAATCGGGAGGAAAATTCAGCTAATTTTAGATACTTGTACGTAAATAGATTCAAAACGCTTGAAGAGGAATCATCTAAAAATGCTGTAGACAAATCATGTTAAGTATTAATGTGCTAAAAAGAGCATAGGGTTGTTCATTGGGGTAAACAAAATGTTTTACGTAGAAAAGATCATTTTGAAAATGATCTTCGGCTGTTGATTTACGGGGGCATGATTATTTGCAGATCACAAAAAAATCCAGAACAAAAAAAGTTTTTGGAAAATCTGATTTTTTCGATCTATTGTTCACGGGCTGTTGTTCTGGAATTATTCAAAAAGAGGGTGGTTTGGGGGGTTGTACGAAGACTGTTGTACGGGAGCTGTTGTTCGGGGGCTGTTGTTCGGGGGCTGTTGTTCGGGGGCTGTTGTTCGGGGGCTGTTGTTCGGGGGCTGTTGTTCGGGGGCTGTTGTTCGGGGTTTGTTGAAGGGTTGTTAAATGGTTGTAAGAGGTTGATGGAGAGTAGTTGAGAGGTTGTTAAGAGGTTGCTGAGCGATTGATCGGGAGCTGTTAAGTTGTTGCTCGGAAATTGTAGGGAAGATGCTAGGGAGTTGTTGAGGGATTGCTGCAGAGTTGAAGTCGATGAGGAGAAGTCCCTGAATACGCCAAACACATCCAAAAATTATAAAAATCTAAATAAAAGTTTCACACAAAAATTTTTTAAATAAATTTCCATAAAAATCTCCAATTCTAATCCGAAAACTCTTCACAAAACTCAAGCTGGTAAGTCAAACAAAGCATCCTTAATAAAATAAACTAAAGGAAACATCCAGAACAAAAAAAAGAATTAAATTTTTAATCAAATATTATCTCTTTACATATCTACCTTTTATTCATTAAAGTAATTAAAACCCCCCTTTTTCCACATCTACACACCTAAGAGCAAGTTACAAGCATAAGTGCATAATTTAACATTCAGATATGAGGTTGAGACTAAATGAATGGATATGAATGTTAACACGAGAATGACAATAATTTAATAACGACACATGATATTGCTATATATATGTATGTAAAGCGATACATCTGCTGTTGACTGTAAATGTTAGTATTTTAGTATAAAATGAAAAATTTTTCCTTCAAATATTAAATTTTTTACTAGTTCAAAAAAGCAGGGAATGAATGAGAAGCAACAAAAAATTCAATTTTGCTTTTAGCACACAAAACACTTTCTTCTTCCATTCTACAAGTTTCCTCATCTCCGATGTGTTTAATTAAACAATTAAGTTTGCATGTTCACGTATTTATATACACAAGTTTTCTCTTCTTTATTCCTTTACGTTTCAACAGTCAAAACTTCTTGTGCTTCATTAATTGCTATAGCAAACATTTATATTTGGATGATGGTACAGAAAAAACCTTTTTTAGTGTATAATTTTATGCTTTTCATCCTTTGTGGTGATTTTGTCAGAAAATTTATGGGAAATAAGTGGGTCATTTGCAATACTAAAAGTATTGAGTTGAATGAAATTAAAGGTTGAAAATTCCTGAACCAAACAGGACACCGTGTTCGCTAGGGCAACGCTACATGACCGTGTTAGCCGTAAGATGCAGAATTCCTCTGACCGCATCTTGATTGCTGATTTTGATCCTTTTTAATGACGAAAAATATGCCGCATTGTGCAGCTCGAGTCACTCTTATGATCAAATTACCTAGACAAATCAGTTGCTATCGAACCTAGTCCTGTTTACCTTAGCTTGCACTCTTTGTACAAGTTGATTTCCAAAATCGAATTGTGATTTTAACAGACCGTTAATGATACTCACGTGAGTTCATTGCCGAATATAATGAACATATGATTTTATTCCTAAATCAATATCCAACAGTCACTAAGTTTCTGATTTAGATTAAGTTGTTCAGAATTTGCCTAAATTCAGGGGCGTATCAAGACTCTGAATAAATTTGTAAAACTCCCGAAAAAGGAAGAAAGAGGATACATAGTTTGACCCAGACTTAGCAGGACTCCAATTTGGAGGTAATCACATCGATTTGTACAAATTAGGTGACAGAAGCCATCAACAGAGTGATGTGAAGACGCCTCCACAGGAGTTCGGACTCCAAAAAAAGTGGACTTCAGGACCTCGTCCAGAAGCTTTTTTAAAAACTTTTGGAATTCGGACTTCCAAAGTCATGCCAACTCTAATTTGACCTAAAATACCAAAATAGTGTCCTCACATCGGTCTAATCTAGTATTTTCTAAGCTTTAAAAAGCAAATTCAGCTCAAGATTCAAGTTGAATCATCAATTTAATGATTATTTGCCCTATTGCGTATTGAGCTACTTACTGCTTATTTTACTACTTAACATGACCAGACTACAACGCAACCAAGCTACCATCATAAAAATCACATCAAATTCCCACCCAAAATTCACCTAAGGAATCAGAAAACAAACATGGATAAAAGAAGAAAAACTTTTTCCTCACACTTTCCTCAAACTACAAAATTATAGAAAATTCATTTACCATCCCATAAACTAGTATTTTCTTGTACACATCCATATATCAGAAATTAGTGATTGAGAGAAAACTTTCGACATGTTTTTGGCTTCTTGATTGATCGCACAACACAAAAAAAAATTAATCAAAGGAAAAATTTTCCAATTTTATCTAATGAACTGTTCAATATGACATGACGATAAATTGGAGTTGATTCCAAATACAAAAAAGCAGCAACTGGAATGAGTGGATGAAAATGTTCATAGAGGTAGTTGTTAAATATACTCATACGGTCGTGGTTTTGGATTAAATAAATGTTGAGCATTGAAGGTAAATATCGTCAATATTAAAAACCACATATTTGCTGTGCAGTTCTAGTTTTAAATAACACATGAAAAATATTGGGAAACTTTCCAACAAAATATTGTAAGGAAAATTAAATGGATTGAAACTTTCTGGTGGTTTAATTTATTGAACTGGATTTTTTTTTGGATGAGTATTTTGTTGTGGATTTGAAGTTTGTCTGTTTATTGTTAGGTATAGATGTGTATAGATTGTTAGAGAGTTGCCAGAAATTTTTTAAGGATGAGGCTTGTATGTAAATCCAAAGTATTTAGTGGAGATTTTTTTTGGGTTTCTTTCTCTTGAAAGCCCTCATCAAATTGACGAATTGTGCAAAAGAGGTGATGGGGTTGATCCTAACTTCCTATGTCCATTATCTGACTCTCCTGGTACGTCAAGTTCTACGGAATCACACTGCATATTTCACATTTTATGAAGCATTTTAATGATTGGTTATTTAGAGACCTAAGTGATTCACTAGGATATTTTGATACGCAGGTTCGATTCCCACTCGTACAAGATCAGTTTCTCAAGGAAAGGGCAGGCTTTGAATTGACAAGCAAGACCATATTTATGACATTAAAGCATGTGCATTTTGCCAGTTGTGGAAGTCTCAGGGTAGGACTTTAGAGATTGCGAATTCGATTCATTATCATGGCTTCCAAAGTAATGAAGGTTTATGTCAAATCCAACAGAAGGCAAATTGTCTTAAGGGTAGCTCGAAGTCGACTTGATTTTGTATTAAATTCGCACTATACTTAAAATTAGAGGTGTGGTGTCTTAGATTAAAGCTCTGAACTCTCAAGTCAATTTTCAACTCTACGTCCATAACTAGTCTAAATTTTATGCGCGTCATCATCCTCAGCTCCACCAAACCATCTCCAACTTTCATCACAATATCACATCTCATTTATTCGAGTCAACATTTTCATGCCAATAAGTGTTAGAATAACAAAAAAACAACTTTTTTCTTCTGAAAGTGTAAAACTTATGCATATCTATATATGCATGCACAACCCTTTTCTCGTTCATTTTTCAACAGAAAAAAACTATAACTGGTAACTTTATAAAAAGAACTACGAGTTCTTGGAAGGAGAAAAAAGGAAAAGGCAAGATTGATGTCTCCAAAAAAAGAAGGAGAAATTGTATGAATAAAACATTAAGCTTTCATGCCTCAAACGATAGGAATTGAGAGGAGGAAATAAAAATATTGATGGAAATTCTTGCAAATCATTGTGAAATTTAATGCGATTATCCCTTGAACAGGAATCAACTAAAGAGATTGAAATTTGTTTTTCAAAAAAAATCAGTGCTGAATTCAATTCTGAACAGTCAGTGCCAAAAGATGTTTTGAGGGAAATCGCATTACAGAAATTAAATGTTGTAAATTGAGAACTGTTTAATTTATTGATTTTGTGGATTGAAAGTGATATTTATGGATAGGGATGTGATTTATATTCTGAGTGACAAACTGCAGTTAATCTTTGCTTTTGGAGTAAACTGCTGAACTTCATTTATGTACGATTTCTTCAAATGTTCCAGTTATCCCAAATTCATTTCTGAACTTATCCCGGCAATGAGAGTTTTTCAGTTTCAAAGCACTTCTGTGGCAGCAGCATTCACGGATCACAGTTGATCTGTTCGGCCAGCAAAGTAAGTAAGGAAGTAAGCTGGTTTAAAACTGTCGAATTTTTAATATTCGGATCTAAAAAGGAATAGTTGACTAAATCTCGACCTTTATATTTAAAATCTAGTAAATAGTCATATCAGGGGCATATTCAGGAAGAAAGGGTTTGAGCCCCTTCCCCCAAAACCCCTTGGATATATGTGTATCTAGCACATAGCTCCATGTCTTTAAAAAATGAGAGCATCAAAAATCCACTGAAAATACCAAAAAACTATTACGCAATCAAACCCCGCTATTCCCAACTCCAATAAATCCATCCCAAACTTTTTTTCACAATAGCATCAACAAAACAGCTCAAAATATTCTCCAAATTCCCTCAACCATCCTCAATTTTTCTTCCTTAACTCTTAAATGTAAATCCACTGCTGGAATAAAAAACAGCAAAGGAGATTTTCTTCATAAATTCATGTCAATTTTCTTCCTTTTCTTATTTTTTGCCACACATTCGTCCTTTCCTTCTGAGCTCCTCACAAACATCAATTTACGTATAAGAAAATAATAAAATCGATTGAATGGTCAACTAAGGATTATCCAAAAGGAGATTTTTTTTCATGTGATTGATTGCACTTTGCACATTATTACAGTAGATAAATAAGAGATCTTTTGTTGCTCATTCAAGTAGATACAGAGTAAAAAAATAAATAATTTGGTTATAGCATTGGGGATCAATTAAGTCGTATCTATTTAGATTATGCTGCATTGGGAATAATTATGTAATTCATTAGAGCTTTTATGAGGTTGAATGGATATAGTCAGATGGCTTAATTTATATTTAATACAGTACAATAGTTTTTGGGAATATTCAGTATCGGTTCTATTATTACATTACACTGCAGATAGCAATTAAGGATTGAAGATATTTTTTGTGGTGAATTGTTGGAATCAAGGCAAATGGTGCGCAGTTTTTGAGGATGTGAATTGATGGAATTTTAGAATAGTTTTGAGGGTCTTAGTCAGTGTTGTTCAAACTGTGCGTTGTTGAGTTCTTTTGAAAATGCCATGAACTGCATGCTGTGTGTTATTTTGGTCGATGGTTACCTCTAAAATGGGCCGTAACTCTATGTATAGTCATCGAGGCTACCTCCAAACTAGGTCGTAGTTAATATGGAAGGAGGCTAAGTTGGCAGAGATATTGTCACACTTGGTATTGACAATTGGCAAAGGACTGTCAGCGGACAGTCAGCGATAGAGCTGGTTTTAGACGTCAACTGAGACAGAAAATGAATAACAGTTGATCTTATGGCCAACGAAGTAAATAAGTAAGATAAGAAGTACCTAGCTTCGGGCTATTAGATTCCTGATTCCTGATTCCTGATTTATAAGCAAAATGATACTTCATATCAGTCGCAAATCGAGTTGAATAGGCTGTTAATAGCTTGTGTAGTGTCGTAAGCATGGCTGTAAATCCATAAAATATTGAAAAACTCTTTATTGTCATTAAGAGAACTATTTTTGATGGGAATTGAACCAAAGTCCTCCCAAAAGTCAGGGATTCAAATTTCTGTTCGGCTGCCTAACCAATTGGCCACAGAAGACTTCATCTTGCACTGACAGACTAACCTCTATATGTATGACTCGATACCTTACACGATACCTTACTCGATCCCTTACTCGATACCTAACTCGATACTCATTGAGATATCTTCTACTCCAGCATCACATTATGCATTTCATTCAGTTCAACACTAACTAAATGACTACGACCAGGATTAGTGGTTATGAAATTATAGCAATTCTGAACACTCAACTTACACTCGAAAAAATCCAAAACCATTGCAAACATTATTTTACTCTATTAGATTAGAAACAGCTAAAAGCTAAACTACCAACTTAAAATAAAATTACCAGCACATACCATGCTTCCCCGCCAATAAAAAAAAATCAAATTACGATATATTCTGCTCCAGTTAATTTAAGCAATTTTCTAAAAATTTCTTACATCTCTTTATTGAACATCATTTTACTTTATTAGATGATTGAAATAATTCCGTAGATCGTAAAACCCAAAATAATCTAAAATTACCAAACCATACTTCCATCCTCTGCATTCTATACTGTAATGTCTACATATCAATGAATATTATTCCTCATATCTGGTAAATTACTATACTCAATTCAAAAAGTCTCAAAATGCAAATCATTTAATAATGACTATCGAGTCATCTTAATTGAAATGGTTACTGCATGTGTTAATTCCTCTGTTCAAATATTGAAGCTTGATATGCATTGTATCGATAGATATGTGAGTGGATGCATCCAATTCGATTATTGCAAATTTACAATATTCCTCATTGACTTTTGTATCCCTTTTTGCGGTAGAGAGATTTATTCTCAATTTTATTATTTGATGTCGGAACTGACGTCAGTTCTGTTGTGTCGATATCAATGTTGGAAATGGACATAATGATTGTGTTGTGAAAATTAAAGTTGGGAGTGTTATGGGAGAATTGGTCAATTGTTAACTGATCCGAATATGTAACACCTTAATCGATTTGAAATCAAGCAGTAGGCAGGCGTGACTATAGAAATGGTGCTGAATTTGACGTCGGTCTGTCGGCCCGTCCGGGCATATGGTGCATGGCAATTCCAAAGTATTTGTGTGTGTAGCATAGGAAGTCGCTTAAGGCATGTTTGAGCACTCTATTTGCATACGTCTTAGGCGATGTGCTTGAGGATACGACTGTCTATGATACAAGTGCTGCAGCACACAGGTTGCCCACCACTGAATTAACCGATTAATGCTATTCAGGAGAAGGTTGTCCTAACTTTTGAATACATACATCCGACGGCCACAACTCTGAGTCTTTGGGACGGTACCTAGAGCATTTGAATAGGATATACCCGAGTCCCCAACTCTTGGAACCAAATGTCATCCAATTCACATGACATATTCTTAAAACATTCTATAAAAGCCGAAATTCACGCAATTTTTGCAATATTTTCTCAAAAATTCCACAATTTCTTATGCAGCAAGCCACAACAAATGTTCCTTATTAATAAATCTTCATTGTCTTAAGATTCTCATGTTAAAGATTCTGAAAATTTCTTATCATCTTGCTCCTTATTTCCCCAAAGAGACAATAAATTGTACAAAATTATCAATTAATTTTCATGCATAAGAATTTCAATAACACAAAGCCAAGTCACATTGTAATATCACATGTAAGATAAGCAATAAAACTCCTTAATCATCAAATCTACGTTCGTATGAAGATAAATATCCAACATATCGTCTACATTTTATACTTCATTTAATTAAAATTAAACAAAAGTGAACAGCAATTTAATTTATTGTATGTGAACATTTCTGGATATACTTTCAGTATTTTAGCATTTTCGTAATATAATCTACATTTAGATGCATTTGCCATATGTAACCTATCTATGTGGAGCATAAGTACATACATTAAATTTAAAAGTGGAGAAATGAGTGAAATTTAGGAGGTATTGTGTGAAGTGGTGGCTAGAACGCATATATTTTTGGAGGAAAGTCAGAGTTGGCATGCAAGTGGATATAAAAGACAAAATACTGAGTGAATATAAAAATCGTTGAATGATGACTTCCTCAGCCTATAGAAGGTGAATGAATAAATGGCAAAACGCGTCTTTTGTCTAACCTGAAGGTAATTTGGAGCTGGAAATCCCCGAATTGCGATTTTCTATTAATCGATCCAAAATTCAGTACTAGACATGATTAAGTCATCAGGTTTTAAATTCCATCTGACATCAAGTCAGAGTCACGTCTGCCCGAGTAAGTAACACATTTGGACATTGTAAAATGATGAAATCATAAATTAGGATCATTTTTCCTGCTTGCTTCCTCTGTTAAAGGATATTCATTCATATATTCTCTTGAATGGAGTTGTTTCACATCTCTTGAATCCCCCAAACACACTCATGAGTATGTTCAGAGAATTATGCATGTTCAGTTATATTGATTGAGTATACTCATTAACATGCTCATTTAAAGGATTCAATTGAGGACTTATTTGGAGTTATTTGAAGTGTGACTCATTGCAAATTTAATTGCATGAAAATTAGAAGAGTCTCCCCGAGTGCTTCAATGCCGCAAACCTTAAAAATGAGTCCAAATCAGTCATCACGGTGTCGATAGGACAACTTCGAATCTTACAGTTAGGACGATGATGTAACGGTGATCTGTTGAACACGTTGTGCTGCTTCAGCTATCTAGCTAGAGTTGTTGGATCTGGATGGATTCTACAGCTTCATAATGTCCAATCGACAGCATGAACACTTAAATTGCATTCCTCATCACTAAACCTACCAATTACCATAAATATTCCAATTTTATAATGATGTACAGCTTATATTTCCAATCAATTTACTCTAAAAAAAAGTATTCCAAAACAAATTTTCCATCATCAAAAAGAAGCCATTTCATAATGAGAACTTTCCATCCAATTGGTCAGCCACTCATTAAACCTAAGTACATAATCACATTTTTGTTGAAATTTAATGCAACATAAAGAGATGAAAAAAAAGAAATTTGCTTAATAAATTAAGTCTAAAAGGAAAAGTGGTATGCACATCCATACATATATCTGGTTGAAAATGGAGCTAGAGCAACACAAAAAAAAAGAACCCGGAACGGAAGAGAGCATTCATAAAATTTTAATTAGTATGGTAGTCTTACATAATGATCGTATGAGGTAAAAACACTTAATTCTTCATTCTATTATAAGGCACATCTCCACATCTCTCTCATTTTCTTATATGTGAATGAGGTTTATGGGTAGCAAAAAATTTATGAATGCATGTGGTCATGTGAATTATGCATGAATTCACTTATTGTGCACTTAGGATGAGATGAAAAATGATCGAATTTTTTTGTGTTTGGGGCTAATGAATAATGTTGAGGACTGACACAAAAAAATGCCAACAGCATTGCATTAGTGGTGGTTGAAAATATCTAACTGAATTTTGCAAGCATAAAAATCACTAAAAATACACAAAAAAAACTCATACCCGCTCTCTTTCTCACTCTCATTTCCATCTCATGATGTCGACAACAAAAAAAGTATATTTTAAGACATTTTTAAACCACGTGGTTGCCAGATGTGAATCGCCTCGACTTTTTTTTTTTTCTTCAACTTATTTATTGCTCTCTCACCACGACAAAAACTGACATTGCTGGGGTATTAGGATGAGAGAATATATCGTTATATATGGAAGGTTACTATCGCCTTTTTTTTTTTAAAAAAATATTTCTTTTCTTACCTCCAACGTCATTTTTTACCACCACTTGTGAGAACAAAAACAGAAAAAAAATGAAATTTCCGTCTGGGAGAGAGCGAACATGAGGTTCTGCTGGAAAGTCGGAATTGTAATGGTTAAGGGATGTGAGTAAATGTGCGCATTTCTTGCTTGTTTTGTCCATTTGCTTGCTTATTTTGCTGGACGTCTGGTCAGTTGTGATCCAAAGGCTAACTGAGTGTTGGGAGAAGGAGAATCACTTGGCATACAAGTATAGAAGGAAGACAGAGTAACAAAAAAAGAAAATAGAGAAAGTACCCAAAGGGCACAATGCAGTGAATCGCATCATTTTATCATGAAAATAGGTCGATATCTCCAGTCAAAGGGACCATCAGGCAAATTCGCATCTAATCGTTGATTCGACGACAGAACAATGCCTTGGAAAATACAATGTGCTGCTCCGGGCAACCATTTTAGCCAGGAACAGAAAGGTGTTCAACATTAACATTTTACGCCCTATATCATAGTGGATCAATAGAAACTATCTCAACGAGTCCTGGTATCGAGTGGAGTTTGTAATATCGAGTCATATGCATGCGAATATGGCAAAATGTTAGTAAGACATTCTGTGGCTGAGTGGCTAGTCAACAGACCACAAATCTGTATTATTCATTTTGTGAGGACGTGAGTTCGATTCCCACCAGAGACCATTATATAGAGTACCATTATATATTTCAATCATTATATAGAGTAATGTCAATATCCCTAAGTCTCTTCGTTGATAAGTTCAGTCCGGTTCTTACTATTTGTTAAAGTAAGTAAATAATTAAGCTGTCGATATGGCAAAGATTTGCAAAATGCTCAGGACATTCCACATTCCTTAGAATAAAGTCTGAAGCTAACTCATGAAACATTCCGACAACCATTGCTTCAAATTGTCTTCATTTTACTTCAACGTCCTATAAACCGAATTCTTCTACATCTACTTTTTCTACAAAAAAAAAATACCCAAACTGAAAACTAGCACACACCATCCAAAAATAAAACAGTTCACATCTTTCTTTCTTTTTTTTGTTCCTTTCATCATTATTCACAACAGACCTCCGCACATTTTCTAACAATTTTTATGTATTTTAGGTACCATGGCTATATATCTACAGATATTACAGCTATCGTCTCTCTCTCATTTTTTTTCGTGTATAATGCAACTATTACTGCTTAAGTTATCTCGACGGCAAACACTATTCCTCTATGCACTCTCCAAACACCAGAAACAGCATCAAGCAGAAATGTTGAAACTTAATACAAATTTTATGATTTTTCAACATGTGCAAAAGATGTGTCAGAGTTACGATGCTGTCGGGTATAAAAAAAAGAAAGAGAATAAGATAGAGTATAAGAAGGAAGAAATGGATAACAATGCGAATGCTGAATTATTCTTTCTTTTTTATTCTTGCTCATCTTCCTTATATGCTGTATGCATTATATTATACTTTTAATTTAAACTTTCATATCCTCTATGGAAATGCCTCTGCTTACTGAATGAAATAAGATATGTAAGGATGGAACAATTCACTTGATGGCTTGTAAACTTTTATTTCAACTTCTTTTGTGGATGGACTTTATTAAAGTCATATGAGTTAATAATGAGACATGGGATGTTTATGTGATGATTATGATTAGCTTTAAGTGTTATGGTTGGAATTTAAATTAATTGCATGATGTCTTTTGTTTGTCTGAAATAGTATTGTAAATCTAGGCTAGACATCAAATTCTAGTAGTCTAGAATGAAGTTGTGAATCTGGAAATACGCTGAGAAAATTTTGACTAGTTTTAATGCTGCTCTATGATCCACGGTCTACTATATTTAGGTCTAACCCGATCAGAACAGTGTAGTTGCTAGTAGTGCAAGTTGACAGCAACAAATGTCAATTCAGTAATCCTGATTTTGAAAAGAAAAAAAACAAGTCATCCTGAATATTTAGTGTCTAATTTAAGCCATTATAGTCTCAAACTAATATAAAGCCGGTCTTTAACGTATTTTCAGGTTTTCTACACAATCCCGAGTGGAGACAAGTATGTTAGAGCTGATCATCAATTGGACATTAACTTGCCATCAACTAGTTAAATACCGTATTTTTGTCCGCTCACGATTAAGCACTGGATTAAATGTTCATGAGACATTATTGAATCAAATAGCTCAAATGCACTAAAATCTAGGTCAACTGAGATCCAAAATGCGTTTACAGGTCCAGGTATAATGTGTCATGCTCTGATATAGTTACGAAGCACTGATCAACATGGTAAAAAGTTGTCTTAATGTATCAGTAACTCATGACTTACTCATGGCTAGAACTTCTATTTGCATAATTAAAGTCATACTTATTAATTCACATGAAACTTAAAGTTCTCAAAACTTCAGCTTCCCAAAAACCCAATAACGACTATCTTCAAAAAGCCAAAACTTTCATGTCTGTATCATATTTTCCCCAATTTTCTATTAATTATTCGCTATACATCATTAAATTTTCATCATCACAACATGAAAGACATGACAAAAATTGGTAACTCAAGCAATATTTTGGTGCTGACAACACAACACGTTGTTCAGCATATTACAACTAATAACACATTCATGACAAAAATTTCATATTAATTCATTAACCAACCATAAAGTTGGAAATTGAAAAAAATTTTCATGTAAGAATGATAAATTTTATACAAAATAAGAATTATTAAAAGAATGTTCAACTTTCTCTTCACTAGACATCCTTAGTTCTGCATAGTTTCATCTATCATATGTGTCTGAACATGTAAAAATAAAATTGTATGCAACTAAAAACCAATTTAAATTCAGCTTGGAACTGCAAAAGAAAAGAAAACTTTTTTTTTATATGCATGCAAGCTTTCAACAATCCTCTTCCTTTTACTTCCCAGTATCAAATTGAAATTTGAGAAAATTGTAAAAAAATTTTTTTTTCCTTTTCTGTTTCCTCTTATCATTTTTTTTTATTCTTTAAATTCACTGACTGTTTTGCTCAAATGAGAATTAAGAGGATTTTACTCTTATGGGAATATGAAGGAACGAAAAATTCATCCTCTTTCGATAAAATTAAGTACACTATCTGCTCTATTGTCGATGTTATGAGAAAGAGTTGGGGAGAAGTAATGGGATTGGTTGGGTGTGGATGAAGCGCATTTAATGGATAATAAATAAAATGTAGCTACCAGGGCATTGCTAAATAGTCAAGAGAGCTCCGCATTGACGACAAGACGTAAGAATGCCGTGGTGACATCGTGGCGACTGTTTCTTGCTCATTTTCATACCCAAACATAAAATTGGCCATATCGTGCTGTTCGAGAGACTAAGTAAGATGCCTCGTGTGAACAGGAACAGAATACAAAAAAGCAATAGACAAACTTGAATAGACTAAGACTGATCATTGAATTTATCTAAAGGTTTTCTGGTCCCAAAATTGTAACTATGCTTCACTCCATTTTTCTAAGCATTTCTATTCATCTATTCTTCTGTGATTCTTTTATTTCCATCAATTTTCAAAGATCGACGAAAAATCACTCCGAAGTTCACTAAATGTCCTGTGACTTCGTTCTTGCTGTACCATTGAATGCTTCGCGGACGATCGAGGTGCATATGTGCCAAGAAATGAACTTGAATGGATATATTAAAGGACTTTTCAAACAGCCCTGTCTGAAAGGTGACTGCCTCAGGATAAGAATGGTAAGGTTTATACTTATCATATCTAAACTTAACATAGACGGAAATGGTGTCGAGTCAACTCTTCCAAACAAATATACGAATCGAGCTCTAGGTCTGTACTGGATCAAATACTGAAAATATCGAGCTCTTAGTCTAGCTCAGTATTTGGCAACCTGCGAGCCGGGGCGGAAATATGAAGTATAAAAGGATGCCCAAAACTGGTCTAGTTAAACGGTATTCGACTCATTACTACAGTTTGTACTTTTACAGTTTCTCCCATCAATATGCACTCCAATGTGCAACATTGTAAGCACAAACATCCGCCCTCAACATCTCCGGAATAACCGTTAAGCTCGAAGTCATTTCAAGTCAAAAAATGTTATTCTATCAACTCAACCAATTCATAAAAAATATTTATCAAAAAGGAAAAGGAACAACAAGAACAAAAAATGTTCCATGCAAGAGAATGCTTGTTCCATTAGGTAAGCAAGTGGAAAGCATCAACAGCAGTCAAAGCATGCAATAAGCAATACACCAGCATAGAATTTTTTCAATGATTCAATTGAAAACTCTCATTACACGCTAAAGTAAACTTGACTTTATAAAATTGAATGAGAAGTAATTTTCCATAAAGAATCGAGGAAGGAGCGGATGCATCAAATTACATAAAAAAAAGTAATGAAATCGTTTGAAGTATCATAAGAACTCTACATAAAATTAATTTAATGATATAAACTCTTTTTTTCTTTATTTACCATATTGAATTATGCTCATCTCCCTCGACAACGATAGAACATCATTTTTTATGAGTCTCGTTCGAAGACATGAAGTTTGAGAAAATAATTTTTCTATTAATTCTGTAACGGAATATGAAAAGAATTTCCTGAAACTAATGCTTTATAAGCGTAGCGACGATGTTGTTTTTTCTATAAATAATTACCTACATACCTATCTAACTATAGAATTCTTTAAGTATCTAGTCAGTCATTGTGGAATTGACTATGTAAATAAGGAGGGACGAGAGAATCTTTTACTTCTTCTTTTTATGTTCTTGATGCTAAGCTTATGAAATGTTGATTGCTGTTGAAATAGGAAATGATAGAAGGGGTTTTGAATGCAGTTTGTCGGCTTATGTTGCTTTAGGACTTTGGGTGTTAGGGGTAACTAGGGTATGAAGGCATATATGAATATTGTTATTGATACTTTAGATTTACTATGATTCATGGCTTCTCTAATATGGCGTCTAAATCTAACTCTATTGCCTATCTATTGCAGGCTGTCTTTTGTCAATAAACAACACCAAATGACTCACTGTCTCAATCAACAGTCTCTTTTGAAGATTTGTTTAGACACCCCAAGTACTCTTTTGTCATCTACAAAAGGTTCTTAAGTCTGTTTAATCAATATTCAGTTTATAGGATCATCTTTTAGTTCTCGTTGCTTCTTGTTTCACTTCAAGTTTGTGATCTATTCTTAATACCAACGGCATTTCCGAGTTGGCATTTACATAGGATTCGGACTAACAGTGCTAATTTCAAGACAAATTAGGGACAAGGACTTTGTAATTATTCTTCTTGAATTTTAAGTTTCTTTAGAGTGATTATCAGAAATTGCAGGACCAATTTAATAGTCGTTTTTTAGGAAGTTAACTTTCTAATTCAAAAATGGCTTATGAACAAAGAAATCGATTCAAGTTCTGCTGAAAAGCCAATTTTTCTCGACCTTTTCAATTACAACCTTAGTCAACTTCCATAGACAGTTCCAAAAAATTCCCCACAACATCCAATTAAAAATGCTTCATATCCACTCATTTCCCAAACAACATTCTCAATACACAAACTTTATTTCTGTTCATGTCATAATGTATAGCTGAAAGGAATTTACATCTTTATATTTTTTCCTCTTCTTCATCTACATTTGCTGTTCAAAAAGCAATAATTTTCAGCCTGTGATACTTAAAAAAGGTGACGAGATTAATGACACTTTATTTTTTCACCTAAAAATAGACAATGGAAAAATCGTGAACATTCAGTCATGTTTTGCCTTTTTTACTCATTTTCATTAAGATCACATTTTTTTGATTTTCTGATGATGGTGCCGATAAGCAATTCGGGGAAGAAAGCGGGAAATAGACTTTTTTGGAAAGTGACATTAAAAAAAATTGAAATTTATAGCTGTACGATTGTGTTGAAATAAATGACACAAAAATTCCACTCTTGATATTTTTACATTGAATTATTGAGGAGCACAGCAAGGCATTGACACACGTTTATATACTTACTTACTGGAACCATGCTCTGACTTAGAGCCTAGATTATTACAAAAGGCCTTCCATCTGACTCTGTTACTGGCCACATCACAAAGCTTGTACAAATTCTCTTTTTGGACATCTAATTGGCATTCCCGCATTACTGCTCTACGCCAAGTTGCTTTTGGAGCACTAGGGTGTCTTTCTCCTTGTGGATTCCATCACAAGGATCGCCACAATCGCGGTGAAACAAGTTTGTGTTGAAAGGTTTCTATGTGCCGGACGAAAGGTTCCTATGGACCGCCTGAAAGCGGATTAAGAGTGTCAATGCCTTTGAGCCACAGCACACAGCCACACACACATCGACAGCATAAAAATGAAATAATTTGTTTTATTGCTCAATTAATTCAATTCTAACGAATACAATGAGGATTGACATTAATTTTTAATGGACGTAAAATCACGTGTCATTTTTTATATCTATTTCTGGGCGTCCTCCTGCTTATATAAAACACACGCATTTATCCGCATACATAAGAAAATTGTCAACATCAATAATAATAACAGTGACAGGCACTAGGAACAAACTAAAATCAACATTTCAAGCTACTTGAACCAAAACAATAAGCAAGAGATAGCAGAAATAATTTTCATGATGCTTAAAGGAATGAAGAAAGTTGAAAATGGAGGAAGAATAAGGAGGTTATAAAGAAAACAATATCATTGCTTATGGCGATATAATGTAGAAAAGATTGTGTATGGCATTTCAGTCTTTATACATATAGTCGTAGCATATTTCTCCACTCTTATCATGGCTGTTGCCATTAAAATGTAAATTAAAGCGACATTCCTTGGAAAAGAGATATAAAAAGAAATACAAGAATAAGAGATAGATGTGGAGGAGGGAGTGAGGAATTAATGTGAGTTTGAGATTATACTGGTGGTGGAATCGTTGAACGCATTTAGAATTGAAGGAGTGGATTGGAATGGGATTCTTGTAATGGTCTATCAACGGTCTATCATTGAGTGTGCAGCAATAATGGGGATACATAAAATGATTAATTTATATGCGACACTTTCTCGTATAGTGGAGTAACCCCAGATAGCTCAGATTTAGGGTCGCAAGACCGGAAATCGTGGAACATGGGTTCGATTCCCAATCAGAATGCATTACTCGTAAAAATCATTTATCTGTTAGATCTGCAAGGAGAGACTAGCTATAGAGTGCTCGTCTGCCAAATTTATTGATCCAAGGCTCAATTTCTGGTAAATGAAGTACGATTTGGATGCCTCAAAAGAAATAAATTCTCATAATTCAGACCTTGATCCATAGATTTGATATATATGCTTTACAATGTTAATGACAGTCTACCAAACGAAGGTTCAGTGTTGAACACGAATGTTGTCTTAGTCTTCACTCAGTGTTGTCCAAATTTGTTTGTGCCACCGCACAATTCGGTAGCGAGTAACGAACGATAGCGTTCCTTATAATCTTATAATCATTAGAAAGGCAGAAAATAGCTGAAAATTCAATCCCAGAGCGATTGACTCTTACCAGAGGCCAGATCAGATGAATTTCATCCGGAGTCCAGTTTCATGCCACTATGAGACCGCATGATCCACCTTTTCTAAGGCATATGCCTTCCGAGACAATTTAATGGGTAACATAATGAGTACCGCTATTTAAATGACTGTATATAGTGCTGCATGCTCTAAAAACTATCAAATCTCTTCTATATCTTCAAAAAATCATCAACTTCCACAGAATCCAAGACAAAATGCCAACCATTCACCATCAAAATTCCAGCACTTCACATAGCAAAATTCTCAAACGAAAAACAACTGTTTTTTGGTGAATTGTAGAAGCTTAGGTCTGCTTATGCATGTAGATGTTTATTAGTTTTCTTGTATTGTTTGCTAACTTTTTCAAAAGAAGAGATACATGACAACAATGGAAATGGAAGGAAGTCTGTAAAAAGCGAAGAAAATTGTTCTCAAGAACTACATTTTGCTGCATTAAAAGGGGTTTGAAGCTTACAATTTATTGTTCGAATCTAAATGCTCAAAATTGTAATTCGAAACTTTTTCCTGTGCTTGCTGGCTGTGAGGGGGTTGGAAAGAGTGAGATGGAAAAAGTTTATGGCAATCAAATTGTTTTATTGTTAACTTTATGCTTCAATAAACTTATGACCGTAATATCATTAAATTTATGGACAAATGTTTAATGGAATCTTGATGCTATTAAGTTTTTAGTACTGCTGGAACTGTCTTGAAGGTGAAAATGCTGAGACATAAGCCTCATATCCCTTAAAAATACAATTTTGTGATTTTAAATCCTTAAGATATTTATTTTAAAGCTTCTCCAATCCTACTCGATTTTCGCTGTTTTTTAGCTCCTTTCTTGGATTTCGCTTCTCGATTCTTTATCATTATTTCATGTACAATCCATTTAACAAATAATAGCATCAGCAAAAGTTTTCTTATTCCTTCTAAAAATTGTCATCTGTGTGTGTAGTTGAGCATATAGAGCTACAAAAGGAATTAAAAAGAAACTCCCGGCAATAGAACAGAAGACAGGATGAAGAAAAAATCATTAAGAATCTCATGAGATTCTTCAGTTGCCACACATTTATTTCTTTAAGAGATTGCAGTAATGTCATGTTTATTTTCTATGGAACCCTTGACATCATATGGTGTACATAAATAGCAACTGAAAAAAAGAAAATATCCCATAAATATATCCTTTTGCATTATAAACTTCTGTGTCCTTTTTTTCTCTCTTCTTCACATTCATAATGTGATGCTTCGGATGTTCATTATTTGTAATATCCCTAGAAGTGACATGTCAAATTACACAAACACACACATGTGTAGATGTGCTCATAAACCCAGCCAAAAAAAGAATTATATTCAATGAAGGAAAACGAATGGAATAAATTGTTGTTTCCTAAAAAAAATTTCATAA
Source organism: Chironomus tepperi (assembly GCF_022539635.2). NCBI lineage: Eukaryota > Metazoa > Arthropoda > Insecta > Diptera > Chironomidae > Chironomus > Chironomus tepperi. The sequence goes on from NW_027226245.1 coordinate 234,844, forward strand.
AAATGAAGTGGGCATCCTCACATTATCATAATTTTTACGTCATAAAAAAATGTGGGACATAAAAAAAAAAATTGTGCCTGAATCACAAGAAGTAAATTTACTGACTTTTGCTGACGGGGGTGAAAAAAAAGCAAGTATTTTTTTAAATGTCAGTTAAGGCCATTTATCTACATTCAGAACAGAAAAGTTAGTGAGGTAGCTGGTATGAATTGGTGATTGGGGTGCATTTGTGGACGTTCTTTACTAAAGGATATTAAGGAAGTTAATGAAATAAAATGAAGTTTTAACAGACATTAAGCTGAGTTTTTAGGGGTTTATAATCAGCTTTTGTAGCTTGATGGCTCATCGATGTGATATTATTGTTGCATACAAAGCAATCATGAAGCATATCGATTGAGTAATCTTGGGTTTGAAACTCAGCAGAGAAACTCACTTTAACAAGTCAAATGAACTGGAAGTAATGATTTAACAAGTTACTCAGATAGTACATCAGTTGGTTCAATTAATCAATAAATCCAAACGACAAGGTTTGGCCTTGAGCACTTAATGGACAGCCCTTAGACGAACAATTCTTAAACGGACAGTCTTTTGACGGACAGTTCTAAGACGGACAGTACTAAGTCGGACAGAATTAAGACGGACAGTCCTAAGACGGACAGTTCTTAGACAGACAGTTCTTAGACGGACAGTTCTTTGACGGACAGTCCAAAGACGTACTGTCCCAAAAACGGACAGTACTAAGACGGACAATTCTAAGACAGACAGTTCTAAGACGGACAGTCCTTAGACGGACAATCTTTAAACGGACAATCCTCAGACGGACAGTCGTTAGATGGCAACCAGGAGCTCCAAAAGCTACTTAGCGAAGAACACAGAAGAATAATTGTAAGCTCATCGTGTGGACATAGAATTAGTACAAACTAGGTGACAGAGCCAGCAACAAAATCAGATGGAAAGCCTTTTGTTGTAACCTAAGCTCCACATAGGGACATGATTGCAGAGCCCAACCAGACTGCACCTCAAAGTCCATTCTTCCTTTAAAACAATCACACAATCCAAACAACTTCCTACTCACTTTCATATCTCTAAACTAAATGTAAGGAAGAATAAATTTCCATTTTTTGTTCCAAAGAACTCGCAAATGTCCATCCGTATTGTATTATAAAAGACAGAAAATGAGCTTACGGGTGAAGTGGGGAATAATTTTTCATGATTCTTGGGACCATTTCTTTTAATAGCAGACTCGGATCATTTAATTTTTGGCATTAATTCAAACGGCCCCAAAACTCATCTCTTGTTCTCGACTTCCTTCTTACCTTCTATGCTCTTGGCAATGCTCATTTCTTCCCTTTTTTTGGTATGTGCAATGAGATGTTGGCGATGGTATAAAATAAAGGTAGATAAAATTTCTTTTCTTTTTCATTTCGCCTTTCTTTGGTGCTGTATATGGCATATCTGAATGAGTGAGGACACAAATTTCAATTTCAGATGCCAGAGCTATGTGTGTCTCAAACAAATCCATTCTTGTTATCTTAATTTAATTTTTTTTGCTCTTTATTTTCTATTTTTATTCATGTTCTTTGCTCCTCATTATACACTAGTGGAAATTGATGGAATTTTGGGATGTGAACTGATAATTTTGATAGGTTTGAGGTTGTTTAAATTGGATTGAGGTGAAAGATGCGAAATTTCTGACGAAATGTTGTTGCTATCCAATTGTGGAAGTCTAACATAAGTGATAGTCGATTCAACAATTTTGATCAATATTATCATTTCAGTTCTTCGAATCAGAGAACCCATTATTTCAAGAGTTTTCATATCATGAGGTGTGTCGAATTTTACTACTGGAAAAAATATATGCAACATGGTTGGTTAATGATAACATGTGTACGATCGGATCAGCAAGTATAAAGTATAATAGCTATTTCAGTCCAATATAGATATTTTGTAAATAAGGATCGAATTTATTGCAGGTTTCCACGGAAAATTGGAAAAATTGAAAAAACTCTTGCTTGGAAGAGGCTTAGTTGTCTCTTTGGTCGTCAAAAGGAATTCCTGAAAATCACAAATTGTATAATATCACAAAATATCAATTGACCTACCTTTTAAATAAAGGAAACAAACATTCTGAAATATTTAAAAATGGACCTGAAATTCAATAAGTCAATTGAAGAATCAATAAAAAATCAGAAAACTAATTTAATTTAATTTTTTCAAAATTTTTATTAAAATTAAAACATAGTTTGCTCTAATACATGAAACTGATGAACTTGAAATCGACTTGAACCGACTTTCCCATACAAAATTCGAGACATCTTCGAGGTTTAATGTGATAAAAGTGCCCTGATACAAAGGAGCCACTTGGCTACCATGAATAGTTTGGATCGATCGGGTCTAATCCCATTATAAACTCTAGGTCTACTGAGTGCAGTGATCTGGCGCATCCTCACTAGTTAAACAATCATTAGCCACTAAACGTCCTAACGCAGCTCTGGATCTGAATGATCTGATGAATTTCATAACCTCATCAATTTCAATAAATCAACATCTAATTCTCTTCAAAGTTGCCCAAAAGAAGTTTTCCTCAGAGTGTAATTGTCATGCCTCACCTGTCTCTCTATTGTATATGTCCTTAAAATTTCCATACCGTTACCATCTTTATTCCATCTTAAATATACATTTTTATTTCAAGATTATTTATGCAAATGTACATTACTCACCTTGCCATTTTTTGTATAAATATATATCTATATGATAAGACAACAGAAGAAGGAAGTTGGATTTGAGGTGGATGGTATATGATATTATGTTAATGTCCCAAAGTATAGAGTGGGCATAATACATAATTTCATCTTTTTCTCATGTCTACAGCTTGCCTTATTCATTCTGATTAATGATCCGGAGATTGGCGACGTCTTGAATTAAATTTCAAATTTAATGTTCCTGTTTCTCATGTCTTAACAGCAAGGCAAAAGTTACACATCGTTGATTATTCTGATAAATATTTTTTTTATCCTCAATAATTTCAGCTTCCATTGCCAGGTTTTTTTTTCATTCACTAATACACAATGATTATCTATTTTTTTGATGCTATTGCCAGATTGCTCCATACTTCTTTACATTCCATATGTTGATTAGTATTCTCTTCTACCCCATTCCTATATATACACACAAATTTTTATTTATTTTCTTATTTATCGACATGTGCACTCGACTGGCTTTATGCTTTATCGTCGTGAAATGTCGAAAAAAAATATATTTGTGTATATTTCGTCGGTCGGCGGGGATAACAAGAAGATGAACTTTTTTGTTACTATTGAATGCAAGGAAGCATGGAACTCTCTAAGCACTTTTAGAATTTATTTCCGTTTGATGATACTGTTACTGCCTGTTGTTGATGTGATCTCATCCAATTATGTAATTTATGGGCACTCATTCAGTGGCATATACGACTTATAAATGTGTGTATGTATATGCTTCACCAAAAGTACCATTAAAAATTTATTTTCACCACAAACCGTCATAAATTTCACTTTTTTTTGTGTAGCTGTTACTTTACTGTGTACCATACCGCTGCTACCACCACGTCGTCGTCGTCATCATCATCATCATCATCAGGATGGCGCGAATGAATGAGTTCACTTACCCATTTATTATGCCATCTTTGTGGCCGTTGTGCCTCTGCAACTGTATAACTAGAATGGCATTTTACAGCAATTTTTATTTACGGTCAGTTATTTAAGTCAGGAGAAATATTTCAGTTCTGTAAACAAGCAACATTTATTTTTTTGGGTTTGTGCTATTTTAAATCCTTTAGCAAGATTGCTCGTGGCATGAAAGCCGCGAGTTTTCTTTCATTTCAGATAATCTTTTTACGCTGAAATGAACAGAAAGAAATAAAAAAAAATAAATAAATTGGAATATGCAAGAGATGATTTTCCTTCCTTCTTTTTGTGGATGCAAAGCTCATAGCAATTGCTGTAATAATAACGAATATAACTGGGATTAATTTTTTTAATATTGAGATCATCTCTTTTTGTTTTGATTCTGTTCTGTTTTTTGTGTGCAATTTTGATATTAATGGAAGTAGTTTTGCGGTATTGTTGTGGAAGAATTATAGTGAAAATTTTATTTTTTGTGTCTTGTTCTGGTTTTCGGTGGGATATTTGGTGGTTTGTGGGGTTGAAAAGTGGAATATTGACTGTAGAATGACTTGATGTCTAGGATTTTATCAACAACTCCATTGAAAATTGGCTGCAAAATAAAAGCAGAATGTAGATATAAGTTGGTAATTCGAGGTTGCACGCACTGATTTCATCACAATCCCCCGAGAACACAAATGGAAACTACTACAAGAGGGTATGACTGTTTAGTGTTAATAAAGCCTTTTTCCAGTTGTGATTGAGTCTTGTGCCTTTTTGTCACTTGGCATTAATATGAAACTGTCTACTTTGCATCCGAATTCCACCAATAAGTTAATGGATCATAAATCCCTAGTCTAGCGTGACTCTGACTTGATGCTGGATTCGATTTAAATCCAACATCATGTCAGAGTCACACGTCGGCCTGGTGCCTGATTTTAGACCGATTAACCCATTTTGATCATTTGAATCATCTTTTCAGTATGATGGATACATAGAAAATGATGAAAATTTCGATTTTCAGTGAGATTCGAACCTGCCAGGCTGGCATGACTCTTCCACAACTTCCCATAACTCATATTAACAGAATAGTCTATCAAATGATATGATGCACAATATTCTGCATTTTAATATCCACAGCAATCATTAAAATCCACAAATGACTCCTAAAGCCGAACATCCAGCACATTCATTAATGAATTTTCATCATTACTTCCATGACTTTATGTCTACCATTCCCTCAAATTCCCCTTAAAATCCCATAAAAATGCGTCATTTTTACAACTCAATAATTTTCATCCCTAACTTCCTTCATTATTATTTTCTACCAATTTTCATCCTACTTGCTATTCTTCATCTTCCTAGAAAACAAAACAGATAAAATATATATGCATGAGATTTTTCCGTTCCTTCTTTTTTGCTGCTTCCTCAATTATTTTCTTCCCAAATTTATATTAGACCATTTTTATGGATTTTTCATGAGTTATAATAATGCACACAGCTACATACGTTTTGGAATGTTCGCACATGTTAAAGCACAGCAAGACTTTTCAATACTGTTTACTGAAAGGTTTTTTTTTACGGCATATGTACACATATGAATGTGCTGCTTTTTTTTTATTGTACATAAAAGAAAGTTAATGCAACTTTTTGCGGCTTTAAGTGAGAATAAAATATTGAAAGGAGGTAAATAAGTCCATGAAAATGAAAAATCTGTGTGTGGTGCAGGGGTGGGTAACCTGTGGGATGTGGCACGACTTGATGGTAAGCCTTGAATGAATTCGCATACGGCTTACCATTTATGGCATTTTCAGAAGGATTTGGTGGCTCACTAGGTGACAATTTAGTCGGCACACTAGCCAGCAGCACACAGGTTGTCCACAACTGCTTTAGAGCAGTGGAAAAGGCAAAAGATTTCATAAATATTTATGAAAAACGTTTCAATATATATGCAATAAAAAAGGAGAGGAATAAAAAATGCGAAAAGTTTTTTTTTTTGCGAGGCTTATAGAGGAACGGAAATGAAAGAAGAAAAAAAAAATATTGTTCATTTCCAATTGAAGAACAGAGGGGTCTGGTGGGGGTAAAATAAGAAATATATCTTTTGTTTGTTCTTTTTAAGTTTTTTTGAAGTCTTTTTTTGAATTTTTTTCTTTTTTGTGCTGAGCAAGCAGAACTGAATTGATGAATCTTGGGAGAGAAATTTATGATTTGCGAAATGAAAAGTTTCTTCTTTTTTTTGCTATTTTATTGCGGGGTGTGGTATGGAATTGATGAATAATATTATTAGTTTGAAGCGCATATTGGAGGTGGATCAATATCAATTGGAAAAGTATTGCTTTAATGCATAAAGTTTCTGGATTTTTAAAAGTAATTTATTAAGAAAATAGGTTGGTAGGGGATTGAGAGGAAGTATTGAGAGATTAAAATGAAGAAGGCCCTGCCATGGAGCATTTAAGGCTCTACTAAATCTCTTTTATTAGTATTAAATGGAAGACGCTTCCGTTTTGGGTCAATGTGGCTCTGAAATATGATTAAAGCCATTTATTGTCACATTTTAAATCAAACTTGAATTTTAGAATTATTTTAAGTTGATTGCTCATGAAAATCAACAGAACTAAATCGAAAGACATAATCCTTAAGCAGTGCAGTGTTTGCTTTGTACCAATTTCACGATTAATCTGGCATTAAATATGATTATTTGGATATTTTGTCCTCAAAATTGAAGATTTTCTTAAAATTAATCATTGCTGTCTGAATTTGATGCCCAAATTGTCTTTCCTTGCACCTAGAGCTAGCTTAGAGCTCGAAGTCGACTCAGAATTTGTATTAAAAAGTCGACTCGAGTCCATGACTCTTCAAATTGAAGTCTCAAAATTGACTCAAATTCCATATAAAAATGTCGATTTTAATTGAAACAATTTGATTCTCTTCAAGCTCTACTCACAATTCAACTCCCCAAAATACTCATCTGCAAACCCCAACAAATTCCCCTCCCAACCCCTGGCCAAAATGTTAAAAAATGTTCATTAAATATTACAAGCTTAAAATAACAATGAACAAAAAAATATTAACAAGAAATGTTTTTATCATTAATCATCACAACCACAACACCAACTGATAATTTCATGTGAAAAAAGAATTTTGTAACTTTTTTTTTGTTATTTTTGCAAAAATATACAAGCCAAGCATCATCTGGTGTCCATATGACAATATATATGTAGCACATAACAATAAGAAATCGTATTGTATTTCATGCTTTAATTCTGTAAAATTCTGTGTCATTTTGATTCTTGAGACTGAATGATAAGGAAAATGTGTTTTGAATTAAGAATGTTTTAAGGAATTATTGTCATGTGGATGTTGATTATTGTCATATTTATGTGGATTTGGCACGACAGATCGATTGAGAGGCATGGCGACTTTAAGAGACTGATAATTGGTTTAGTCTTAGGAAATTGGCAGTTATAAGTGATAATTCAGTAATTACGAGATTGTCTTTAGAAAGCACATGGCTTAAAAATGTCCAAAAATCCAGCTCCAGTGCTCCGACCTTAGCTGAGAGTTAAGTCGGCTTGGGGTCAGATTGTCGGCCATTTATACGTCTTATACTTTTGGAATCAGTGCAAATTGTGAATTTTTGGTATGTTCATTACAAATGAATGTCCTAATACCTCAATCTAGTCTCAAAACCCTATACTGGCCCCAATCATTGACTTCAATCCCCAACCCCTTCACCAACACCCAATTCATCATCAACTCATAATTTATTCACTAATTGTTCACACGCCCCAAACCAAAACTAAATGAAAATTCCTCACAAAATGAATTCCACAGTAAAGGTTAAAGGAAGCACATCCAATAATTCACATTTCAATTAAGAATGTTATTCACAAATGAACCACCGTCGATGTAGTCCAAATATTTTGAATTTCATCATTATCACTCACATAATTCAATCACTCAGTCGCAGTTCCAGTTCAACGATCGAATGTTTAAAGTCTTAAAAAATATCTCGAGAATATAAGTAAGGCCTCCCTGTAGTGAAGTACATTCGGACAAGCTCATTTAAACAATTTTTTTCATTCCTTTAAATATTTACACAAAGTTGAAAATAATTAATTTCCTCGATATATTTAATGGTATTTTTCACATCACGACCGTTAATATTTTACGTCTCTAAGCTGCCTTTAAGGCATACAATTTTACACCAAGTCAAGTTAATTTTCACATACCCAAAAATGAAGTAGGAGCAGCCAATAAAATTAAATTTAAGTGAAAAAAAAACCGCAAATTCATGAATTAATAATCAGGCCAAGATATATACTTTTTTGGGCAAAATATTACAATTAAAATTCTTCGCCTGTTTCTCACTTCACGTCTCTTGACTTGCTTCGTATGCTGTTTTTTGTTTTATCCGACAGACTACTATTACTGTCTGTGCTGTGAGCTCAACACTCAACGGTTGCCGTCTGAGAGCTCACACGAAAAAAATAGAATGTAGGAACAAAAAACAGAAACCACATGTTTGTTTTGTGCATGTAGCAAAAAATATGGGAGCATCATGGTAATGGAATATAACGAAAATATGTAGACCATCTTCTATCTCTGTGACCCGTTCTAACTGACAAAAAATGAGCAAAAATCTAGTTTAGGGGCCAAGAGTAATGGTGAAGGACATGGCAAGAAAAATGTCTTTTTGGAAATGGCTTTTCCACATGTGGACTCCGTACATGCCCTTCAAATTGAGATTTTGTCGGATGATGACTTCATATGTTGATGTACACACATACAGAGGGACGTTAAGGCTTAAACAAGCCATGTCACATGTGTTCAATTCTTGCCTGTGACTTTTTGTCCTTCGAACACGAAGAAGCAATTCAATGATGGCATTTATGCTAACAAATATGTAAGTTCTGTTCCTTTACATTCACACAGTCATTGCATTATTATTTTTTGAAAATGAAGAAGAAATGAAAGAATTTTCTATGTCTGGTCGTCGCACTTTCTATTCATTTCGATTTCATTCTGTTGTTTTTCGTCTTTAAGCTATTCATTGACTATGAAAATTGAGGCACAGCGGATGAGAAAATTGTAAGAAATCAATGCAAATTGAATGTGATGTTATGAAAGTTTCTGTCATGTGGTGCTTCTTTTTTATGATTTTATATTCATACATGACACTATTTCTACAGAAAAATAGGAAGCTACGGATACAATACATGAAATGCAGCCAACTAAATTTTTACAATATTCAATAACATATGAAAAGTTTGCAGGATAATTTTTATCAATCGTGAAAATTCTTATTGCAATCGTAGCAATTCTGTAGCTTCATTTTGAATTGTGTTGGATTGAAGTCGATTGTATATTGTAGGAAGAGTTTGAAAGGCTTATTGTAATACTTGAGGGGTGTTTAGGCGCTTTGGAGTTAAGTTGATGTTTATTGTGAGGAATAAGGTTCATGAAATCAGTTTGGATGCTCAGTGAACACCTATTAACGTCCAAATAGCTGCCAAATATTTATTTTGTCCTGGAATACATCCCAAGGCTTAGATATATGCCTTAAAATTGGTTTTAGGTTGTCATAATATCCAGTTAATAACCCAGAACGTTTACGGAGTTAAATTGTCTAAAAATTCAACCCCAGGTCAACGTTACTATTGCCCCAGGCTAGATTCGATCAAATTTAGCATCAGCCCAGGTCTCAAGTCAGTTTGAAGCCTGATTTTCGGCTATTTCTATGCCATGTGCTTTCTGAATCATTAGGTTGTCTAAAGTAGTTTTCTCTGGACCGTTCCAAAAAAGCAGTCAAGTTGTCCGTTCGTGATCAGGCTCTATATCACAATCATTGTCAAAATCCACCCAAAAACATTCAATTACATGGCAATTCCAAACATTTTTCCACAAAACATCTCACTTAACCTCACTTTTTTTAATCATCAATCTCAGACTCACCCACCCACCCAATTCGCTACAAAATACCTCACATTTGAAAAAAAGGAATCAAAAAATGTGCATGATGCCATGAAAAAAAAAGCATGAAAAGAAAATTTATCGCTTCGCAATGCAATTTTCGGGCTACAAAGGAAGAAGCGAAGAAAAAAAATTCCAATCGAAATTGAATTTCTACGGAGATTTCTTATTTGCTGCATTCACATTCCTACAACTATTGATTATATAATCATTTCATTGCTATGCTGCATATAATTTTAAAAGAATAGAAAAAAATGCACCCTGAAAATTCGCTTATGTGAAATTGGAACTGAATAAAATTAATTTTCAACTTTGCCTTTATTCATTCCTCGGTAAATTAACTTTCAATTAAAATTTTCAGCAAAATTTTCTATAGCTAGTTCCTCTGTTTGAAGTATTTTTCTCATGAGATAATTTCATAAAACGAAGAAGATATTGATGAAAAATAGGAAAGATGTATGGAACGACGATGATGATGATGATGATGGAAAAACGAAAGAAAAAGTATGTATTTTGCAAGCCATGCATAAGATTGAATGCAAGTCAATTGAATTTCTTACTTCAAATTACAAAATGAGAAAATTTATTTTCATCTTCTTTGGGATTTTACACTGAGGGAAAAGTGCTTTTGAGTTGGCATTAGAAGGGGTGGGTTGATTGATGAGTTAACTTAGTGCTGAATTTGGAATTTAGTTGGATTTTGAATGGAAACGTCAATTTGAGTCAATCCAATTAAATATAATATTCAAGTCTATTTCGAGCTCTACTCCTGGATCTACTTGATTAAGATAGTTTAAAGCATGGCTTAGATTCTAAATAACCTCAAATTTTAAAGAGGTTTGCTAAGAATTTTGAAATTATTTTGAGGTTATAGAATTGAAAACCACATGGTAATCGTGAAAAGATGTGACTATACGTGAAATATAGTAGAAAAATCAACAAAATCTCAAAATCACCTATATATTTAGGATTATTATGAACATAACCTCCAAATTTCTGTCATATTCAACTATAGTAGCAAAAAGAATCAACATAACCTCAAAGTTTCATTAAAATTCAGCTAAAATAGCAGCATAACTTCAAAATATTCATATTTTGAGAACTATGTTAAAATAACCTCAAAATTTCAGTAACATTTAGCATTTGTGCAACAAAAGTCAACATAACCTCAAAAGTTTTTTGTTTTTTAAGCTCAAATAACCTCAAATTTCATTTATATTTAGCTAAAATATCAACAAAAATTACCATAACCTCAAAATTTTCAAAATTATCTTGAATTTTCAACTTCTAAACCAAAAATGAAGCAATATATAAATATTGATACCAAAAAGTCCATCCCTTTGCTAACTTTCTGACCATTTTCTCACAATTGTCATACTCTAACCTCCAAAAAATCCCCAAAAGACTTAAATTCCCCAATTCATTCTCCTCAGTGTTCAATTCAAAAGAAAGCAAGCAAAAAAAAAATTGTGTGCTCATTCTGTCGTAAGCCGTAAGTCTTCATACGTAACATATATCGAGACATTAAGACATATATTCTAGAGAGTAGAGAAGCCATTTACAATACAATATAACCATAATTCACATGAAAGAAGCTTGTACGAGAGAGAGAAATGGAATATAGACCATCTTCACAAAGGAACCGAACCATTGCTGGGATTGAATGGGGCCAAGAATAAAAATCGCATTCAATTTATGCTCATTCAATAAAGATATTTATTTTTTCATCTCCACCACACTGTCTACATTCCATACATGTGGATTGTTTAGTTGGCAAAATTCAATTTCTTTTCATCTTTCAAGCGGTTCCCAACTTTACGTGGGGGCCAAGAAAAATATGAGAATTGAATGAAAAAAATATCCATTAATGATGAAATACTGAAGCTTCATATTCATTCATATTGGAGTATTGGGGGATATTTTTGTGTATATATGTGTGTGGATGTGCCGTCGCCACCGTATTAGGTGAAATATTGCTAGCACACGAAGCGGACTTCAATCTATTTTTATAAGTCATGAGAAACAAATTTTCCACAAAATCAGCAGATTTTTTTTTTCTGTTTTTGCGAATCTCTAAAGGCTATAAATACAACTATTTTTCACAATTTCCTTTCCTCTCACTGCTGTATGTGTAGTTTCAATACAATTCCAATTCATTTAATAGCCAATCAGTTATACGTACAAAATTGAGAATTTTTCACCTTCTCGTTTGTGCCTCGATCTTACTTTTCAATTTAAAAATATGATGGCGTTGTAATATTTTTGTGGATATATACTTTATAGATATGTGTGAACGGATATAAAAATATAAACTTTATTGCCACATAAGATATGATATCGAAAAATTTGTCAAGTAGGAGATAGAAGATGAAAAGGAGGGATATGAAGTCAAGCGAAAGTAGAAAAAAAAATATGAAAATTGGAAAATATGAGTCATGTGAGCGTGGATTAATAGGGACGATGTAGAAAAAATTAGCAAAATTTTAAGAATTAAATTTCGCATGCTAATCGGACTTTCTTAAATTGCGGTTGGGATTCGAACCATGAAGAATTTCAACAATTTAACTATTTTCAAACATTTGTTTGATCAGAAATGGACAGTTAACTTATCATGTTACAGGATACCGAAGAATTGAAGAATTTTGTCTAAAAATCGACACTTTGTGACACTAGTTTGAGTCTTAATTCATGAATTAAGCTATTCTTGGCATTCCAATTTATTATAACAACCAACCGTAAATAACCCCAAAAATGTGAATATTTGAAAGCATTGAATATCTTGAAATTGGGTTCATTACCACGTTTTCAATCTATTTTTCACGATTTTTTATTTTTTATCTCAAAGAAGCTAAAGAAATTTCTGCTTTTCTTTGTCAAATAGCTAGATCTAGATTTGTTGGAACTTTGGGCTTAGTAATAGCATTGGGTATTGGGTCAATACCCGTAAACCCAATACAGAATAGAAGAAAAAGTCGATAAAGAGTCTAAATCAATCCATACATATTCCAAATAGACTCCATATGGCTTTTAGTTCTGAAATGCCTTAAGTCATCCGAGTTATCTACCGATAGCTATCAAATAGCACAACTTAAGCCAAATAAGTCATATGAACTCCTAATAGCTTCCAAATGAAGCCCTAGAAACCAGAAATTTGAAAATTTTATTTTCGAGCATGCTCTTAGCTAGTCTATTAGATTTAAACTTGGCTATAAACATGTCTAACATTAACTTTTTAACTGCCTGATTACTAACCAAGCATCATGTGCACGAGCTAAAATAGAAAATTCCTAAAATAGCTTTAATTCCCTAAACATCTCTAATCTAACTTTTGTCACTCATCTACATCCACAAACAAAATTTTTCCAAATTCCACCAGAAAAATGCGTTAAAAATTGAAACTGACAAGAAAATTTTCCAGACAATTTCGTAGATCAAGTCAGGCAGGCAGGCAAAAAAAATTGAACAATTTCGAAAAAAAGGCATGGCGAGGCATTACGTCATCATTATAATACTCAAGTGTCTTACTTGCTTGTGCCTGCAAACACACACTTATGCTCTTTGTATATTCTTTTTATAAAAAAAATGTGGATGACTCGATCCGTACATACGAGTAAAATAGTCAGGAAAAGAAGAAAAATGAAGATGAAGATGAGAAAGAAAGTTGTTCAGCATGTATTGGAGAATCAGCGCGAAAAACAAGTAATATTTTTAGACATGAGCTCTTATTGCGTAACGTGAAAAAATCTGGGAATGATCTCGAGTGAAGAATATTTTTTTTTTTTTGGATATTTTTGTGATGAGTCTGCATGAACAGAAAAATTGATGATTTTTTTTCATTCACCAAAATGAATCCGTGAAGGAATCGAAATGAGACGTTGATGTGCATTAGAAAGCATAAAAATAAAATATGAAATTGAATAGAAAGATAAAGTTTCATGATATCAAATTACCTTTCATCATTTCAGCCAAGTTCCTCTATAACTACGATACAATACCCGATCGACAGAAGTTATTCATGGGAGTCTGGTGGCGGCCACATGCCAGTTAACATGAAAATTGCCATTTAAACGCCATATGGGAGTCAAAAGGGTTCAATTGGCGTCCATAGCAGCCACATGGCATCCAATTGACAATTTTTATGGCAGTTACCATGAGAATTGCCACATGGACGTCATATGGAAGCCAGTTAGCGACCATAGCAGCCACATGACAACTCTTATGGCAGTTAACATGAGAATTGCCATTTGGATGCCATATGAAAGCATATTGAAGACCATAGCAGCCACCATAGCTTCCAAGTGACAATTTGGATGACAATCAACATGAAAATTACCACATGGATGTCATATGGGAGTCAGTAGGCGACCATAGCAGCCCCATGACATCCAAGAGACAACTTTTATGACTATTATCATGAATATTGCCACATGGACGCCATATAGGACCCAATTGACTACCATGAACAATTTATACCGATCGGGTAATCTCCATCCATTCAATTTTTCCCAAAGATTCCTTTCTCATGAGGAAAATCAACGGCATCGGAGATGGAATGAGGTGTAGAGAACAAAAAATTGATGAAAAACTTGTTCATTCTGCTGCTGCTGTTGTATGTACACTAAATAGAAGGATTTCTAGTTCAATAATTTTTCACTATCACAACTTTCTCATTGCTGTATATCCTCCTGCTAGTTCTGTATACATGTTATCTATCCACCGAATATTAGCACTTTATAAATTTTCAATTATCGCATTTTTTTTTTATTTTTTTTTTTTAAATTGTCTGTCGACTTTTTTTGTGTTCTTTTTATTATATTTTAAACTCCCGGAATTATTCATGCTTCCAACTGACTAGATCGCTCTATTAGTTTTGCAGTGAAAAACTAATTAAATGGAAATTTTATTCCTTTTTTTTTATTCACAAAAAAAAATGTTTTTTATTTCAATTTAATAAAAAAAAAATTAAATATTTAAGGGAATTTTCAACATCTAGTTCCTTTCGGTTATCGAGGAATTATGAATATGAAATGAAATTTCTCTCGACCGAGGCACACACAAAAATGTTTTTAAAAAAAATCGGAAGAGCAAAATTAAAAATGATGTTCACTTAATGAAAACTAAAAGAATAATGCAGCTAAGGATGCATATTTTATTTTAAAGTTAGAAAAAGATTTTTTTCAGCTTAGAAGGGGTCTAAAAATGGATACGAGCAAAGCGATTGGTGGAAAACGGAGAGAAAGAAGGAATTAAAAAAAAAAAAGTCAAAAATAAAACACACAAAGTTGAAGATCTATACATATATACAGCATAAACGAAAACGATCATCGTCGAAGATTTTTCATATTTTTTTTTCTTAGTTGTATGTCCAATATTGAATCTCCCCCATATGTATTTTTAATAATAATTTTTTACTCTATTAAGTCACACACAGAGAAACGATCATCAATTTTTTTTCGAGGAATTTCGTCATGATCGTGTATCTATCTGTTAATTAAGGCCGACTTTTCAAGCCTCCACACATTCCGTATCATCAAGATTATCATGTTCAACACTAGTGATCACACTAAGTACTTTTTTTCTTACTTTTTATTGATGAGCAATTTAGAACGAAATTTCACAGCTTTGTTTTGAATAAATGCATCACCAAAATGTCTATTTTGCCTTAATTAAAAAATCTTTTTTTCTTTCTGTTTTTTCTCTCTTCTTTTTTTGTATATTTTAAGTTCTTATTTTTTTCGAAATATCCTCTGCAAATGTGTGAATTGCACAACAACATGCTCATTTGTACAGATCATCAGTTGGAAATTAGTTCATATACATGGAAAGTTTCAAATCGCGCATTTTTTTGAGGAATTTTGTTTGGATTTTTGTTTAATTTTTGGAAGAAAAACTTTATGTAAATCTGGATATGTTTTAAAAATTCAATTTTTGTCACTAATGGTTCTAAGAATATAAGTGCTGAAAACCTCAAATCACGATTGACACAAATTCCAGTGTTGCTTCGAGGATGTAAAAAAACTAAAACCGAGTAGCAGCCAATTGGAAAATTTGACTGTTTTTGCGAATTTGCTGCTTGATTCCAAGTATGATATTGCCGCCGCCTTAGTGACTATATTTCAATGTGTGCTAATCGAAAATGTTTCATTCTTATTTCTGTTTATTTAAACCTTAAAACTCTAATTTTGACTATTAGACAATCTGTATTTTATAGTTTAGAGCAGTAAAACTTTCGTCATTATTCAAAATTTGATCTATTTTCAACTGTTTAATACAAAATGAACATGAAATACACCAAATGATCAACTGAACCCAAAGGTATGAGTGTGTGTGTTATTAGCCTTTGATGTTTAAGAAACGCCAATTTAAACAATTAGTCCAAAAAAGTCATACAAAAATTGTCAGAGGATCACAAATATTGTCTCAAATGTCAAAAATAAGATCAAATTTACAGCATCACTAATGAAAATCATGATATCAGTGATACTTGTTCTACTATGTATTAACAATTAATAAAATATAACTTGTAGTACAATCTTGTCTCTTAATTGACTTGGTACCCATTTTTGTGGCAAGAAATTATATTTTCCGAATTGTGTCATCGGGAATAACACGTTTTGCGAATAAGTTATGGTCCTATTCATATGAGTTCTCGACTTATCGACAAATTCAACAAATTCTTGGAATCCAGGCAATCCCAGAATATTTTGTTACCCAAATTTAGAATATTTTGTTCCAATCCCAGAATATTTTGTTCAAAAATCCAAAAATTATTTGTTTTTCGCATATCTACAAGGAAGCTGTAAACAGTCCCATTAGAAAACAGGGTTAAAAGCCCCAACATTGACTTCAATATTCTCAAAGAATGATGGATTGATGGGATATTAATGTCTAACTATTTAATTTACACCTCAAGGAAAAATAATTTTACACAACTGTCTAGAGATGTCGATAAACAACAATTTTGAATAAATGTTAGGTAGTGAAGAAGAATTAATTGCTTTAACGAAAGGAGTGAATAACACGGTTAGTCACTTATGATCGGAAAATTTCCTATTTTTGTGGATTTTAAGGGGATGTAATGCTGTAAATTGTAGGTAATATCAATACAGCTCGAAGGATTCTTGAACTTTATATTAGATTGTTGATTTAAGTTGACAATAATTCTTATTAAATTCATGGAATCGAGTCGACTCTATCCAACTTTTTCATATTAAGTCCCAATCGACTTTGAGAATTGAGAGTTCTATAAGTTAATGACCGGATAAACCGGAATAGCAAAACTCAACTAATCAATCCAAAATTTGGCAAAAAATCGACATGACTCTGACATGGTGTTGGATCTAAACCAAATCCGGCATCAAGACAGAGTCACACCGGCCGGTACTTCGTGTTGTTTGCAAAATGGTGACTCAAGTAATAGACTTTCTACTAAAATCCCTTATCAGTCAAAAGGGCCAATTTTAGGTACCGTATTGGTATTTCTGTACCATGAAAGCATGTTCTTTGCTTATTAGAAATCTTTTGACATTTTAAAACTAAATTCTATTTCCAGCCATCATAAGTGAACAACCCCAAATCCAAACAAAAGTCCAACTTCTTCATTTTCAATTCCATCACATCCCAAACAGCATTTCAACTCAAAACTTTCTATTCCTTAAACAATAAACAAAGTCAAGGAAGTAAAATTCCCCTAAGGACATCACATCTTCAATCCCACATTTTAAGACAAAAAAAAAAATTATCATAAAATGGCAATTACACAAAGAGTAACAAATTGACTCATTCTGCCATGTCAAACTGACTGAAACATGCCACATGTGCAAAAAGAACTAACACTACATATGAAAAATATTTAGTTACGCACATTCCACATTATTGTAAATTTTTTTTTATGAACATGTGTCTAATGTCTTCATTTTTGCACATATTGGATATTATACAGCACCAATAAATGTACTTAAAGTATATAGCTTATGTACTTACATCAAACTAAGTATTTACACTACTGAGTGACTCATCAAAAAAATTGAAAATTTATGACCTCTTTCTCGTAATAGTTCCTATATTTCAAAGCACTACACAACACTATTCACTACCGACAACAAGCGCTTGACGTTGTTATTATTAATAGATCTCCAACTGTCGACAGTTTTTCCTTTTTTTTTTTACTTCTGTTACGATGTTGTCGTTTACTTGTACCGTCGAGAATGAAAAATAGCGAGGCTATAATATGTGAGTAGGTGAAATGACGGGGCTGAACTATAGTTATTTCTGTTTTTGTGAGGGAATAAATATATAGAGTGTAAGCGAGTCATGAAGGAACAAAAATAACAAGTTTAAAAGTCATCGATCTCTTCAATTTTTTTTTTGTATTTGTGGGGGTTTGATGATCTTTCGGAAAAAAAGGGGAAATATTGAGAGCATGTGGATTATTTGATAGAAATTAGCTTGAAAGATTGTAAAATGTTTGCTGTTTAATGATCATTTTATGAATTTTTGTTTGTGGGGCATAGATTTTATAGGCGAAATTTCTTTGAAGAAAGTCTAATGCTGTCGACTTTAAGGTTAAGATCGGGAAAATCACATCAATATGGCATTTTTGTAGTATTGAAGACGTCATCAATTGAATTTATGTCTTTTCTATATGTCCCGGTTTCTTATTAGTACAACATTTCTTACTAAATTGTTCGAAATAAGTAGGGTTCATCTAGAATTACGGAGCTGCAGACAAAAAATGCTGGCCTTCAACCCTGGACGAACTATGAGGTACATCTGACAACTGCAGGTCTGAATGCTGGAATATAGGAAATGCAAGCCTACGATTCATAGACGAACCCTAGAAATAAGGCAGTAATATGCATATCCATCGTTTATGCTTTCTCGAAATCCAGTTTCCCGGAAAATAGCTGTAATTTATCACTGTGAGGAAATTTAAGGAACATCTTAACAGCATTTCCCGGGAAATCCCGATCCTAATAGCTAGAAAGCATACCGCATGATAATTTAAATGAGTGACAAATCAAGACTCCATTGATCAACTTAAAATAACCATTGAATTCATTGTGTGTGGAGTCTGTCTGAGCGAAGTATATTCTGGGGTATCAAGCGAATCTGTCAGTGCGAGAATAAGGTCCATGTGGCCAATTGATTAGACAAGAGACCAGATATCTTCATCACTCTTTTGTGAGTACATGGGTTCAAATTCCGCCAAAGACCGTTCTTTGTATCATTATAAAGAGTGCTGTCGCTACATATGCTTTGGTCATCGTTTATAAGACCAGTCTATTTAGTAAGCAACTAAGTATGTAGGTAATTATCAATATGATATTAATTGGCACAATGTTGACGACATTATACTGTGCTGCAAAGTTACTTCACATCCACATCCAACAAATCAAAACAAATTTCATATTAACTCCAGACACAAAATGAGTCAGACAGTCAGAAGCAACATCAACATACATAAAACTATTTTTCACATTTAATGGCACTAAAAATATCACTAAGCACCGTACACAGCAAGCAAAAAAGCTATAGGGTGAAGCGGAGAGTCTATGTGTGAATCATAAAATCAGTTGGCAAAATAAAAATTACACAAACAACATATTAACGAATAGAAGGCGAACAGCTATAGAAGTGAAGGAAGATATAAAAACTATTTTGAGAGACCCGGGGACATACTAAATACTAATCATTATGAATATTCATATACAAGCTTACTCACTCAGTCGGGGATATGAAAATTACTTTGTATGATAGTTGACTCATTTAAGAAATTCTATCCTTTGAGGATGCGATGAAAAAAATATCTCAGAAGCGACAGTTATGAGTAACGAACACAGCATAGAAATATCATAAATTTCCATGTAAAAATTATTATTACTCCACGACTGTATGACATATTTCACATTCGTAACATGAAATATTTCTGTTGGAATTATGGAAATATATATATATGATGGGGGTAAAACATCTCTCAGTTGTCCTATTTTTGTGTCATCTTATGTTCATCATTGAGTGATAAGACGATCGTTTACCACTAGTGAAGAATGCTTGCTTTATTTTGAGACATTGTATGGGGTATTGTGAGGTTCAAGTTATTACTGATTCAACTTTATGTTCATTTTTCGTTTAAATCAATTTTAATGCCAATCTTCAGGTCAAATTTCCAAAAATCAAATCTAAAATTACAAGTTTTTAAAAAACTATTAACAGAACATCAATCAACTGCCATTTTAAAGGCATATTCATTTATGATGTAGCATATTTATTATGGAGTTCGTCTTGAACATGAATTTGAACTATGTAGTAATTGTCAGATTATGTATTTAATGACACAATAATAAAACTGTTGGTCTAAATTAAATTCTGTCTGAAGCAAGTCTAAAGAAGCGAATTTCTCTTCACAAAATATCGTAAAACTACAGATTCTGTGAACATCTCCCGACTGAACGAACATACGTTAGAATTAGGTATTAAATAAAAATTGACATGCACTAAATCTGCATTGCAATAGATGATCAGTTGAACCATCTCAATGCCTCGTCAAAATGCCTATATCCTTGATGAAACCAATCATGTTCAATTATATTGATTGAGGACGTTCATTAAAGTGGATTTGCTTATTATTGGTATATAAATTCCAGTATTTTTGCATCACTCCGGATATTTCTGATTTGATATCTTGCAATCGATATCTCATGCCAGCAACAACACAATGTGCCATTCATATGGCTGTAATATGGTTTTCCAATGGAAGAGGCTTTTATTTGGTGCTAATAAATAGCTATAACGGTGCCTTGAAAGCTCCTTGACAGATTCTTCTTCATTTATGTTACTTCGAATGCCATCCATCTAATAATTCATTGATACTACTTTCTTACTTCATTTTTTCCAGCTTCACGATCAACTGCAATCAATGAGCTCCCTTAGATAACACTTGAAGCATGTTCTAACTCTTTTAAATACCAAATGCATTACTATTTTCATCATTAATAAAATTAAATGTTTCTATACCCTCAAAACAAGAAATGAAGGTCCTCAAACCATTTCAATATTAAGAAAAATTGAAAATTTGATGTGAATATGATTCATCAAAAACTTGATTTAATCTCTTGATATCTTCTATTTCAGCTTCCATGACATTTCCATGGCTACATCACACAGTCGTTAAAACAATTTATTAAATAATCAATTATTGACAACCTAATTTATGAAAACCCCCTAATTCATTTTAATTCCTCAAAAAAATCTACATTATTCTCATTTACATACCCAATCACCATATGTGCATATACCATTCATGTACATTAACTTACTTGTTATGTCAAAAAAGAAATCCCTTCATTACTAAAATTCAATCAAAAAAACATTTTTAATGAAATTTAATACTTCCTCACATCTACACCTGTTAATACATCAAATAAGAGAGAAAAGACGCAAGGGAATGAAAAACTTGTTCGATCTCTCACATGCTGTCTATAAAAAAAATATACATTTACATTCATCACTTCCTTCATGTTCAAATTACAGTGAAATTTTCATGAGAAATTGTTTATTAAATTTTCACTGATAATCATTTAATTTGGAATATTTCTTTTTTGGTTCGGGTAATTTTCGGGTGTTTTAGGTTAGATGTATTGGGGATTGATTGTTATGGAATGTATTTTGTTTAAGTTTGGATATTTTACAATACTCTGATGCAGAATTGTTAGATCTTTGTAAAGCGTCTTGCTTAATATGTACAGCTCATATATTGTCTGCAATACCTAAGCACATCTAAGCGTAGGGCTGCATTATCGAGATGCAATCAAATTATTCTCATTTCATATGACAACCAAATGAAAGCTGCTTCCATTTGGTATTTATAAATTCTGAGTGGACAAAAATACGATATAAATAGTTGATGGCAAGGTAATGTTCAGTTGATGTCTAGTTCTAACGTATTTTTTCCACCATGGAATGTATCCATTGAAAGGAGGCTTAGAGGTAGATAAAGACAATATTGTCCTTGGTATAAGTAATTGGCAGACAGAAGTCAACGCTAAAGCAAGATTTAGGCGCCATTAGAGAGAGTTCATGAATCCAAATTGACCTGTACGTCAAGTGAAGAAAGAAAAGAGTTGAAAATGTGTAAGTGACGAAATCTTCTTCATTTGTGTTGCTCGGGATGAAATTTCAACACATCGTAATGCATATTTTAGTAATTAAATGTACAGTGTTAGTTGTTTTGGGTCGACAGTGAATGATCAGCACTTAGTCATCATAGTTTTCAAGTGATATTAGCGCAAAAGCAAAAACAGAATATGAAATTGTGCAATTCAAAGGTTCAAATCCTTAATTATATTACAAAAGTTAAATCGTTTATAATCGGTATGTATTTGTGTTCTTTTTGCATTTTTGATCAAATATTTTTTTTCTATTTTACACAGATTTTTGTTATTTTTTAGTTAGAATTCTGGATTGGATGTGTTGAAAAGGACACCAGAGTCCTTAATATCCCGAACTAGCAGAAGGTTTCGAAGGATGGAATGTCTTTAGACATTCCCTACGCACGACATTCCGTACGCCCCAGACAAGGAAATGAAAATTTGGATCATTCTGGATGCTTTAGAGTCGCAAAATTTGAGAGGTTTATTCGAAAATTCTCCAAAAGTAACAACATCTGAAAAATCAAGTTATTGTTCCTTATTGAAGCATTGTCTTGATTTTCCAGTGTCCAATTTCTGGAATTTTGGCTTTAGGTAGGAGACTGCTGATAGACACAGGTTTGAACTTGTTAGACGAAAGAAAGCAATAAAATCAGCTTCAGGCGCCATCTGAAGAAGATCATGAACCACAATTGATCTATACGGTCAGCAAAGTAATGTTGGTAAGCAAGCAAGTATAAAAAATTCCAGTTTTCTCGACAATTTTCAGCTTTTGCCATTATTCACTACAAAACTGCATATTTAAATTCAATTTCAAAAAATCATCGTCTTTCGACAATTCACCGCCAACATTTAAATTTATGAAACTTTTTCTCAAGTAAATCTTTTCTTCTTCATCGTCGATTTTTCTGTTCGACCACGCTGTTTTCTATTTTTACTTGAAAAAAACAAAAATTTTCTTTTCTTTTCCTTACATCAATATAACGTCAAGGCAAGCAAGAAAGAAAAAAAAAGCGACGAGGCAAAATAGCAGTAAAGTCAAGCTCGAGAGATTTAATTCAGAGAAAAAAAATAAAGATTTTTTTTTTACAGTTTTTCGTTATGGCTTAAAAGTACTGAAAATGAATAAGAGAAAGAGAAGAAAAATTTGTGTACGAAAATAGCTATCATGTCATTCACCTCAATTTTCTTATAAATGCACATACAACTCATTTAACTATTGAATCACTTCTTTTCCTACTCAGTAATGTGTGTGTTGCCTCACAAATCTCTAGAAAAAGAATTAATGATGAAAAGAAAAAATGTCGACGACTTGAACATGATTTTTATTTTGAAATAAGAAGTAATTGTCTATAAATAGACTCGGATGATGTTAATAATATTAAGACATTTTACCTTATTTTCAGATTTTTCTTTTCATCGACGTTGTGTCATTGCCCATTTTTAAAATTTATGATACATGCCTTTTTCCCTCAATCTCTTTCAAATGATCCAGAACCTCACAAATGTTTCATCTACAAACATTTGTAATGTTCTAATTCATCTTGGCAGGAATCCTTGACTCATTAATCATTATTAATTGGAATCTTAATTTCAACAAAAATATTCAGCTACAAAAAGTTGTGACTGAAATAAATTCAAAATGATTTTTTTAAGCATGAATGAAGTGGAAATGAAAATATTTTACAGAAAAAATTGTAAAATTTATATCATGATTGTGGCAGTTGACAACATCAAGCCACAAAATCCCACATCAGAGGGAACAATTTTTATAAATTTATAATCTTACAAAATAGCGTCTGTGAGTGATAAAGAATGAGATGAAAAAAAGGCAGGGATGGAATTAAATTCCCTTACAAGCAAAGAGCATGCTTTCATGGTACAGAAAGACCACTACAGTACCTAAAAGCGGTCTGTTTGCCTGTTATAGAATTTTGACAATTTTAGTATTTTTCCTGGATAGATACATGACGTAGTTAAGGCCAAGAATGCGGCATGAAGCTGTTGAGGAGACGATTATGAATCTTAGCTATGTTTGTAGAATTTGGGGTTGTTGTTCATGGTGTTGACAACTGGCAAAAAGCAACTAGAAACAGCTTCAGACGCCAAACTCAGAGAAGCCATACATCACGGTTGACCTGTACGGTCAGCAAAGTAAGTAAATATGGCATAGGGACAGCATCTGGACAGTTAAGTTGGCAGTTCATCAGCGAATGTGACTTTATACTATCATTACAATGGCTAGGTTTCAGATTCTGTCAGTTGTGATTTTTCAAATTTAGATTAGACATTTGTGCATTTTACTGAATGCTTATGGTTTTCTTCAAAGGATTCGAACTTAAGTAGACGAACATGTTTGGAACTTTCCTCCTTTTAACGTTCTTGACTAGTCCGAATGGGATTCGAACACATTTTCTATGAATTCGATTTATATGCTTCTAACACTGAGCTACCGGAAATTGATATGAAGCGTGGCAAAAAGCACACATAAACCGTCTCTCTCTATCCAGTGCTCATTACACAGCTCTTATCATTGTGTTGGACAACAACATAAATTCAACAGCCGTATATTCAGCCCAAACTTCTTATTTAATTAACCTGAATTTCCAACTTAAAGACACTCATTCACAACCAGGACAATGTTCTATTTTAAATATGATTTGGGTCACTACAGCCATTATTCACTCTTAATTCACTTTCCTTCAATTTCCTTCACTTCTGCACCCATTTCTTCTCATTTATGTCACTAAAAATTCACCATTACCTTTATAAATAAAGAAATTTTTCAATAAAATCAAAATTTATGATGAAACGTCCTTTTCCATCTAATAATGTTTCTACTTCTTCTTACAAATCCTTCGCTTCCTTACTCTATATTTCACCTTTTATAATGAAAATAATAATAGTACTGCAATGCATGCATATATATATTCAGTCATAGAAAAATGAATGAATTGAGTGAGTAAGTGAGTCATAGATACCGTTAGCTGAGTTAAACATAAATCTTGATAATTTATAACACTTAAGGATGTCTTGCTACCTTCTTTTTTTTTGTTCGCAGAAACAAGCACAAGTTAGAAATGTCTTGTGAAATGAGTTTGATGATTTATTATTTGCTGTGAATTTATGGCAATTGCAGGTATGTTGAGTGTCTGGATTTAGCGCATGTAAGAAGGTTCGATTCTTATTTGTGCATTTATGATTAAGACTTTGAGAGGGTACAATTGATATGCAATTTACTTTTGAATGTGTCGAATAGGATGGAGCTTGGATGGGAATCCTTAAATGAAGTAATAGACACATTGTGCAGATTATCCTCACGGATAATCCACTTCAGTTTTTTGGTAATATCTCTAACATTTTGAAAGTTTTTAAAGATATATTATGTGATACAAGTAGAGTACACTTAAACCTATATTTTCATATATTTGGAATTTTTGGTTCTCAACTAGGGGTCCGAAAATTACCGGTAATCGGGATTTGACGGTAACGGATATTTACCGGTAATTACCGGTGATACCGGTAATATCCGTATATTCCCTATCCGAATGTTTAGGGAATTTTTTGTCACTTTTTTTGGTCATTTTTAAAAAAAGCCATTTTTAGGATGGCGGTAAAACATCCAAAAGTAAGAACTTTTGCATTCCTGCAGTTCCAAAAGAAAAAATTTGAAAAATGACCGAAATTTGGTCAGTTTTCGATTCTGCCGCTTGCGCTTAATAACTAGTTTTTCATTAAGTACCTGAAAAGTTACTTTCTATCTCTCTATCATTCTTGATTCATCATACCTGATTTTCAGAAGTAATTTTTGGTAATTTTTTTCAACAGTAAGTTTTAAAATATATCCAATGCTCACTTTGAAAAAATATGACCAAAAATAACATTTTTTTGACCAAAAATTACATTTGACTTTGAAATTTATTTATCTTGGAATTGGCAAGTCTAAAAATTCTTTTGGAAATATCCACATTAAAAGTTTTCAAAAGAGAAAAATGTCTAAAAATAACGAACATAAAAATAAACTGCGGTCTTAATATTTGAATTTTTAAAAAATTCGTTAAAAATCTGTTACCGCTGGATAATCCATATTAATGAACGGTAACGGTAATGGATATTACCGGTAATTACCGGTAACGGACGGTACGGATATCCGTCATTCGGACCCCTATTCTCAACCGTTGACAAATTTATCGCAATAATTCGGGTAAATCTACTAGATTTGACTGAAAAATTGAATAATTAATATATCTTAAGACCCATATAGAATTGTCACGGATGAGTCACATTATTATAAACTAAAAACAAAATTTTGCAACTCTTAAATTGCGTAATCCGAAATCTCCACTTTAGTGAAACAGGCCGATTGTGACTTAAATGTCAGATAATTAAGACAATTTAAAACACTTACCTGACTTATTGATAAAAGAGCTAATTTGCTTATTGCATACGTTTCAAAATAGACAGGAATGAGTTCGGATGTTGGGTTCCAGGATCTTGTCAGACCCTCAGTCCCCCAAGCACAATCACCACTCTCCCTCCTAGCTTTAAAAACTTCTGGGTTCACCCCTAGCAAAAAAACTCTCGGAATTTCTGTTACTAAGATTCTTTCCTTGCCCGAAGCAATCAATCCCTTGTCCTAGACCGTTGTTGGGCAACCTGTGTACCGCGTCACACTATTGGGTCGCCAAATTTATTTTTAATGCCATGAATCGTATTAAAGATCGATCGAGAGTCTTGGGACAACCATTGATCGAGACTGTTAAAATCAATTGATATTGAGATTATCAGTCGCCAATTCAAGTTGAACATTAAAAAATAGATACATCTCCAATAAATCGCCAAACTGCATCAAAATCCAACCCAAACTAATCCCTCACCCAAATATTAAGCTACAAGAAATATCTTCACATCGAGCTGCTGCAACAAAACGTGAGAAAGCTTACGTAGAGAAGGATTTTTTAAGGTAGAATGAGTGGGTTAGAGAAAAAAAAATGCATTTATACATCATAAATTGCTGCCGGTAACATTTCGCGGATATCCTTTTTCCCTTCCAACTGTTTCATAACCTACCGACAGAACGACGATGAAAAATAGGAAGAAAAAGCATTCATAGTCGAGTAAATGTTGAATAATATTATGTAGTGTTACTATTGTTGTATATTAAAAATGCATGTTCAAAAAAACAGGTGAATTAAGGAGGTAGGTCCATGTGTATGGGTAAAAAACATAAATATAAGTAACAATAAATATACATGCCATACATACATGAACACCGTACCCGTAAAAAAATTGTTACAGACTGTCGTAAATACAAAGAATTTAATATCCATTGTGATATTTTTATCGCTGTGATTACAGCTGCAGCAGCGGATTTCATTCAATTTCAGTCTTCCTCTTTTTTTTTTCGAGGAGTACGAAAATTTACATGAGATAATGATATCATCCTGTAGAATATTTTAATTCATTTTCGACTTCTTCCGCAATTCAATCTCTTTTTTTTGCCACACAATTTCAGCATGGATGCCTTTGTCGTGGTTTTACTGATTAAATTTATAGTTGAAAGATGATTTAAAAATTTTATATATTTTAATGAGGATGTATTACAATGGTTATTGAGGATGAAAATTGAAATGATACATTTTATTGAATGGTTGTCGAAATAGTTTTGTGGATGAGATTCGTTATGTTTTGTGTTCCTTATTATTTCTAGAAACATAGACTATATTCAGTAAGAATGACTTCTGGTTTAACTCTCAAAACTATGTGCATTATCCGGTTCGTCCAATTGATTTCTAAGCTCGTAACAGAGCTCGAGTCAAGCCGACTTGAGTTCACTTTTCCAAAAATAATTCGAGTCGATTTTGAGCTCTCGATCATAGTAAAGGGTTTGCCAGGCTAACGCACCCTGCATTAACCAGATTTTTGTTTGACTCCGTCCCACTATGTGGCTCAGACGGTCTTCATCGTGATCAGATTAAGCTGGTGCATAGTGGAGTTAGACTAGGTTTGACTAAAATCATTTATATTGCGTCTACCTTTTGGAAATCTTCATTATCAGTAGCTGCAAATCATAGCTAGTTGTCCACGGAGGCTTGCAGCCGCGATGATGTTAGTATAAAACTTTTCGATATTCTAGAAGCATGGCGTAAAACGTTTAGGTTTGTTCAATCAATATTCCATTCTTAAGGTAGTTGCCATTCCTCATTTTATGCTCAAAGTTTCAATTTTGAATTAATCCCATACTTTATATAGCTGAAACACTTATCCATACTTCTGACAAATTGGAAAGCGGAAGTTAGCGTTAGTGCCAGTTTCAGCCAGCATCTTAGGGGGTTATGGATCACAATTGATTTGTATGATCAGAGAAGTTAGTAAGTAGTTTCTGAAAGCCTTCAGAGCAGAATAATATTTCAAATTAGCATACTGCCAAACACTTCAAACATCCACGAGAGCATATGACCGGACGTCGTTAGACGTGAGTTCGATTCCCGTTAGGAACAACATGTCAAAAAATTGCCTTTATTTTCTACTATACAGTCAAGACTCAAATTATTAAGTACCAAAATTAAATTTCAACAGTTCAACATCTCATTATACTGTTCAGTAATCACCATTTCCGTAATGAATATAATTCTCATGTTTTAACTTTTAATAAAACCTTTTCCTACATTATGTCAAGCACTTTTATCGTTTTCCTCAATCGTTCATGCATCATAAAATTATTCAATACTGCAGGACGAACAGAACAAAAAATTTCTGCAGTCTGACTTGATATAAAAGGAAATTCTCTCAATTGTCCCAAAAATTATTTGAAATTGAAATGTTTTACATTAAAAATCCTTTATTGTCATTTCTCGTCCGTATAAAGTCAAAAAAAAAAAAGTTTTAAATTTTGTGACTCTTTATGGATATTTTATGCAATCATTTTCAATATCGTTTCACCATAATTTCCATCTCATCCACATTGCACTTAATCGCTTTTTTCCTCATGAAATTTAATTTTCAATTCTCAAAATCACATCATAAATGTCACATAAATTTTCACGTTTCTTGCAAATGCTGTGGGTGAAATGAGAAGAAATGAGGTTTAATGGGATTTGGATGGTTAAGGCGCAAAGTTATTGAAACTCTAGAGACAGACTAAAGTGATCATAGAATTAAAGACAGATCCAGGTTTCAACGAACTCTAAATAAGGCAATGGGCTCTTGTGCGCTTTCGCCAAGGAAGTAATTAAGTAAGTATTGAGACTAGAGTTGGTTGTAGACCATACCATTCCTATCCTAATTATGAGGCTGTCATCCTTCAAGCAGGGTTTGTATAGGCTTTCAATCTATCCTTCCGAAAACATATTCCGGTGCACGGCTCGATCGCCGACGGTGAATTTAGTAGTAATAAGGGATTCCCGTGGATTACCGTCGAGGGAACCATGGATCACACTTGATCTGTACGGCCAGTAAAGTATGTAATTAACAGGGATTACCATAAGGAGGAATTCAGTTGACATTGGGTCAGCTTTGGAGTCAGACTTTGACTAAACCCAGCCGAATCACGGCTTCCACAGGTAAATCTTTACACGTTGAGGATGTCAACAAGATATCAACTTGAGGAAGGTGAACTGGTAAGTGGTAAAACCCTGTTTTTGCCAACCTTGCTTTACCCAGTTTTATTCTATACAATTTCTAATACAAAATATTATGGAATCTTACTTACTTACTAATCTGGTTGAACACATCAATTGTGATCCATGGCCTCCGTTAGATGCCGCCTGAAACTGGCCCTATCGCTGACTTCCGCTTGCTAATTTTTAATATCTTATGCAACTAAGGAATCTTAGAATCTTAGAATTAACTCATAACCAAACCTCAATCACCACCCTCTTTTGCCTATCTTCCACCCAAAACGATCAAAATATGCTTCCACCATGCTTCTTTTATAACCTCAAAAAAATATATATTGGAGATGAATAAACAGTATTTTTTGCCATAATCCATCTGCTACTTTTTGCCAATGCCGTTATTCTTCTCAAGCATTATTTCATTCAATTTATTTTCAATCAACGAAATCGAAGCGATTCTTTTTTATATAAATTTCATCCCTTTTTCTCCCCATTCTTTCATTCACCACCAACTACCTTTCTCCACCATTGAATTGAGGTTATAAATCTGTAATATAAATTGCAATCATTTTTGATATATCCATATCAAGAGTTGCATCGCAAACAACTTTTTTCCCCATTAAAAAATTGAAGATAATTTTTCGCTATAAAATGAAGTTTATTCTTCTAAATTTAATTGTTGATAATCGAGAATGTGCATAGTTTGGCACGTTTCTCATCATCTGTCGTAATCCACCTAGAATCACGTCAAGCTTGTCGTCTGCTTATTACTCGAATGGTTTTATTCAGCTGGGAGATGATATTATTGTTGGTTTTGGCTGTGCAGCAGTGGTGCTTAATGGGATTTATTTGAAAATGTTAGAAAAATGGGTGATTAGATTTAATATGGATGTCTGGCTGATGATCTTAGTGAGTAGGAGTTGTTGATTTTTTAGGATTTGTTGATTTTTTAGGAGCTTTTGATAATCTTTTGAAATGAAGCAATCAATTTAGTTTAAACTGTTTCGAAATTGAAATTCGAAACTTAATTTCGAAAATCAAACTTGAAACTCAATTTCGAAATAGAAATTCGAAAATGAATTTCGAAAGTGAAATTTGAAACTTAATTTTGAAAATTAAATTCAAACTTAATTTTGAAACTGAAATTCGAAAATTAATTCCGAAAATCAAACTTGAAATTCAATTTCGAAAGTGTAATTCGAAACTTAATATCGAAAGTGAAATTCGAAACTTAGTTTCAAAAGTGAAATTTGAAGCTTATTTTCGAAACTAAAATTCGAAGATTATTTCGAATTCGAAATTGAAATTCGAAACTTATTTTTAATAGTTCGAAAGTAAATTTAAAGCTTAATTTTAAAAGTGAAGTTCAGAATTCAATTTCGAAAATGAACTTTTGAGTTCAAAGTTCAATTTCGAAAATTAAGTTTCGAAGATTAAATTTAGAATTCAATTTCGAAAGCTTAACTCAAAATTAAATTTTGAAAACGAAATTCGAAACTTAATTTCGAAAATGATGTTGCAAGCTCAATTTTGAAAATGAAAATGCAAAATAAAGATTCAAAACTCTCATAAATCCAAAATTTAAATATCCCCGACACCGAATAGTTTTTAAAACAATTTTATTAATAGCCCAACATAATCCCCACAACACGGTATCATAGAATGCGCTTAAATCATCCACAAACACCAACGACTTATGTTTTACATTTTTATGTCATTTCAGGAGAAGCACAAAAAAAAAAGTTTTTCGCTTTTATGACCAGAAATATTTCACTTTTATTTCATTTCACGTCGCTCTTTAGATGGCCATAAAAATATGTTATGTATTAAATGTAACATATAATTGCTTTGGTTTCATTCCGATTTACTAGTTGTTCTTTCTCCATTTTATTTGGTATCCTCATGGCCTGATATACAATATTTTTATGTTGTTTATAAATCGTTTTATAGTGAATGAAAAGAGAGTATGAGAAGTCATACTTGATTCATTCGAACTCATATGTTTCATGCAATATCTCGTGCAATAAACATTTATTATTTTAATTCGTTTTTATTCAATTTTTATTTAAGCCATTACCATTGCAATATGAGAGCGTGAATATTCCCTACATCATTGATATTGATATATATTGTCATGTTCCATAAAAACCTCATCTTATCGTCGTCCTCGGTTAAAAAAAGGATTTATGAATTTTCTTCTCATTTTACAGCTTTTTATTCGATTTAATTTATTAAATGAAAAGGGTTTATAAGAGTGATTCAGAATCTGATATGAATTGAAATAGCTTGTTGTCCTGAAACTTGAGCAAGTGCGATTAAAGCCTTGAACTTAATTTTCGAAATTGATTTTTGAATTTACTTTCGAAATCGAATTTATTTTCATTTTCGAAAGAACTTTGAACTTTAATTTCGAAATCTAATTTTGAACTTAATTTTCGAAATCAAATTTCGAACTTCACTTTCGAAATCGATCTTGGAACTTGAGTTTCGAAATTGGACTTAAAATGTTGGATATTGAACATTGAACTTCATTTTCAAAATCGATTTTCGACTTCATTTTCGAAATCGAGTTTCGAACTCCATTTTTCAAACTAACCTTAAATTTGTATTTCGAAATTCACTTTCAAAATTGAACTTTGAACTCGG
The DNA here is from genome assembly GCF_022539635.2 of Chironomus tepperi. Lineage (NCBI taxonomy): Eukaryota > Metazoa > Arthropoda > Insecta > Diptera > Chironomidae > Chironomus > Chironomus tepperi. The sequence goes on from NW_027226245.1 coordinate 266,872, forward strand.
AATCTCCATAATGTGTCAATTTGAGTCATTTAACAAGACTTTAATACAATCTATAATGATGCAAAGCTGCATCAACTGCTCTCATATCCCGATCAACCCCAAAAAAACATTTTTTAAAATTCATCAAAAAAATGCCCCACTTAGGAAGACTTTAAAGCCCAAATTTTCATTAATATTAAATTGCTCATTGGCACGATTAAATGTATCAGTGCATTAAATTGATATATTTGCACAATATAATGAAATTTATTTATTATGTTTATTTTTCATTGTAGCCAGAGAAATGAGATAAAATATTTAAAAAATTATATATGCATTACTATTAAACCGCAAAACAAAAGCAACTGTGGCATAAAGTCACACTATCTATTTATTTTAATATTTTTGACTTTCTAGTCATTATTAATATCAAAACTTGTTTTATTAGGATTTGAATTATGATTATTGGTGTTTATGGAGTTGTGGGTTGAACAAGAATATTTGAAAAATTTAGGGAATCCTGTCGGAAGCTGGGAATCCTGTTAATGTCAAGAGCATTGTTCGTAAATCCTTGTCATATCGACAACACTCAATGAAATAGTTGAGAGATCCTGTTTCTGGTGGGAATCGAACCCACCAAGTCGCAAATGAAAGACACAGATTCCCGTTCTTTTGTGTAACCACTCGGCCTCTGGGGCCTTAACTCCCACATTGGTAGATTGGCTTATAAATGACTCGATACTCCAGATTTCAACAGGATAGACTCAGACATCACAGTAAATGATTATTATTGGCTGCCAATGAATTTCAAGAATGAAAATTTTGCTATTTAATGAAATTTAAGGATTTAACCCGAGCAATACAAAACCCCATGTGGCATTCATGTGGCTGCCAAATTGAAGCGGTTTCGATTTGTTGTCAGTAAAGAGCATTAGAAACTCCGTAGGGGAGTTCGAAGAGCTCAGACCTCCAGGTGGCATCAATATGGCTGCCGATGTTAGACAGGTATTAATAAAAGAGCTTTAATGGACCCTTCTTCATTTGTGTCACTCTAGTACACTCATGAAGCATGAATCTTAAAAGTTCATGATGTATGCTTCATTTAACTCAAATAAACAGCTCAAAAATCACTTCATTTAACTCAAAATCATCGAAAAGTCAATCAATTGTCCTGTTAAACTCCATAAATCCTCAATGTTCACATTACAAGCTTGACCAACTACTTTAAAAATAAATTAAGGATAATAATTAAGGAAATGCAGGCAATTTACATTCATACATTAATAAAAATTCATATTTTTTAAAACAAAAAGTATTTTTACACTCGTCTGACTTCATATTCATATTAATTTGCGTATGACTACATGAAATAAAAACTTTTTTTTTTTTAATTTTATTGTAAAATGAATAATTGCGTATATGGGACAATAAAATGAATATTTTTAATTGCTGATATACTTTTGTTAAGCTTCCAGCTCATCCCACAGATCATCCACTTCACGAGACAATGTTGGTTCTTCACATCGAAATTTATGAAATGCCATTAATTTTTGGGTTTTTATGGTAAAAATTTTCATTCTCTTCGTGATTTTTAATTAAACTTCCACTGATAATTGCTAAGCACAGACTCTGATATCATAATGAGTCAATTTAATTGCGAAAAATTATTATCGATTTTAATAGTAAAACTTTTCATTTTTTTGCATATAATTATCAGGGGTTTTGGTGGTGGATTAATGTGATTTAATTGGATAAACTTTACATGGTTTTTTTGTGAAAAATTTTGTTGGATAAATTGTAATTAATTGAGTTAAAATCAAAGTTAATGGTGTTTTTGAGGGTTTGATTTAGGTGTAAATGGAGCATAATCAATCTGAATGGGTTGTTATAGATTGAATTTCGATTTATTTTTTGATGAATTGCTCAGATTTTAAACGATTTTGAATATTTATTGAAGATTTTATGCAACTCCATATAATGATAATGCCCACGTTCATCTAGGCGTCGTCAGGCATTCAGGTGTCTAACCGTTATTAAGGTAACGTAGCAGTGACCTAGCAAACGCGGTAAAATGTTCGAGATTTAGGAAATGGATCAATTTTGATCTATATCCTTAGGAATTCTAAGGAGAATGAATCCGTGAACCGCTTTTTTTGATGGGAAAACGAATTGAAATCAGCCGTTACGACACCTTCACAGCCACATATGCTCTTGTGATCACGTTGTGCTGTTCGGGAATGAGACAAAGAAAAACTAATTTTTAGGAAGTTTTAAAATTAGTTCAGTTCACAAGTTTCGCTTAACGATCCCTAATAATACATGTTCGTTAATCTGTTCAACATCCGACAGTAATTCTGAATCATGCTGGCCGTGCTTTTGTGAAACGTTCTATTGTAGTGGTAACTCACATCCGAAATGACACACGGCATGCGATTCAAGACATTTCAAAAAAATCGGCAGCACATTAGTGTGCTACAGTACACAATTTGGTCAACAATGGATTAAGCGCTTTGTCCTATTTGGAGATGAGCTTCGTCATGGTTTCTTCAAGATGTCTGACATTTGATGTTAGATAAGTTACTTTTTATTGATCATAGTTAGTCAACTGTAGTCAATTGAGTCATTGCAGGAATCCTGTGCATGAATCAATCCAAAAATAAAGCAAAAATTCCCTCACAAACCTTAAAAATTACAATAATTCAAGACATCCATCGAGTAAAAAAATAATATTGAATCATCAACAAATTATTCATACCCATAATAATTTGCATACCGATTCCAATAAATTTCCCATTAATCAAATTTCATTACGACATCTCAATCCCTGCAAATTTTTCCCCAATAAAAATATTTCACCCATAAATTCCTCATTCATATTATATTTTTTGCGGCTGAATTCGATAATAATTTCTGCATTAAATCATGCATTCAGCATGCAGAGTCATGAGAAAAAAAAACATGTAAAGTTAATATACACGAGTAGCTATGAGATTGCAAGACGAACTCATGCATTTTTATTTTTTGCACATTCTTTACATACATTTGATGTCACATAGTGTCATGTGCAGCAGCTTAAAAATTACATCTTATGATACACGATAAATAATATATGCATAGTCAGCAACAGCTACATCAGCAGCGAGAATAGAATTGTTATAACATTAACATTAAAATAATTTGAATTTTTTTCGTCGTCGTCGTTCCTCCTTACTTCTTCCTTTTTTTTCGATTATATCGATGAAATATCAAGGATGAATAATCACGTGTCAAACTAAACATTACAACTGCGACATTGGATATAAGAACGTTATGGATAGAGCAGTGGTGGGTAACCTTTGTGCTGCGACACCAAAAATGTCTCAAAATGTCATAAACCACATGCCGTGTACGATTTCTGACCAGACTTACCACCAAAATGTACCACAAAAAATTCAAGGTTGCCCACCACTGGAATTGAATGAAATTGAAGATGGAATGGCAATTCAATTTTTAGAAAATAATTTTACATTAGGAATATGTCAATGTACGAGCATGTAATGTGAATAAAGCGTGAAATACTTTTTCACAAATGGTTTGAAGGCTGTGGCAGTTTAAAGAAGAAAAATTGCTACAAGTTGGAAGGTTTTTAGAGATTTTCTCTTTTTGAGAATTCATAGATCTTTTTTGTTGAAAATTACAGCTCATTTGTTAAAAGGTTTGACGACAAAATTGGTGATTGACGGGTTTTGTATGTTTAAGGGGAAAATAATTCAGAACGATAGATTTAAAATGAGACAAATTGAACTGAGCATCCTAATGAATTTGGTGCCTTTTGTGAAATTTCATCGTATGTGTCAGTGTTGTCCAAACTGTGTGCCGCCAATTCTACTATTTTTGGAAAATGCCATGAATTGTAAATCGTGTTCATATTCTATCGTGACTTACTATCAAGGCTTGTCGTGACCAAAAAAAGACAACACTGATCTACATTGTTCTTTAGTGTTCTCATCTAAAAAATCATAGACGCACTTGCCAACCAACAATAAGTGTCCTAGATCAGTGTGACTCAGTCCTGGATTCGATTTAAATCCGGGCCCGTGCACAAATCATACCAGCCCTGATGCCAGATCGATTAACTGATTTGTGCTATTTGGGTATGTGCCGAGTATAAAATTTCAGGAGCCAAAGTAGACCGGATCATAACAAGGTCTCCCAGTACGACATAAAGCATATTATCTATCAACCAACACATAAAAATGACTTGTGGAGAGTTTAAGCCTTTTTTCGTAAAGTAACAATGTAGATAGTCAACCTAAATAGCACAAATAGATCAATCGATCAAAAATCAAGCCCTCAGACCAACTGTGACTCTGAATTTGTATGCCAAATTTGATGTAAATTTGAACATAAAATGCTAGAGTCACGCCGAGTTTGGGATCGATCAACCGATCAGTGCTGTTCAAACAAAGACGCAAACCTTCCTTAAATCACTAAAATCTGGCTAAAATTCTGCAAACAGCACTTTAAATTTCCACAAAATCTACAAAAATCCATCCAATTACCACAGCAATCACACCCCAAAAATCACAACAGACATTAAAAAATTAAATTTCAAATTCTATAAAAATACCTCACATCTCTACGAATTGTAAGAACTTTAACAATAAATTATAGGAATCCATCGTTTTGAATTAAAATAAATTGAAAATGAAAAATAGAAAAAAAAAGCGGAAGCTGAAAAAAAAATCCAAAAGAGCAACTTTTCAATGTTGTTTGTGCATTACACGGTTGGCATAAATGGCAGAAGAAAACACATTGTAATAAATGGAATGATGACATTTTTTTTTGCATTTTCTTACAACTTTCCATCTCTTCTTCGCCCAATTCACCGGTGCCATAATCCGATTTTCACTATTTATACCATGACAGCAGCAGTAGCAAAGTTTTTTGTCGTCACAAACAACTAGAAAAGAATGGAAGTGGAGAAAAAAAAAGTATATCTGCATACTTTTTACAACATCAGAGCATAAAGAATTTTTTCTCATAAATTATGGCTTAATGGAAGTCAGAAAAAAAATTGTAAAACCAGAACAGTAAAACTTTGTTTCTCGCTTCTTTTTTTTGTGTGTGCTTTTCTATCACTAACATCGCCATATTGCTTACTATTCTTTGGATTTTATATTTCAGATGTGAATATTTTAGTTCTTGAACTGAACTTTGGTTTTTTGCGGAGACTTGATTCAAACTTGATTCTCATATTGATATGTAATTGGTTGAAGTTCTTATCCTGAGCAACATAATGAAGCTGCCAAAGAGCTGCTGAGTGGTCATGGGGATTTGGGGTTAAACAAAAGGAAGATGTCCATGAAGGTTACTGTCGATGGCTGATTTCGCACTTGGAATTGGAAATTGGCAAGCGGTAGCGAGCGATAGAGCCAGCTTCAGGAACCGACTGAGGGAGGCCTTGGATCACACTTGATCTGTACGGCTAGCAGTATGGAGTAAGTAAGTAAGTAAACAAAAAAATACTTCATTTTGCTCTGGCTATGCCCCTGACGTGGCGTTTACTGCCACGTGACAACTGATTACGTCCATTTTTAAGGAGAAAACCGAAAATTGTAGCATTATTTTTGTTGAATATTCAGATTAATTCCTGAAAGGCATACGGTGTGAAAAAATTAGAACTTAGCATATTCATGCCAATATAACCCTACAATAAGGCTGGATTTTCCCAAAATCGACTCGAAGTCAGATTCAAACTTGTCTAGATACACTTTTGTCCAACTGCTCAATGGCATGTGTCTTTCTGAGATTAGAATCCCGGGATTGACTACATAATCACACACAATTCACATGATGTAATGCAATTAAATCTCGGGATTGAGTATATTTTAATTATAGCCAGGAGCAGTCATACCCAATTGACAATTTCGATATAATCCCGATCGGCACAAGTTTTTCATGGCCACGTTACAATCAAGTGACAATTATAATGGCAGTTAACATAACAATTGTCACTTGGACGTCATTAATGATGACCCCCATGCATAATTTGTGACAATTGAGAATGCCTTTCAAGCATTAAGATCCAGCATAAAATTCAGATGATTTTTCCACCCAAAATACACCAAACTCTTCTCATTTCACATCCAAAACACCATACCATCCTCATTCATTCATAAATTAGTCACAAGAAGAAGTAAAATGAAAGTCATAAAAGTCATATGTATGCTCAAGCTAACTGCGAGAACTAAAATTTATGTAGATATGTCAAAAAGTTCAAAGAATGTCATTTGATGTCATAAAATCGTACGAGAAGTGCACATTTGGCTTGCAATGGAATTTTGCCATTTTTGTGCGGTAATAGTTTGGAGTTTGAATGGAAGTGACAAGAATAATAAAAAAAATCCTTATTTATTGCATAATTATTCATCGTTATAATGCATAATGTCTCATCAAATGTTTACTTCAATGATCATTGGATGAGAAATGAGCTGAAATGCTTGATGTTGATGTGACATCAATATTGGTGAAAATGTAGCAATCACAAATCATCAAATAGCTGGCAATTTTTCTCTTTTTATATTCAAGCAGCATTTGGCGAGCAACGAAATTTCATGAATACTAATTTATCGGGCGTAGCCAATAACGATGAACGATGATATAACTTGAAACGTTTGACAATTTTCTCTCGTTTTTGTGCTTTTCTTTATTCCTACTCCTCCCTTTTTGACTATTTTTTTTTTTGTCCTTTTTGTGAAAAATTCCTTATTTTTTGTGAATACTTGTATTTTAAGGAAATGAATTTCTGGTGGAGATATGGCCAATTAGTCATTTCTGTAAGCCATCATTGTTTGGAAAGCGTGAGGCGTGAGAAGAACTGGATTCAACCGAGAATCTGGCTTTAAATTGGAAAGAGGCTACTCCATTGAAACAGTTGATGTCCAATGAGCATTTTGACGCTTATGTCATTCGGAAATTGCTTTGACAATCCTTAAACAGGATACGAGCGACACAAATTCAAAAGACGCCATTACAGAGCTTTTGAGACTCTATCACTATATGTAACATCAAATGGAAGTTGCTTAAACTTGGGATTCATGTGGATGCCACTCGAAAGTCACTTAAATATTGGAGTCATATGGATGCCATTTGTTGATAGTAAAAGAGCATTGGAGGATCCTTAAAAAGCTCTAAAATAGCAAACAGCCAAATGGCTTACTGCTTTCCTTTCAAAAATGGGTTGAAAATACAGTAGATAGCCATTTGGTGTAAATCGTACTAAATTGTGACTTGAATGCCACATGATGGATATGCGTGTCGCTCTGAAGGCACTCGTTCCAATGAAGAAAGAGGTTCAAGTGTTTCAAATATTGAACAAGAAACAACAATCGACTCTTTAGATTAGAAATATCTGCAATCCCCTGCCTGATTGGCACAAGTTTTACATGGCGACCAGATGGTCGCACCATAGCATCTAAGTGGCAAATTTGGTGGCAGAAAAAATGCAAATTGCCACTTTGACTCCATATGATTGCCACTTGGACGGCATATGGGACCTATTTGGCAGCCATGAATAATTCATGCCCTTCCGGCTATTTTTCCACCAAATGCTCATTATCCTCCCCATCAACATCATTTCATACTCATTTCTACTTTCAGAAGTCAATCACATAAATCGCAAAGAGATCTGTACATAGAGATATGTCTAACAAACATTGAGATTCAGTGACAGCAATACGAATGGATTCTTTTTTTTTTTCAATAAATTTTCAATTCCTTGTTTGTCTTTGCACATCTAAAATGAGGGCTCAAGATGAATAAAAAAGAAAAATTTTAAGCACGCCATGACAATTTGACACAAGAAGTAAAACTTTCCATTGTCTTAAATGCATCCCAAATGAGCCAAATGAGCTGAAATTTATATTTTTCCTTAAATTGCTTTATTGCCAAAAAGGAATCGGAATAGCTCAACAATTTTTAATGTCATCCATTGGGGGAGAGACGAATGGAAAGACATAAAGTAAGACGATATTGAGGAAGGAATCGAATGAGACGTGCACAAAAAATAAAATTATTCGTCCCTTGAGGAGATTTCCATCTGACTATTTTTGTAAATCAAATGAGGCAAATGGGGTCATTTATTGAAAAAAGCAGTCCCTTCGATTGAAATGAATCCTCCTTTTTTCATGCCAGCATTGCTTGCTTTTAAACATAAACTTTCCATCCAGAGTGTGGCTCAATATCTAAAATTTGATAGTAAAATTGTCAAAAAATTCGAAAAATAAAAATAACGGTCAAAAATAATTTGAATTTTAACGACAATTTTTTTTTTTTGAAAAAATTTAACGGTCGTTTTTGAGTCAGCCACACTCTGTTTCCATCCTTTTCGGTTCTTAAAATACGACATTGTTCAATTTTGTTCCATAATACCCTCATACGTCCATTGTGCCTTTACTATTCTTGTTATTGTTGTTCATATCCCTAAAGTTGATGAAAAACAAATCTAGAGGAAAAGGAAGACAAGGAAAGAAAAGATTCGTAAAAGACTTTCTTGAGACACATTTTAAAAACAAATTTATGTCATTATGGAAATTGTCGTAAGATAAATTTATGAATAGATAAGGACAAAAAAGCTGAACAGAGACGATTGAAGCCAACAGAATGTTGAGAAATTTGGTAAATGGAATTGGTTTGAAGGAGTTTCAAATGTGATTACTGATGGAAGTTTGTTGATCATGGATAGTAAGGTTTAAATGGAAGAGTTATGGACGATTTTGAATGAGATAAATTTAGGAAAAGCAGTCAAATATAAATTCCAAGAGAGTAAGTCGGTGATCTAAAAATCTTGAAAAGAGGCTGTCTATAGAGACAGTATTGCACTTGGCATTGAGAATTAGAGTCAGCTACAGGCCGCATCACTGTTGATCTGTATGACCAGCGCATTAAGTAAGTATAAAATCTAAACAGAACAAGGCAGCGGAAAAACAACAGTGGCTTAGTGGTTAGATTGTCGGCCAACCAACCCTAACAACCCAGGTTCGATTTCTGGGAAAATTTAGTCGGATTCTTGTGTTTTTTCGCTGTTTCTAGTCACAACTCGGTTTATTCGCGACACACAAATTGTGTGACTAGGTTCATTGGATTGATACACCTTGACCAAGCATCTAGTCAAGAGCCTTGCAACTGTTGAGCCCGAGCTTCAAAATGCGCCGAACTCAGGAACGAGCCATATTTCTCGCTTTAGAAATGGGTCAAAATCACCCGATCCTGACCCGGTCCTGGTCAGGACTACTTAACTTCTTCGTCAATGTATAGACTAGGATCTTCAATCTCGGCATTGAAATGGACTGAATCCTGGAAGCTCAAAGTCAACTCGATTGTGACAAAAGTGACAATCTGAATTGTTCCTGACATCGCTCCTTGATGTCACTATCTACATGGATCTCATAAATTCCTCATCATTACATCCAACAATAACCCAATGTAAAATATGTTAACTGCCCCTCGAACATATGCAATATATTTACTCGCGTCTGATAATCAGGCACAATTACTGAAATTCTTAGAAATGAAATGACTTTATTGACAATTAACAGTAATTATCATCCTTTCATCCCCAAACTAAATAGCCTTTCTGCATTAAAAATAAATCCATCACCCCACAACCTCCCATTTGTTCTTGTAAAACAGATAATGACTCAATCCAACCAACATCCATTAACTCTCAATAATTTCATTGACAATATAATCAGCTTTTACATAAAATTGACATCCATTCTCATGATTTTCATTTTCCAAATGACCATCAATAACCTTATGTTCGCTTATCTTTATATCCTTCTTTGTTCTCATGTCCACAATTTATTCTTTTCTTTATTTCCAGTTCAAACAATTCATCTGAGAATATTAGAAACTTTTATTCAGAATATTTTAACTCCCACATGCACAAGATAGTTGGTGTTCAGGAATAGAAAAAATAGACAAATGGAATAGAGATTTGTAGAAAATTATCGACGATAACTGTATAATTTATGGATATGCCCTCGACTGGACAAGAATTCTAAAAGCATTTATTATTCTAGTGACTTTATGTGATATTTTAGTTTTGTGCTTCTTTCAGGATAGAGAAAAGAAAAAAGCTCTTCCACCCACTTTTGTTTCCTTTATTGCAATTGTTGTGTCAGTCAAATGGATGTTTGAGGAGGTTTAAAGGTGACAGGGATTTAGCAGAAATTGAGAGACTTCCAGACACTGGTGAATTGAGGTTGATAAGATTGGAAAATGCTTTATTTATAGACTTTTTTGCTCAATTTTCAATTAATAATAAAGATCCAGAGCTTTCAGGGCTAATAACATTTCATCGAGTGAGCTTTTTCCAATAGCAGCGAAAAACCGACAATGGTCAAGTAGTTACGACCCAGGGTCGATCCCAGGAAAAGTCTAATTGGATTCTGATGCTTTTTTGCTGTTCTAGTCACACCAACTCGGTTTGTGTGATTCGCGACACACAAATTGTGGCTATGTACGTTGTTTTGATATACCCTGGGTCAGGTAGCGTGCAGAGTTCTTTAAATCCAATGGTTTCTCCAAACCACAGCACTCAAACCTAGGCCAACAGTGTTCATATTGGGATTCGAACCACTTCTTTGACCTCATTACTGTATATAACATTCAAAGGGATGCTGTGAGCCACGTTTTCAGCACATATGATTTGAAGAAGAATACATGAAAGTTTTCCTGTGGTGAGTTTCGAACCCACGATCGCTGAGTCGATTTGCAATGATTTTATCCCAAAGAACGAAGCTATTCCGACTCTCAGATAACTTTTTATAAATACAGCATAAGCAATTACTCGTAAGAAATACTCTATAAGACATAAATATTTCAAAATTCCAAATTTTATTTCCATTCAAAATTTGATAACAAAATCTCATTCCTATCTCTTACTTGCTTGGAACAGTGCATATGATTAATTCATATTTACTTGTAAGAGCTTGCTTCTGATTTCCATCTTCGTAATACATTCCAACATTTGGTATCATTTTACCATAAAATGTCCTTCCATCGACTTTAATGCGTCCAACATAATGAACTTCACGTCCTGGAGTATAGCCAGGTGAAATTGCATCTTCGACATATTCTCCGTTAGCTGATGGAATCCATTTATAGTCATAGTTTGGATTTTTGACTAAATATTCTAATCCGCCTGTAATACGATGAATGGATCCACCAGAGACGTGATACATTCCTTTTGGATCAGACATTTGAATGCGACCGGTAACACGCAAGTCGTCATACGATCCACGACCAATAAATGCTGGGATGCCTGTATTGTAATTTCCAACAAACACCCCATAAACCATTGGCTCTCCAGTTCCATGGTAGCTACGCCATTCGTGCACTAAAGGAATTTTTGATTAATTTTACTTGCAATTTTAAACATTTTGTGTAACTTACCGCAACTTTTTGCACAGGCACTAGCAACAAAAAAGTAAAATATGTATAAAGTTTTCATACTTTTCTCAATGCGAAAGGTTATCGGAATCAAAATTACCCCCTTATGCTTCAAAGTCGAAGACAAACTGATGATGAAATATTTTAAATTTCAAAATTTATATTAAAAATAAATACTGTGATTACTTATAATACATAGACCAAGATTATCAGTAAATAGCTCAATTTTTAAGTAAATTTTAAGATTATTTTATGTGATCGAAGGATTGTTTTTCAAATATAATGGAAATTCCATTTATGTCACATCAAACTAAAGGTCGTCAACAATTCTTATAAACAAATTCTCAAATAATCAGTGAAATAGTTTTATTTATTCTTTTTCAAGCTGTACAAGTAAGAATTTCATATTTTTTAGTGGCAACTTCCCTCTTATTTCCATCTTCATAATGCATACCAGCAGTTGGTATCACTTTACCATAATAAGTTCTTCCATCGATTTTAGTGCGTCCAACAAAAGAAACGCCACGTCCAGGTGTATATCCAGGTGAAACTGCATCCTCGACATATTGTCCATCAGTTGATGCAATCCATTTGTATTCATGGTTTGGATTTTTTACTAAATATTCAACACCATTTACAATGTGATGTACGGACCAAGCAGAAACGTGATACAGTCCTGCTGGATCAGATGTTTGAATGCGACCAGTGATTATCATATCGTCATATAATGCACGACCAACGAAAGCAGGAATTCCAGTATTGAAATTTCCAACAAATACACCATAAACTAATGGTTCATTCGTTCCGTGGTAGCTACGCCATTCATGTTCTAGAGGATTTTAAATTATTCTTACTTGAAATTTTTAAACCTTTCATGTAACTTACCGCAACTTTTTGCATATATGCTAGCAACAATGAAGTAAAAGATGTATAAAGTTCTCATACTTTATTTACAGTCAAAGGTTATCAGAATTAAAATTAAAAATTATTCAAAATAAGAAATTTTTATATTTTAGTGTCTAGTGCTATAAAGTTGAAGACGAACTGATGACAATCTTTTAATTTTCAAAATTTATATTAAAAATAAGTATTTTTATACGAAACTTTACTATGTTATCAAGTAAAACACTTTTATAGTCAAACATTTATTTTGTCAATAATTATTTCAAGATGTCCGCAAGACTTTTTTAAAATAATTAATTAATTAATTAAAGTGTTTTATTTGATACCAAAGGAAAGTTATAGAACTTTATATATTTTCCGAATATATTATTTAAAATAAGTAGTGTGATTGTTTTTGTGATGAAGTTATGTGATCGAGGAATCATTTTTCTAATACATTGGACTTACGTCATATCAAACTTAAAGTCGTCATCATTTTATGTCAGGAATGGGCAATCTTTTAATTTTTGTGGCACACCTTGTTGGTAAGCCTCTGCAGAAATCATCCGTATGCGCATCTAAATGCATCTATGCAAATACTCTATGAGCTATAAGATCAGTGGTGGGCAATCTTTCATTTTCGTGACACACCTTGGTAATAAGTCTCCAACTAAACCGCACACTGCATACGGCTTATGGTAGTTCCAATAAATTTTATCGACACACAGGTTGCCCACCACTGCTATAAGTAATAATTTGATTAACTCTAATATTACCTCAACGACAAGAAACTTTCTCTTATATGGCAGTTATTGATTGCACTTCCTAATTGGTCGAGAAATTCTCGACAGAAAGAGTCTACTTTAAGGATTCTCTCCGCGCTCCAATGAACTCACTTGCGTCTCAGCCTTGACCAAACTTGATTAACATTCATTTGAAGATTGTGCCCTTAATATCCCGAACTGGCAGAAAGTTTCGAAGGATAAAGCTGTCTATAGACATTCCATACGCAGGCCAATGTGTTCCCATGCGCCCAAGCTTAATCAACTTCCCAGCCTTATCACAAAATCACAGCAAATCAACTTTTATAATTCAAGTAAATAAAATTATTTACAGACAAAGGTTCTCAGAAACGATTAAGCGGGTATAATTAATCACAAGGCATTTCATGACAATGCAGACCATCCAGCGATATCTAATTCTTAAAGAATTACAAAACGTTTATCATCGTCTATGTGACAATTTGTTATTTTCATCCTTTTTTATCCCCAAACTATCTCTTTAATGCTTTTTTTTGCTCATTTTCATCCTCATCCTTCCTTTCGTCGTCTTGCATGTGCGAATGAATGCAAAAATTGCTTTAGTTTGCAAAATAAATAAAGTTTTGTGCATCAAAAGGTGGCGTAAATAAAATTTTTTTATTCCTGCATCCACTTTACAGTCCTTATTCGACAGAAGTTAAACGTGATTTTAAGTAAAGTAATCCATTTTTTTGTCACGCTTTCCACCGAGCGACGTCAAATTTTTTTTATATTCCATCGTGTCATGTTTCTTTTGTCATCGTGTTACACACAAAAACAAGGGAAAAAGGAAACTGGCGTAAAAAAAAAAGTTTTCGGTTTAGTGCTGACAGATTTTCACACTATTTGAGCATCTCTCTTTCACCTTCTTCTTGATGGGAATAGTAAATGGAGGGAAATTTACTTGGAATGACATCAAAAGAGGATGAAACATAATTTGATGTAACACGTTTTACCGTAAAAAATAGGAGCTTTTTTTTTTGGCAAGAAGGAAGGTATTGGAGGTTTGGAACGCATTTTTTTGAAGACGTCTAATAAGGATTGGAATATCTCCCGATCAGTACATATTGAAACATTGACAACATGAGAATGTGCTGCCGTCTGACACTATACGTAGAACCAAGTGACAGCCACTAAGCGAATACAACCAAATTTGCTGAGAACATTTCAATATGTGCGGATCGGGTCTACTTCAAAGCTACTTGAACACTGCCGTGTGATTCATTCTCGCATAGTAATTACCGACTTGACCGACTTCTCAATAAAGACCGACTTGACCTTTACTTGATGCCGAACTAGATTTAAATGCAGCAACATGTCAGAGTTTGGTCAGAGTCACGCCAGCCGGGTTTCAAATTTTTGATAGATTAACTAAATTGTGCTATTCGGGACTAGAGTGTAGTCAAAACCTTTAGTTGTGTCTCTGGATGTGTGGTGAGTCACTAAATGGGAGTTCGGACTCCTATAGTCCTAAAAGGTGCCTGCATTCTGGAGTCGCCTTCCAAAAAAAAAAGTCGTTTCCAATGGAGTGTCATAACGCAAGAAGTCATGAAGAGAAGCTGTCGATTGAGACAACATTGTAGTTGGTTTACAAACGGAAGCCAGTGATAGAGCAAGCTTTAGGAAATGTCCAAAGAAGGTCGTGAATTGCAATTGATCAGCACTGTACGACTAGCGAACCAGAGAAATTACTAGCAATTATTGAAGCTTTTGAAAGAGAACGCGATAGAAATATTTATAAATATAAAAAATCCAGCTTTAAATCCAGCTTCAAAGAAACAATCTGCATCCTTTTCCACCCTCAAATCCAGCTATACACAGCTTTTTTCAAGCTTTTTTATTTCATCATCCACACAAAAAAAAAACTTACGAACCAAAAAAAAAAGAAGAGAAATAAAAATTGTCATTTATTACTACGAACGTGGTCATTTGAGTTCCCAAACAGTCAGCCAACATCGGGGAGGATCAAATCACATTCGTTTTACATTACAAATTTCTCATTTTACTCTCTATGCACAGGTTACAAAAATTTCCTGTTATTAATGGCTTTCGGTGTACTCTCCACTTATTGTAATGAAACTACTGTCTCTGTTATGCTCACATATAGTCATGCATTATGGTCTGTCACATAGTGTAGTGAGTGATATTACGGAATTTTTTTTGATATTTTCTGCTGCTGCCGCTTTCATTCATTTTTAAGTTAACCGAACTAAAATATATTGTGTAAAATGATAAATCTACAAGTTACAAGGACAACAACGCAACTGATAAAACATGAAAATAAGAGAATTGTGAATGAAAGCAAGCAAAATAAAAAAGATGACAACAAATAACATGTACAGACATATACAGTAACATGGAACAACATCATTTTCTTTTTCTGTGTGAAATATTCACACATTTAAATATATACTTTATTTTGATGTAAGTATTCTCATTAATAGCAGTAGTGATAACACTGATAAACGTAATATTAAGTTGAATGGGATTTTTGGAAGAAGTGAATAAGGCGCATTTTGAGAGAAATTATTACGTGGACTTTGGAAATTGCGAATTTTTAATTTTTTCTTTAATTATGATTATTAATGTTACTACTTAATGACTACTATCTAGGATGGATGTAACCGTCTATCCCAGGATTACCTCTGAGTAAATTTCAGCTATTCACATCTGAAGGATCCAGAACTACGCGTTTTGTGTCCACTAGGGCTAATGACTAGCGAGGGTTTGCCAAACCACCGTAATAAGGTCTTGACCTACGGTTTATAGTGGGACTCGAACCATTCTTTAGACGACATTACTAACTGTAGCCTAGAAAAAGAAGCTGTTACTAATTGCGAGAAGACTTCCCCTTGGGTTCGAACCCGGGTCGTTAGAATGGTAGTCTTACGCTCTAACTACTACACCACTGCTGCTTTTTCGCTGCCTAATTGTGAGCAGCATTTTCAGTGAATATGATTCGAAAACGAACATGTGCCGATCCGGCCGATGCCCAGTTTCGAACCCAAGATCGCAGGGTGTTTGCAATGATTTTACCTAAAAGAACTACCTAGACTAAGTAAAATTATTGAGTTAACTCAATGCTATAGATTAATAAGTCCATAATATTATTAGCAAATCAAGTGATACTAAAGTTTATAAATTCAGACTTTGATCGAGCTTAATATGCAGCTATTAAACACATCTAATGAATTATTGATTGGATGATCAGGATGATCAGTTGTTCAGGTTAGTAAATTACCTTGAAATTTCATGACAATACTTCAATGGCAATACAGATCAATTAAGATTTATGGCTTCTCTCATATGACGCCTTTAGCAGGCTCCATCGCTGGCTTTTGTCTGCCAAATTCCAATACCAAATGAATTTTATACCCTAGCATGCAAAGAGCGTGCTCTCAAAGTAAGGTGAGAGCTTCGCTCACGAGCAAGCTTATCTAGTCTCTCAAAAGCATCCTCTTTGTCTGTTAGGTATAATAATGAATATTTCTACCTGTTTCTCAGCTGTTTACTTACAACATCTACCTAATGAAATTAATTTAATCAGTGACCTATGATTAACCTCATCTTCCCATGTCAGTCATATGACAGTTTAGAACAGTGGTGGGCAACCTTTTATTTTGTGCGGCACATTTTGATGGCAAGCCTCGACCAAAATCGCAAATGATACGCCTGAAAAAATTGACGGCACAGTTGTGTACCGCAGCACAAGTTTTTGATAGCCTAGATTGTCCATCACTGGCTTAGAAAGTATATAAAGCATAAATCATATTTATCAGCTTTCATATAAAAATAAATAAGTTTAATTATACCACACACATCACAAAACAAAAATAACTGCCCGAAATCATAATAACAAAATTCTCATTCAATTACAGCCAGTACACGCAACACATTGACAAAATGCACGAGAAAAACAAAAATTCCATCATATCCGTTAAAACAACATGCTAAAAAGCCGGCAAATATAACTTAATCACTCCAATGTGCGACTGTAAAATAAGTAGTAAGTCTATAAACAAATGTCACACAGCGACATTTTTTTTTCAGTTCTACACGACTCTCCAAATGAATACGACTAGCTTTTTGGCTTTTCTTCTAAATTATTTTTTTTTGTCTTCGTAGACAACTTTTTTTTGATTGTTTTATTAAATAATTTACGGTATCGGAACTGTGCTAATAAAAAAAAGACTTTTGCGTACATTGTGTGGCTCCTATTGTGCCACGTTGAGGGAAAGTCACATAAAAGAAATTTCAAATAGCTGTGCTGTAATTTTTTTGGTTGTTAATGAAATAAAAAGAAAAATTCCGGTTCTTAGAATCGAAATTCACACAATCTTAAGCAGCATCATCATCTTCAAGTTCAATACTTACCAAGAATTCCATACATTTATTAACTTGCTGCTCAGATGTGCGAGTCCCAAAAAAAAAGAGCAAGAGAGAAGCAGCAGCATTGACCGAGAATAACAACAGAGATTATTAACTTCTTACTTCTTCCTCATTTTTTCGGCTGTGGTTTTTATTGTTGATTGGAAATAACACGAATAAAGAGACATAAAAAAGAGGAATTGGAAAGAGTGAGCGGAGCGTGAGAGGGCAGTCAATGCCACAAATGTATTAAAGTTTTCGTGGATGATAAATATAAACAGAGAGTCAAAGAAACCTGTGTGTCAGTGCAGTTTCAAATTCGCTTATGATCGTGTGACCAATTCATTGTGTTAATCTACGACTCTTATTTTATTTTTTTTTATTTTTTATTTAGCATTTTAATGGTCAGATATTACGGGGAGACAGTATATAGAAAGAAATAAATCATGAAAATGTCAATGAACCGTTTCATAATTAAATCGAGATCACTTTTTAAAATACAGGTGAGTTAGACATGATCTGGAAAGCACATGGTGATGAAATGGATTAAAATCTGGACATAAACAGCTTAGCTTAAGTCCAGAAGGCTAAAGCCGAATTTTATCGAATTCAGACTCGCGTCCAAGTCATGCTTGCCTAATGCCAAGCCCAGGTTGACTTAATCCATATTGATTCTGGCTGAAAACTGGATTTCATCGCATCTAGCCCTGTTCTCAAGTCACGCTGACATATAGTCGGCTCCAGGTTAACTTGACTCTGTCTTAAAACTGGATATCATCGAATCTAGGGCTAGGTTTCAAGTCACATTGGTCTAAAGCCGGCTTCAGGTTAACTTGACTTTAACTTAATGCTGGATATCATTGTCGGCCTCAAACCAGCTCCAGGATAACTTGTCACAGCCCTAAATCTGGATTTCATCGAATCTGGCCTCAATCTCGAGTCAAGTTTGCTTAAAACCGGCTTCAAGTTGACTTGACTCAGTTCTAAAGATGGATATCATCGAATTTGGCCTCGTTTTCGAGTCAAGTTGACCTACAGCTGGCTCCAAGTTGACTTTACTCAGTCCTAAAGCTAGATTTCATCGAATCTGGCGCTCAATCTTGAGTCAAGTTGACTAAAGCCGGCTTCCAGTTGACTTGACTCAGTCCTAAAGCTAGATTTCATCAAATATGTCCTCAATCTCTAGTCAAGTTGGCTAAATACGGCTTCAAGTTGACTGGACTCTGTCTTAAAACTGGATTTTATCGAATATGCCCTCGCTTTTAAGTCACGTTTTCCTAGAGTTGGTTCCAAGTTAACTTGACTCTGACCTAAGACATGATTTCATCGAATCACGCATTCCACTCGAGTCAAGCTGGTCTAAAGCCGGCCTCAGCTTAGTTTAACCTAGTTTTAAAGCTGAATTTCACTTCAAACTGACCTGAAAACCACCCATTTCATCATCATGTGTCTTCCGGGTTATATGTGACATATGTGAACTATATGAATGAAATATACAATTTCATAATTCAATAGATCGTACGTAGTAAAAAGAGCTTTGGATATTTTTTAAAATTCATCGGAACACTTGTGCTAATATGTCTCATTGTGATGATATCAGTATATAAATTTATTCAACGTAACAATCATCCTTTAGCCATCACACAAAATTACATTTATCTTGAGCCACTCTCGTCATTTTTTCGTAAAGTTCACAATATAGATGGTGAGAAAATTGATTGGCATGATTACGAGTATCTGGAGAGAGAGAAAGAGAGATTTGGATTGCCGGGTGAAAATGGTCAACCTGTATATGTTGAACCGGGTGAAGAGGAATTGAATAAGCAATTATTTGATGTAAATGGATATTATGGTCTTATATCCGATAAAATTGCTCTCAATCGTAGTGTGGCTGACTATAGACATCAACAATGTAAAAAATTAAAATATCTTAAAGAGCTACCATCCGTATCGATTGTTATACCTTTTTATAATGATCATTTATCGACATTATTGCGTACTGTCTATAGTGTCATTAATCGATCACCTAAAGAGTTACTTAAAGAAGTTATTCTAGTCAACGATCATTCAACAAAAGACTTTCTTTATGGTGAATTGGAAGATTACATTAATAAGCATTTAAAGCATATTGTGAAGCTTTATGTTCTCCCGCGACGATCTGGCTTGGTGAGTACTCAATTAGTGTTAATTATATAGAAGTAGAGAGTGTTGTGCTTAGGCTGAAATCGATTTTCTGGATGATTTTGTGAAATTTGGTAGTGTTAAGAGAATCAAGTAAATTTTATGGAAAAGTCAAATAGAACTAGAGTAAGCTCCAATTCTCAGTGTTTTGTGAGAAGCTGTAGTTAGTGTTAGTGATTGGATCTGGCAACAACCGATGGTTCTGTTGATTTGACAGAAGAAGTGTAATGCCGAATAACGGATTCCGTTTGGGACTCGAACCCGCGTCTTACGAATTTGCCATTACTTGAATCAAATCCCAGCAAGTTCGTCTTATACATAGTTTGATTAAAAGGAGCTAAAATTTGAAGAATCAGACGAGATGTAGACTGATTCTTAAAAGTATTCCTTAGAGCAACGACATTCGCATATTCAGGAGCAATAACGTGCGTTTTTAATAAAACTGCGGATGTAAAGGACATCAGAGGGTTACTCAGAGTAATTGTGTGTCTCATGTTAGTGTGTTGCGATTTGGTCTAAAGTGTGTTGCGATTTGGTCTAAAGTGTGTAGCTGTACCATCACTACACACTCTTTGATTAGCTCGGCGACAGATCAAACATTCAAAATTCTTGGATTCCTACCTGAAATTTTAGTGAAAATCGAAGACTAGCTATCAAGTCTGAGAAACACTGTTCTGTATCTGAGCTCGAAATTGTCTCGGATTTTGTATGTAAAAGTCGATTCAAGTCGACTCGACTCTTTATAAAATTCGTGTCCACTTCGAGCCCTGATCTGTATAAATCCTTGAAGTTTGCGTCATTTCAAGCCTAGGTTACTCCAAAAGGCTTTCCATTTGACTCTATTACTTGCCTTATCACAAAGTTTGTTCAAATTATTTTGTCATTGGAGTTCCAGAGAGCCCTTTTCTACATGCAATCATTTCTTAGGGCTGTTAAGTAACCTTGTGTTTCTGTCACAGCATTTCCACTATCTCTTGTAAATACTATCACTCGAAAATCAAACAAGTTCTTCCCAATACTTGAAGAAACAAAGTGTAATACTACGTCAAGATATCGCGCCCTTCAGTTATCACAACACTCTTCCTATCTCCTGTATAGATAAGAATTAAATACTTTTCAAGCTGCACAAAATTAAAAATAATAAATTTTTATAAATAGATCTGGGCACGTTTAGCAGGAGCTCGAGCTGCAACTGGCGATGTACTTCTCTTCCTCGATTCACACACCGAAGCATCGACAAACTTTCTACCTCCATTATTAGAGCCAATTGCAGAAGATTATCGAACATGTGTATGTCCATTTGTAGATGTAATTGATT
Organism: Chironomus tepperi; assembly: GCF_022539635.2. Classification (NCBI taxonomy): domain Eukaryota; kingdom Metazoa; phylum Arthropoda; class Insecta; order Diptera; family Chironomidae; genus Chironomus; species Chironomus tepperi. The sequence continues at coordinate 287,836 of NW_027226245.1, forward strand.
TTAAGACATATGCTTACAAGCCACAAGGTGATGGAAGTCGTGGAATATTTGATTGGAATGGCTTGCATTATCATCATATGCCATTAAGACCAGGTGATCAGGAACATCCATGGTCATTGTACGAGAATCCTGTTATGGTCGGTGGATTGTTCGCAATATCAGCTAAATTTTTCTGGGAATTGGGTGGATATGATCCAGGTGAGGATATAGAATTTTAATTAAATGCTGACTAATATGCTTTGTATCACAGGCCTTGACATTTGGGGTGGCGAACAGTACGAACTCAGTTTTAAAATATGGCTATGTGGTGGAAGAATGTACGACGCACCATGTAGTCGAATTGGACATGTGTTTAGAGGTATATACAATGAATTTTGTTTTATTGCCCCATTTAATTCACGTTTTAAAAATAATTCTTTTATTTCCATTTACTGATAAGGTGGTATGCCATTTCCAAATGACAGAAAGGGAATTGATTTTATCACAATGTTGGTATCAAAAAAAAAGTTTTTCAATTAATTTACAGCACAAAAAAAATTTAAATTTTTTGGTGCATTTTTGACTTGCCAGCTATTTGGCTGTCTTGGAGCTTAATAATTTGACTGGCTTGCCACTATTTGGCTTGCTAGCTATTTGGCTGGCTTGCTAGCTATTTGGCTGGCTTGCTAGCTATTTGGCTGGCTTGATAGCTTGGCTGGCTTGCTAGCTATTTGACTGGCTTGCTGGCTTATTAAATTACTGATGGCTTGGACAAAAATGCGCTGTAGTCACTCAATAATGTCGAGTAATTTTAAAACTTTATTTAAATTAACATAGAAATTACAAGAGAGTTGCTGAGGTCTGGATGGACGAATACAAGGAATATTTATACAAAAGAGACCCAGACCGCTATGCTCGTGTCAGTGCTGGTGACTTAAGTTATCAATTTTACGTAAAGGAACGTCAACAATGTAAACCATTTAAATACTTTTTGGATGTCGTTGCACCCGACATGAAGGAACGTTATCCACTTGAAGAACCACCAGAATATGCCTCGGGTGCTGTAAGTTTTTCTATCCAATTTTCACATACAATGTTAATGAGAAAAGTTTGTCAATTATTATAATGCAACAACTATAACCATTTTTACAGATTCAATCGATGGCTGATAAAAAGTTTTGCATTGACAAAATGAATCGTCCAAAAGAGCAGCCTTTGGGTATTTTAATAAAATTAATTGCTATACCTAAAAATCCCTTTTTAAACATTTTAATTATTTTTTCTAACAAAACCTAGGAATATACTTTTGTGGCAACAACAAAAAGCGACCACAGAACAATCAACATTTCATTCTCAGATATTATCGTGACATTTCTGATGCCGAAATGGATTCATGCTTTGATTCGTACGGTGAGGGTGAAAAAAGGGAATTAAAATCGTTTAGTTGTCATCATGGACAGGGAAATCAATACTTTAGATACGATTTAAAAACAAAACAAATTTATCATGGACCGTACCGTAATAAACATTGTGTAGAGGTGAATATAGGCACACAATCTGTCTATGTCACGACATGTAATGATAAAAAAATTGAACAAAAATGGGAATGGGGTTTTGTGAATGAGACAAATATCAACAATTGGATATCATATGGATCACCAATTATGGATGCTGAGGAGAAAAAGGACCTTTCAAAGTATTTCCATTAAGTGCTTAGTATTTTTTTAATAAGAAATATATTTTTTTGTGTAATAAAAAAAAGCCATAAAACCGGTTCGTAATTGAAATTGAAATTCTTTTTTATGCATGTATTTTTGGATGTTCTGTTTATTCACGTTTGCAAAAACATTTAGGGTTCATAATTCTTATAAAAGGGGTCGTTCACTAATCACGTACAGCAATCGACTTTTTGAACCCACTTCCTCCTCTTCCTAATTCATTGCTTGAAGTGTAACCAACACCATCAAATCCAGGACTCACCGCCCTACACCTCCACCTTCCCCAACTCGTCCCATACCACTCCACAACCACCTCCCAAAGAGCGTTACGTACTCACTGAACGACCCCAAAGTACATTGGCTTTTCGATTTTTATACTTTATTTAGGTGTTATTTATGAGCGATAATATCCAACTAAAATTCAAAGTCGATGACACAGTCGTTAGTTGTTAAGGGGTCGTTCACTTATTATGTAACGCTCCTTAATGCTTCTTCCGATGCTGTCCAAATGTCAAGTGTATTCCTTCTCTTGGTTCTCTTGGTTCTCTTGGTTCTCTTGGTTCTCTTGGTTCTCTTGATTCTCTTGATTCTCTTGGTTCTCTTGGTTCTCTTGGTTCTCTTGGTTCTCTTGGTTCTCTTGGTTCTCTTGGTTCTCTTGGTTCTCTTGGTTCTCTTGGTTCTCTTGGTTCTCTTGGTTCTCTTGGTTCTCTTGGTTCTATTGGTTCTATTGGTTCTCTTGGTTCTCTTGGTTCTCTTGGTTCTCTTGGTTCTCTTGGTTCTCTTGGTTCTCTTGGTTCTCTTGGTTCTCTTGGTTCTCTTGGTTATCTTGGTTCTCTTGGTTATCTTGGTTCTCTTGGTTCTCTTGGTTCTCTTGGTTCTTTTGGTTCTCTTGGTTTTCTTGGTTCTCTTGGTTCTGTTGGCTCTCTTGGCTCTCTTGGTTCTCTTGGCTCTCTTGGTTCTCTTGTTTCTCTTGGTTCTCTTGGTCTACTGACAAACCACTTAGTCTGAAAGGTGGCTGCTCCATAATCAGGCTAGGGATTGTAAGGTTTACAACCGAATATTTCCGAAATCAACTTGGACAAAAAAGCAAGTAAGTAACGCTCCTAAGAGGGGACGGAACAATGAACGCTTTTTCTTCAAGGCGGCAAGAGAGTCTGGAGCATCAAAAAGTCAATCTTCCCCATTACGTAATACCTGAACAGCCCCCAATAAAGAATTATTTTTATATTCAATTATATTCCAATCAATGCTGCAAATCTGGCCAATGATATTTTTGCATACGTTAGACTAGACGGCTGAGAACTTGTTTTATATTCACAACTCGAATTTTTTTGTTATGCTGGTTATTCATACATACTTAAAAACATCACATTCTCATTCTCTGTTGGAGTGGCCGTTACGAGAAGATGCTCAATAGAAACTTGATACTTAAGTAATAAATTTTGGAAGTGATTCTTTTACGAAAAACAGTAATATATATCAAGGTTGCATTCGTGATGTGGCGATGTCTAATTGTGGAACAAAGATGCCACGTTTAGTCATATTTTTTTTCATATTTGTGTTGTGTTGTGGGAATGAGATTTGGAAATGCTTTTTTACACATTTTATTACTATTGTCGTAGATTATGGAATGTTTTTTTGCAGATAAATATTTGGGTTTCCTCCATAGAAATGCAGGTCTGCATTTCTTACGTTCTGATTTTTGGATTTTGTTGATTCTTGCTTCAATGAATTGCCAGATTGGATGTTTATGGCTGTACAATTTGATTTAAATTGTTATCTTGTATAAGTAATCATTAATGTTTATTTAAATTAGATTATAAGCAGATGTTGAGAGTACTTTAAGTAGCTTGTTAATTTTAATGATTATCAGGGGTCGATTTCTTTGGTATTTTTTAGGCAGGGGTGAATCTAGTGACGGATTTTTGGAACCAGAACTCGACTAAACATCTCTTTAATTTGTAAGAAAATTGGAAAACCATACGAATCACTGAGACGAAGTCTTCGTGAAAAAAATCAACTAAGTCTTTCGTTTAATAATCTGAAAATCCCTTAAAATTCTGCGATCCATACAAAAAATTTTAACTTCCAAAACCCTTTCCCGCCCCATTTACTCAATCTGCTGTTTTGTTTAGAACAGTGTGGACAACCTATTTATTTTTCACGGTACATCTTAGAGATAAGCCTAGATCTAACCGCATATGGCTTGCGGTTCATATAGTGTTCCGCATCACATAGGTTGCCGACCACTGTCTAGAAGCCGGAACTGCTCGGAACAATCCGTCTAGACAAGCGCCTAATAAATCTATAAAGAATTTCATATTAAACAATTCCGCTTTTTTATTGAAAAGAATAATCTAATCCACGTATTCAAAGTAATACATATGTATAAAATGTTTATGATTTCACCATCATTTAAAGTCGTGAGATTTGATTCAATGAATATACAAAGGTATCTGATTGATTAATTGTAATTATAGCTGAAATGTTTAAACAACAATGAAGTGTAATACAAAGTATTACTTACAATGTTTTTAAGTCTGTAAATCTGATTCATATTTTAAATGATTTTCTTCTGTGAAACCCGAGCGACACATGATGATGAGGATGACGACGACGAATGGCTTTTCTAGCGATGCGATGTGTTTTTGGATGAATCAAAGTAACGCAGATACTGATAATTCAAGAAACTTGCAGGGTTTCAAAATAAAATTTCGGTTCCATCATGCTCATCACTTCTTATCCTCCAATTTTTCTCATACGAATTTCAATTCAGAATTCAAAATACTCCTCTGAACCCATGACTTATTTAACTCAAATAATAAAGCGTCAATTGACTTTACTGGTGTCACAAAATATCTGATATCTTGAGTATCATCAGCCTTTTAGAGAAAGATACTGTAACTTAGAAAGTCAAAATGTGTTGTCACTCACATGATAATTCAATTAAATTTAATATCACTTACATAATATGGTAACCATATGACTGAATTTTTGAGGGGAGAAATTAAACAAAATATTTAAAAAAATGTAAAAAATTATCTGAGATTCCCGAGTTGCAGAAGTCCATTGATCGATAAAAAATCTAACTCCAAGCTGGTATGAGTCTGAGTGTCTGAATAGATGCTGAAATCGGTTTGTACTAGTTAAAACTAGTTTTCGATGTCGGATTCAGCTCGGTGTGATTCTAACTTGCAGTAGGAATTGGTTTATACCTATTTTTGATGTCGGAAACGGCTCGGTGTGACTCTAACTTGGTATCGGAAACAACTTATACCAGTTCAAACCAGTTTTGATGTCGGTATCAGTTTAAAACGCTATAAATCAGATCCATCCATCATACTCGATCGGCACATATTGAAATGTTGCCACCTCGGCGACCAGATAGCAGTATACTTAGAAATAAGTGGCAGCCACTTAGCGAAAACAGTAAAATTGCCAAGTGGCTGCCACTTGTTCTTAGTATAATTAGCCATAACAGAGTCACGCCTACCTGATGCAGGAATTTGGATTGATAAACCAACTTGTGCTACCCGGGATCATCAAATAATTCTCCAAAAATTCCAATAAGAAATCAAAATACTTAATTGACCCTTTAAAATGCGTTTAATACCCAATTAATTAATCGTTTTTCTACTAATTAGCTCTCTCAATTTTTTTTTTGGTAAAAATCAGCATTAAAAACTTCAAACAAAAGTAATTTTATAAATTGTTTATAAAACTGTTTGAACTTACTAGTGTTGGTAAAAATTAAACTATATTGCCGATAATACAGGGCTGTAAATCTCCTCCAACAATTGTCTCATATCATAAATCATGTGCTTTATGCTAATTGAAAATAAACACCAAGTGCTGAAATTGAAATTAAACAATGAGCAATTAGTAGTGCTGAGCAGTCTTTTTATTTCTCTTTTTTAAGTCTATTCTCTCATCAGCAACAAACACAATCAACAGCCCTGACTTCCATCGTCAGCATTCAATGTGTATTATCGCATTTAATATATATATTTTTCCAAAAAAAAAAGTTTCTCTCACTCTTTTTTAGTCATTTAGTAAGCATCGACTGTGTTGATCGTAAAAATTGCCTCTCCGTCCAATTATTGAAAATTTATTAAATTCTTTTAATTTGGTTCTGTTCGACGAGCATTTTTTAAATACATTCATTTAGTACGTTACATCTTCTCATCCTGCCTTCTTGCCTTTTCGTCCGCAAATGAGCTCAAATAATTTAAAACGATTGATTTTGAAACACGTAAGTCAAAAATTGTATTATCAACTTTTTAGGACATATTATTGCGCTGTTGGTGCCGACAAGCTTGATATAGACACAAAATGTTGTGAAAGTGCTGATAAATTAAATAATTTTTTTTTTTCGTGTTATCGGGTACGAAAAGCATAACAACTTGTTGATAATGATGAACGGATATAACGCACAGTGAGCATAGCAATTGCAATTATTTAAAACCAAAAAACTGGTTATTGTACGTAGAATATGAATATTAAAGGTTGTTGGACTAACTACACGTCTTCATATCTCATTCTTTTCTTTTTTTACCTTTTGATTCTCTCCTAAATATCTTTGTTGTTGTTGTTGTTAATACACATGTAATCGCTAAGGCATGCATTAATGTGCGTGTAAAAACCGCCGTGATTGTTGAGAGATCTTTTGAGAATAAGAGAGTGACGGAATTCCTAGAACTTACTCACATGTGAGTTTTTTTTTTTTTTCGTACTCGCGACGTAAACAAAATAAGAAAATAAGGAATGAGAGTCACCGGCTGTTTTTTGATGATCTAGGCGCATTTGTTGGCAATTTTAAATTAATTGACATGATTTATGGAACTTTTTTATTATTACCTCGTTTTTCTTAACTTGCTTTCTTCTCTGTCTGTCTTTCTGTCTTGGTCAAATCTTGCGATCGATTTTTCGACCACTTCTACTGCTCCAATCGAGCTGAAATTTTTTATGCTCGTGTATTCTCGATGACAATGCAATATTCAGGCATTAGTTAATCACAATATTGCTTGGTTTACTATAATTAATTTTGAAAATTTTCACTGCTTACGTATACGTACGTATTTTGTCTTACGTTTTTTTCTCTCAATATCAAAACTTGTAAAGATTTTTTATCATTTTGATTGTTCATATGAGCTGATATTTTTTAAGTATGTATATTCTTAATAACAATACAAAATACAAGCACTTATGAAACACAAATATGCTTAGCTTTATTTAAATTAATTAATAAAAATTTGAATCGTTTGAAAAATCCAACATCAATGATGTATGTTTTTTGATTGCATAAATAAGCCATATCTAATGGTTAAAATGCATAAATGCACTTCATCACACAACAAACGATAATATAATTAATTAATTATAGGATTAAATAATGTGATTTAAGATATTCGGTCATGATAATTTTTCTGAAGTCATTTTCACATGGTCATGAAAGAAATTTGAATTTCAAAAAACCGTTACACGAGAAATTGTTCCAAATCCATGCAAAATTCTGTTTTATATGGAAGTAGAATCATAAAAATGTTTAGCATAAGTTCTTATGCTATTTTAACATAAATAAAAACTAATTAAATTCAAAAAAATTATACCGTTAAATTTTGTATAGACTTTCGAGTTTAAATTAATCGTAGGATTAAAATTAATCTGAAGATTAAATTAAATCGTCTAGTTTAAACCTTCGTAATTATGCCAAGCGAAGCTTGGCCTATCGGTCTAGCTTAGTTCTTCAAACTTATGCCAAGCGAAGCTTGGCCTGTCGGTCTAGCTTAGTTCTTCAAACTTATGCCAAGCGAAGCTAAAAATTGGCCTATCGGCTAGCTTAGTTCTTCAAACTTATGCCAAGCGAAGCTTGGCCTATCGGTCTAGCTTAGTTCTTCAAACTTATGCCAAGCGAAGCTTGGCCTGTCGGTCTAGCTTAGTTCTTCAAACTTATGCCAAGCGAAGCTTGGCCTGTCGGTCTAGCTTAGTTCTTCAAACTTATGCCAAGCGAAGTCTAGCTTAGTTCTTCAAACTTATGCAAAACGAAGCTTGGCCTGTCGGTGTAGCTTAGTTCTTCAAATATGCCAAGCGAAGCTTGGCCTAGGAGCTTAGTTCTTCAAACTTATGCCAAGCGAAGCTTGGCCTGTCGGTCTAGCTTACCTTCAAACTTATGCCAAGCGAAGCTTGGCCTATCGGTCTAGCTTAGTTCTTCAAACTTATGCCAAGCGAAGCTTGGCCTATCTGTCTAGCTTAGTTCTTCAAACTTATGCCAAGCGAAGCTTGGCCTATCGGTCTAGCTTAGTTCGACCGAAACCTTATGCCAAACGAAGCTTGGCCTATCGGTCTAGCTTAGTTCTTCAAACTTATGCCAAGCGAAGCTCAATGGCCTATCGGTCTAGCATTAGTTCTTCAAACTTATGCCAAGCGAAGCTTGGCCTATCGGTCTAGCTTAGTCCTTCAAACTTATGCCAAGCGAAGCTTGGCCTATCGGTCTAGCTTAGTTCTTCAAACTTATGCCAAGCGAAGCTTGGCCTATCGGTCTAGCTTAGTTCTTCAAACTTATGCCAAGCGAAGCTTGGCCTATCGGTCTAGCTTAGTTCTTCAAACTTATGCCAAGCGAAGCTTGGCCTATCGGTCTAGCTTAGTTCTTCCAACTTATGCCAAGCGAAGCTTGGCCTATCGGTCTAGCTTAGTTCTTCAAACTTATGCCAAGCGAAGCTTGGCCTATCGGTCTAGCTTAGTTCTTCAAACTTATGCCAAGCGAAGCTTGGCCTACCGGTCTAGAAGTTCTTCAAACTTTGCCAAGCGAAGCTTGGCCTATCGGTCTAGCTTAGTTCTTCAAACTTATGCCAAGCGAAGCTTGGCCTATCGGTCTAGCTTAGTTCTTCAAACTTATGCCAAGCGAAGCTTGGCCTATCGGTCTAGCTTAGTTCTTCAAACTTATGCCAAGCGAAGCTTGGCCTATCGGTCTAGCTTAGTTCTTCAATATGCCAAGCGAAGCTTGGCCTATCGGTCTAGCTTAGTTCTTCAAACTTATGCCAAGCGAAGCTTGGCCTATCGGTCTAGCTTAGTTCTTCAAACTTATGCCAAGCGAAGCTTGGCCTGTCGGTCTAGCTTAGTTCTTCAAACTTATGCCAAGCGAAGCTTGGCCTATCGTCTAGCTTAGTTCTTCAAAAATTGATAAATTAAGTGCAATCTTTTGACTAAAAAGTGAAATTATAGCCGTCAATACTTTATAAAAAAAAAACTCTTTTAAAAAACCTCGTTTTTCGCGTAGACTACAAAAGTAAAAAATAACTTTAACTTTGTGCTGTAGAGAAATGGTTTTAAAGTTGAGGCCACACATGAATTACAAACATGCACTTTGACCTTATCGTATAGTTCTACATCTAAAAACGAGGGCGCCTGATCAGAACTTATGACCAAAGTCTTGCGCCCTCGTTTTTAGATTAGAACTATACGATAAGGTCAAAGTGCATGTTTGTAATTCATGTGTGGCCTCAACTTTAAAACCAATTTCTCTACAGCACAAAGTTAAAGTTATTTTTTACTTTTTAGTCTACGCGAAAAACGAGGTTTTTTTAAAAAGTTTTTTTTTTATAAAGTATTTTGCTGATGTGCTTAAAAATAGTCATCAAATTTGACTTTTGGATATAAATTTGACAGGCTGACGTCATTGAAACCAGTTGAACTGTTAATATGTGCCAACTTGGACGATTTTTTGTAATTTTCATAAACTTGTTCCTGAAAAAAATTCGAAAAAATTTATTGAGCATCGGAAATGATTTCAAGGTCGGGAGACTTGATTTACACATTCAGAAATATAGTTCATGTGATTATAAACATTAAGGCAGTGGTGGGAAACCTTTTTCTTCCGAGTCACACCTTAATTGTATGCTTCGACCAAAACCCTACACGGTATACGTTTCATGATGTTTCAAAATAATTTGGGCGGCACATTGGCCTTGCTATCGAGAGTTGTTAGTGTGCCCCGGCCTATGGGTTTCCCACAACTGCATTAGAAAGCACATAACTGAACCGAACAATTTTAATGATCAGTTTAGTTGTGTAAATTAATAGATTTAAACTTTAGATTCAAAATTTAATTTCAGTAACTGTATTGAGTAACTGTGTACAGTACAAAGAATCACAAAAATGTCGGTGCATAAATTTTTCAGTCAAGTGAATCATTAAGTCGTCCACAGATAATATGTTTATAAATATTCCAGGAATAATTAAGCTCTTATCATCTTTATTTCCTTAATAAACTTTTAATTTGCTTGATTATTAAGTGAAATGACATAATCGGAATCAGTAAATTAAGTGACGAAATGTGAATGCGAAGGAGGAACACATGTGCTTCACAGTTGAATTTAAATTCCATTTTATGAGACAAATTTGTATTAATATTGAAGATTAGATTAGTAGAATGTATGCATGTACAAAATAGACTTTTCAGAATTCCCAAACAGTCATGATTTCTAAGTGTTCGAAACCTTCCTACTTCTAAGGTGCTTGAAAGAAAAGTAAAATTCCCTATAATTATGATTAGGATTCGAACTCTCCAATTCTTTCGATTGCATGTCATCTGATCTCACCTAATGAGGTACCGAGAGTTGTTTGTGAGTGCAGCATAACTTACTTACTTACTTGCTTCGCTGGCCGTACAGATCAACTGTGATCCATGGCCTCTCTCAGATGTCGCCTATAACTGGTTCTATCGCCTGCCAATTACCACCACCAAGTGCAGCATAAAGAAACTGTAATTTGAATGGGATCTGAACTCACGAACTCTCGATTGAATGTTAAGTATTCTTAACAACTGAGCTACCGAGGGTTGTTAAAGTGTGTGGCACAAAGCATACTTAAACCTTCTTCTTTATCCAGTGCTCGTTCAACAACTCTTGTCGCTATTAGATTAAGTATTAGAAGCAAATTTAACACTAAGTTACGAACGACAAGCAGTTTTCGCTGTAATCCGCCGGTAGGGTGCCGTTAGGGCATCTACCCGGATTACCATTGAAACTGCGACTTAACTGTGCTCTAGCGAGCACATTGTGCTGCCCGTGAAATGATTTACAATAATCTAATGAGTTGCTAATGAGCTTAAAATAGCCTATTTTAGAGATTGATTGTACTTAATGGCCTGAATACTAGAGATCGCTTATTTCAGACCAAATCCAAGTCAGAGCTCTATTAAACACTTAAATTCCAAACCCAGACCATACTCCTAAACAGACAAACTGTCAAAAGAAAATAGAAATTACCACCTGTACAAACAGCACATTGTAGAATATGAAAAATTAAAACAAGTGAAAAGAAGAAAAAATATCGCCACATTGTCAACACAAATAAATGAGAATGTAAAGAATGTACTTCATGCGTGTCAGTCTGATTTTCTTTTCATGGCTGAATATGTGCTCATCTGCTCACGAAAAACAACATTGAACTAATTAAATTTTTCGTTTCTCAATTGTTTATTTATCTTCTCATTTCAGTGTAAAGGCAGAAGTTCTCTTATCAAGCTTATACTAAACTTTGCAATCATCGCATTAGTGCTGCTGTTTGTAATATCACAATTATACAAATCATCATCAAACAGTATTGATGACGGTGAAAAAGATGTTAAACATGAAGAAGATCATCCAATTGCTGATCAATTAGTGCATAGAAAAGCAAAAGCAAGCACAGAAAAACGGCCAATTGTATTACCGTTAATATCAGAAGATGAATTCAATTACGTTGAGCCATATGATTCATTTTTCAAGCAAAAACACAATATTTTACGTAAAAGAAAAGACTGGCATGATAGTGAGCATATACAGCAAGAGAGAGCACGAAAGGGACCCGGTGAGCAAGGCAAAGCATTCAAGTTAACAGATCCACAAGATATTGAGATAAATACACAACTTTTAAAAGTCAATGGATATTATGCACGAGCATCTGATATCATTTCAGTCAATCGATCTGTTGCCGATATTAGACATCCGCTGTACGTATAAACTTAATTGATTTTGATTGGATGAAATTGAACAATTTTGATTTTCTATTCTACAGATGTCAAAAGAAAAAGTATCTGTTGGAACTGCCAACAGCATCAGTAATCATTCCATTTTTCAATGATCATGTAGGTATCGATCCAGTGGTGGGCAACCTGTGAGTCGCGGCACTCTAGTGTATCCTCAATTTTTATTAGAATTGCCATGAACCGTACGTCGTGTAAGGTTTCGGTCGAGGGCCTTGACTCGAGGCTTACGACCAAGATGTACTGCAGCACAAAGGTTGCCCTCCACTGGGATCAAACTCATATTTATGCTTAATATTGTTATTTAATTTTGCTATTCTTAAATAGCTTTCAGTTCTTATGCGAACTGTTCATAGCTGTATAAATCGTGCACCGGCACATTTACTTAAGGAAGTTATTTTAGTCAATGATCATTCCACAAAAACTGAATTATATGATGAACTTAAGAGGTACTTAGCAAATAATTTTGAAGGAAAGGCACATGTGATTGATCTACCGGCAAGATCTGGGCTGGTGAGTCAGACTACATGCTCATTAAATGTAAAATCATGTAATTATTTGTTATATTTAGATTACTGCACGTTTGGCTGGTGCAAGAGCAGCAAAAGGAGATGTACTTATATTTTTAGACTCACATACAGAAGCAAATACTAATTGGCTGCCGCCTTTATTAGGTCTGACATGAGATTTTTATTGTGCCATAAAACATAAATTAACATGAATTTGATTTTCTTTTAGATCCAATTGCATCCGACTATAGAACATGTGTGTGTCCATTTATTGATGTTATTGATGCACAAGACTATGAGTATAGAGCTCAAGATGAAGGAAATCGTGGTGCTTTTGAATGGAATTTCTTGTATAAAAGAATTGATATCCGTCCAGGTGATCAAGAAACACCGGCTGACAACTTCCCATCACCTGTCATGGCTGGTGGTCTTTTTGCGATATCAGCAAAGTTCTTCTGGGAAGTTGGTGGATATGATCCAGGTTAGTTGTGACTGAAAGGGACTTTAGTATGTGTATTTTGTCCTTACATTCTTACTTACTTGGCTGGACATTCAGATCAATAATGATTTACGATCTTGCATGGATGTCGTCTAAAACTAGATCTATCGTTGGCTACCAATTTCCGACTATCGATCGAGAAACTTGGAAATTTCCAATTTCAAGTGCAATACTGTCTTGATCGACAGCTTCTTTCTGAGTTTCTGGCTTACACGCTATTTGTGGGCAATCACTACGTAGCATTCTGAATCTTATAAGAATCACTGATTCTATATGCATATTAATTTAAAAATGGTCAATAGTAAGCCATACCATCTCTAGATTGATTGTAAAATTGCCACTTTGCTTATAACGTTCGATGGATTATCCAGTACTCGAGTATTGAGTGTCGAGTATCAAGAGGCTTAAAAATGAGTATGAATATCAATCCCTGATCCTGGTACATAACACAGTCATCGAATCATAAGAAGACACTTCAAGACTTGACATTCAATCAGTTTTAAGCCTCCATAATCCTCTTATATTCAAAATCATTCCTCATGCTCAAACTTACGCAGCTATTTATCAACTTACTTTACTTATTTTAGGTCTCGACATTTGGGGAGGTGAACAGTACGAGTTGAGCTTCAAAATATGGCTTTGTGGTGGTGAAATGGTTGACTCTCCATGCAGTAGAATTGGACATATTTACAAGAGCAATCCATTCCCAGATCCAAGAGGATATGACTACGTTTCAAAGAACTTTAAGAGAGTTGCTGAGGTAAGTGGATATTCAGCATTAGTGGCAGAGTCAGTACTATAGTAAGGCAAGAGGACTAGACGATATTTCAACAAATTCAGTACTAGATAATTGCTCCAGTTCCTCCTAGTATAGTCAACAGGAAGCTAATACTTTTAATAAGTACATACTCAAAGTGTTGAGCTATACCTTTAAAATTACAGTGCCTTCATGTCTAACAAACAACAAATAATGATCAAATATTTATGAAAATTACAATAATTTCTCTCACTATTTTCTATATCCAAAAGGTATGGATGGACGAATACAAAGAATACATCTACGAACGGAAACCGGATAGATTTGCTCGTGTTGATACCGGAGATATTTCAAAGCAATTAGCAATTAAAGAAAAGAATAAATGTAAGCCATTTAAGTATTTCCTTGAGGTTGTAGCACCTGACATGTTAGAGAAATATCCACCAACACAGATTGAATTTGCCAAGGGAGCTGTAAGTCTCTACATTTTAATTAACTTTGAGATTTTGATGCTGACATTCCCACATTCTTTCTAGATTGAAAGTGTAGCGCTTAAGGATTACTGCATTGACTCAATGGGTCACTTTTATCGTGAATTGGGACTTTATAGATGTTCACATAATAAGCAACGTCCATCCGGACATCAACATTACTTCTTGGGACATCATCGTGATATTGAATTCTATTCTGATGCTGCATATTGCATAGATTCATATGGATCAACTGTACGACTTGGTGCATGCCATCATAAACAAGGCGGTCAATATTTCCGCTATGATCTCGATACACAACAAATGTATAGTCAGCCAAGTGAAAATAAATGCTTGGAAGCAGATCCAGCGTCGCAAAAAATTCTTATAAAATCATGTAATAGTAATGAAATTAAACAAAAATGGAAATGGGGACATGTGAATGAAGATAATTTACGTAATTGGAACGAACGTGGTGCTAAGATATTAAAATGAATATGGAACTAAAACTTTTAGTTAGCTAGGATAAAATAATGAAAAGAAATTTGCAATAAAAAATTTATTTACAATGTTTAAATGACTGTATTTAATTCCAATATGACTGGATAGGTCACACATATTGAAAGTGGAATAGTGTTGTTGCTGGGAGAGATATACAGGCTTATTATACCGCTCTTGGCAGGAATCTACAAGAAAAAGGCGTCCTGATGCTCCAAGAGCAACATGACATTGGACAGTAATGAAGGAATTCCAGTAAGATGTCAAAACTGAGAATTTGTAAAAGCTTGAAAATTGGCAAGTGGAAGTCAGCATTATAGCCAGCTTTAGCTATAGAATCAGATGTAAAGCTTTTTGTAGCTACCTAGGCTCACAGTCCGGTAAGTAAGTAAGTATTTCCTTCCAATATTGACATTATATTTTGATGCAGTCGATAGAGATACTTACTTATTTACTTCGCTGACCGTACAGATCAACTGTGATCAATTCCTTCCCTCAGATGACGTCTAAAACCAACTCTGTTGCTGGCTTCTACTTGCTAATACCAAATGCAATGCTGTCTCTATCGACAGCTTACTTTCAGTAGTTCTTTGGTATTCTAATTAGCTCTTTTACCATCCACAAAGTCGGATTTATCGATCTGTCGATAGAGATTTCATTGGTAATTGGCAAGTGGTTGCCAGCGACAGAGCCAATGACAGAGCAAATGACAGAGCCATTGATAGAATCAGCTTCAAACGCAAATTAAGAAAAGCCATGGATAACAATTGATCTGCACGACAAGTGAAGCAAATGAGTAAGTATTGACATTCAAATTCAATAGATATCGATGCCCGAAAATAGATCCAACCCACGCGATGTCAACTATGTTAATTAGAATGAATTTGGATAAAGAACGCAAGACGTGAAATGTGAAGGCCAATTTAAAGATAATTTTGAGTTTCCGCTCATTGAATTTAGATCCCAAAATAACACAAATACATCTTTTACCTGTGTTGAGCAATAAAACTCCGACAATGTCAGTCTAGTGAGGTTCAACATGCACTTCTTAAGACTCACACTGTTAATGTTATTTTATCTCGATCGCAAGTCACACATACGTACAATAATTCTCGTTCACATCGCAAGTTAATACTTTCTTTATCGAAATTTTTTTTAACAAATTAAATTTATCAATAATTTTTGTGGTCGTTATGATAAGAAATGTGTTATAGTGATATTGTAATCTATGATCAAGTGATTAGCACAAGTGTAAAGTGCAAAAATTTATCAAATATTCAACAGGTGGATGAATAAAAAAAATATGATATTTTTTATGAAGGGCAACTAAAAAAAATATTAAGCATAAAAAAATAAGAATTTTAAGCCCCAAAAAAGCAAAAAATTTGCAATCATGCCTCGAAAATTGATGAAATTTTTGATATTATTCGACAATACGAATCTTTTGTACTTTCCTGGACAATTCTTAAGTGGACGAGTTCTGTTGGAATTACAGGAAGATACACCAGCTTTAGGTAAATGCTGCAGTTTTGTGCAAAAAGTTCTAAAAATACTCAAAACTAACGTCATCGTTAAAACTTCTCGTTTTTCGTTCAAGAATCTTACTTAGCAGCTTAATAATTCAATACTCATAAATCAAATTGCAACAATACTATTCAGCCATAAAGTTAAATAGCCATTGTATTACAATCCAATTGCCAATATTTCATCAAAATTATTTTTTTTCAACATTTGCTTCTCTTCCTCTGTTCATCGAAATTGCATAAAAAAAAATTGCGATAATACCAGTGAAAAAAATAAGAAAAACTCAAGTTATTGATGTCCATATAAGACCTAAACAACAAAAACATACAAACATACAGAGATATTGAGTTGAGAGGTTGATACGCCTTTGTGAAGATGGGAATAGCGCATTTTGATTAAAAATACTCAGTTCAGTGTTGGTATTTGGAGTGTGTGAATCCGAATAATTGAGTCTCACTCTTGCTTGAAATTTGAACAATTTTGGCTTTTTGGTTGTAAGACTTTAAAGTTGATACGTAAATTTTAGGTCCAATTCATCCTAGATTGCACACAATTTGACAGTCTCGAGTGGTCTAAAATGCGTTAAAACTAGTTGATGGCATGTTGATGTACAGTTGATGTCTATTTCTAACATTTTTTGTCCACTAGAGATTAATTTGTTGAAAGTTATAATTCTTCAGTCATTTATCTTACTTGAAAAGCACAAATCTGTTACTTAATCCAAATTCTGGAACTAGATTTGCGAGACTCTAGTAAGAGGCCTATTGTTGACCACCAAACCTCCATATCCTCTGAATACACCCTTGCCTATGATTTAAATCCAGTACTTATCCTGAGTCACGTCTGTCTGTTTGGATCGACGAATCGACTTGTGCCATTCAAGTAAGAATCAGTCTTATAAGAGTAGTTGTGCTGATTTCCAATTAGAATTAGAGACTACTTTTCGTGTGCTCGAGTGTCACACTCCAGTAATTCTATTGTTTGCCATCAAAGTGGATATAACGTCGCGGCTACGATACCTCACGTAATTTTAAAATATTGCTGTTAATAAGGTGACATGTTGGTACCCCTAGGTACTATATTGTGCCACCATTGGTACTAGCTAAAACATTCATAACTTTAGAAACCAACCTACAACCACAAAATCATTCAATTCAACTCTTATCAAGACTTTACACCAAAAATAGTTTGTCCAGATTACCAACTCTGATCAATAATTCACCAGTTCATAAGGTGTCTTAAGTAGAACAAGTAGGAACTCCTTAACATGAATTTCTCCATAATTACACCCCATAGATCAAAGCCATCTCAAATATTATTTTTTAAAAATAATTATAATTGAGATTATTAGAGAAATTTCTTAAGCTGTTAAGTGAATCTCATGCCTGTGGTGTGCTATTGGACCATCAATATATTTTCTCATGCTAAACAATTTTGTACAGTTTTGATTATGTGGGCTGTCAGCAGAATTTTGTACATCCGACTCAATTAATTCGACAAAAGAAGAAGTTCCCATCAATTCACATGACAGTCTGTCACTATTCGCCTCAAACTGTATCAAGTCTAATTCAACTCAATACGCCTAAATGACATAATCAATGAGTATTAACACAGAAGTGTGATCTCGTACATAAAAAGAAGTTGCAACTTTTGGATATAACATATTCGTTTGTAGATGAAGATGTATAGACAATTATTATTGGTTTTATTGAAATCGAAAGTAATTCTTCACCTTCTTGCTTATTGCTGCTTATAAAACAATTCGTTTCCCTTTATTCTATTCACAATCATTTGAGCTTGTAATACAATGAGAAACAATTATAAATTCATTCATTTGTCTAAATTTGGCATAACGGTGTTTGTAGTGGGTAGCAAGAACAAAAACAGCAGTTGTATGGAACTGCTTTACATACACAAAAAAATTAACAAAGATTCTATTCATTTAAATTATTTTTGTATAGGATTGCACTTTCATGTAGTCGGTGAAGGTGTCGTTACAGCCCGTACAGCTCGTCAAGAGCGCACATACGATAAAGAAAATTATATTGATTTTCGTATGAGATTATTGGGTGACAATGATTCAGGACCGACAATTTTATCACCTGGTATACACTCATTTCCATTTAAACTTGGCCTCCCGCTCGGTCTCCCATCAACATTTCTTGGGAAGCACGGATGGATACAGTATTATTGTAAATGCGCATTACGTGAGCCATCAGGTGAATTTAAATTTTATTTTATTCCTATCTTGAGTTTAATTGAGTGGAAAATTGCAAGCAATCAATATGAAAAAGAAATGTTTGAAGGTTGTGAGGTACTCACACCCTCCTTGTTATATCCAATTTTTTTTCCTTTTTTCTCTTGTGTGAGCAGGTTTAATTCACAAAAATCATCAAATTTTCATCATCATGAATCCAATTGATTTAAACATCGAGGAACCAGCATTAGCAGAGCCATTTAGATGTGAAATTGAACCGACGTTGGGTGGTTTGGCATGTATTGGATCGGGAACTGTAAAATGTAAAATTGAATTGGATCGGGGAGGTGAGGAGGAATAAAAATTTATTTTCTGATTGTCGATCGAATTTAATTTCATTTTTTTATTTATTTTGGGTCTAATTCGCAGGTTATGTATCAGGTGAAACAATTCACATTAATGGATATGTTAGGAATTTCAGTAAAGTCACAATACGTCATACGAAAATAATTCTACTTGAAACAATCAATTATCTATCACGTGGAAAAGCTGTTCAAGTTGAAAAACGTGAAATTGCATCAATCAAAGGACCAAAAATACGTCCCAATAGTCGTGATGAATTTGTGAATAAAAAGCTTTACATTCCACCTTTACCACCCACAAATATACGCAATTCAAATTTGATTCAATTAAATTATGATGTCTATGTGAGTTTTTTTATTGTTCAATAATTTTTAAAATGGATTTTTTGGGTTGATTTGGAATGGATTGATAGGGAGGGATTGAGGTGCACTTTGTCTTGAGGGGTGTAGTAACGTGGTCTGTAAGTTGGTAAAGAATTTGCGATGATTTATGGAGTATCTGTCTGTTGATCTGGAGACACCATTGGTTAGACACTCCAAAAGTATGGTACAACATTATGTCTAGGGCTCGGATAAGAAAAGTATTCGATCCAAGGCTGCAGACATGCAATTTTGGGCTCCAGACCATCAGTTTTCGACAAACCTTAATTATATCTAAGAAAGTATTGAACGATGCATTGGACAGTATCTGGCACTTCGGAGACACTAAAATTAATTTTGTATGCCCGTGTGAACACAAACTCGCTATAATCAGTTAGTCTCTAGTAAGACAAATTGGTTCATCGATCAAAAATCCGACAGTAGCCCGAAGTGTTTTTGACTTGGCGCCGGATACAATTTTATAAGATATTTGGTTCAAATCCGACGTCATGCTAGAGTCACTCCAGTCTGGTGCCGGATTTTGGATCGATTAACTGATGAGTGTCATTCCGGTATGGAATTCATGGATAATATGGCTTCATTTATGAATTTCATGGAACATATTGATTAATTTGTCGAAATTCTGAGAGTCCATATTGTCTGTCAGATGATCTGAAGTCATCATAGTCCGATAATATGATTCCCGCTTGCCTAAGAATGATTGTGGCTTCTTGTAAGTGCCTAATGTCAACACTTAACTCCATTAACCATGGGACATGCTTCAATTGTAGCAATCAAAGCTGATGAAAATGCTCAATTATTTCAAAATTAATTATGGACATCTAGTAAAGCGATTAATGACATTTCAGTCAGCATACCTAAACAATGTTAGAAAATAAACCTAGAAAAAATTCCAAAAAATTACATTAAAGTTATCATCATGAATAACAAGAGGGAGGAAGGGCCCCTAAAAAGAAATACGCTTTGTTCTAACATAAATCCTCAATAGAAATTTCCCAACCATTCTTTACTCATTCCACTGAAAGAAAATATTTTAGAATTTCATGTCTTCAAAAATTATGTCATTGAATAGAATGTAAAATACACGAATATAGGTGTGCATTCATTCGAAATGAAATTCAGTTATTTTTTTTCCACATTCTCGTTAAAGGCTTTTTGCTTATCAAAAAGCACAAAAAAATATATGAAATGAGGTCTGATAAGATATTTATGATATATTTTTAATGTGTATGTTTCGAAATAGCAGTGGGCGGGACTTATCAACACAAGACGTCACTCATAAATGTCGATAAAATTTTCCATTCCAGAACAATTTTTGCAACTTTTAGTCACAAAACAACTCAATAAATCCTCATTATCAATTTCAATTTTATTTTTTGCAGCTTATAATTGAGCCAAAATCGATGGAGAAGGCGATAAAACTTCAATTACCAATTGTGTTGGCAACATACCCATTTCGATCAACTAATGATGTCATGACAAATTGGCCCGATTCTGTTTTACGTCCAGATACACACTATCCAAGCTCATTGCCTGTTTTTCGTCCATCGACATAAAAAAAAAGAATGTTATCAATTGATAGATGCCATGATACTTTTTTTTCCAATGTGCCTTATTATGTTCATATATATTTTAAAAATTGATGGAAACACGAAGTAGTTAACAAAATTATGAGAACTAGATTATGCAACATGCTCATCATTTACACCTCCATTCTTCTCCATTTCCTTATTCGAGATTGAATTAATTTTTACTTACATTTTATTTAAGCTTACAAAACTCATTTTTTCTACTGTTCATCTCTACATAATGATATTAATTAATTGTAACTTTATCTCATCGTACTTAAAAATCGATTTATAATGAAAGAAACAACATGAAGAAAAAATATGCGCAAGTTTGTTAGGTACTCTCAATGGCTGAGGGATTAGAGTACTTTGTAAATTAATGAGTCAAGTCTTAGTTTGAAATTGGTTTTTAAATCAAGTTAAAATGTTGTGAAATTCAGACGTCATCGATTGAAATCTTGAGTTTGAGTATTTCGATTGAGTTTTTAGTCAATGTCCAGTCATTCCAGTCATTCAGCCCAGTTATGTTGTTTTAAGCAGAGTTGACAGGATTTTGATGTAGAGGCGCCTTAACTGGTGTACGGACTTCACTTTTCTTGAAGTTTTGACTCCAGTACAGGCGCCTTTATGGACTTTTGAAGTCTAAACTCTCCAAAATCCTATCAATTCTGATTTACACATTTTCACACAAGACCTGACTATAAAGCTGATATCCCAAGAATTTGATACAATTTATGACTCAAATTGTAAACCAAATCAATTTCGTCAAACTCACTTACCAATTGAGCCTAAATGCTGTTATCACCTCCTTTTTGGGGCTATCTAATCAATTAGCTTCAAGTCTTAAACTCAGTAAATTTATCAAGTACTCTAATTTTTCTTCAATGTAGAGTAAATAAGTTCCAGTAAATAATGAAGAATTGGTGCTGATAATGTACAATCTCATTCCTAATGGTGCTCATTACAATAATTCTTAAAAATATTTTCAACTCTTTACCAATCGTACTATTTTTGTGTATTATAAATAAAAAGAATAAATCTATCACATTAACTAATTAAGGTTTTAATGCTGTTTGTGTTTTATTTTTGGCATTTTAGCTTGGATTTTCTTATTGATTTGAAGAATTAGGTTATTAAATGTTCTACTTATTGGGGAAACCAAGGGATTCATGTCCTTAAATCAATTATGGATATGATTTCAGGCTGACCTTGAAGTCGATTTGAATTTTAAATGGAACCGAGTTGACTACATTAGATTTTTCCATGCAAAATTTAATTCGACTTCGAGCTTTGATTTCAGGAAGACTTAGTGAGCATCCATAATAAGGGGATTGATAGTAAGTTAGTTTTAAGCAAGCTTCAAACCAGTTTAAATCAGTTCGAAGGGACAAAACGTGACTAAAGATTTGTTCATGACTAGTTCTAACGTATTTGGGCACACTTGGGCTATAATTAGTTATTTGTCAGCTAGAAAGTTTGTTTAGGAATGTGGTAAGTAAAATCACATCAGAATCACATCCAATGAGTCTTTAAGCTGAAAATACCGTTTCGAATATTAATTCTGATGTTGTTTGCTCTAATTAATATCAATTTTAACATTACATAACATCCAAATTCCACACCTAATTCGAACTCATGAATGAATGAATGCTAAGTAGAAAAATTATTTACAGTTATATTGAAATATGATTTGTCACCTTATTTTAGGGTTCAATGAATAGATAGCACAGGATGACACACCTATGCCCTATGCTTTCCCGATACCGGGACCGGGACCGGGAAATCCCGGGACTGTCCCGTCCCGGTCCCGTCCCGAGTCCCGAAAATCTTCCGGGACTGGTCCCGCGAGACCAGGTTTTAAAAATTTCTTATAAACTCTTAACAAAATAAAAAGAATCAAAATAAAAAACGTTTAATTTGTAAACAAAAATTTAAAATCAAAATAAATTATATAATTTTATCAAAAAAAATGAGAAATATGGAGCTATAAATTCGTAAATGTTTTTGAGTTAAAAATTTCAAAATTTTGGTCTTCTGATTTTTGTTCTGAAATGCAGTCAAATATTATAAACAAATCAAACAAACTTTTTTTTAAATAAACCTATGAATTCCAGCTAATTGAGGTTTTTCATGAAAGGTTCAATTCTTTTAAATTGATTACAAATATTAGAGATTATTTCTCATAACTTATATTCATAACCATCTAAACGGTGAATATGAAAGTTAAAATCAGAATTTTTTATGTTTTTCAATTTTGAATCTACTAATCAAGTTCAAGAGTTCTGATCCGTCATTAAATTTTTGACAATACGTATTAAGCTTAAAAACACTGAAAAAACATTAAAATATTGTACTTTGTAGCACATATTTTCTTTATTTTCCCGGTTCGAATCCCGGAAAAGTTTCGGGACCGGGATTTCGGGAAAGCATACTATGCCCCTAGTATGTCAAAGACATGTGCGAATTCTATAGTATTTGTATAATTTTCTTACCAAATCGTTCATCTAAGCTTCAATATTTTGCAAAAAAACATCAATTTCAGCTGCAAATTTCATCAAAACTTTTAAAAATTTTCACATCACACTTCGGCCATCCTTTAACAAAACTGATGAATTAATTGGCATGCAGTAAGTCGGAGAAGTTGAATCTCACTTTCTAAACTAAGCGATGAGAACTACTTCTCCACTTAGAGCTCTTCCAATTTTTTATATTAAGTTTGTTATTTTTGTAGTTGTTGACTTTTTGATATTTCTAGAGTTGATTTTAAGTTTGAGTTTGCTCATGATGTTTACATAAGATGGATACCGTTTCATATTGAAGGATTTCACGTGTTCACTTTGACAAATAAGTTTTGTTGAATTTGAGGGAATTTTGATTTTGTTTGAATTATGAAGTTAGAATTTGATTTTAGAATTGAAATCTGATTTGAAAATTCCAATTTAAATCAAAAATTTGATATGAAAATTCAAATTTGATTTGAAAATTGAAATTTGAATCAAAAATTTGATTTGAATTCAAAATTTGATTCAAAAATTTGAAAAAAATTCAAAAATTTGAAAAAATTTGAAGAAATTTCAAAAAAATTCAAATTTTTTCAAAGGTTCCTCAAATTAGACAATTTCAAAAAATTGCCAAAATTCCAATTCAAACTCAAGTCACTTTACAGCCAATTTAAACTCCAAATTTTCTCCATCGTTGATCAATGCGCAATCACATTTCCTGTAGATTTGGACAGATCTGATCGAATATCAATCACAAGTTCTATTCTAGAGAGTTTTAAATATCTTAACAAGACCATTATCTGCAAATCCACGAGATGTAATGCACATGTTG
Source organism: Chironomus tepperi (assembly GCF_022539635.2). Classification (NCBI taxonomy): domain Eukaryota; kingdom Metazoa; phylum Arthropoda; class Insecta; order Diptera; family Chironomidae; genus Chironomus; species Chironomus tepperi. Next base: position 311,655 of record NW_027226245.1, read on the forward strand.
AACACATAAATTATAAAGCACATTCCAAATATATCAACACTTGTCAAGTTCCAATCAATTATTTAATAAATTTATTCCAACACCATACGTCTCACCACTTCAACAATTTCTCAATTATTAATCAATGAACGAACTTCAACTGTCGATTTTATACTTAAAGAATACGTTCTTCGTCTTTTTTTGTAAGTAACGCTCCCTCGAAAAAGTTTAACTGATAATGGACATTTATTCCATATCAGTCTTGATATCACAAATACTTGCACAAGTTTTTTTTTAACCGAAATAATTTTATCAGTTTTCAAACAAAAAAAACCTCAATATCAACCTAGAACTACGTTCAATAATAATGGTAAGGCGTTTTTTTTGATAGTGATTAATTTCTTACCTCTCTTGATCTATGATATCACACGCCTTCAAGATAACGCCATCGAGTGAGGGATTTTCAATTTACTTTAAAATAATTTATGTTGTGTAATTTCTAACCTGCTTTAAAGGCTTTTAGTCAAAACTTCATGTTGATCTGACAGAAATGGTATGATTCTGAAGAACGGGATCACAAGTGGGACTCGAAGCCACATTCTATGAGTTCTGATACCGAAGTGGGGAACACGAACTCACTTCCTACAGATTTTGAATCACGAAGTGGGACCCAAACTCACTTCCTATGGATTTTGGATCACGAGTGAGACTCGAACCCACATGCAATGATTTCGGATCACGAGTGGGACTCGAACATACAGACCTCCAGTTACCGATCGCATGTTCTACTGAGCTATCGAGGGATATTCGACTTTATGGCAAAATACTGATGTAAAGTCATTAATTACTTACGTACTTACTGAAATCATACTCCGACTTGGAGCCTGAGTTGCTACAAAAGGCAATCCATCTTCCTTTATTGCCGATCACATCACAAAGCTTGTACAAATTCTCCAACTGACAATTCCCTCATTACCCTCCTACTCCATATTAAAAGGCCATTTACAGGAATCCAATTTCCAACATTTAAATTTCGCAATAAATTTCACACCCAGTCTTCAAGACTTAACCTCCTCGTAATGAAGTTCATCAACACTTTCAACAATCGTTTTCCGGCTGTAACTGTTTAGAGATTCATGCTTTGCCACAATTGTAAATGTGATCGAAAGTCAAACAACAAAAAAAAAGTGAAAAGTTTTTAGTTGAACGTTCTTTCGTGGGTGGATGTGATAAGTTTTGTCACATGAATAGTTTGGCTTGTAGACAATGACGAGTGGATTTTTTTAATGGAATTGTTGCTATTTGTTACTTATTTGTTTAATGATTAACTATAAACTTTAAAGATATTCTTTATAAGAGCACTTGAGAAAAGTGATAAAGATGAAGCTTATCTGGCCACTTACAATTTGTGAAAATTCAATGCAATACAAAGAATTTAAACATGCTTTGGTTTTTTGAAATATAATTTTTGGGTCAGTTGAGTTTTTAAACCAGAACTTCTTACTTAAGTTGAAATTTTGAAGTCTTATTTGATATTTTTTGAATTAGGAATCTTTGGAATTTGTCAAAATTTGAATACGTAGAAGTATTTTAGGATTCATGAGAACATTAAAATGGAAGAAATCAACTGTTTAATTTAGAAAAGAATTAGGACTTAACTGTCTGGTACAAAATATGAATTTTGGTCTAAAATGTTGAGCAATATCTTGAACACTTGATGGCAGCCTGTGCGCCATGTAAACAAGTGTGGCGCAAAAAGTTTTAAATGTTACTTGCAAGTGGTCTAGAATTCTTAAGACCAAAAATAGTATCACGTCGACCTAAGTCGTCCTTAAAGACCAAACATCGCATCATATCAACATTTGTCCATAGAATTGGTAAAACATCTAGTCAAACAAAAGACTCTGAACAGATCTCTAGAAATCAATGAAAATTGCAAAAAATCTGCTTCTTTAGAATCCAAAAATTTCAAATTACTGTCAAATTATAAATACCAATCATGTTCATACTTTTCTAAACAGAACGTTAAAACTGTAGTTCGGAACGAATTATTGCAATCAAAACCAGTTTATAGGAGTTTTTTGAGGAAAAAAATCAGAAATTCAAATTAAAAAATCGGAAAATTCAAACCTAAAGCATTTTTAATTAGATTCCTAGAGGTAGTAACCCTGCAAAGAGGATATCCATGCTCCGACTAGTATCGCTCAGTAATTGGCAGTATCATCTAGTTCAGAAGGATTTGTTATCTGATGTCCATGTCTGGTTATAAAAATTTTTAAAAATTTGTCCATAAATGGGAAAGATACATTGATTAGATCCTAGGAACCACAAAAGCATCCATCAATAAACCCCAAAAATTCATGATTAATATTCATTACCAAAGCTAAAGAACAAAACCAAAAAATTTGTGACAATTTCCATAAATCGTCCCATTATATTTACGTTCCAATGAAGTTCAACTCACAAAGTTTTTTTTTTATCATTGCTGTGCCAATAAAGTAAATATGAGATAAGAATTAAATTGTAAGCGCGTCAACTACATTTAAGTTCACATCAGAGTAGGGAGATATAAAACTTTTTTTTATATATTTTTTTCATTCCTTCTCCGTGTGTATTTGACATGTTTGTGCGATCGAAAGGAATAGAGCGTATAGGAAGGAACTAGATTGGAATTAAGTGACATAATTCTCTCTCTAAAAAAATCTATATCCCGTTATCACAAATAATAATTTTTTTATAATCACATGAAAATTAAATTTTTCAACACTTTAATCCCCGGTCTGACTGACTTGAAAATTGATAATAATTAAACCTTACCTTACCATCCACACTGACGAATGTGAACAAAAAATATAAACTTATTCTACATTAATTCCACATACATCACAATCACATTTGAAGTGAATATAAAATAAAATAAAAAAAATACTTTTCTGCTATCTATTTCACTTCTTCTTATTCTACTTCTGCTATGTTTGATGATAAGATAAGAGGTTTTACGGGGACTTCAATTTTTTGTACCTTCTTCTTATTAATGCTTGCCGAGGCAATATTTCAGGTGTATTTTCTATTTATTTGTAATTTTTTATTTCATTATTTCGTCTTCTTCTTCTTCTACTTCTCTGATCAATCGTCTTATCGATTCCAATTTATTTTTTTTTTTAATTTTGGCGTCGTGATAAATTTTTATTTTTTTTTTTATTATATATTTACACTGAAATGGGATTAAATGTATTGAATTGACTTCATATATATATGAACTTTGTGATGTGTGACTGAAATACCTTCATTCAAATATAAATTTTTTATTTTTTTAGCAAATAAAGATTCGAGTAGGGAAATATTTATGAGAATGAAAACTATTGGCCCTTATTTCACGTACATAATGCGCTCTTATTGCATACGCTCTTATCGTTTAGCTTGAATGAATATTTTGAATTTTGAATGAAGAATTGAACGTTTTGATGATTTTTCAGACGATTATAGTAATAAGTATGATCTACAGAATAGTATTCCGAGCGGCACAAATGAAGAAGACTCTGATTAAGGCTCTTTTATAAACATCAAATGGAAGCCGTCTCCATGTTAAAGTCAAATGTTAATCTTTTCGTTGCCACATAGAGACAACCTTACTTTCTTCGTAAGGGATACAGATCAAATGCGACCCATGTCGACATCAATTTGGTTCCAATAAAAAAAGCTTTAATAGAGCCTTGCTGAGCTCCGTTGTTGAGCCTTCTTCATTTCTATTGCTTGCCTTAGATACTTTTGGAAAACAAGATTTTCTCCCCAAAATTGTATCAAAAATGATTAGTTCTGTCATAAAATAACAACAAATATAATTTTCATTTTACACGTAATGCGTGTCGCATGACTAATGATTTGCACATTTGCGAGTTATCATGAGTGTTTATTTCAAGAACCCTTTTTTTGCATTTGTGAAAGAGTTAAGTTTTTGAATAATCCTTGATATAATTTTCGTTATCATTCCTGATTGGCACATATTGAAATGTATACTCTACGGCAACGAGGCGACAGTGTGCTTAGATCTAAATGAGAGTAGTTTTGTGAAAGCTACAACTTTCCCGATTGGGCAACAATGCGGTCATGGCTAATATATTTAGAAGCAACTAACAATCAACTGGCAAATTTTGTTGTTTTCGCCAAGTAGTTGCTGATTTGTTCTATGCATACTGCCGCTTCGTCGCCATAATAGTCACATTACAATATGTGACAATCGGCAAACTTAAGAGATATTTCTTATTTCAAAGAGTTAAGGACAATCAATAGTAAGAATGATGAACTTCCGGAAAAACATGAGGATGTTTATTGATGCTGATGACAATCAGTAGTCGTTGGCTATCGACCTAATCAAAGAAATGAAGATTTTGCTTCAATATTTTCCATGACGAAAAGGTTGAGTCAAGCATGAAGGCAATATAAATGTTATACCTGATTATAATTACACAAAAATTTGTAATTCAAGGAATAAAACTTTACATTTAAAATAACAATTTGTTATCTAAGTACATATGTCCCTATCATATTTATTAAGTCAAGCAAAGTTGTTTTTAAGCACCTTAAAGCCTTGAGATTCAATAATTTTAACTTTAAATGCAGTTGGCGTCATCATTGTTTTTACCTTTGGATGTAAGGTTTTTTAAAATTGTCATCAAGCTTTAATCCTTTCAAGTATTTTCGCAATTTGTGGGAATTAAGCAAGCACATGAAATTTATTGTCACATGTCTTATGATTCAAACCTGGGAATTAATTTTTATTGATAAAATATTAATCATAGACGAATTTCTTGGCTCATAAATAGCAAAAAATGTAAACAAGTGTACGGAACGTTTCTCAATAAGCCTTCATTTATTAGCTTTCTCATAGAACTTTTATCAGTTTAATTTTTTATAACTTTAATAAATATGATAAATGATTATGTCATGGCATGATTTCCTAATGTTGGTCTTATGTATTCAAATATTTAATATTTAGACTTCTTTGGTATTCTAAAGTTTGTCATACTTAATGTTATTTACAGAAAAAGAAATGTTCCCAAAAACAACTTGGTTGATTGCACATTGAAAGATGATTTGATTACAAAGAGATGCCAATGACACTTTGAAGTGGTGGTTTTCAAAGCTAAGTACTGGATCTCAACAGTACGCCAAAGAGACTATATTCATTTCCACGCTTATTTAGGTCAATATACACATGTTATGGCACGCCATAATAATGATAAAAACCGATACTTCGTGCCGTCAACAGGACTACGGATTTTCCATCGGAACCAATGTACCGTCCATTCATGTTTTGCTATTACGTCATTTGGATTGAATTAATCGGTGTTTAATGTTTAGGTCCTTCAAATGCTATCATGTTTGAATCTCGAAGGCAGTTTAATAGTCATCCCGAGCAGCACAATGTTGAAAAGCACGCTTCGTAGTAAAATGATTGGAAATCAATCGTCTCGATGGCATTATGACAACTTTGTGTTTTACTATTAATACGGAGACGCATTGGTACTAGTGAACAAGTTATGCTGTTAGGACAAGCCATCGGTATTTAATAAAACTGATGTTTACTAGGCATAAAACAGTTTTTTTTAAGTTTACTGGAGATTGACTCGAATTTTGTATGAAAATTTTACACCGATTCGATACAAAATTGAATTAACTTCGATTCCTGAAATTTACAAAATAAACAGATCAAAACTTATCAATTGTAAAATTCTTTATATAGCCTTGTTTATCTATTAATTGCTCAATATATTCTTTCATTTCCAAAACGATTAAAAGTCATTTTCTTCATAGTATGTCTAATCAACGACTAAAAAATTTATTAATAACACAAAAAGTGTTTAACACGTGAACATCGTGCACCCTTCATCAAAATAACAACAATAACTCTACAACTCCCATCCGACCGACCGCACATGCGCACTTAATACTGCCAATGTTTTTATATCCTTTTGAAGTACACAAAAGGATTCAATTGAAAATAATTTTCAAAAAAATATAAAAATGTCAACATTAACTCAAAGAAAAGTGCCTGGGAAGGCAGAAGATGTAAGTCCACCGGCTGTGTCTAGTGATCCACCTGAAAAAAAGGCTGAAGACAGATCAGCGTAAGTGAAATTTTAATTAATTTATTTTCCAAATTTCAATCATTTTTGTTGATTATTTCAGGAAATTCAAGACACATCCACCGCAACTAAAAAGCCATAAAGTGTTTGTTAGAATTGTCTTAGCAGGCTCTGTATTCGCCATGGTATACTTCATGTCAAATAAAGAAAAGACATCAACATTAGCTGGATATAAAGAAGACATTCCACTTCGTGAACATAAACTAATTTGTTCAGCAGACAGCTTTACGGAAGCCGAATTTGAAAAGCATCCAAAATGTATATCCGCATGTAAGCGGTTTGTCACCGACAATCTCATGAATGAAAATGAAATCGAACAGCTCCAAGAGCTGGCACGAAAACTTTTTCAAAACCACGACGAGTCGTCAGAAATTTATCACATAAATTCAAACTCGATAGCATTAGATGATGTAACGAAAAGCATACACGACACAATCAAGGTACAATTTTATCATAAATCACCTTAATGCCTGTTCTTATCAAATTTTAAAACATTTATTTTCTAGTCGATTCAACCGAAAATTATCGAGAATATTGCGCAACGGTTCGAAATATCACATAATTTACTTTACATAACTAGCCCAACTTACTTTTCAAAGATTACAAACATAACGACTGAATATTCGGAATCGATGCATCGTCATCATTATGATAAGGAAATTAAGAAGAATGTCCATTATACAGTCATTATATTCCTATCAAATTATAAGCGTAACTTTCATGGTGGACGATTCATATTTGTGGAATTTGAGAAGAAAAAGAAGAAGAATCATATTGTAGATCCAAAGGCTGGTAGGGTTGTTGTTTATTCGGCTGGTGGGGAGAATACACATGTCTTAGAAAATATCTTAAATGGTAACTTAGTCAGCTTAACATTGTCATTTACATGTGAACATGAGGAGACTACTGAGAGATAAGAATGAGTAAACTGAATGAGTCAATCTATACGCAATATATTAGAAATAAATTAATTTTGGGACATGGAAGCTTTTAAGGTGGGTTGAATTAACAGGTTTTGGTTTATATAGCATCAACGAGGAGCAGTCAACTGTTCAAACTTTGTCATCTGAGTTGTTTGCCTCTTGAGTAACAAACAGTATAGATCAGATCATAATTTGAATCAAACAGTTTCACAGACACAGGATGAGACATTCGAAATATGTAATTCCTAGTACCTGTAAGCTTTCAACTTAATCGGATAGCAAAGTTCACAAAGGGCTGAAGGCGGAAAAGATAGAAATCCGACTTTAGATCGTTGTAATTCTAGCTAAAATTGGCAGGACTTTGGGTGTATGGACTAAAAATGTTCAAAAAGATGTCTCTTTTAGAGTTTGAACTCCATTAGAGGCATCTCCACAATGGAGTCCTCCCAACTCTGATTTTGGCATCAGGAATTCGATGCAATCCTGCTCCAAGCTAGAGCCACATTAATCCAACATCAGATTTTCGCCTTAGTATTCTGTTTATCTTTCAAGCTAGATGCAAAACGTTGTCTTTAACTAGCTAACAATTGAACAAGGTAGATTTGTCTCAGCTTGTAAATTCACAGACATCTAATCAACATCCTCATCTGGAAACTAAACAAAATGAACCAAAAACGCAAAATATTTATCTCAACTTAATAGTTTCCAAATCTCCATAGAATAATCTCATATCTGAAGCAAATATCCCCGTCCATTAAGGATTCGTTTTAAAAATTTGTTGTGTGGTTTGTTTTAAATTAATAAATTTGAGTTTTTTCTGTAATCTTTATCATTAGTTCTTTTCAAATATGCAATATCTCAGAGGGTAGGTCTTTGTTCGATTAGTTTTATGTCTAGTTATAAGAATTTTAAGTTTTGATGACGATGAATCGCATTACAATGACCTTATTAGTATTTAGCAGTGCTCGAAGTCGACTCGAACTATATATGAAGTCAAGTAGACTTGGGTCTTGAGTTTGTAAGCATATTTATTAGATATAATGTCACTATGGTGTGATTTGTCGTTCTTAGAACTAAAAGTTCTTAGAATCAGACATGCAACTTTTCTAATAAAGGCTTGTCCACTCGACATACTTACTTATCATCAAGTCATACCTGGAATCCTATAAAAAATGAATTTTCAATATAATTTAATACCAGAATGAAACAGCTACTTATTTATAATCTTATCGACTATGAAATTGATAGCTAAGTAGACGTGCTATTTTTGGTCGCTGACTAACAAAAATTAAAAGTCTTTAATTTTGGGTTTTTATTAATTTTTATTGATTTTTATTGATTCCTTTAATGACATTCAATGTTAACTTAATTTTGATATTTATTTAATTTATCTGTGCAAGTTTCAATGGATTTTGGTCATGGACTTACAGACCTTCTCAGTCAACAAATTAATTATTTTGTCATGATGATCGTCAGCTTTTTTTTATCTTTTGACTGCAGTGTCTATTTTAATCCACACCAAAATCCACATCGTGCTGAATTATATAATTTAATTTTCACTTTATAATCCTTTAAATATAATTATGTCTGCACACTTCCTAATATCGAAAGAAATTTAAGACTAATTTAGATTAAAATTAATCTAGATTAAATATTGTAACCAATTTGATTAAAACAAAAATGTTAATAAAAATTAAAACGTTGATCACAGAAATAAATGATTTTTTTATGTCTTTTTTATGGAACTAATGTGTCTTTGTCATAATCTGCAACTTTATCCTTCCGATTTCTACTTTATGGATCAACTTGCTAATAAATTTGGAATTTTTTGAAGCATTTTCCATGAAAAGTTCCAATCAATTCCAATCAGAATTCGAAGTCGACTCGAAATTTCCATTTGAAATCCAAGTCGACCTCAACTTCTAATTCCAAACTTAGCACTTGATTCCAAAGCAGAAATTACCAATGTTCATACATCCTACATAAAATTAATAGAGATTACTCAAATTTCAACCTTTTTTTTGCATCATGGAATGTTCAAAACAAAATTATCAAGACAAGGAAGAATGTGCTGCAAATGGACCTAATATCTACAGCACATCACATCAATTTCTTAAAAACAATTTTGCTATATGGAATTGCTACATATAAAAATATCTAAATGCTTAAATGTTATTTACAGATTAAATATTTTTTGTCTTGTGGCTTAATGTTACTATACTAATTTCTCTAAGAGTTTAGAGATCTTCTCAACAGATTCGCCTGTCAACATTGTACGATGATTACCACGAATGGTTTCTATTTTTACTGGTTTTGTGCATAGCTGTAAAGGATAAGAGTAAATTATTAGTAAAATTGTCAGTCAATTGGTTCCGAGCAGCACAACGTGTTCGCTAGATCAGCTGCTCTATAGTCAACAATACTTAATCAATCTTTATGCTATTTACCTCATTTAATCCATAATCATTAGCCAATTTTGTATAGTTCTCGGTTGGTTTGATAAGAAGTGTGTTTGCATTGATTTTGCCCATTGGCTTATAGTTGTGTGCGGCAATTAATTTCATTAAGAAGCTCTTGGCCGTTACAGCAACCTAATTTACAAAATAACAAGTTATAGAACTGATATTCAAATATTTTACAACTTTAATCCTTACCAAATCTATAGGATAGTTTGTCTTCTGATGGATCATTTCGGAAACTCGACTGAGTCGTGCTTCGTATGATGGCAATTTCTCAAGTTCCATAGCAGTCTGTAAGAATTAGAAGAATAGTCAATAATCCATACAAATTTCCAAGACCTTCAATCCACTTACCAATTTATAATCAAGATTTCCACAGACCATACCAAAGTATGCAAATGCGTAAGCCTGATCACGTGATTTATTATTAGCTGTTGGTGATTTACCGCCTGAATTTCTTGTCATTTGTGCTTCTGTATACCAGCTGACATACAAAGGAGATCCATCAAGCATAATTAAGTTGCAAGTTTCGCCTGTGTCACGTTCAATTTGTGTGATCATTTCAAAGGCTACACATCCACCGAATGAATATCCAGCAATTGTGTATGGTCCAATTGTTTGGACGCTTCTAATTTGTTTGACATAGTAAGCTGCTAGATCCTGAATAGATTCTTGTGGTGCATATGAGACACATTGGAGACCATATACAGGTCTGTTGAGTTTCTCGGCAAGAGGAACGAGAGCATTCACTACACCTTCAATTGGATGTACCAAGAAAATTGGTGGATTATTTCCATTCATTGATTTCATCTTCAGCAAGCATTGTGTTGGCATTAAGTTCTCGCTAAATGCAACTTGAGTTCCATCGCCAACAGCACCCATGTCTTGCATAGGTGATGTATGTCCATTCTTATCTGATTCCTGATTATCACGACCATCTGGACTTGTAGCCTCTGATGGTCCAGTACCTTCTTCCATAGCTTTAATAGCTCCAAATGTAAGCTGTCTAATTTCCTGAGCACTTAAAACTAAATCAAAGTTACGTTCAAGTGTTTGCTTAATTTCAGCACCCATAAGCGAGTCCATTCCTAAATCAGCAAGTGTTGATGAGTCGCTAATATTCTTTGTATCCTTTAATCCCAAAATATTTGAGATACATGAGATCAAGCTCATTCCACCTGTAGTATCAGTCTTTCTTTTCTCAGCAACAACCATTGATGCCAAAACGGCATGTGGCTGTTGCATAAACAAATCCATAGTTTGTAAGCATGAAACCATTCGTTGAGGTAAAGTTCCACCAATGATTGTGTCATTGTCACCAAGATTTTCAAGAACTAATCCAGTATCACCAATGGCTCCCCATTGTATGGCCGTTCCAGGAAGTCCAATGCGTTGACGAGCCTCACAAATTCTTTCCATTGCTGAATTAGCTAAACCGTAATTTGACTGTCCAATGTTTCCACGACCGCATGACACACTTGAGAAGCAGATGAAGTAATCAAGCTCTGGACAAAATTCACGTGATGCTACATCAAGGTACTTAGTTCCATCAACTTTTGGCTTACAAACTGCTTTAAAGTCAGCTTCAGTAAGATTTTCAAGTAAATCATCACGAAGAACAGCTGCCAAGTTGAAAATTGCTCCAACTGGACCCAGTTTTGAGGCGTCTTTAAGCAATTGTTGTGCTCCTTTAAGAGTCGTCACATCATTTGTGTCAATAACAACTTTAACTCCCTTTTCAGTCCAACGACGAATCATCAAAGATTGATATCCAGTTTTAATGCCACTTCTTGATGTAAGGATTATGTTCCTAGCACCACGAGTAACAAGCCAATTTGCCAATTCAAGACCAAAACCTCCAAGTCCACCGACCAAGATGTATGACTTCTCCTTGTGCATATAAGTGCGTGAAATTGCATTGATAGTTTTAATTGAAGGCTGAACATTTTTTTGAGCTTCCTCCTCACGTACCTTAATAACTACTTTTCCGATATGTTTACCCGATGCCATAAAACGGAAGGCTTGTTCAATTTGTTGATCATTAAAGACACTTGTTTGTAGTGGACGAACAGCACCATCCTTAATACCTCTGGCAACAAGTCCAACTACTTCATTTATCATATCATCATCACCTTCCATGACTGAATCGAGAAGGATTCCGTGGAAAGATGTGTTTTTGAGGAACACGGACATTCCTAATGGTGAGTTCTGGTTCAAATCGAACTTGCCGATTTCCAAGAATCGTCCATTTAATCCAAGACAGCGGATTGATGCTTGAAGCTTTTCTTCAGCCAAAGAATTCAATACAAGATCAACTCCTCTGCCTTTCGTCTCACGCATAACCATTTGCTCAAATGTACAGTCACGTGAATTTCCAATATGACTGTCAGTAAGCTGTAAAAGACATAAATCATTAAGAATCTCGGACATAAAACTTTAATTAATCATCTTACCTTAGGGAATGTCTTCTTTAAGAAATCACGCTTCTCCTTACTGCCAACAGTTGTGAAAACAGTTAGTCCAGCATGTAAAGCAACAGAAATTGCAGCTTGTCCAACACCACCGCTACCAGCATGAATCAAAATGCTCTCGCCCTTCCTCATTTTACCACGAACAACTAATGCATAATAAACTGTAGAATAAACACATGGAATTGTAGATGCTTGTTCCATTGTCCAATCATCAGGAATTTCCCACATCATATTTCTTTGTGCCACGCATGTTGTTGCCAATGATTTTGCTTGTACCATAGCCATAATTCTTCTACCATTTGAATCACGTCCAGAAAATTCCAATCCCAAAATGCAATCTTGTTGTGCCAAATCACCAGGCAATGCATCAGCTGCCAATTTACCGGAACTCAACATGACATCACGGAAATTAATTGGAGCATAATAAACCGTGCATAGCTCAACACGTTCATCTGTTGGATCCGGACGTTCCAATGATAATGGACCTTCAATCCATTTCAATGATGCGAGATCACCTTTAGTCAATGCATTGACGTAAGCATGTTCAACTGGCAATGTGGGAACGCTTGAAGCGTCATCTAGTTTCAAATGTCTGAAGCTTCCCCACTTTTCATTTTTATAGACATTTTGGATTAAATCTTTTTTGACTTGATCATCAAATTCTGGATCAGTAAGTGAGAACTTCTTGACATTCTTGTCCTGGATGAAGAACAGCCTTACTAGTTTACCACCAGCTTCATTCTTGATGCAGTTCATTAATCCAATAGCTCCAAAGAATTCTTCACCTTGACATACAATATAAGTATATCTTCCAGTTTCAGATTCAATAAGAGATTCCTTCAGTTCCTCTACCCAATTAAAGTGAGCTTCTGTGATGAAGACAACGCGACTTTCACGTTCCTTAATGTTGACAGTTTGTCTCAACAAGACAAAAATGCGATTTTCAACAACTTGCTCGCTGATGACAATCAAGTTAAGTGCTGTAAATGGATTCTTGGTTGAATTCTTGGTGCTGTTGTAGACATTAAGTGACTCCTCAATAAGAACAAATCCATCCTCCTTAACTGAGTCTCTCAAGTTCTTCAAAATTGTTGTTCCATTTTCAACAATCATCAAGTCATATCCAATAGCCAAATGACAATTCTGTTCAATTGGTCCCTTTGATGCATCTTTCATCACTATGCGGACACCGGAATCGCCAACAAGATTTTGATAGTTGTCTGTTTTTTGTGACGTAACAATCGCAACATCACTCACTAATGTCGGTTCACTTTCAATGACATTCTGAATGAGAAGAGAGTTTGATGACTCAGCCAAGCGATTGTCAATGTATTCAACAACTTTAAGCTTGAGTGCACCGCTGCTATTTTCAAGGGCTAAATGTGTTGCAATGGATATTGCATATTGTTTTGATTTGTGTGCATTTTCTCCAATTTCACGATGATTGATGTTTGGAATTAGAGTATATTTCTCGAGTTTTGGTGGTGCTTGTGATCCTTGACGTCTTGGTGCAAGTGATGCTTTTAATCCACGCATTTCGACACCACCACTTTTGATGACATTGATGTCTTTGTACATGTAGCATGGAAGGTGATCTTTTGTCTCTTCAAGCATCTTCATGTGCTTTGCTGGATTCAAGACAACTCTCTCAATTCTAGTCGGCAAGTACAATTCACGCAAATCCTTTCCCATAATTGAGAATTGAAGCATAGTGTCCATAAAGCTGACCCAATTGTTAATCCATTCAAGTTCTCCAGCATTTGCTTTTGAGTCGGTGCTGTTGATGCCTCTGAATACCCCACCATAATCATATCCGCGAAGTCTCAGTTCTTTATAGACATCACCACGTTCTAAAGTCATACCACCCTTTGTGTCAGGTGTGATAGCATCAAGTGGCAATTCTTCATACTCAATATTTTCAGGAACTCTGATTGTACCTGACATTGCTAATGATCCACCTTCACAGATCTCAAATTTACCACTTCCATCAAAGAAGTTCAATCCAAACTTAACGGAACCGTCTTTTGGCAAGATTGTTGCACGATGGAACACAACATTCTCAAGTACAACAGGCAAGCGATCATGAGTAGTTCCCTTCATCTTTGCGAATGTTTTCCATGCGAGTGTCATATATCCTGTAGCTGGGAAGAGGACACGTCCATCAATTGTATGTCCTGAAAGATATGTGTCATTCTCTTTGGTCAAGTTGACCTCAACAAGAGTTTCTCCTGACGTCTCCTTATTCACATCCAATATGATCCATTTTTGTGAATGATCCCATCCAATTTTAGAGTTCAACATCGGTGTTGATCGTCCAACTGGATAAGTAATTGGACGATATAATTTTGACAATACTGGCTGTCCACCGGCACAATAAAGCTTTCCAATATTACTTAACATGAATTGTACATTGTCAGGGTGTTGTCGCTTCATTAAACTGATATTTGTACAATCATTGCCCAATGATCTCTTCAAAATTGCTTGTAATAATCCATGTGGAGCTATTTCAATGCAAATAGCATTGCTTGGTACATGCTGTAATGCAGAATGGAATAAAACAGGTGACAGAAGATTGTTTACATGATATGCTGATGAACTTTGCTTGGCAAGTGGTAAGTTCCATGATGATTCTGGAATTGATGAACTAAGCCATCTATCTGATCTTGTTTTAGGTGCTGGAATAATTTTGTCCAAAGATTTCTTCAATTTTGGTGCTGCTTCTGAGATGTATTTGCTATGGAAGGCAATTCCACTTGACTTTACAGCCTTTGCGAAAATTCCTTGATCAGACAGATCCTTAACAACTTTTTCAACTGAAGCTGCTGGTCCAGAAATTGTGACACTGTCAGCACTGTTGTGGCATGCAGCAATAACATCCTTTGGCAAGCGACTTTGACATTCTTCCCAGCTTAATCCAACAGCTGCCATTTGACCAGCAATTAAATCTGTATCGAGAATTGATCGACCTCTCCAATAGGCAGCTAAAACAGTTTGTTCAGCTGTGAAGCAGCCATCAGCATAAGCACATCCAAGTTCACCAACGGAATGACCAACCATACCATCAGGTGACATACCAACAGATGTAAGAACATCAGTCAATGCGACTTGTACAGCAGCAATTGAGACGAAAGAGTTCAAAATATTGTCAAATTTGGATTCATCAGATCTTGTAAGAATATCAATCAAATCGACACCTTCAGGCTTCAATACATCAGCACATTTATTTATTGCTTGTCTAAATGCATCAACAGTCATCATCTCTTTAGCCATACTTGCCCATTGACTTCCCATACCAGAATAAATATACCAAATTGGACGTTTCTCATCACGATATTCAGTTACTTCACGTTGATTAGTTCCATCAGATTGCATAACGGTATATCCACGGTAGTAATGGAGTGGAATGTTCTTAGCATGAATCTCATTAATAAGACCCAAAAATTCTTCGTCGTTCCTATTTGCTTCAATTTCTTTAAGAAGTGTTTCAACAGCTTCTTCTGTACGTCCTGAACATGCAACAAGTCTTGGAATTTCTCCAATAGTTCCAATTGACTTTGGTTTTGGATTTGACTTCAAGATGACGTGAGCATTAGCACCACCAAATCCAAAGGAATTTAAGCCAATAATTCCACCTGTCCATTCCATATTTCTATCAACAACCTTCATCCTTCCATCCATAATACCATAAAGATCTGGATTTGGACTCTTAAAATGTAAATTTCCAGGAATGACCCCAGCTTCCATTGCAATCAAAATTTTAGCAATAGAACAGACACCTGATGCTGGTTCAGAATGTCCCATGTTTGACTTTACAGATCCAATCAACAATGGAGTTTGACGATCCTTACAGAAGAAATCACAAATGGAATTAACTTCCTGTGGATCACCAACTTTAGTTCCAGTTCCGTGAGCTTCAACATAAGTAACATCTTTTGGATCGAGTCCAATTTCTTCGTAAGTCTCACGAATTAAACGATTTTGCATCTGTCCATTTGGGAATGTGATTCCTTGATCCTTAGCACCATCTGTATTGGTACGGACATTGAGAATTGTTGCATAAATACGTCTTGAATCGTTTGACTTTTGAAGGAATGTTACAACACATCCATCAGCACGAACATATCCATTACCAGATTCATCAAAGGCTTTGCACATACCTAAGAGGAATAAATGTCATGAAGCTTTATAATTCAGCTAATTTAAGCAACAACTTACCATCAGGACTCAACATATTGAGTCGTTTGAACTGAAGTGACATAGTAGGCTTAAAAATAAGTCCAACGCCAGCAACAATAGCAGCATCGCAGCGACCTGACCTAATATCTCGGAAAGCATGATCCATAGCAAACAATGAACTTGAACAAGCTGTATCAACAGCATAACTTGGCCCTTTGAAGTCAAAAGTAAATGAAATTCGATTAGCGAACATAGCACGAGCACATCCAGTCAATCCATATCCATTAACAACATCTGGATCACGACACCAAAACTCTTCACTATCAGAATTGGATACTCCAACATAAACACCAGTTCTGGAACCACGAATATCTTGAGGATTAATTCCAGCATCAATAATTGCTTCATATGTGCACTCAAGGAGCATTCTCAACTGTGGATCCATACATTCAGCCTGCTTTTGATGAAGCTTGAAAAATTGTGCATCCAAATTTTGTAAATCCTCAGTTTTAATCTTTCCAGTTCGTGTTGGTAGATCATGTAATCCAGCTGGCCATCTCCTGGGATCATCATTTACCATATCAACACCATCAAAAAGATTCTTCTTAAATTCATCAATACTTGAACTTTCAGGCAAACGTCCCGAGAATCCAGTTATGCATATATCATCCTGTATCATTTGTTGTTGATGTAAATAGCGTCGTTCATTCATGTTTAGGTCCATCATGGATGAAGGTACGCTACGTCTTGTGTCAGACACGGACTCCTCGAATCGGGCAGGCATCTCTGTATTCTCTTGATTCTTTCGTCGTGATTTCTTTCGATTGCGAAATTTTTGCTTCTGAGAGTTTGGAATGGCTAACAAACAGCGAACACTTGTGACTTAACGAGCTGTATTCCTCTGTTGTGTACGGATTTCAAGTAATGACTGATAATTAATTAAGTTGTTGTCTAGCTTTTTGTAGCTTATAAATCTGGAAAATAAATAGACAGATGATTAGATTTCCTGCTGATTTTGTGATAATTTTCTATGGACGATGCAGAATTAGAATTTTTTCCCTGATGCAAGCTTTATTGCACCTACGCAATAAAAGTTCAAATTAGAACAGCTGATGATAATTTAATAATGTAAAGTAAGTGAAAATTAAACACACGAGTGATAATGTACGATGGATGTGCTTTATATTTCTCAATTTTCTATTACATACTCAATTGTGGATGAATAGTGAATCCTATTAAGTGCAATAAAATTGGGATTAATTTGAATATGAGGTCAATCAGGCAGAGATTGACGCAGTTGAGTTCATTGACAGATATGACAAAGGAAATACATCCAACCACATCACTGCATATACGCAAAAGAATAATACGGAACATAAAAATCTGTTAGGGTAGGTCATGAAAAGAAACAAATGTCTACGTCAGTCAACAGGAATCGTAAACAAAAATTTATCATCTATTAGCAGTGACTTCGTAATTTATTAAATAGAATCATTAACAAACGTAAAATCCTGAAGATTGTTGGTTTTACTACCTCAAAGATTTTCAAGTACAAATAGCTTCTTGATGGCTTGCAATCGCCTGACGTCAATAATTTTGACGAAACAACAAAAAAAAGGCAGAGAGAGAGAGAGAAGAAGAAAATGCCGTGTGAGGATTGGATGGGCTGTTGAATCGTCCGATGCCTCAAAACCATTTGTGTTATTATTATTACTTTATTATTGTTTCTTTAACTTCTGTTTCTATTGCCTGACTGGAGTAAATGACTGGAGTAATTCCAGGTTCTTTTAATATCCATAACATTACGGACAATACTAATTACATGCTGTTATTAATTTATTGCAACATTATTAAAAAAGTAGTTTTTTGCTGACCAATTGGAAGCAATAATGAGAAACGTGAGGGGAAATTCATGGTGTCAACAAAGCTATACTTCCAAAAATATTTGTATCGTACGATACATTTCATGCCCAGTTATTTTGCTTAGGCTCGTTTTGTTTGTGTATGGCACAGTATGACAAAAGAAATTTGAAAGGCATGTCAATGTCAGAGTTGGATTGTTGAGAATGGACTAACTAGATTGACAGCACTCTTTATAATCATTGAGTGATCTGTATCTGGTGGGAATGGAACCCATGGACTCACAGTACTCATTGGTCTGTTGCTTAGCTAATCGGCCACAGAGGCCTTACACTTGAACTGGTAGATTCGACAATATATGGTTCAATATTCAAGATTCCCAGATATCGGAGGTCATGGATCACATTCGATCTATACGACCAGCAAATTATGCAAGTAAGGAGTACCCCAGATTCCTAATGACAATCTATGGATTCTTGATTTTAACAAAGACCATCAAGTTTTAATCATACTCTCGATTAGATAGAGATAGATTAGCTAGACACAGTTAGATCTATGCTTGGTCACAATCACCCAAGTCATCAACTCTGCCTAATATCAAACTTAATTCATAATTTACTCCGCATTAATACATCATATGTCAAAAAATTAATGAATGAAATCAATTTTTTTGATTAATTCTCTCTTTCTATCTCATTAATTCACATATATGTAGTCACGACCAGTACACTTAGCTTAGTTTATATGCCATATAAATTTAAAAGGGATGAATGAGAAGAGAATATACACAAACATTTTTTTTTGCATAAATACATCTAAACCCGGCATATAACGAACATGCGCTGTAATTTACTATAGAATGATCATACGACTATCAGGTGATTCACGTTTTATGAGACTGTATTGGATGTTTATAATAAAATTGTTGTTGGATTGTCGAAAATTGCTTTTTCTTTTCTTCTCCTCTCTTTTGTTCCCTACTTCTGTTTTCTTATGTATCATATGCTGTTATTTTTCCATCCTATGCTGCATGCAAAAAAATGTTAGCCAAAACATTTCACTTCGTTGAATTTTTGGTTCCAAGAAAAGTTTAGTCATTTAAATTAATTTAAGCAAACAATTCAAGCCTGTTTTGTTGACTCAATATCGGATTGTCATGTCAATGTAACAGATGTTTTGATACTTTATGGATTTTTTGATCAAATTGGATAGTTTTTGGAATTTTATGAATTTAACGGTTTTATAATATTTGAATTTTCAAAATTTCTAAGCCTACTAATTCAAAACAAACATTTTTAACCAAAAAATTGAAAATTCTTTAAATTAATTCAAAGTTAACTAGACTAACAAATTAAAATCAATTGTAGACATCCAGGCGTACATAGGAAAATCCACGAAAAGCAGTAACACAATCGCACAGCAAACACAATTTAATTTTATTAGATTTTATTAAGCTCAATACTTGTTTGCAAATCTCTTATTACAAAATAAAGCTTGCATGTAAATAAAAATCTTGTCATTGACATTGAAAATTGCAGAAGAAACGCGACAAGAAAGAGAGAACAGTATAGGAAAAATTTACATTGCGTTGACTTTAATTGCATAAGCAAAACAAATCACTGATAAGGAATTGCTTATTGGCTAGTTCATTCAATTTTACACTATCGATAGTAACTGCGTCATACGATCTATGCTGATGTAAAGTATCAGATTAAACAATTTTGCTAATTCGCTGAACTCATCAAAAAAATTAAAATTTCCATGCATTGCACAAAGGTAATCAGACTTGTTATCACTAAAAAGTTATATAAAATTTGTCCTTGATTTTCATTTCATCGTGTATCTATGCAGTCTCAGAGTTTTCATTTATTCTAGTTGTTGGATTCGTTTCAAGGTGATTCTATGAAAAATCAATTAGAACTGTGTGAAATATTGGAAGGAATTCCAATACATTTGTTCGATTTTAAGGCATAATGCATTTTTGAGGGTAATTGAAGGAGATTGAGATACAAAAAGTTTAGCGTCTTTTTTACTGAATACACAAGAGATGCAAAAAAAATTATTCGCGTCTTTTTTAACTAAATACACAAAAGATGCATTTTTTTCACTGAAAACACAAGAGATCCAAAAAAATTTGCATCTTTTTTACTGAATACACAACAGATGCAAAAATTTTCGCATCTTTTTCATCAATCTAGTAAGCTTGTAATTCCAAAACTGCTCTAAACTTCAAAATCTATTCAAAAATCATAAATTCCAAATCTACCAAATTGTATTACATTGAAACTCCCAACGTATGTCCATTTTACATACACGTGGAAGTGTCTAATTACATTTTCAATATAAAACTATTCCAAACTACTTCTAAATAAATCATAACGCATTAATACTCCAAAATTAAAATCAAATCAATTTTCAGCCTAGCTACAAACTTTTCCACTACTGATAATCTTGATGCTATAATTTCATGTTTGTTGACAATTCCTCACTATTGATTATGTTTTTCTTTTTATATTAAAACAGAGCCTCGGTGATTGCCGTTTCAATGAGGCCTTATCATGTGCGGAATAAAAACAGACAAAAAGTAGCGAAAAAACGAGATTAGAGTCATTTGGGAATCTCCTCTGTTATCATTGGTTGTTGTCATCAGACGAACGACTATGACTCGTTAATCGAAAGAGTGTATAGACCTCATTCATCATAAATTAGCCATCTGTAGGAAGCGTGATGGTGAAAATAATCTTTAAAATTTAATTAGATCTGTGTTGCTGCTTTTGGCATATTTGTGTTGAGTTTGAAGGGTAAAGGGTTATTCTGGTTAGGGTAAATGAGGAGGAGCTAGTGATGGAGATGCTGGGATGCTCACTAAAGGGTGTTGCACCAAACCCTTCAGACCTACAGTTTATAGTTGGATCCGAATCACTAGCAAGGCTCTATACTTTGCAAAGACA
The DNA here is from genome assembly GCF_022539635.2 of Chironomus tepperi. Classification (NCBI taxonomy): domain Eukaryota; kingdom Metazoa; phylum Arthropoda; class Insecta; order Diptera; family Chironomidae; genus Chironomus; species Chironomus tepperi. Next base: position 332,620 of record NW_027226245.1, read on the forward strand.
CGAGTACGTCACACGACCTGATGTACCCTGCAGTGTATTCAGTTACAATTCATGTAAAACTAACGGTTTCATCAACATAAACAACATGAGATTAGACAGAATTTCAAACATTCTAGATTGACCCCAGAAACAGATCAGCACACGCTTAAGCACTTCTAGAAATTCACACGATAGCAACATGACTTATGTGGCATGTCATAAAGTGGAAATCCATTCACAATATTATATTTTTTATATCAAATTATCCAACAATACAGCAACATTAATAATGGCCAATTGAGTCATTATTCCTTCCCGACTGTATCGTATGATCATCATGGCTTATCGTACGACTTTTTTTTCGTATTTTTCATTTTTCTGTATCTTCCACATTTTTGTCTATTTATGTCACAAAAAATGCACTTTTTCAGACATAACAAGCACATCACGCGATGGCACATTTATGTCTTAACTCACCTGATTTTTATTTCCACTTAATCAATAATAATTTAATTCACTTTAATATTAATTTCTTATTTTTTTTGTTAAATTTATTATCAACTTCTCTGCTTTTTGAGAAGAGATCTGAATTCACTGACGATCAAATGTAAAATGAATTATTTCGTTGAAGAGCTGCTTGGTTTTGAATAATTTTCGTCTTTCCCTTTTTTTTCTTTTTTTTTGCAAATCGTATGTTATTGTTCACAAGCTATCCAAGTATATGTGTGCGCAAAACAACATATAACTGACTATACTGTCAAGTAAGCTTTAAGGAAATCAGCAGTTGTATTGATTGTGGACACAAAAAAAAATATTAAATTTATTTCAAGCTTTTACAGCAGGTCAGGCAATGAACTTAATGCGTTGAAGATTCTAATGCGAATGAAAATGAAAAATTTTCCAGGCTTTTCCAAAACATTTTCTTTGCTGTTGTTGTAGTCATGTCCTTCGTACGTTTGTCATCGGTATTTATGGGCTGTTAATTTGTAGCATTAATCATGTCATAACAAATATTGTATACTTTTTAAGAATAATTATTTAATCAGGTGGTTCAGGACCTTAAAAATTTGTCAGACAGTAACGCGATATGATGATCACCACGTGAAAGATGCAGTGTAATTGAATTAATTTGCCGGTTTAAAATTAACGGACTTTTAATTTTTAAATTACTTGTGATTGTGGTAGTGAGCATCTAAATCACTTGTAATTGTGTTAGTATTGGTTTGTTTACAAGATTTATTTTGTGACAATTTTAATAAAATGAGGAAATTAGCAGGTTTTCTATTAATTAAACGTACTTTTTGCAATGCAACTAAGACGGTAGTAAAGGAATCTACATCAGAAAGATCATATCCACGAATGTCAGGTGAGTAAACTTAAAAACTCATCAATTCTATGTTAATTTACTTATTTTCACTATTCAGGATGGCAAATTCATTCATACGGTGAATTAGATGAAGTGCAGTTCTCTAAAAGTCTTAAGAAGCCTTTCATCCGATCACCAAAAGAACTACTAGTCAAAGTAGACGCAAGCAGTGTAAATCCGCTGGATGTTCAAATGATAAGTGGATATGGATCAACTGCCATTAATACAATTAGATGCAATACTGATAACATAGAATTTCCATTAACTCTCGGAAGAGACTTTGTTGGAACTGTTGTACATAAAGGACTGAATTGTAATGAATACAAAATAGGCGATAAAATTTGGGGAGTAATTCCCGTCCAAAAGCAGGGCTGTCATGCTGAATTTGTGTCTGTTGACACTTGTTATGTATCGAAGAAACCTAGTAATATAACTGATGTAGAAGCAGCTGCAATACTTTATGCTGGCTTAACAGCTTATTCTGGAATATTTTTATCAGCACAGCTAAATGGACTTTCTGGATTATTATGCAGTTCAGTTCAAGGCAATGGAGTCGGCAAAAAGGTTTTAGTTCTCGGTGGAGCTGGTGGAGTTGGACATATAGCAATTCAAATTTTACAAGCAGAAGGAGCGGAAGTGCTTACAACATGCTCACAAAATGCAGTTCCATTAATGGAAAATCTTGGAGTATCCAAAGTCATCGACTATACAACAGTTGAAAGTGATAAAATTTTAGTTGCTGAATCTCCTTACGACATTATTCTAGATTGTGCAGGCAAAGGAACTGAATATGCTAATGTACATCCATGGAAATTCAAAAATTATGTCACATTCAAGTCACCACTGTTGAAGAACTTTGACGAACAAGGAATGCTTATTGGTGGATTTAATAACTTGAAAAACTTGCTCTCACAAAATATCGGTGCTTTAAGTGGAAGTGGAGTCGTCAAATGGGGATACTTTGTACCATTAAAGAATGGAATTACATACCTAACACAGCTTGTTGAAAGGAAGCAGCTTGTTCCAATAATAGACTCGAAATTTTCATATGATGAACTTCCAAAAGCTTATGAGAAAGTGATGGATGGACATTTGAGAGGAAAGGTCGTGATAGAGCATTAAAGTATTTTTTTAGAGGCTTGCTGATTCTGTGCCTGCATGTTTCAATTGTATTAAATAGAATATCGTGAAATAAAATGTATTTGCTAAAGGAACTAGTCAAGATTTAATAAATTAGATAATCAAGCATGCTTTGGGATGCAAGACGATGATTGGTGCGATTAGTGCAGAAAGTGAAAGTTTTCAACCAATCATAGCAAGCCTATTTCATAATCCCATTGAAATGTCGTTAAAAAATTTGTTAATAATACGTAATTCTATATTAATTCGTTATTTTGGTGAATTATGGTGAATTTTGTTACTTATGATCATTTATAGCGCATTTTTCATGGACATAGTAATTAAATGAGTCTACAGGATTAAGGATTCTCAGCTGAATTTAAGCCAAATTTAGAATATTACATGTTTTTAAAATTTTATACTTCACAAGAGAAGTTTTCCATCAAAATGTCAATTTTTCTCTAACTTCCATACAAAAAGTCAATAATCTACTGATTTAGTCTGCATTAGGTCCATCAACAGTATTAATTCCATTATTTTAAGACCAATGACGTCACAACCAATAGGACAATCAGCCATTAAAACATCCAATTAACTTCCTGTCTCTTTCCAAATAAACGTGCTAAAAACCGTTACAGAAAATTTTCAAATCCACATGATATTATTAAAGCTGAACGTCAAACGGTCAAGCATAGCGTTAAAAAATTCAAACGCATTTGAAAATCAGAAGAACCTTTTAAATAGTGCGATATTGTGCATAGTTAGTTCCAAAAAATACAGAAAATCTTACTAAACATGACGATGGAACTTATAAACATATTGGAGAAAACTGTTTCATCAGGTAAGATGGTGAAAATCGATTGAAAAAATCTTCAGAAAGGAAATTTCGCAAAAAAAAATTCTCGTTTATGGCCGACATGTAAAAATTGTGTGAAAAGCCACGATTTTTCAATTTTATGTGTTTATGTATTATGCAATGCATTAATATACTTCTCATAAATCTACTTAATGTTTATAATAGTCTAAATATTGTTAAATATTTAAGAAAATTGGTTAAAAAAATTTTCTTTGTATGTGTGAGTTTTGCGCGCTTTGCAACCAAATTTTCATGAATAATTTTCGTCCTTTCTGCTCATTATTAAGCATTACCTTACTCAGTAGACTTCGATTATGATTAAAAATAGCCTTCCTTAACATATTTAGTCGTTTATCGTTCCTTAGCAACAATCAATTTTCTTCTTGTTTTTTATATAAATACTTGCACAAATACACACACACACACGAGAAAAATGTTCAGACATAGCAAAGTAATGACCATGAGAACGTTCGAATATTTTCTCCTATGATTCACAATTCATTTAATGCCTAAAAATTTTTCATCTTTTTCCGGCTAATTTACGTAGATAAAAATGAACTTGAAGGAGCACAACATTTCCTTGAGCAAGCAGCTTCCAACAATCATCCGGATTTTCTTAAGGCCCTCTCAGAAATTTTAGCGCATCCGGGAAATTCTCCGGTCTCTCGTATGGCTGCTGGATTACAATTAAAAAATCAATTGACAAGCAAAGACGAAAATGTTAAACTCAAATTTCAGGCACAATGGCTTCAATTACCGGAAGACATTAGGAATTATGTTAAGAAAAATGTAAGTTCATTGACACATCCTTTATTTGTTTGTTTATTTATATTTATATTTAACTAATAAAAACAAAATTATTTATTTACGTAGATATTGAGTGCATTGGGAACTGAGAGCATAAGACCATCATCAGCTGCTCAATGTGTAGCATATGTCGCGGTAACAGAACTTCCTCAAGGCCAATGGCCAAATCTCATACAAACTCTCGTTACAAATGTAATTAATGAGAGATCAACAGAGATGGAACGAGAAGCAACATTGGAAACAATTGGATACATTTGTCAAGACATTAACTCAGAAGTTTTGGAACCACAATCAAATGCCATTCTTACAGCAATTATTCATGGAATGCGTAAAACTGAACCAAGTAATCATGTAAGACTAGCAGCAACAAATGCCCTGCTTAACTCATTAGAATTCACCAAAGCCAATTTTGAGAAGGACTCAGAGCGAAATTTCATTATGGAAGTTGTTTGTGAAGCAACACAAAGTACGGATATTCAAATTAGTGTCGCAGCATTACAGTGTTTAGTTAAAATAATGACATTATACTATCAATTTATGGAAGCATACATGGGACAGGCATTATTCCCAATTACATTAGAAGCCATGAAGTCCGAAAACGATCAAGTTGCACTTCAAGGCATTGAATTCTGGTCAAACGTATGTGATGAGGAAATTGATTTGTCGATTGAGTCACAAGAAGCAAAGAATGCTGGTCAAACACCTGAACATGTTTCAAGGCACTACGCAAGAGGTGCACTTCAATATTTAGCACCAGTTTTAATGGAGAAATTAACTAAGCAGGAAGAACATGATGACGATGATGATTGGAATCCATCAAAATCAGCTAGTGTCTGTCTTATGTTACTTGCAACATGCTGTGAAGATGATATTGTTCCACATGTCCTTCCATTCATCACTGAAAATATCAAGAGTCAAAATTGGAGATATCGAGATGCAGCATTGATGGTATTCAGTTCCATTTTGGGTGGTCTTGAGGCACAGACAATAAAACCACTTGTTGAACAAGCTATGCCAACATTAATTCAATTGATGTATGATTCAAATGTTATTGTTCGTGACACAACAGCATGGACGATTGGTAGAATATGTGAAGTAATTCCACAAGCAGCAATTGATGCACAATTCCTCGAGCCACTTCTTCAAGCTTTATTACAGCAATTAAAAGCAGAAGCACGTGTCGCATCAAACGTTTGTTGGGCATTTACTGGATTATCACAAGCAGCTTATGACGCTGCACTTATGGACGAAGACGATCCAGAAACTTATTGTTTATCAAAATACTTTGAATATATTGTTCAGCGTTTACTTGAAACAACAGATAGACCTGATGGCGGTCAATCGAATCTTCGTGCTGCTGCTTATGAAGCATTAATGGAAATGATCAAAAACTCACCAAGTGATTGTTACAAGACAGTACAATCCACAACAATGGTCATTTTAGAGAGATTAAATCAAATTTTGAATATGGACAACATGATTGCACCAAATGATCGTCAAAGAATTCAGGATATTCAGTCATCATTATGTGCAACATTACAATCTGTACTTCGTAAAGTTAAACCTGAAGATGCACCAGCTGTATCCGATGCAATTATGAGTGCACTCTTGATGATGTTCAGCTCTAATTCCGGTAAAGCTGGTGGCGTACAGGAAGACGCTTTAATGGCTGTTTCCAACTTGTGTGATTTAATGAATGAGAATTTCATTAAATATATGGAAGCATTTAAACCATTCTTATACATGGCATTGAAAAATTTCCAAGATTATCAAGTTTGTTCCGTTGCTATTGGACTTGTTGGTGACATTGCACGTGCTTTGAAAATTGCCATTTTGCCATATTGTGATGAAATCATGAATATGCTTATGGAAAATCTTAGCAATCCAGACATTCATCGTGACGTTAAGCCACAAGTTTTAAGTGTTTTCGGTGACATTGCACTTAGTGTCGGTGTTGAATTTAAGAAATATTTAAATCCAGTTCTTCAAGTACTATCACAAGTTATGGAAATTCAATGTGACACAAAAGATTTTGAAATGCGTGACTATTTAAGCTCATTACGCGAAAGTGTTTTAGAAGCATTCACCGGAATTGTTCAAGGATTAAAAGGAACTGATGCAAAACCAAATCAGGATATTTTACTTCTTCAAAATCACGTTCCAATGATTATTAAATATATTGTAAAAGCAGCATGCGATACTGATTTGGCTGAGACAACAATGACAAGTTGTGCTGGTTTGATTGGAGATTTATGTTTAGCATTTGGCACACCATTATTACCATACATTCTTGAAGACAATATAATTATGCCGATGCTTATGGAAGGCAAGAAATCAACAACATCTCGCACAAAATCAACATGTAATTGGGCTTTAAGGGAAATTAAACAGCTTAAACAGTCGGCTCAAATGGCACCAGCCGTAAAGTAAGAAGAAGCATTTTCTATTGTTTAAAAAATTTAATTACAACTTTTTTTTTCTGTTCATTTCATTTGAATTTTTTTTATGATTATAATATAAATACTGATAAATACATGATTTCTTATTAATCGTGGTCAGTCTTACTTCATTTCTGTTTTTTGGTTTATTATTCATAGCCGTTAGACTCGGTTCAGTCATAATTCATTTCAGTTTTCCATCTGTCCTTAACGGAATCAGTTCAAAATGATTTGAAAAGTTTTAACGGATTTCAAAATTTTGAATTTTTTAACGGTTTTCAAAATTTTGAATTTTATGCTTAATTTCAAATTTTAAAAAAACCGTTTAAAATTATTTGACATTAATACTAATCAATTCTTTTAATTTTCTCATTTAAACAGTAACGTAGCACCAGCAGCATCAACAAATAACAACAACAACATTCAATTTGCAAATAATTTTCCAAATGCCGTCTAGAATAGTGTAATCTCAAGAAATGAAGAGCATGTAAAGATATGGACAGTAAGTAAGATTCGATCCGATTTCAATTCTCACATGTCATAAGGGGATCCTAATCCTTAATAATAATTATTCTTATCCTTTATATTTTTTATTTTACAATAATAATTTTCCCGTCTATTCAGAGAATGTGAAGTTAAGTAAAGTGGAATTTTTGGTGTAGATTTTTTTTCGATGCCTTAATCGATTTGAAATCCTTCAATAAACAAAAATTTAATTAACAAAAAAATTCCACTTTTCTTTTAGATAAAATAAGCAAATTTCCATTTCATTTGTTTCCAAAACTCAATTTTTAAATGCACTAAAAAATTCTATTTTTTTTCTTAAATTTCTTACTGAAATGGATTAATTGAATGTGTCTATGATAATTTAAAAGAATTACCTAATTAGATTAAGGAACAAAAAAAAAATCATACATAAAAAAATAAGAAAAAAATCACAAAAAAAAATGTTGAATGAGATAAAAAAATAATTAATTAATGTATGCGAACCAAAACTTTTATTTCCGAATATATGAAAGAATCCATGATTTTATTTCCGACTTTTGTGTCCTGCAAATTGAGGAAATATTTTTCAATTTTATTTTTGAAAAAGAAATGAAATTAATAAATAAAAAAAAATCTTATGAATGAATCTAATGATGAATTTGATGACTGAAACAAAACCTTTTTAATTATTATGTGTGTGCGACCGATCTGTGATGTGTGTGATATTGCTGCATTATGTTGTCTGTTGTTCTCCTTATAGTGTGCATCAACGTGTCATTTTTGATGAATATGAATGCCATTTTTTGTGAATATTTTTATTATTATTTTTTCCTTAGACAATTAAATGATGAATTATTTTTTATTGATGATGATGATGATGACGTTGAGTTTTGTTTTGTGAGTTATGAACTTCAAATCGAGAGAATGGAAAGTTTCATGGTTTCTGGATTGTTTCATTTTTTGTAAATTTATTCAATTTTATTGATCATATGAGTGCTGCCCTCAATTTGATTGAGCATATGGCTGCTCCTTATATTGATGTGAACTGAATATTTTGACCTGTTTCGTTCAGTTTATTGACATGTATTTGAATTTTGAGGGTTTAATACAATTGAAATTACTAGCTTTTTGCCAGTCACGAGTCTGATATGTGGTTTATCTTCAATCAGAGCTTAAAGTCGGCTGGAATTTTAGGAGTCGAGTCGACTTTTTCATACGAAATCTAAGTCAACTTCGAGCTCTGATTTCAATGTTCTAAGCAGTTCTAAGCTTCTCATCTCAAAGCCTAATACATCTTAAAATAATGAAGCTGTCAGTTGAATGAAACGTGTTTGTGACTTCCTTACAAAAGTTCAAAGCTTCTTGGCCTAAAATATTCCAAAATAATAAAGCAGGCTGCTTTAAATGTCATATTTTGGCATGAAAATATTGTGAATAATTCAACAAATGTCTGAAAAATGAGATTATCTTTAATTTTGATAAAAGCTTCTCCGATCAGCACATCGTGTTCGCTAGGGTACCGCTACGACGCCGTATTAACAATGGGACCCAAAGTTCTCCTTGCTGCAACATGTTGTGTGGATTTCCACCCAATTTTTCCAATGATTACCTTCATAACCTCAAAAAAATTCCAACAACATAACCTCAAAAACAATTCAATAATGCACGTGAAACAATCCATAAACACAAAGAAACTTCCTCCCCACCCCCATTTCTCCCAATGTTTTTCTTCCTCTCATCCATGGTGAGGAAAAATAAGAAAATTCATGAAAATTTGTTGAGCGATTGAATGAATTTCCTTTTGAAGTGTATATTGCATATTGCGATAATAATAAAATTAAAAAATAGTTTATAAAATAAATTAAACCATACACATATGTTTACGTAGTAATAACATGTGATATCATCAACTGATAAAGCCAATGAAAAACAAAAGAAAAAAAATAAATAAAAAATATTAAATTGTGAAAAATTGACAAAATAAGATAGTGAAAAAAGAAAAATGGTGATGATAATCAGATGGTGATAACATGATGATAAATTGCCTCCATTGAACTCGTAGTCATTTAAGTCTCATTACATTAATTGAAATACGTGTAATAGGATTTTGGACCTGATCATTTTTTAGGGAAAAACATAATGAAATTGTGATCAAAATTTGCTATTAACGGAACTCCTCCATAATTGAGTAATTTACGTACATTTCAGTTCCAGAATCCTAATAATTAGTCATGTAAGGCATTTTAGATAATTAATTAAATTTAGTTATTAAGAAATATTATTGATACGAAAATACAACCAACACTTGTGCAAGAACGAAAAATGCTCAAAATATTTTTCTAGAATGAAAACCGACAATTTAGCTCAGGAAAATTCCAAATAGATGAAAAAAACAAAAAAACAAATTTTTCATTCTTGCAAAATGAATGCGAAAATTATTGAATTATTTTTTATTACTTTATTCATCTTATTCGCTATTATGTTAAACTAATTAATGAGGATAATCGTTGAAAGACACAAACATTTTTTCCAATTGCAACGATCGTCTTCGTAAAAATTAAAAAAACTAGGATTTTATTGAAATAATTGAAAGCAAACTTGTAACGTATTTTTAAAATTTAAATGAAATTTTGAGGGGTGTGAAATTGATTTGGATTGGATTAGAAAACATTTGAATGGTTTTCGTATGGAATTTGTGAGGTTCTGGTGAAATTGTAGGATTTTGAGAATAATTTGTATGGTTCTAAATCAGAATTTGTATGGTTTCGAAAGAATCATGATGAATTTGTATGGTTTTGGTAGTCATGATGAATTTGATCAACTTAAATCAATTTCACGCCAAACAATCAATCAACAAAACAAAAAAGTTTGCTTTCAGTTCCTAAACAAAACCGCGATGCACTGAATAATGAAAGACCCAGGAGAATCACAACTGGATGAATTGAATGCGATACTAGATGTAAATTAGATAAAATTTTCCTTCCTTTTTCTAGTTGTTTTTTTAAAAAATGAAATTTTTCTACATTGCCCAGTTTTGATTCTCCCCGAAAAAAGACTCGAGACATAAAATAATTAAGCTTGCATCGCATAATAATCTTCGTCATAATTTTTTTTTTATTAAATTAGAATTTATAAATGTGAATCAAACGTGTTTGATGCCAAAACGAAAAATGTCTGATGCTGTGTGTTCCAATTCATTTATTTCTGATTGACTGAGAGACTGCATATTAATGTAAGGCAAAAAACAAAAACTAACTAGGTGAAAATATGAAAATGATAAAAAAAAAATTAGTGAACTAGTAAATTATTAAGTAGGTGAATTAACAAATATGGGATTGAAGTTGGTGCGCGAGCATTTTTTATTCGATGGGGCGAATTCATAAAAATTGTTGCTCAAAAGGCAATTTTAGTCAATAATTTTAATTAATGAGGGGTAATCGCGTGGGGTATTAAAGGAATTTTTGTAATTTCTAATTCGGTAAATTTGAACAGAGTTGCAAAACCGGCAAAAACCGTATAAATTCTTGATAATTTGTATGGATTTTCTTACAGAACCGGCAAAAAACCGTACAAATTCTTAATAATTTGTATGGTTTTGTAACAATTTTTGTAAGGAAAACTTACAAATTCTTAATAATTTGTATGGTTTTGTAAAAAACCATACAAATTATCAAACAATTGTACGGTTTTTGTCTGTCACAGGTGCAACTCTGAATTGAAAGTTGAAAAACATTTTCTGAATTCAAACCAACGATTGAGTCTTATGATGAATTTAAATATTAAAATACAAGTGCGATATGAACGATTGAGTCCAAAAAAGTAAATATATGTGAAATCTAATCATTGAATGCTGCGATTTAAGTAAATTTTGTTAAAATGACATAAAATAATTGGAATTAATTCACTGTGATTGGATGGAATGAAGGAGTGAAGATTTTTGAACTTAAACTTTTTATATAGGAATTTCCACTCGGAAAATTCTCATTTCCTTAAACTTTTTTTTCCTTTTTGCTAGAAATCATATCAAATGCAAAATTTTGAGCAAAAAGTCACAAAATTTCTTCATTAATATTGAGCAATAAATGAAATTTTTTCAAACACTAATCAAATCTAGTAATGATGAGGATGTTAGTGTGGCATCTTTAGGGACAAAAAGAATTGTATATGTTAATTAATTAAAATAACAAATTGTGGAACAAATGTGATAATTAATTTATTTTTCTTATTCACTTTTATCTATGCTTTATTTCTGTAGATTTTTTGTTGCTTCAATGCGTTTTCCTTTGTTTTCAATTAGTTTAATTATTCGTGGATGGGAAGTTTTGATGAGGAAGCTTAGATGATTCAATATTCTGCTAATTTCTGGTGAATTCAATGACAATTTACTTGCAACTTACCTAAAATTGTCTGTTCAACAGTGATGAGCAACACGATGTCGTCGTTAGTGTGTCGCAATATTGTCGCGTTGACGGCAACACGTCAAAGTGACTTGAACATGATCTGACGGCATTGTCACGGCTTTTTATTGATTTCTTTCAAAATTAAACCTTAAAACTCCAGAATAAACAAGGAGCATGTCCATAAGTATGCTCAATTACATTGATATGAGTATGCTAGGGTCTGTTGCTAAGTGAAAATTTACTAATGTTCTTAAGATATGCTGGAACCAACAGTTTCAAAAGGTCCGATGCCAACGCTATTTCTGGCAATTATGTCTCGCATTGTTTTCAAATGGATCAAATGTTTTTGCACTGATACCTGAAACTTTGCATTAGAGTTTTCAATCCCGGGATCAATATGTCCCTACTCCGTAAACAATTTCGACTGTCCTCGAAATAAGGTTTTAAGAGTAATAGCCTGTTGCTTCTTTAATTCAGAAGTCAATCAGACTGAGTATCGAAAATTCCTGCATATCATAACCTTACCAGACGACTGTTTGAAGTAAGAATTGTTTAAGTTGTCAGAGCTTCCCACAATAATCCACGTTTTAAAATATTTATTTTTACTTGAAATAATGATTCATTTCAATAAGTATTCCAGTAAACCTTCCACGCTGCTTGTTTCTTTTTTTTAAAATACTTACTTACTTACTTCGCTGGCCGTACAGATCAAGTATGCTTAATGGCCTTCATCTTTTTTTAAATATTGTATCTTTTTCGCAGAGATTGAAGTTGATTCCGATTTTGATATAGAGTCAAGTCGACTTGTCCATACAAAATCCGAATCGACTTCCAGCTCTGCTTATTCGAATGAGATTAATTTGTTATAGTTAAAAAGTACGTACTTTTCCTGGTTCTATAAGGAAAAGATTCGTAAGAAGACACACCAATTCACAATTTTAGAGGAACTTTTTGGTAGGACATGAAGTGAACCTTCATATCCTGCCATCCAACCCTCCCCAACTTTAATATCATATAAAAGAATCGAGTCATTTTTAAATAAAATAAAAAATTTCTTCCTTCGAATAACCAGTAGTAACTTTTAAGACGCATAATTCCTTCATTTCCTACTTAAAGATGTAAATGATGAATGATATAAATGAGCTTTTTTTGGGTATACATGAGAAAAAAATAAAATTTAGTATAAGATTTTTATGCCTGAAATAAAATAGGAATAATTAATAAAATTAATCAACTGTGTGTGCCTGCAAACAATCACAAGAACAATTCATGAATCACTGAATGAGTGATATATTATCATTGTTGTGAGTTCTGTTCCTCTAATTTCCAAAAAAAAAGAATTTGTTTTGTTCTATTTGTTCATGTACGAATGCGACAATCGTTAGTTATCACAAACCCGAGATGAATATGTTATGAAAGTTTGTGTTTCCTTTTACTGTGTACTATTTCCTGTTACTTTTGTATGCATCTAGTATGTAAGAATTTATACAATGTGATGATCAAAAAAAAAAAAAATAATTTTCAAAATGAGATTTTTGTTTCTGAGGAAAATTGATGAAAATGGAAAAATGCAGGATGGAAAGGAAGTGACGATACAAAATTGGATGACGGTGGATATCAATTAAAGGCTAAAATTGAATATGGTATCATAAAAGCTTCAATCTTGAAAGCTAAATCTTGAAGTCTATCAACCAAGCATATCATCAAAAAAAATGCCATATTGACCATTTGCAAGCACCAAGACCATTGAAAGGATAGTTAGGCGTAGAGCAATCTACATAAAATTAGAATAACACCAAAATTAATCAAGTTCTTCGAAACAATGCTTCAAATTAGATAGCTTTCAAGATACTCAATGATCGAAGTGCCGTTGATTTAAGCAAACCCTGCATTATATTCTATTCTAAGATCCTCAATTAGTCGAACTAAAGCTTCATAATTCCCGAGCGGCACAATCGAAACGCATTTTCTTCTTTAAAAACTGGTCAAAATCGACCTTTACAGTACCGTCATGGCAACTTTATGTCTTTATCGTCAATGCAGCAAGGTTGCAATCACGCTATGCTGATCGGTATTATGAAATGGACACTGAATTGCTTCTGTCGTATGCAAATCTCATCCTGATACGATTACTTCAGGAAGATCCATGCACATCTTAAAATGACAATCTACAAGGTTCAAATATTTAAATATCAATACTGAAAATAAGTTTTGAAGTCAGATTCGAAAAAACCTGCAAAAAGAGTCCAAAATATGCTTAATTCAGTGTTGCTTCACGGCACACTTTCCTGATAAGCCTCGACCGAAACCGCATGTGACATGTGTTTCCAAAAAATCGTCTCCATGCTAGGGCTCAGTTCCGTTATCGTATTTACGACACAACGTGCAGTTTCCCTGACGTTTCGTCGCATTGTTCCACTCGGGATATCTGTCGTGAATGCTGCAAATAGAATATCAGTAAGATCATTAGATTCTCCATGGCATCCATGGCATCTTATCATTACAAACCACCTGAACCATTTGAAACCATCTTCACTGTACATTACTGTATAATCCATAGAATACACAACATAAATCAGTGCTTACAAAGCTAATTATGCCCAGTGTTAACCTTTAAAACAAGACAACTTGTCAACTCCAAATCCATTCATTGCATTTTCTTCCGTCAAAACAATTTTCCACGTGCGTGTGTGTTTTTTGTGAAAAATAAAAAAAGGTGTGAAATACAGACATGTAGACATAACCATTTTACTTGTGTGAATGAATGACGAGACTGAAATAAATCAAAGAGAATGTGATAATTTAAAAACAATATTATTGAAAAAAGAAGTAATAAACTTCGTGAATGTTTCCTTCTTCAACTTCATTTTCGTCCTAAAATCCATCACACAAACACATGTGTGACCGGATTTCATTTAGTGCCGTAAAAATGATAAAAATGTGCGTGAAAGACGTCAAAAATAATGAATAAAAAAAAATAAGAAAAGAGTAAAAAAAAATAGAATAAAAAATTTTTGTGGAAGTGGAAATAAAAGGTCCCGTGGAGTGTTTAAAACTCAAAACTTTTGTGAATGAACGATAAGCTATAAACTATGTAAAATTCATGAATGATATGAAATAAAAAAAAAATAGGAGATTGACTGCCAAGAAAGAAAAGAAAACGGAACTGAGTTTTATTTATTTTAAAAATTTTTTTTTTTAGTCAATTTATTTCATCAAATATAGATAGTTATACAGCTTAATTAAGAACTAAACCGAAAAGAAACTTGTTGATAATTTTTTAATTATTAATTATTATTTAATCATCTTTGATTATTTCAGGAAATGGATGTCTCTTGGATACAAACAATTATTAAATTTGACAAAATAATAATACATCTTGAGTCAGTTCTGTTTGGATTATTTGATGATGGATATGCTTAATACTTTGTGTATTACTTCTTTATTTTTGCTTGTCTAACAGATCAATTGTGATCTTTGACCTCCTTTAGATGACGCCTGACGCTGACTACTACTTTTTCAATTTCTAATACAAAGTTCAACACTGTCCTATGAACAGCCTATTTGTGTATTAATTTAGAAATTTAGGTCGAGTATCGAAACATTTCTTGTTCATCGTATTAAAGGCAATATATCAAAATTGTGTGAAGGTGTCCTGACAGCTTAGTGGCTTAAGCTGGTTCAAAACCATTTGGATGACAAAACGGGAAAACTAGATTTTATTCTTGATTATGCTGTTTTCGATACCTTAAATTGACGTCTCTATGATAGCTTCTTGTTACCCATATATTAAAGCTCTAAATCGATATGGCTTTAGTCGACTCGACTCGACTTCAAGCTATGCGTCATATTATTCAAAACGTATACTCAATAGGTTACGGAATTAGAACCGTATTCCAACATTGAATTCATATATCAAGATACCAACTGGATAAATCCATTAAACGCGGCAATGGGCCTCCGTATGCCCCAGCCAAGGAAGTAAGCAATTAATTGGATAAATTGCTTAAATATTCAAGTCTAATCGACTCTTGCCTAACGTCCGCTATCCATCATGCATATGCAACCTGTTTGTTTGCTACGTTAAGACGTATCTATTCAGGATCTACATTCTAGATAGAAACTTAAAGTCAGTGTTCCATTCAATGCTAACTCTTCTTTACGTTTCTTGTTTAACTTGACAATTTGCTTAAGATGAGTAGGAACTGCTATGTTGAATTTTAAATTCTTTTCACAGTTTTTTATGACATTTTCAAGGTAAACCGCTACTTCAAATAAATATTCATCTGAACTGCTTAACAATATGGATATTCGAAAGCTTTTATATTCTTCTACATTAATCATCATTGTAATATTTTATTCATTGTTCTCAAGTTCGAGTCTTGCATGATGCATGCAATGCCTACGGTCAGTCATAAGAATTGTCAATCTTTGAATTTTTGATTAAAGTTGTTAAGCTTGGTAATTGATGTTAATCTTAGCTTTGATGTTTGTTCAGGTTTTGTCGAATTATTTAGGTTTGTAGAATTAGTGGATTGATTCATTTCTAGCATACAGGCTCGGAGTTGTGATTAAGATGGAATTGCCGTCAGATCAACTTAGGGTCTCCCCGTTGATACTGCCACATAGCGTTATCCTAGCGACCAAATTGTCCTGTTTTCATAAGGTTCAAGTCCAAAAGCTAGTGAACTTAATATTTTACTGCATGTATTCAATTAAGAACTCAGACTTTACTCTATATCATCATGCCTTAATATCTTTGCAGCCTACAAATTTCATGATAAATTTGCATGTCATTTCATTATCATTTATAGCAACAACACTGTTGTTTACTCATTCCATAAACACACATGTAAATGCTCAAATTACTGACAAACATTCATCATATCCCAATATATTGCATGACAGATTGTTTACTAATGTAAATTAAATTATCCAAACGTCGCTGACTCATACACAATAAAAATTAAATGTTAAGCTTTTGATTTGTTAGCTTTTACATCACAATTTATAGGAAAGTACAAATTAGAACGTGCCAAAATATTCAGTTTCAGTAAAAGAAATATTTACAATTGCTGTGTTTAAATTTGAACAAAAAAAGGGTCTGTTTAATCCAGAAGTGCTTTTAATAGTATGCTTTGCCATCTGTTATGTTATAAAACTATATTTTATGCGCAATTTCAAGTCCTTTCCATTTTCTTCTTCGTATTTTTTTTACTTTAAATCAACCTTAGTTCCAGAAGGGATGTTGTTGCACAATTGGACATTGTTGGTCGTTTACAGACACCTAGTGTAGATCAAGACACTAGCCTAGAGGCTTATCAAGCTACTTGATAGACCATTTAATGGAAATTTGTAAATTTTACTGGCCATTTCCAGTCAAATCATCAACAAAACCTCCAATCATGCAACAACTTCCCATCCAGAAATCTTAATTAAACTGATCACTTGATTCTTTTCCTTTTTGTTACATAGAAAAATCCTAAATAATAACATATAATGCTTATGATTAAAATTAATATTTAATTAATTACATATCGTTTCTTTAAATTATTTCATCTTATATTTTGTTGTTGCTTTTTGTCGCATTTCCCGCAAAACCTTCCAAGTTTCTTCCTCACAGTCACTGTTTTTGGATGCTTTTGGTTAATATAGGCATATCCTAGCGATAATTTTGAAATTTTTAATTATTTTGATTCATATTTTCTCATCTTTTGAGCCTGAATTTTAGCCAAAAAAACTAAAAATCAAGTCTACAGCAATAAAAGATGTTTGACTATTACTTAAAAGGAGTTTGTGTGCTATTAAGGACAAAAAAAAAATATTTTTATTGACTTATTCTGTAAGTTGATGTTAAAAAAGTTACTATTGTAATTAAATAAAGATAATAATATATAGGACAATTTGGATAGTAAGATATCTAAACTTAATCGACTTTGACGACACTGTAAATTTTTCTAATGAACCAGAAACATGCAAAGAATCCGATAGATCCAGTCAGGAGGAAGAAAAGGAACACCATAATGAGCGTGTAGCCAAAATACAAGAATGTACTTGCTGCGTCATTAATTTGTAGTTTTGTGGCGAAATAGTGACAGCAATAAATGAATAAATAGACTGCTGTAAATCCGCTTGTTAGGAAACTACGCCACCACCAATGATAGTCTTCTGCACACAGGTGGAAGTAACATAAGAGAATTGTTGTCTCTGAGCATGTGATGACCAATATGAGGAACACAAGAAAGAGGAATCCAAACATGTAGTACATCTAAAAGTAAAGGAAATTAAAATTTCGGAAAACTTTGAATTAAATCCTAGGATTAAACATTAAATCCGAGGATTAAATCATACCTGATTACTCCACAATGAATTAAGAATGAAGAATAGCTGGATAAAGATACATCCAAATGGCAAAACTCCACCCATAATAATTCCAGGAATTGGCTGTGTGTAAATCGATTGATCAGGAATCTGTCTTGGAATTTGATTTGTTCTAACTGGATGTTCTAAGCTACGCTTACGGAAACCGAAATATGCACCAACAAATGTCAATGGAACGGAAACACCGAACCATAATGCTAAAATAGCTACGAGAGTTGAGAATGGAACTGCACCAGATGAGTCTTCATGCCATAATACAAGATTCATAATGAAGAACAAGCCAAAGACCATTCCAGGACTGAACATTGCTGTTAAAAGGACATTACTCTTCCATTTGATTCCACCAAAGCTCTTATAAATTCTAGCTGACACATATCCTGCTGGTGTTCCGAGAAGTACGAATAAGACCATAGCACATGTCATTAAAGCTCCACGATTTGCTGGCGACAAGAATCCTAAGCAGGCGAAGGCAAGTGTGATGAGTGACATGCAGAAAACTTGAACACCCGAACCGAGCAATACAGCAAGAAGCATTCCTTTTCGTGGACTACGGAAAACATCTCCGTGGACGAGTTTCCAGCCTGAATAGTAAATGAAATATTGATTAGTAAAATCGTCTAAATTTTAACGAATTTCTTGAATTTAAATTTGAAAAAATAAAAGCCGTTAAATTTTATACCGTTTCAAAACGGAATACTGAATTCAAATTTCGAAAAGTCGTTAAATTTCAATTATTGATTCAACGATTTTAGAACAGACAAAAAACGTGATATAAAATAATCCGAAATTAATAAGTCATAAATAAATGTTTGTAGTGATAACAAAAAGTGGGTTTTATCGGAATGAAAAATAAAATATCCGAAAGTCATTAAAGCTACATGTGCTAGATAAAAAGAACAAGTAAAAATGTTCAACATGTCGTAATTTTATCTAATAATGACTTTCCGATATATCTGTCCAAAAAATTTAAGGATCTAAATTGAAATTGATGAGCAATGCATAAGATAAAAAATCTTCATCAATCAAAGTCACTTACCGAATTCTTCTTGTGCATCTTCTCCTGAATCCATTTGATTATATCGGGCAATATCTTTATGGAGTGTTCTCAACATAATCATTGCAACCATACCGGACAGGAAAAGTACGATGACAAGTGAGTTTAAGATACTAAACCATTGAATGTTTGTGTGTGGCATTGATTCAAGGATGTAATCCCATCGACTGCTCCATTTAATCGTATTATTTTGAACGAATTTAACAGAATATGTATAAAGGACATCAACTGTCTTTCCTTGTTCTAGCGGTGCTGCTGGAATTTCGAGAGGCTGTTGACTACTACAATCAGGTGCATTAACGTCATGACGAATTGATGAGGGTGTGACTTTTACGGAAATAATACGTCCACCGTTTTGTTTGAATGTATTTCCCCAATCTTCAGTGGCACCACTATGATAAGTGATGAGTAAGTCAACATGATTGAATAAATAGTAAGTTCCAGGACGATTATAAGCTGGATTTAAAGCGCAGCTTTCTTCAACATCAGGATTCTTTGAGTTTCTCACTAAACATCCCATACTGAAGCCCGTCGAGCAATATTGACGATCATTTTGGAGTGGATAACACCATGTAACTGGCATATTATCAATAATCCAATGGTGTTGGTAATTTAAGCTCATTCCTTTCTTCATTATCATGAGACGTCGCTCACTGTCAGCTTGTCCGCCTACATACTGCTTCTTGCACAACACTTGACATGTTGTATTTTCCATAAAGTTTATTTTATACGGCGATGGACGAATACGTTCTCCGAAAATTACTGGAAGGAATTAAATAATTATATCCATTGTTCACTAGCATGTCACTTAAGTGCTCTTACCTTGTCCTAAATTCTCAACCGGTGAGTTTGATTCATCAGTTGTGCAAAAATCAAAGTGATGATATTCATAAGGAATTACAGACTCCTCGGTATTTAATCGATTCACATACAATGTCACTTCCGACTAACATCCAGTAAATGAAAAATATAAGACATAATAAATAAATTAGAATAGATAATAGCAAGTGAAAGAATAACGACGATGACTCAAGGTATAATGAGTGATACAAAGAGTATAAGAATATGTATGTATGCAGCATGTATATATACAATTTTTATATGAGGACACGTATTCAGTATGTATTAATATCATTCATAAATTATTTTTATTCCATTCACTTATTATATTTATAGCGGAAATCATACAATGCGAGTGATAAGACATGTTATACATTTTTGGTCTAGCCAAGTGTCTTATCGACTATTTTAGATGTAAGAAAATTTGCATTGAAAAATTTTTTTTTTGGACACGAAATCAAAAAGAAAAATTGCGTCTAAAAAATTTATGGAATGCTTAATGCCGGCACTGAAACAACTTACCTTGCATGATTTAGAACTTTCAGACTTTTTGCAATAATTCTGAGGAGCTAATCCAGGTAAATAAAACGGCTGAGAGTAGTGAATTAAGCCACATATAAGTATTAGACTAGAAATTTTCGTAAAAAACATTTTTTCAGGCTTTTTATCGTCTCGCTATGTTATTAATTATGTTTCTCTTGTTCAGCAGTAAGTTATGATCACTTTTAACACACTTGTAACTTTAATTAATCCATAAATAACAAAAATTTAAGGAATTACAAATATGAATTTACAGAATTCGATTTTAAGCTAAATCGTCAATTTTTTTGTGCTAAGTGCTAAACAAGTATCGATTTATGGTTTAAAGACTTGTGCGCATTTGTTGATAAGATTTTGTCTTCAAATTCTTAACATTAAAAACAGTTAATTAAAGTAAACTGAGCTCAGTGGATTTGAAAAGATTTAACAAAATAACGGTCCTTTAAAATTTAAATTATTGAAAAGCATTGTAAGTCAGTCAAAATGACTTTCAAAATACTCTTTTTCCTACATTATGTGCTAAAACCTGTCCTAAATTATGAAATATTTTTTTGAAAAAATTCTAACCGTTAAAAGATTTGTTGAACAATTTCACCATAAATGTTAATTTTGCATGCTTTTATGCTGTTTTTACACCATCAAATATTGTTTTATGATTTTAATATGTAAATTATGGTACAAATAAGTTAAATATAAACATTAATTTACATTAATTACTAAAAATTAGCATAAATTTCTCAACATTCAATTTAACATCCAGTATAGGAAATTATGCAATAAAATCACAGATACAGTCCATGATTTACTTCAATTAATCTTTATTTCATCCTCAAAATCAATATTTATTATCAAAATAACATCCACAATGTCATAAATCTCTAAATAATTGCATAAAGCATGCTAATTAAAAACTAAACAAACAGAACAGTTTGTCACACTTCTGCATTCAATAATGTGTGATAAGTGGACATAGTAAACAGAAATAATTTAATAATAGGTATAATGACTGCGTCAAGGTCGACTATTTTATGTTATCGAGAATAACTTTTGGATCATTTCTAGCATCAGTTGCTATTTGATTCTCATTGGATTAATTTCTAGACATGCATTCCATTTCAAACAGATTCCTTACATTAATCTTCATAATTTGGTCTAATCAATCAATCATCAATGCACAACGTGGAGCTGGATATGATTGTCAAAAAGTTCAAAGCATTCCAAGATTAAATGTTTCAGACTTTCTTGGCACTTGGTACATTCTCGGAATTTATCCCGACAGCACATTACTGAGCATGAGATGTCCAGTAGTAATATTCAACTGGCCAGTAGTTGGTGCCAATAATGCACAAATGAGTGTCTTTAAAATGTATAATGCATTTGGAATGGAAAGGCGAGTTATGGGATCTGCATCAACTGTTGGACGTGGAACGTTGGGGATTAATTTTCCTGCGTTGCGTGAGTAGACTTTGAATTTATGTTGTGAAATTTAAGTGACCTAGAATATTTTCAGCTAGGGACAATGGAGTGTACAATGTTTTGGGTAAGTTTGCATCCTGAAATGTAGGGATTAGATTAAAATTAAATCCATCGGATTAAAAAATTTAGACATACAGCTACATTGCTTACTAACTCATTTCTCACTTCCAGACACTGATTACACAAACTATGCAGTCCTATATACATGCAATAACTATCCAGGATACATAGCAGGACAGAATGTATGGGTAATGAGTCGAAACAGAACTTTAAGCCAACAGCATTGGCAAAGTGTCTTCACAGCAATGAACAGCAACACTCTGCCTCCCAACTTTTTGAGAATAGTTGATCAAAACTGCAACAATCTGTTTCCATTTGTGAATGTTGGAAAATGAGTAAGTTAAGCTGTAATTTTAAGTGTAGAAATTTTGTAAATAGTGAAATAATAAATTAATGGTTTGGTATTAAACAATAAAGGTATCAATTTACACTGTGGCTATTAATAGTCATGAATAATTTGTTAAATGATTCAGTTTAAATTTTGGTGAGTTTCAATTAAGTTTAAAATGGACAGTGTGATTTATAGACTGTAAGTTACAAAGCATGCTTTATTGACATCATTAATTGGCTGTTCCTACTTTCAGATCATTTTTCCTGCTAATCACAACATGGATGTCAGACGCAGTAATCAAACAGCGACCAAAAAACTCAAAAACATGTCCAAAAGTGCATTACATGAATAACTTTGATATGGAAAGGTTTAATGGAACTTGGTATGAAATTTACACATCCATGGTCAATTCAACTGTAATAGAAAGGTGCGATCGTATGAAGCTGTCAATAGCGCCGAGGGGACGTCTGTCAATATATCGAAGATTCATAAATGCTCAAGGATTAGAAGTTAAGTCTATGGGAATTGCAGCTGAGATTGAGGAAGGTTTAGTCGCTTTTCACTATCCGGCATACATGGGTAAGAAGTAGGACTGGAAGTTGGCTTGCATTTTGCATGGAAAGTCAAAGAAATTTCGACTTGAGTTCGTACAAAATTTAAGTCTATTTCTGACTCTTGTAAATTGATTTAGAGACCAATCCTCAGTTAATTGACACGCTTATTCCATTTACAGCCACAAACCTTTACGAAATCATCTTCACTGACTATGAAAATTATGCAATTCTATACTATTGCATAAATGATTTTGAATTTTGGATATACAGCCGAAATTCAATACCAAACGCTCAGCTATTAATGTTGATATTTCAAAAATTAAGAGAGCGTAACTTTACAAATGTTAGAATTTATCGTACTGACCAAGTCAATTGTCCAATGATGGGATTCTGATTGGATATGGCAAAGGTATTGTGATTAGAATTCAATCTAATCCTTAGGATTAATTTTTAATCTGGTGGATTAATTTAATCCAAATTTTTGTTTTCTTGGTTTCTGGCAATTAACAGGAACCTCATCTATTTATTGCAATGAATCTAGGTTATAGCTTGAAAAATCTCAACAGAACACAGCATCCCTTAATGCAGCAGTCAAATTTCAAACTATATACCAAGAAAGTGTCAAATGAGATGTATGCAACCCGCACATCAACCTGTTGGATTCTTACCATCATAATTTTTAACAGTGTATATCCATCTGTGAAGCCAGTATTATTTACTATTTATGTTTTAATCTTAAGAAATGAATTTATTGTGTTTAAAATTATTAATTGTAGTAAATTTGTTCCTAAAAAGTGCACTATGTGAATTAATTAATGAATTTAATGACGGGATTGTGGATATAGATCTACCAAAAAATCATTTGTCACAATATTTTAATAATTTACGGAGATTTACCAAAAAATTGAATGAAACATCACATGGATTTTATAAAGATTACCTCAGCAGTGAAGAATATGATCGTGAATTATGTTGGGGATATGAATATGGATGTAAAAAGCCACACTTCATACACAAATGTCCAGGCAATCATTCAGGATATGTGAAAGATAAAGAAACTCAAATGGATGTTTTCTATACTCAAGCTGATTTTGGTATGATTGATCATTGACTTCCATTTTTGGAATATTAACATATTATGTCATTTTAGGCTACGTTAAGCAACAACTCAGGGAACTAAGAGTCTATTGTGAACCATACACAATAACAGATTCGTCATTAGAATGCAGTGACAATTTGAGATTTTGTCGTGGGCGGAATCTCATGATTAATTTTACAGATTTGGTAAAACGAGAAGAACCGTTTCGATGGGATGTGAATGTACTTAAACCTGGCGAAATCGGCGGATTTTGTAAATTTAACAAAGAAAAGTTTGACGAAAAATTAGATCACTTAGGTGCTCTTCAGTCATGGGCAGCAGAATTAAGGAATTATGAATCTCTAACCAAACGTCCAATTGAAGATGGTTTATGTGATGTAGTGATTGAAAAGCCAACTTATCTCATGAAGCTAGACTCAACAATTAATTTATATCATCATTTCTGTGATTTTTTCAATCTTTATGTCTCTCAGCATGTCAATTTTACTCATGAAAGTGGATTTACGACGGATGTTAATATATTAATTTGGGAAACACATCCATACTGGTCACCATTTGCTGATACATTCAAGGCATTTACTGA
Organism: Chironomus tepperi; assembly: GCF_022539635.2. Taxonomy (NCBI): domain Eukaryota; kingdom Metazoa; phylum Arthropoda; class Insecta; order Diptera; family Chironomidae; genus Chironomus; species Chironomus tepperi. The sequence goes on from NW_027226245.1 coordinate 356,989, forward strand.
AAATGAGTTGTGGAATTTAAACAAATTTAAAGGAAAGGTCGTGTGCTTTAAGAATTTGGTGTTTTCGTTGCCGCCGAGGATGATCTTTGGACTGTATTATAATACTCCTTTAGTAAGTATGCTGCTTGATTGACTTATGTGCTTTAATAGAACTCCATCGCTCAGTTTAATTTTTAACGGGTTTTTGAAATTTAAATATTGAAACCCTTGAAATGTTGAATGTCTCAGAGACGTACAAATGTTTTAAATATTGAAGCATTTGAATGGTTTTCAAAATAGCTTTGAATTTGCTGATTTGAATTTAAAATGTCCGTTATGAATTAAAATTTTTAATTGCATTTTAGATCAACGGATGTGAGAACAGCGCACTTTTCCATGCATTCTCTGAGCAGTTAATGCATCGCCTTCAAATCAAAGAACACGAGCCAAAAAATCGTAAAGTCCGTATCACCTTCCTCTCACGTAATACAAAGTACCGAAATGTATTAAACGAAAAAGATTTAATTAAGAGAATCTCATCAAATAGTAATTATGAGGTCAGACGTGTAGTATACGATAGAAATATAAAATTTCTTAATCAAATAGAAATAACTAGAAATACTGATGTATTTATTGGAATTCATGGAGCTGGTCTAACACATTTACTATTCCTACCTAAGTGGGCGACCCTATTTGAACTTCACAATTGCGGTGATCCAAATTGCTATCACGACCTGGCTAGATTACGTGGTGTCAATTACATGACATGGGAAGATGAAAATTTCGTGGAATCAGTTGAAGCTGGCTATGAAGATGAATCACATGAGAAGTTTAAGAACTACAATTTTGATCCCGACGAATTCGGTCGATTGGTAGCAAAAGCAGTTAAAGCTGTAAAGAATAATGAAGATTATAGATATTATATTAAGAGACTTGAACAACACGACGAGCTTTAATAAATAAATTTTTATGATTTTTTTTTCACATTTAAAAAATAATAATAAAAAAAGTTTTTTACTCTTTATTTGTCCATAATTTCCTCTACATCATCGCTTCTTCGAGTATATGAAATGTTCCGTTATAATGACTTTTTGTGTGTGTATGATTTCATCTTTCTTCAAATTTAGTATAATTAATAATTATAATGATAAATATTTGCATTAAATTTACCATATTTTGAGCTTAAATTTGTTAACGTATAAAAAGACCATAATGACATTTAATAAAAACGTATAATATGTTATGATGAGAATACTAGCTGACGTTCCCAGTAGCATTGTTTGAAAACATATGTTGACAATGCCCGTAAACAAATTGGCCATGAGAAAGAATGCAAGACCATTATAATTGATTGCTTGAAGGATAAGTGGAACGTAAGGAACATGAAAATCAGGTTCATCAAGTTGCGATTTTGTATTTGATTCTGCTTGTTGTTGCCATTGTGGACGATTAAAATTTGTATAATATATGAACATCTCTATTCCCATGAATAGCGTCAACATTGTTGTTCCAATTGCTAATACCCAAAATATATATCCCATATTGGCTGTTCGTCTTGATACACCAAACATTCCATTACATACGAATATCATTTTCCAACAAAATGCTGATATCACACCCAATTTTATTGTTTTATAGAAAACTTCTCGTACTTTTAGTAATTCCTGTCCATCAGACTTTAAAACTGTTCCGATAAAGATTGATGATAGATATAATGCAACATATCCTGTTACTGAGAATAATCCTTCACGATTTGCTGTTATTAAGTTACTTCTGCTGCCATTGTCATCCATAATAAAATTTGACAATCCTAATTGTAAGCACGTCTCATGAAGCATCATTAGTATTAATGCAGAATATTTTATTTGATCTGCCGTCTTCATAAAACCTTCAATTAAAGTACCAAACATTTTTGTAACAGCCAATGTAATGAAAAAGTTCCAATGAACTCCATATTCAGTCACATGCTCTTGATAGTTGATTTCCTTAGTAAGGACTAGTCTCGAAAATCCGAGTATGAAGAGTGGAAGGCATGAGACGAGAAGTTTCTGAAATTTCTTCTTTGAAAATGGAACGGCTGACGGTTTAACTACAATGCCATTACTAAATACAAACAGTCCAACGCCTACATCCATAAGTCCTAAAAGAATAACAAAATGAGACAAGAAAACAGAGATAATGTATTTATTTTTTATGTCAATATCACGTTGTGGAAAAAAGTAAGCAAGTAAGGTAAGAAGTAGATGAATGCAAATAAGATGAGAAACGGCGAAGAAAACATGAAAGAGAGAAAAAAGAAGAAAAATCTTCCAACTCACCAAATCCAAACTTTTCAGTTTTAGCTAGTTTTCTAGGAAAACATTGAAAATCCACAGCCAATATGCACACAGCAGTGATTAAACTGATTATCGAACGTCCGACTAGGAAGCAAATGATTGAATTAATTTTATGATAATTTGAATATTTTCATATTATAAACACACTCACCTGTGATAAAATCGGGCAGAATCGCTGGAATCTATATGATAAACATTGGATATAAAAGAAGATTAAACATTTTATTGCTGTTTACTGGATCTTGAAATATTATTTTTATTACCTGTACGAAAGGAGTTAAGTGACATTTTCCATGCAATTGCTTGATAATTGAGGTGATTGTAATGAGTAACAATGTCAAAACTATATGACCGATAACATCACTAAAGACTGTTGTGCATAATACTAGAGAACCGCAAATTACTAAAAATTCCACTAGAAATCTCACTGGAATATTATTGTTACTCAATCTTAATGCTGTTGTTAATGTTATTGTATGAAATATTGCAAAACTTGATGGCAGAATATGTAAAAAGCTATCGAATGCTGTTGTTCCATTATTATTTTTCATAAAACTTTCGTGAAAAAGTTTATATTCTGATGGCAACATTTTCCTGACTTTTTTTGTGTCTTATTGATATTCTACTCAGTCGTTTACACATCAGTTTGATAAAATGATGATTTGAAAATAGTTTCACATAGGTTTTAACTTTTAAAACTGCTCGTAAATGTAGTTAAATTTATTCTTAAAAAGCACTGTTTAATTCATAAACAAAAAATAACTATAGTCGCACCTCGTGTTACGGATGTCTTTCTGTTCTTTTGATTCTCTTAAAAATTAGTCAATTTTTCTATTTTAGGTAGTCTAGATGTCGATTTTGTCAAAGAACCTGATTTATTTTAATGAAATAACAGTATTATAATATTAACCATGACCTACTTACACAAAATTTCAATAAAATTGAATCAAAAATGACCTCGAAAAAATTGCGGGAAAATTTTTGTTTACTAAACAAGCCTTGAAAATTTAGAAAAATATTGTGAAAAATTTCCAAAAACAAATTAAATTTCAATCCAGAAAGTTGTTTACGGTAGGAATATACCTTCATTGGTGTTGCTTATCTAAAGAATATTGCATAATTCCATATAGAGATGGCGTTCTTGTATGTGAAAAGAAAATTTAAAGTGCAGATCGGAAAAATGGTAAGTTTAATTAACGTCTGATAGAGATGGGTGAGTCTAATTAGTATAATTAACTTACTTAACTTGATTTTGTATTGAAAATGTGCATTGAATGAAAATAATTTTTATTCTTGGATCTTTAATTTATTCCGATTCATGAAACTCTTTAAGACATGATTTAATAGCTTGAAAGCTTTATTCTTAATGTCAGAAGCTTACAAGTTCTATCAAGTTATTGCTCGAACAACACAACGTTTTTGCTAAGATACCGCTAGTTTGTTGTATTAATGGATATTCTCAAAGTTGGTTTGACGGGTTCGTGGCGTTTTGTTTAAGATGTCATGCAACCGTAGTTGATCTTTAAATTTGGGACATAATTGAATTACATCCCAGCAGATTTGATGAATGCGTTCTCTGAAAGTCTGTGTTGGAACAGTAACTGAAAATGAGTGTGGATCAGAAATTAATGATTTCGTGAAAAAATGCAATAAAACTATGACATAAATTAATAAAAAGCGATGATAAGGAATGACTGTATTGATAATTTTATCACGTTGACAATACATACGTTAATTAATGATTCATTTTAATGTTAAACAAAATTTTCATAGTTCTAGGAAAACAATCATTTCCAAAGATATAGTCTATAGTAACTAACTCACAAATTATAAGTCCAGTAACAAAATAATCCTTAACAGGACCTTAAAACTATCACAAATGCTACAAAAAGTTTCACTTTAACAAAGCTCTCAATTAAATTTGAAAGAGAAACAAGCGGTATATCTGTTGGTATTGCTGGCATCTGAATCTCATTTGGATGTCTGTTTTCATAATTTTGGAAACAACTCCCAAAAGTTGAGTTTAAATCACCAACAGCACTACTTCCAGTTCTTACTATATTTTTATCTACACAATAATTTTCTGTAAAATTCATATACTTCATGTTCCTCAATGAAGCCACAAGGTTTGCGTCAATTTCGTGAATTTCATTGTAGCTAAAATCAATCAGATACAGATTGAAGTTATTGCTAAAAAATTCATAATCAAGTCTTGTAAAATTATTATTTGACATCCTCAATATCTTTAAGTTGTAGTTGCATATAAATGTGTCAATTGACAATGTGATCAGTCGATTGTAGCTTAGATCCAAAATTGTTAAATTTATCAATTTTTCAAACAAGTACGGATAGATATTGTAGATCTTATTGTGATTCAAATACAACTCAATAACTTTGGAATTTTCACTTAGTCCAAATCCGTCGCCAAGGAACTGAATAGAATTGTGTGACATGTCCAAAATCTGTAGCTCATTCAAGTCATGTAAAGGTATATTTGGATTGCAGACGACATTCGAAAAAATATTAGATGAAATGTCCAAAAAAGTCAATTTCTTTAATGCCATGAAGGTTTGCGGACACATCGCAAAAATGAAATTTCCCTCAAGCCTTAGTTCCTTTAAGTTTATCATATTAATGAATAACGAACAATGAACATGATTGATAAGATTATATTGAAGATATAAATATTCTAAATTGATAAGATATGAGAATGGACAGTCATACAGGAACTGCAATCGATTCCTGTCAAGTTCTAGTCGAATTAAAGTTCTTAAATTTTGAAAGAAGTAGCGCGGAATAAAAATTATTCGATTGTCAGAAAGCTTCAGATCCTTGAGACTGGTCCTTTGGATTAAATTGTCTGATAATGTTATGATGTAGTTGTCCGATAAGTCAAGTACTTCCAATCTTGGTAGATTCCATGAATAGCTAGGCTGTTGATAAATTGTCAAAAAGTTTTCCTCCAAATTCAGTTCCATTAGATTTGACAGATTGATAAATGCCTGCTCCTCGATTCTGTCCAATCGATTGTAGCTTAAATCAATTTTCTTCAATTTTGGACATTTGACAAAGACTCCATTGCCAACATACTCAAGTATGTTATTTGACAAGTCTAAATATTCCAATTCACCGCAATTAAAGAAGCTTGTCCCGTCAATCTCAAACAACAGGACATTTTGTAAAATCAGAGTTGTTATATAAGAAAATGTCTGAAATATTTTTGGATGTACATATCTCATAATCTGTCCATAAGCAAAATACACTCTTTTAACAGAATCAGGATTGTCTTGTGGTTTTGAATTGATTGATAAATCTTGATTTTTAGTCGTGATGTTGACATTAAATATCTCACAACTGTAAGTGTTGTTAACAGTTAGATAATTGCAGATATCTTTGTTCGGGTTTCTTGGAGTTCTTTGTCCATTTAAGTATCCAATTGAATAAGCTATCAGAACTAGAATCAAAACCTTGTTGATAATATTCATTGCTACTGGTAATCACTGTAAGAATTATAAATTAAGACTAACGCTTTATTACCCAAAACTTTGCATAATAATGAAGCTATAATCAACTCAAATGTCGAATAAAGTTAATTTTAATGTATTTGCATAACGATAAATACATCAATTTGTCATCCTAAATGGACAAAAATGACACGCAGAATAAATATGATAGACGCATGCGAAGCACAATTAATCGTGTAATCTAAAAATCGATTGCGATCATGAAAGACAGCTGATAAGGAAATATCGGAATCATGTGTAATACAATAAATTGAGGTTCTAAAATTTAAATTTGTCTATTTTGATAAATACTTTGGATTCTTATGTGTAGCAGTTTAATCACGAGAACTAAGTATTAGGTTGTATAAGATGTAAGAACGGATCATGGATGATGCAATTAGAAATTAGCTGTTAATTTACTGAGGAGGGTATTTACTGGAACGAATCTGAATATATTGTAACTTACTAAATAATTTGAACGAAAGCTTGCATTAATACTGAATCTAAGATCTGCTAAGATCCAAAAGTTTTCAACTGGCTACTACACATCAATCACTGAAAAACAGACTATGCACTGTATACTTGAGCTTATATATACATAATGTAGATTTAAAGTTATAGAAGCCGATAATATAATATATAAATTGGCGATCAATTTAGGAGTAAGGATGAATTAGTAATTATCGTAATAGTTTATTTAGAGGGAAACTCTAACCTCTAAAAGATTAAACCTCAATCTACCTAAAACATAAACTAAATCGATTACTTTTTCTTTATCAAGAACAATAATTTATTAAGAAACAACAAGTATAGATATAAAATATATTAAATATTTATGAAGCCCATCATTGAATGATATTAATTATAAAATATATAAATTTAAGTTTAGAATATAATCACTTTTAAATATTAGGATATCACTTTCGGATCCTTTCGATCATTTAATTGCAACTTAATTGAACAATTTAAACACCAATCCCACAACAAGTACAAAGTTAGACAGCATCAAAATTGAAGCTCCATTAAAATTTTGAATGCATACCTCAAAATCGCCTGCAAATGATGCTTTACTATAGTCGGTGTAATCTTTATTAATGCAAATATTGTTCTTGAATTTTGCTACTTTAAGTGCTGCAAGATAATCCAGTGCCGTGTCTTGTGTTGCATTCAATTCATTTTTTGTGAAATCTAAGTCCGTTAGTTTGCCCAATCCATTGAAGTGTTCCTTGATTAAAAACTTAATTCCAGTTTCGGCAAGGTTGAGGTATAACAGCTCATTGAGGTTCGAGAATATACTTCTGTTGGTGAATGTCAATCCATTTTTGCTGAGATCTAAGTATTCCAAAGATGGCACATTAAATACGGTAGCCTGAATATTTGTCAAATGATTATCGTTAAATTTTAGAGTTTTTAATTTTTGAAGTCCATTGAAAGCACCGCTGATTATATTTGTAATATTGTTGCTTGACAAATCGATGTCTTGTAATTCTGAACATTTAGAAAATATATCAACATCAATCGTTGCTATTTTTCCTTTATTTATGATTATTTTTTCCAATTTTGCGCAGTTATAAAATGTATCTGACTTTAACTCTTCAACTGTTCCATATGCAAGTTCAAGCTTTTTAAGGTTTTTAATTTGTTTAAAAATTACAAAAATCATGTAATGAGTAGTTGCTTCCAATGAATACAATCTCTCAACATTATCAAATGTTTTTCCGGTTCCTGGATCTCCGAGAATAGTATCGTCAGCGTTAATACTTAATAGTCCTGGATCAGTAAGCTTGCAAGTAAACAAACCATCACTGTCAGTTTCAAATAAGCACTTTGGATCTTGTGCTTCAACCACAATGATCAGGACGATCAATACGAGAACTGTAACTGCTTTCATTTCTGTTTTTGTTTCTTAATTCCTTCAATTTTAAAAGCAGACTAAACTTCATCAAACAAGAAATGTCCGATATATACGATATATTTGATCGGATTTTTGATTCATTTATCATTTTATTGTTCTGATTATAAAGGCTATCGTTAATGTAATCTATAGTTATCTATAGTGACTATAAAAGTTTAAAACGATGAGTTTGGGAGAATAAATTCATCATCAATGACTCAGTAATGTAAGGGTTAAAAATATCTGATTCATCTTACAAAGAAATTTGGAGACACAAATTAGGGCTGTCAAACACAGAAGCGTGTTCATTTGTGTTTTTTGGTGATCAAACCCTAATTTTAGACTTAACTAATCAAGAAATAAATGTAATTATAAAGAAAATCTTTTATATGATGAATTAATGTTAAATTTTACTTAAAATATAATTTGCGTAAGAACTGTTGTAATTTTACGATCCAAGTACCTCAAATCTCAACTTCTGATCTATCATAGTATCTAGCGAGATTTTTTTAAGGCAAATTTAGGCTTTTATGAATTCAAATTATCCAAAATACTAATCCATGAATATTGAGTTAGTTGATAACTGTAATTTTGCTACGGAAGGAGGATAAAAATTCAGTTTTTTCACCCTTATGGGAAGTCATGAACCACAATTGAAACTGTAAAACCAGCGAAATAAGTAAGAATATCCCTAAAATGATACTTCAATTCAATAGCTAGCTGAAAGTTTTCAATAAAAATGTGTTTAAAATAGACAAAATTGATTTAATCATAGTTTATTGAGTAAAAATAAAACATATATCATAATAGGAGCTTTAATCTCCATATTAAACGAAATATTCGTCTCTTAAATCAATAAAATTTGATTTGATAATATTAAAGTTGACAAAGGAATTTAGAAATTGAAATTAAGACAATAGGAAGACTTGAAAAAATCAAAGTCGCGGCTCCATTAAAATTGTCAATACAAGTTTTAAAGGAGTCAACATCAGAATCCCGGAAATCCTCAAAATCCATATCAATACACAAATTTCCTTTGAATTTTACTAACTTAACTCCTGATAGATTTTCAACCATGGCTTTTGCTGTTGAGTTGACTCCATTTTTCGTCATGTCAAATGTTGTTAATTCTTTCAAAGAACTAAAATATTCAGTCACTAATCTGTCAATTTTGTTTTCTGCCAAAATAAGTACTCTTAGATCTATATTTCCTGAAAATACATTAGAATCAAAGAGTGTGATCTTGTTCCTGCTCAAATCCAGTGTTTGTAACTTTTGAAGTAGATTGAAAACATTTGGTCGAATAGTAGCCAGCTCATTATCATTCAATTTCAAAGTTTCCAAGTTTACAAGTCCTACAAAAGCTTTGGTATCTATGTTGTTGATATCATTACTTCCAAAGTCTATATTCTTCACTCCAGAACAGTTTCCAAATATATTTTCTGGTACATTGGTAAATACACTTTCCTTTATAAGAACCGTCTCTAATCTATTGCAGTTGTAAAAGAAATCTGAAGAAATTCTGGTTAAAGATCCCTTCCTGAATTCCAAAATTTCGAGATTTTTGAATCGATCAAATATTTTCTTCAAAATAAACTCCTTGACAGCTTCATTAGCATACAAAAGTACTACATCGTTGTCTGTTTGTAATCTGGGAGCTAATTTACACAGAATATATTTAGAAAATTAATGCATTTAGTTAAAAACTCTAACTTTATATCCTTAACTTACTAGTAAAATGACTTCCTCCTATTCCACCACTATAATCAGCATCAATATTACCTCCACTAAGTGGACAATTGTATACATTGTTATCATCAAAATTAAAATTGCATGAAGGTTGTTGTGCAAATGCAATGTAGAACAAGGAAGCAGTAACTAAAATGTAAGAAAAAGTTCTCATTTTTAGTCTTTTGTTTTTCTTGAGAAGACTTAACTTTGTCAATTCTAAACTTGAACTAAACCTTTTCAAATAGACATGACTGATTTATATCGGATATCAATCCACGTATGATTTCACTTTTGTGATTATCATCTAAAGCTTGATATCTTGGCCATAAATATTATTTTCAATTGTTCGTGTTTATTTCTTAGTCGAAAGATTTTGGAGTTTTTATTAATTTCCGAAAGGGTGCGTCAGACCTCTGCACTCAATAGTCCCTACAGTATATATTGGGATTAGATCTACTCCTTTGATGACGCTTTTATCTTATTATCTCTAGCCTACAAAGAGAGGCTATGAGCCGCGTTTCCACTGCATATGATTCGAAAAAGGACCGATGAAAAGGTTCCTATGCCTGGTCTCGAACCCATGATCGCTTGATCGGTGTTGCAATAATTATGGACCGAACTACTAAACCATTCCGCCACCAAGCCACTTCGACTCACTTCGAATTAATAACCAAACAATCCCTCAATTAATCCATAAATTTAACTTCAGGTTCTTCCCCATTATTGACCATTTGCCCCCATTTGCAAAAAACGAGAATGACCGTAAACAATTAGATCAATTTTTTCTTTCACAAAAATACCTCCAATTCATGAAACTTATGATAACATTATACTTGAATTACTTTATAGCGATATTGTGTTTTAATGGTCCTTTATTATTCTTGTGGTTCCCCTTATCTGTTGTCGTTGTACACATTCTTTACAATTACTATATACCTTCGTGTGTTCTAAGAAATTGCTTTGTAAATATTTGTGTTTAATGCGATTTCAACTGTTATTTGCACTTTTACTTGCTTAAGTATGTAATTAAATTCTTGAGAATACACTTAAGATAAAGTAATATTAAGAAATTTTCATAATTTTATTGCTTTGGATATTTATACGGAGCAGTCACTTATTAATCCTAAGAGACAAGGGCCATAATTATGTGAATGATCTCAAAATTGAGCACACTCAATTATATTGATTGAATATTGTCATGACTTTGGCCATTTGTGTGAGTATGCTGATTACCTGTTAGGGCTCAACTTTAAGAAATCCCTGAACAGCACAATGTATTCGCTAACGACGATACGACGCCGCGTTGACTACAAGACTTGAAGATATCGTCCACATCAGTTCCATTGCTAAGATATCTTAATTCCAAATGTCCTCTAGTTCAACTTAGATAAATAAGTAAATATAGGTCAGTATGATGCATGATATGATGGTGAAATTATAAGCTGCTTTAAAATAAATATGGAAATTGAATAAAGCACACAAAAAGTGTGCTATATTTCATTTAATCAACATTATTCAAAGTTTATGGTTGTTTTTAATAACAGTGCCATTAGGTAATTGTGGTATAATAACGTCATATCTGAAATAAATTTCTTCGGTAGCTTTACGTTGACTATTTAAAGTATATAAATAAAAATTGTAGTTATTAAATTTATTAGCACATTTCTTTATTTTGTCCAAAAGTAAATTTTCAATAAATTTATAAATAACAATAAAGTTTGAATTTCACATTGACATTAAGGACGTTTCCAAAACAATTAAATATTAAATTTTGAATTCTATTCATTTAAATCTGATAAAATAAAATCAAATAAACTTTATAACGGCAACAAGTGCTATTAAAATATTTGAAATCACAATTGAACTTGCTGAATTGTAGTTTTCAAAGCATTTATAGAATTTTACTCTCATTTCATCATCAAGCTTAAAGTCATTAAAACTCATATTTAAGCACTTATTTCCATCAAATTTAACGACCTTCAATTTTGTTAATTTATCGAAAAATGTCCCTTCAATTGCATCAATTTCATTTCCTGTAAAGTCAAGTGTTTCCAAATTCACCATCTTTTCAAATGTTGAAGCTTTCAGTACAGCAATTTTGTTGCTTTTTGCACTTAATGTCTTAATTTCCACTGTCTTTTCAAAAATATTTTCCGGAAGTTCAACGATCTTGTTATCATCGAAATTTAAAGTTTGAAGCTTTGTCAAGGCTTTAAAGATGTCTGCTTTAAATTCACTTAAGTTCATGCTGCTTATGTTGAGTTCTGTTAGTTTTTCATTTTTTGTGAAAAGTTCATTAACCGGTCCAATATTATTTTTGCTGATGTCAAGTTTCTCGAGATTTGTTAGTGCCAATAAAGTTGTTTTAAGAGGATCAAGGCTTGATGTATTTAGCTTAATATCTTGGAGATTAAGAATCTTTAATGCTGTTAGATTTTGAAATAATTTTGCATTTAACATAACAATTGGATTACTGCTTATGTCCAAATGTTCCATTAGTTTATGTTCATGAAAAGCTTGTTCCTTAATCATGTTTATATTGTTATTTCCGATATTCAACACCTTTAATTTTGTCAATGACTTAAAAATGTTTTCTGAAATTGAGGTTAGCTTATTGGTCTGTAAGTTTAAGACTTGTATGTCAACATTTAGATTAAAGTAATCATCTGAAATTTCACTTAATTTGTTGTTTGAAAGATCCAGATGGATGAGCTTTTGTGATGGAAGAATGGAGGTTGAAAGTGATTCTATGTTATTTCCTGAGAGATCCAAATGTGATAATTCTTTCAAATTGTCAGAACTATTAAATAATGTTGATTGTGCCTTGTCCATCTTGATTGCATTTTTAGCTAAGATCAAACTCTTAATATTATCTGGAAATGATCCTTTCAATGCTAAGGACAATTTGTTCGCTGTTAAGTCTATGCTGTCCAATTTTTTACATCCATCGAACACCTTCTCAGGTACTGATTCAAAATCACTGTTACAAATTTGAAGTTCCACTAATTCTGGACATGTTTCAAAGTCTGCTTCCACAATGGATGATATCTTTCCTTCCGGAATTTGAAATATTGCTAAATTTTTATATTTCTTCAACACTTTGCTAATCAAGCTTTTGATTGCTTCGTCTGCTGTTGTGACACGATACACATCATCATCGCCTTTTTCTCCAACGTGATTGACCTTAATTTCTTCGGTTGACGATGATTCACTCATTAAGCACACGTATTTGTTTTCAATAATTTTATAGTCACAAGTTGGAACACTTAGTGTAAGTCCACAATAAATTAATAAGATACTTAAAATTTGTAGTTCTTTCATCTTTCTGGTTCTTATTCTGATGGACAACTTGTTAAGTCAAAAGTTCAACTAAGCACGAAATTATTCAGGAGCATTCTTTTATAGAAATTCTTTCGTATTTGCATACAGATCAAAATTATTTTTTCTTATCAGCCTGATAGCATTATCATTAGCTATATAGGTAGGTATTAAATTTCTCGTTATTATAATCCAGATCGATAATTTCTACAGATAAGATCTCTTATTAATTCAAATTGATATGAATATTATTGATAAAATCATTTTAAGTATTTTTCGTGTTGTTATGTATTAAAGGTATTACAGACATTACATTCAATTGTGTATTAAATAGGGCAGATGCATTTCAGATTGAATAATGACTAAGCGACATAAATGAAGAAGACGCTGTCGTGGAGTCAACTGGAAGTCACCTAAATTTGACAGTTCGAAAGATATCTACTTCAGAATCTACTTCCATTTGGTGATATGCTCAGTGTCGTTGGCTTCTTCATGTTTGTTGTCCGAGTTGATCAGCCCACAATCTAAGACATGAACAGCTTTAGACCTGGCATTAGACCATCTTTCCTAAATTCCATCAATTTTCCTGTTGATTTGCGTATGAAGAATTAGTAAGCTTTGTGCCTATGATGTCATATCGCATGCTATTGTGGTGCTGTAATCAAATTTCCAATAATAAACAAAGTATTGTCCACGTCATTTTAATGTTTATTTATACTTAAATCTTTATTTACTCCAATTAAACTTATCAACCGATTAATTTTTTATAATTTTATGTCAAAGCAAATTACATTAACTTTGAAGCAATGACAACTAAGACCAATAAAATATTAGAAAACATAATAGTACGTGCTGAGTTGTAGTTATTAAAACATTTTTGGAATTTCGCCATTGTTGCGTCATCCTTTGTAAATGGAACAAAATCTTCATTAATGCATTCATTTGAAGCGAATCTTACTTCCTTTAAACTAGTCAATTGATCGAAGAAGGTCTTTTCGATTTTATTGATTTTATTACTTGTAAAATCTAAGACTTCCAAGTTCTTCAATGTTGTAAAAGCTGAAGCATTTAAAGTCACAAATTTGTTCTCTTTTAAAATTAATCTTTTCAATTCCGTTGTCTTTTCAAAAAGATTTGAAGGAAATTCGTCAATTTCATTGCCGCTGATTGTCAAATTTTGAAGCTTTGTCAAGGTTGTGAATGCTGTATCTTTTAACTGCTTCAATTTAATGTTATTGATGTTTAAATCCAGCAAGTTGACATTTTTACTGAATAGACTGTCAACAGCACCAATTGAATTACTGCTGATGTCAAGCTTTTGAAGATTAATCAGTGCTTCGAAAATAATTGTTAGAGATGCAAGGCTTGATGTTTCCAATTTAGTATCGTGGATGTCCAGCGATGTAAGTGTTACTAGATTTTTAAGTAATGTTTCATTTATGGATGTTAAAGGATTTACGCTGATATCTAAAGACACTAATTTTGTGTTTAATTTGAAGGCATCTTGATGGATTGAAGCAATGGAATTTGAGTTTAATTTTAATTCTTTCAGTTCGACCAATGAGCTCAAAAGAGTGTCCGAAATTGCTGTCAATTTATTTTCATTCAAATAAAAACTTTCAAGCTTTGTAGCCTTTTGTAAAGGCGCTGATAGAAATTCAGTCAATAAATTGTTGGAAAAGTCGAGATGAGTTAGGATTTCGGATGGGAAATTAAAGTTTGAAACGCTCGATATTTTATTCCCAGATAGACTAAAATGTGTTAAAGCTGGCAATGCAGACGTTGATCCGAAAAGTGTTGAGGTCGTAAAACTTGGGACGATTGAGTTGCTTGCAAGGATTATTTTCTTTAAAGTTGTTGGAAGTGATCCAGTTTCAAGTTTAATTAATTTATTTCCTGTTAAATCAATTTCTTCCAGCAAACTGCATGCTGCAAATATATTTGATGCAGCTATTTCACTTATTTCTCCGTTCCAAATTTGTAGTTGCTTAAGTTTAGCACATTTTCCAGTTGGAAAATCTGTTGAATCAATACTGGTGATATTTCCTTTTTGAATTTGAAGCACTTCCAAATTTTCAAATGTTTCTAAAACTTTTTTAATTAAATCTTTATTTGCTGTATCTAATGTCGTTACTCGTTGCACGTCTGCTGTTGTTTTTCCAGACGGAGGTGCTCCGATTGTGTCAGTTGACGCGGCAATAGAGCTGCTCATCAAGCAAACATATTTTGTGTCTATTGTGGTGTAACTGCAAGTCGGTGCACTAATAGCAAGCCCACAAAGAGCTAGCACTAAAAGGATGAGGATCTTCATATTTTTCCTCACTGGATCTTATTTCCAATAGCTTGTTTTTTCACTCGGTGACGGAAAAATCAAAACTGAACTGTCGTAGGCAAATTCACCATTCTTTTATACAAAAAATCTATGCTAACAACTTTAAACTCTTATCAATAGTGATATAGTGAGCAAATAGAACTTTTATTGGCATTAAAAAGGCTTGCCTTGTTTTTTATCTCTTTAAATGATATAAAATCATGATTCATTTTGCATATATATTGTCTTTAATCAACTTTAATCAACCTAAATTGATGACAAGAGACGTATTACTTTATACTGGCCATGGATCACACTTGATCTGTACGGCCAGCGAAGTAAATAAGTAAGAAAGTATTACTTTATTCAAAAAGTGATCAAACATTTATGGACGAAGGATATGGCTAACAAATAATTTTGAGAACCTTAGCTGGAACATGTAAAAATGTTTATTATTACATGGTAGGTTACATGGTGTAATAAACCAATGAATCAGAGATGGCTTATCATTTCATATCATGTGTTTTTATCGTTTATTGCTTCAAGTTCTTCACAAAGTTCTTTGGAAAAAAAGAAAAGTGTAGAATTATATTGAAATTTTCTATTTATTCCATGGTCAGGTTAGCTGAGTCAAGTATTCTGCGATGTGGAATATCAAACCTACCATACCATAACTACATATTGTCAACATCCCTTCAGCCTAGATGCTGAGATTAAAAACAAAAATGCGCTAAAAACTCTTAATTTGTTATCGAAAATTTAAAAAAGAATCCCCGAAACAACATTTAGGTAAAAATAGAAAAATTATTCATTATTCAGCAATAAATGGCATGTAATCATGTTATGATGCAAATAAAAACACACAAAGATACCAAAACTATTAGTTGATAAGATAGAACACGAGGCATTTTATGGCAGCATTAATCAATTTCGCGTTTTTGAGGAAGTAAAGTTGGAAATAAAATGACGTTTAATAATTAAAAATTGTTTTAGAAAACTATTAAAGATATAGTCACACGTGACTGACGAGTGTGAATTTTCTCCACACAGAATTCGAATTAAAAGTCAGCCGTCAAAAAATATTTGAAAATAGTGACCTAAAATTGTTTAAAATTTAACGACTAAAATAAATTTGAAAACAAAAAGTCAAATAGATATTTGAAAAATAACGGCCAAAAAAGCAGCTAAAATTTTTTTTAAACCAGTCAATTCCATATTTTGTCCTCTCCTTTACCTTCCACAATACCTGACCATATCCATGACCTATCAAGGACTAACCGGTTCTTAATCTTTTCATAATTTTTAATTCAATATCATCACATCTTCTCGTCTCGTGATTGTGGCTAGAATTATTGAACTTTAGACTTCTGTGTTATTCTGCAAATGGAATTACGTTTTCGCACGACTTCCAACAACAATAATGTGTTAAATGATTTGTCCGTTTCTTGTGACAATTGCTTCTTCTTGATAAAATCGCTCTAAATAGCTGTAAAACTAGTTATCATAGAATCACGTTCTTGTTCCAATTCTGCAAAAAATAAACATTTCTAGATAAATTTAGCAAGACGAGATGAATAGCCACAAGATGTTCAATATTTGTAATATTTTGATTAAAAGTTTTTATTTATGTTTTATGCCATTATTAAATAAGTTCAATAAATACATTATTAGTTCTTTAGCATAAATTTCATCATTTTTTTCATTCGCAAGCCTAAAAGCTTAAGTATATTCACCAATAAATCAATTGTGGAGGAATTTTTAAGTTTCTTCAACTTTAATAGTAAATAAAAAGGAATTTATTTTACATTAAGCAACACGTAGTGAAAGAATAGTAATAGATACATAACAAAATATGAAAAATAACTCCATGAGACATAAACTCATGGACATAGAAAATAAAGATTCTTTTAAATACACGGAAATGAAAAAATAGAAGATTTTGTCAGAAAATAAAATAGAATATAGATAGTTATGGAAGTTTAACCGCATTTTTCAGCAACTTTTGTTGTTCTTTGCATGGCCTCAAAAAGTGCAAGCTCTTTCTCTTCTTTCTTTGAATTACGCTTCTCATAATCTAGCCTATTAATAATGATTCTTTGGACAATTTTCTCAGTTGTCATGTCATTGCCTGAATCGATGATCTTAAATAAGCCCATTTGTTTTGGAATTTCGTACGGATCGCCATGTTGCTCTGATATTTTTGTACGACCGTGACATACAACATCGACTTTGAAATGTTCTAATAAATCTTTGGTGACTTCATAAGGGGCTCCGATAACGACTTCGTTTACGTACTGAAATTAGATATAGGAAATGAATTTTTAAGTTTTGAATTTCAATTAACAATTTAGAGAGTTTAATTACATCAGAAGGTTTTAAATTTAAATCCTAAGATTTATTTGAAACCTCACAGCATAAATTCTTACCTTGCACGCGAGTACACTTAAAACACGTTCATGAAGATTCATAATTGGATAATTTCCACCCTTATATTGATTAACAACGTGATCTGTATGTAATCCAACAATCAAAAAGTCTCCTTGTTCCTTTGCTTTCTCTAAAAAGTCGAGATGTCCAATGTGGAATAAATCAAATGCACCAGCAACATAAACAATTTTGTCACCAGGCTCTGCTGGTTTTCCATTGCTGAATTGATTGATCTTTTGTGTTGTAGGTAAGAATTGTGAACAGCCCGTCCATGGCGACCGTGCGGCATGATCTTGTCCAAGTTTTGAGGGTTCTTGAGGGATAGAATATTTCTTGAGTAATTTATTGAAATGTGCTTGATATGATTAAGTTATGATAATGATAAGGAGAAAGGAATTATTAAGGGTAATTTAAAGGAATCATTCGCTAATGACGGCATCCTTTCCAGACGTCATTAAGGAATGATTCTCAAAAATGAAGAGTGTTAGAACGCGAAAACAGTTTGATTAGTAAAGAAATAAGAGGAATCATGAAAATGTTAAAGTAAAACATTTACTCGCTTGGTTGGTTATATCAAGCCAATTCTCTACCAAAATCATGATGCAAAGCAAAAGCAGGAATAATACAGATAAAAGAAAAATACAGAAATGAGCATAGAAATAAAACACAGAAAGAGCACAAACTCCTTAAAATTCACTACATACCATCTTTTCCCACACTATACTCAGATTCTCCTTGTTGGAAGTGATTACGAGTCATAAGAAGCATTCGTCCAACTAAGTCAGTTGTTGATACACCCTGAGTACGTTGAATTTCCCTAAAAAAAGATGTAGATCATATCATTAGTTGGTGTAAATTTTTTATCAGAACATGTCTATTGCTACTCACTTATATCTGTTTGCTGCCTTTACTAAGTGATACGTGTCATATCCGTCAACTGTTGTAGTAATGTCGTCTATAAAGTATTAAAGATTATGAATTGTTAATCAACATCCGTATTTACGTATTCATGCTTTAATTGATAATTAACGAGTTCAACGCCTTATCAATTGTTACACGAGTGTCTATCATCAATGATTAGAAATATGTGCTGAAAAGTGCTTTGATGACGGACACTCAAAGGTGCTTTTGATTGTTTGTATGGAAAGCTTTTAAGAATAAGTGCACTTAACAATAACATCAATGGATGTTTTAAATCTTGGGATTTAAATAAATCCAATGTTTTAATCTCAAGATTCAATTTATTTCAAATTACTTAATCAGCAAAAATAATTCTGACTACATAATTTGGAAATTCCCAAAAGCACATGGTCCGATAGATGCAAAAATCAGCACACAATCATCAGACTTAAGACTATGTTTACGATACAAATTTCTTATCAACACTTAAAAGTGTGCCTTTAAAAATAGGACCGCAAAAAAAAAGTCACACAACGATAATTGCTACATGACAACAACAACAACAAAGCAGACATTCTATATACAAAATAACTGTCTTGCAATGTTGCGTCAGTTCCAACAAAAATTAAAATTTTTTATCGATTATCACTTACCACCATGCACACAATAATCACATTGATAATCATCGAGAGTTTCTAAGGTCGTCACATATGGCGCATCTTCAACAACTTCATCGACCCATTTGATACCCTTGACCATTTTGTATCTGAAAAAGAAGTGTTGAATGATGATAATAAAAATGTTAGTTTTAATTAGTCATAAATAATAATGAGAATAATAACCGGAATCACCTCTTTGAAATGGAAAACATGAGACGAAACAAAAAAGACGTAATCTCATGATAAGGAATAAAATAAAAAATTGTTTCGTGCCTCAATCTTATCAATCGTGGGGAGTAAAATAATGAATGAGCAAATTTGAACTTAAGACCCGATTCCCGATCGTATGACATTCTGTTATCGCATTAGCATTCCAATAAGAAAAAAATTTCAATGCTTGCGATAAAGACTTAATTATTATTTAATTTTTTTTTTGGAACCGGATAGCATTTAGATGTTATGGCTGATAATTACCGTTCTTCTTGTGTAAATACAGGCGGTCCCTTGTGCTTTGTAATCTCAGCATCATTGTGAATTCCAACAATTAATTTATCTCCCAAAGCCTTTGCTTGCCGTAATGCATTTGCATGTCCAAAATGAACCATGTCATAGCTATAAATAAAACAGAAGAAATTACGAGATGTTTAGTTCCAATGACATTGAGAATATCATGCATTTAAAAATTCGTCAGCAACATCAGTCGACCGGTAAAACAGATTTTAATACAAATAAACGTGCTAATTTATGGAAATGACATTTTGTTGAAGGTACACTTATATTATTTCCTCAATATCAGCAACAACGAGTGAGAAAAAGTGAACTTAATTATATGGCATTGGTTAATTTATTTATGTAATTCATACTTGCACTTTTTGTATGATTATTATGATGCGCTTGTAAGTATAATAACATTTTTATTGCTCACCGTCTGTTTTTTGTTTGTTTATTAAGTATCTTCTTTTCATTAAAGAAACAGACTACTATAAATATTTACTCTATGCTACTCGTTTTAACAAAACTACTACTTATGTGAATAATCAGTCGTAGATAAACACTTGTGACTGGTTTTTTGCCAGTCTGGAATATTTTAAATCATCACTAAGTAGTTTTCGTTAAATCCAAGGCCATTTGTCCTAACAAATCTTATCTGGTCAATAAGCCGTACACAACAACAATCAATAGAAACTAAATCCGCGATTAAACTCCACGCGCCTTTCCGAGAAACTATCAAAAAACGGAAAAACAATCGAGATTCGTCAGATCAGAAACATCACGCCACGGACAAAGTTTTTTTTTTTTTCGCACGCATGTCAAATATATGCCGGCCGAAATTTACAACATCCAGCGATGTACAATTCTTAGTGTAAAAAAATTGCCACTTTGGCACTTGTTCTAATTGTATTGGCTATTTTATGACATTTCCTACAAACTATTTGACTTTGTAAGTGAATTAAAGGGAAAATTTTCTACATTCGATGACTTTTGCGCGCGAGACACAGTGAGAAAGAAAAAAAAATCGATTCAGGAACTTCCCACTTTTTTATAATGTCAAAGTTGACGAATGCATTAATATTTACGATTTAATTTGTATTGATGACATAGACTCACCATCCATCGATCCACACACGCACTTCCTTTTTGTTATTAACTGTCTCGGACATTTTTATATTATTTTAATTAAAATATTTAGTTAGTCACAGTAAAAAAAATAAAAAGTTTGCTCTTAATGATGAAATTTAAGTGTTCCTTCGACAAACGTTCTGATTAGAATGAATTATTTCCGTTTTGTCGTTAAAGTCATAGACTACTGCAATTAATTAAATAGAATATTTGATTTTATTTATGGAAGAAAATTTTTTACGAACAACTTTGTCGAAGTAAAGAACAATAATGACGAATAAATATAATTTTCAAGTGAAAAAATAAGGTATTTTCCAGAGAATGAGCGAGGATTCTCTCTCATTTCGAACATAGAATGACTCAATACTCTCCCGAGTAGCATATGCTGGCTAGATGGTTTCTTATTGGAATATATGTTTTTCACAGTATGCTTTGTTTTTAACCGTTAAATTTTTTGAATTAAATACCTGTTCTTTAAATTTCAAAAACTTTTATTTTTTAAATTAGGAATTTGCAGCCTCAGTAGAAAATTGTAGTCAGTTGCTTTCAGTATTAAATGCAGTAAACACAATCTCGGGAAGAATAATCAATAATTAGAATGAAGTGCTTTAGTAAACAGGTAAACAGCCGATTAATTACGCAGGCAAAAAATGGAATCAAAACAGATCTTTGAAGCTGATACATTTGTATGCAGCTTTAATTAGTAATTGATTGTAAACAATACAGCTTGGAATTTGAATTGCTTCTTAATTTTTCATATTTTTTGATTATCAGAATTTAACGACTTTTCATTATTCAAATATTCCTACAATTTCCAACATTTTTTTTGCATATTTTTCAAATTTTTCAAATACGTTAAATTCTATGCTTCCTTAATTCAGTATTTTCCATTAATTAAATCATGAATAACTGTGAATAACAATCAAAATACAGCAAAATACTGCAAAATTTCATAACAAATGAAGTCATACATTCTTCGATTAATCACTGAATTATCATGTCCATGACTCATCCATGCAACTTAGTTGGTACTATATAGTATTTTATGGCTCGGCAAATCTCTCTCAATTCGAAATCGTGAGAGTAAAAAAATCATCTGATTTTCAAAATCTTATAAGAATTTTAACGAATTTTCATAAGATTTTTGACATGATTCGTCATTCTGATGAAAGAACTTTCTGCCGTTCCTGCAATTCTTGCTAATTTTAATAACAAACACCAAAGGTGCTATTTATTTTAGCAAATATTATTAAAAATTCTCTTTATTGCGACTTGAAGCATGCGTACTATCTTCGAAAATTAAATTATGCCCGTCTACAGAGCATTACACTTTTGAACATCAGCCAACTGTTTCAATTTTGTATACAATACACAGATATATGTGTTAATTCATGGTCAAATATGAAAAAAAATTTGCAATATCAGTCAAGATTATCTTTTTAATCGTAAATTATATCACAAAAGTCAGTGAGACAGATCTGATAAGTTGAGTATGTGCAGGATGTATGACTGTATTTTAAAATGATATAATATTGCTGCAATCTAATCTTATTAGACTGTATAAATATACGGAAAACACTTTTAAATTGTTTGCATGTATAGAGCACATTATTACTACTACGCTGACTACTACTTACTTATCGTTTCCACTTAAGAATTTTAAAATATTGTTTGCCCATTTTTTTTGTTTTTCTCATTTAGTTTCTATCGTTTCAAACGTAATGGTCGAATATTATTGATACACAATCGACTAATGACATTAGTTTGCATAGCAATTAAAAGACAAACATAAATTAGTTATTATAAAAGTGCCTCATAATATAATTAACAATCAATATGCCTAGTAAAAATGATAGTTTAAGAAAGCGTAAGGTGAGACTTGAGAATCATGGATCAAAGTTCAATAAATTAATAAATCTTTTCTTGGATGTTATGAAATATCATGCAAGAACCTTGAAAATAGTTGCGGAACCGGCATTTAAAAATTCTGTTCTATTATTACTAATAATTGACATAGTACTTTGTGTAATTATGCTCTTATAGACAACACCCGACGAGTCATAAATATTAATTCATTATCTTTTATCTGTAAATGACAAGATAAAGGCTTTTAATTATTCAAAAGTATTGGAATTAGTTGCAAAATCATTTGGTGTGCATGACTGTAAAGCATGTTGCGAACACAACATAACATAACATTTTAAAATTTAAAAAAATTCAACGGTTTTCAAAAATTTAATAATTTAACGGTTTTCAAAAATTCAAGTTTCTAAAATAAATCCAACGTCAATTATGGTCATTTTTTCATGGATTGAATGTGATTTTATGCTAATTTTAATCTAATTAAGCTAATTGGAGCACATTTTTATCAACCTAACATCCCATGAAAGCAATTTGCTTCCTACAGACAAGCCAAACATAGAGCAACAACTTTATTTCCAAGAATATTTGCTAATAATTTCACGCAGACAGAAAAAGCTTTTTTTGAGCTTTATAAATACAATTCTCTCTCAACTTGCTTTTATAAAATTTTCATTTATCCATAAAGGAATTTGTATTCTCCTTGTTTATTTAGTGATTTTTCATTTTATCGATTAAATTAGTAATTTAGTGGAAGTTTAATTGTTATATATGTTAAAACAAGTTAATGCACAACAGGAAAAATGGAAATTTCGATGTTAAAATGAAAAATTCAGATTACGAATACGAACTCGTAATAACTTTTTAATTTAATACATATTTAATGTTCTTTAATCAAATTTTTATCTTTATATTTTTAGCTGATTCAAGACAGTCACGACAAGTCGGAGACTCGATCGATCAGGAAGAAGATTCACGATAAACATGGTCCAAAAACGAGTCAAAATGCTGGCCTATTATTTAGTTTTATGTGCCTAGTTGTCACTGTAACAATTTTGATAATTTTCTTTGGGTATGTTGACATTCTATGTGCTGTTTATTGGTTTATGTCCAAATTTGGATTATACTTATCTATTTCGAAATGATGACGTGCAGATTTTGAGAATTATTATATAATTCGGTCTGCAATTTTAGTAATTAATGTTGAAATACACGTATTAGATTCTTATAAGTATTTATTATAATACATCCAAAACTCATCACACATTCATAATAATTAAATTTCCTATAAATCATTAACAAGTCAGTCACTTCTCTACAATTTAAATAGAAGATAGCCTTGATATCAAAATCATTAATTATATTCTTTAATATTTCCAGCATATACACAGACTCATTACATCCCATTATCGATACAATCGCAACACAACTCGGATATTCCGAGAAGCAATATGGAGCAATTTTTGATGCTGGATCAACTGGAAGTCGTGTATTGGCATTTGAATTTCATAAAGCCTACCTTGACGGACGATTAGTATTAGATAATGAATTATTTAAGGAATTGAAGCCGGGTCTTTCGTCATTGACGCCTGAAAAAGGAGCACTGCAGATTAAGCAGCTGTTGGACGAAGCAAAAAAATTCATTCCCGAGCAATATTGGTCAAATACGCCGGTAGCTTTAAAAGCTACTGCTGGTTTGAGAATGTTAGGTGCCAGTAAATCAGAAGCAATTCTTCAAGCTGTCCGTGAAGTTTTAGGCGAGTCTGGATTCCAAACAAATGATCATTCCGTTGAAATAATGGATGGAACTGACGAGGTAAATATCAACATTTAAAATAATAAAAATTCCACGACCTATCACAATGTCCCATGAGTTAGAAAATTATTTATCCAACAGAAACGATCTCGTATCGTTCATGATATTCAGGCGTTGTGCATACACGCTGTCAAATGTAATCTGATTAATTATCAATTTTAGGGAATCTTCTCTTGGTTTACTGTCAATTACTTATCTAATCGCTTAACTTCGAGAAATACAGCAGCCGCACTTGATTTAGGTGGCGGTTCCACTCAAGTTACTTACGAGTTGAATGAAATTCAACCGAGTTACAAGGATTTTATTCACCCTGTGCCTGTTTTTAATTCGGAAGTAAATGTCTTTACAAATAGCTATCTTGGACTTGGATTAATGGCTCTAAGACATGCTGTGATTACTTATCAGAAGGCTGATAATCAGACATCATTTGAAAATGAATGTGTTAATCCAATTGTTAAGAATAAATCATGGATTTATCAAAATAATGAATATTCTGTATCTGGAAAGGAGAATAAGAAGGCATCGCCTGAGAATCCTGAAGTTGATTTTGAAACATGTGTGGAATCAGTTAAACGTCAAGTTATGCCACTTTTAAAGCCAAAGCCAATTCGTTTACAAGAGCATATTATTAATGCTTTTTCATACTATTATGATCGTGCAATAGAAACAGGAATGGTTGATCCATTTTTAGGTGGTGAAGTGACTGTTGCTGACTTTACAAAGAAGGCTCGTGAGTCATGTGCAACAGCAAATACAGATCAGCCATTTATGTGCTTAGATCTCGTCTACATATCAGTTCTTCTTCAGGACGGCTTTGGTCTAAAGCCACAGACAAATATCAGAGTAAGTTTTGCTTAGTTCCATTGCTGTTGACGGATGTGCTATTATTTTTTTCTTTTTGTTTAGCTTTTCAAAAAGATTCGTGGACATGAAGTGAGTTGGGCTCTCGGATGCTTCTTCCAGAACTACAATATTTTACAGAAAAAAATGAAGCGTTCATCAAACTAGGACGATCAGCAATAAGGCCATAATCATAAATCACAAAATGACATATACAATGAATATTATTGACACAACTATTCAGCGATTTCACAACTCACCCACCCAACAATGTAGCATGCGACAATTTTCACATTTAATAATTAATAGTTAGACGTACTATAAAAGAAATGAAATAAATCAGAACTATGGGAATTGAGTTTGTCCTTTATTTAAATTTCTTTTTTTTCTTGTGTTAATGTGTAAAACCTGTTGATATTTTATTGATGCGGGTTTTTGATATTGTATTTTTATTATGTGAAATATATACCAAAATGGACAAAGTTCTTGCGAATTGATGGAAATTACAACTGTGGATGAATATTTAACGATTTTCATAAATTTAAAAATTTAACGGAAATTAAGAATTTGAAATATTTTCCCGGAAACATCATATCAATTTGAATTTTTAAAAGTCGTTAAATTTTTCAAACATTTTTGACTATTTTTGTTCCTCATTACACGCGACAATTTAAGTCACAAAAATTCCATTAAAATTTCAGTATTGACGTAATCACCCTAAATTTATTTTTAGAATGATTAGATTATTATTAAATACACTTTTAATAATGACCTCATTAAATACTGCACACTAAATTGTGATTTTAATAAATTTGTACTGTTGGAAACTGGAAAATACCTAATAAAAAAATCCTTGATTCTTGACTTAGTGCAATAAATTTTTTATTATTGTGTAATATTTCATTTATTAATTAATCAATTTAAATCAGAACAATTTAGAATTTATAACATGTAATAACAACATCTGTTCTATTTCACCATTTTCAGCAATATATCGTGAGATAACAGCATCATGTGTGCAATACATTGCTGAAATTTATCTGAAATGTGTAGGATTACGCGTATTAAAATTAATTTTGAAGATCATAAAGGTTAATTAACTGAATTTTATAGTTTTGAATTTTAACGGTTATTTGAAATTTAAAAAATACATTAAAAAATTTAAAAGCTTCCGCGTCAATAAAATTTAATTATTTCATAAATAAAGAAGAATAAAGCTGTTTACACTCTTAAAAAGCATTTTGCAAGCACAGCTGATCGTAAAATTCATTAAGCAGCACAACAACAGAAGAAGCATCAAAACAAATCAAGGAAGGCGTGAAAAACAGAGAAAATGGTGAAAAACTAGCATAAAAAATGCAATGTTATAAAAGAATGATCAGTCAACATAAAGAGAACGAAAAACCATCAACCAATCATAAAACTACAAATACATCCTTGCCTCTCAGTTAAAAATTCATTCTCTGAGCAAGTTAATACATAGAAAAAATATACATTTTTTTTCGTCAGTGTTTTTTGACATTTCGTGTATGAAAGAACTGTTTTTGGACTCGATAAAAACGATATTAACACAAGACTATTGATTTGAAGACGATAAAGTTGTGATTTTGCAATTTTAGATGATAAACAAGTTGATAAAAAGACAAAATAGAAAATAGAGTTGTGAAAAATATTTAAGTTTTGTTTATTTGTCGTGTAAAAAATGATTAGTTCAAAAGAATTAGTTGACAATTTGATAGTAGGCAGTATAGATATGGGTTTTTCGCCTCATACCATGCGCTTACTGGATTTGATTGAAAATAATCAACAAGTGCCATTAAATGATATTGGACTTAATGATCCGATTCAACTATCTATTGCAATATTTAACTATCCAATTATTAAAGACGATCTATATAAAGAGTTTAGTGAAGCCGCCAAACGAATATCCTCAGCAAAATATGCATATTACAAGAAATCAGCAGCATTTAAAGACAATTTTACAAAATTATGTACCGAAACATTTAATAAACATCATCAATCGGATGTACCATTAAGTCATATGGAACAAATTCAAAAGGTCACAAGTGCCATTAAAGTTATCAAATTTATTGGTGAATTATATGTAGCTGATTTTTTTATCAACTGTAATATTGCACATTTTCTGGAAGTTTTGTCAAAAAATATTGTTGAATCAAAAGTGTCTGAAGACTGTCTTGTATGTCTAATTTCAATCATATCAAGTCGTGTTAAAAATGAAGTTAAACTATATAAACACAATGTTCATACAGCAGCGATAGTAAATATTATTACGGATTACGAGAATGAAACATCGAAAATAAAAAGAAAGTAAGTACGTATTTTATTGAATGTGTGGATGGGGGGTTGAGTTACATGATCATGATCTTGGTGTTCTTGGAACATTCTCATGTCTAGTAATTCATGATGTACTTAGTGAATCTTAGATTTCAAGTTACTTCCTTCAAAAGTAGTTACTTGATGAATGTCAAGGTTCTTGTCTTATACTGTACACAATCTTGATTAGTCTTTGAAGATACTCAAGTGACACAGCCCATCTAGACCCCTCACATGCATGTTCTATTAATTTACAATTTATTATTCCTAAACACCTTCTTTCGTAGCTATAAAGACCTTGAAATAATTGAAGCTGTTAATAAAACTATCAAAAATAAATCATTGAAAGGATCAAATAGTCGCTATAATAAGGATACATCCCGAAGTGAAACTGTTCGTCAAACAAAGAAAATTTTTGAAACAATTTTATCCGGCAATATGAATTTATCATATTGTGTCGAGACAGCATATGATGTAAGCATCGTATTTCCTGATTCTTTTGAGAATGAGATGCTTCAATTGTGTTTTGATTATATTAAGAAGACATTTGAAGCACCTGATGAGAATTTAAAAGCCAAATGTTATGAGATTATGAAATTTATTGGAATGTTGTACAGCAATGAAGCTTTAACTAATGATGGTGTTAAAGGAACGATAAATTTTTTAAGTAAATTTGACTCAACCATTTCTGAACCATTAGCAAATGTCATCTTTACTGAGATTTATGATAAAGTTATGGATATTGATGATAAGTTGTTAAAGCAAGTAATTCCTGAAAATTTTCAAAAATTATCAAATGGATCAGCGATTGAGAAAGAACCTGAAATAAGCAATAATATTGTGAATGTTAAAGAAGAAGTGGAAATTCCAATGGCAAGAAAGACGTCAACACCAGATTTAGTTCCATCGAATCGACACTCAATATGTGAAAATATCAATGTTGTCAATGTCAATGATCCGATTGAAAAATTTAAGGAATTGTTAATTAAATTATCACCAACAAATGTCGCGTATATCTTGAGAGAAACATCAACTATTAAATTTTCAACTGGCGAAGATACAATCAAAGAATTGGCAACACAATTGATTGAACATGCTGTTAACAAAACAGCATTGATAAAATCGATCACGCAAGTTGCTGTTAAGCTACCAGACACAATTGTACCACATTTTAATACAAGTTTAATGAAAAAGCATTTAAGAGCTTTAATATCATCGAGAATTATTGGATGTTCGGAAAGAGAATCAGTTGCTTATGGACAACTCATTAAAGAGCTTCATTCCGCCAATTATTATGATAGATTTGATATAATTATTTTATTGGACAATTTTACTGACAATTTTAATCATGATCGGACCGCATTGACCTCACTTTTGCAATTCATTGATGAGTTCAAGGACATTTTGGTTGGTAAAAAGCTGTCAAAAAATATGAAATTAAAGTTAATTAATATTTCGGCAAAATTAACTACTAAAATGGGTGAAGAAAGTGACGAAGATTTTAAGGAAACAATATCAAATGCCATAAAAATCCTTAATTCCGAAACCCGTACACAAAGTGAAAGTTCATCGACTCCCAAAAAGGAAATTAACAACAATTATAAAATTAATGGAGATGCTACTTCTTATAGATCAGAAAGCTTCAGTCAAAGTGAAAATTCATCACCATCGCCAATTCAATTGCCACCAATGCACATACCGCCACCAAAAATGTTCCTTCCACCACCAAATCTTGTGTTTGTGGCACCTAAAAATGCATTTGATATCATGGAGAATCGAAATACTTGGCCAAGCTTAGAAAATAAAGACAAACAACAGATTAGCTATAAAACTGTTGTCGACGTGAAAAGTGATGACGATTTAAGCATTCGACAATCCGGTTCTCCAAGGTAAGTAATACAAACAAAATCCAAATAAAATTAGCAACTCTAGAAACATCAAAAAGACTTTAAATTTATGGATTTACATCATCTCGTGTGTGATTTTGGCACATTTAACTAGATTTTGGCTCACTTATTTTCACTATTAATTAAACATAATAAATGCGCCTTATCATATGGGAATTCTCTTATCAATATTTACTCAATGTTGAGATTATTTAGTAAACAAATTAATTAGGTATGTGGTAAGTAAATGGTGCCGAATAGAGATTGGAAATTGCCAAAGAGCACAAAGAAATTCTTAGTATTTTTTGGAATATTTCTGGAAATAAGAGCCGATTTGATAAGAAAAAAGATGTCAACAACCTCGACCTTGACTCATTTCGAAATTATGAAAGATTTTTAAGTCACACAGTATTCAGAACGAAGAGATTGGGAAATGTCAAAAGTATTTAATTATTCTAAGAAGTTGTTCTTATTTGGATAGACATTTAATTGATGTTATTTGAATTATTAATGAAACAACTTTACATTGTTTATAGTGAGTTAGTGGCGAGAAATTCCTATTAAATTATGTTAACATTTAGATTGAGTTGTTCTACAATGTTTAAAACATATTCTATACTGGAAAATATTTCAAAATTTCTCAAAAAATTTGAATTTTAGGAATTTTTGAACATTTTCTGAAAGCCGTTAAAATTTGTCAAAAAATTTGAATTTTTGAAAATCGTTAAATTTTGTCTATAAATTTGAATTTTTGAAAACCGTTGAACGTCAATTCTGAATTTTTGAACACAATAAATTTTTGAATTTGAATTTTTTAAAACCGTTAAAGTGGTTTAAAAACTCAAATTTATTTTTAAATTTTTGAATCTTTGAAAACCGTTAACTTTGATCTTTATATTTTATTAAGTAGGCATTTCGAGTTTTTAATTAATTTTTTTAGTGTGTAACAATATCACAACTTCTAAACTATTACTACGCTCTAGTTACAGCTGACTAAAACGGAATTAAGATAAAATATTTTGATAAAGTTTCACCAACTAAAAACTGACTATTTTGATGAACAACAAATCATAGAAAATTCCCATAGTAAAATTTTCGTCATGAAGTTCCCAATAATAATAACAAAGTTATTTTCAGCATGCTTAAATGAATCACTTTAAAATTGCTTAGTAAGAAAATATTTTAAATGCCAATGACATGTAAATGAATGTTTGTAAATACTAAATTTTAAATTTTGTTCTAATTTGCGCTATGCTTAATAATATTATGCATTGGATCGAATTTTTGGATAGTTTAACGGTCAAAAAATATTTGAAAATTTTAACGGTCATTTTTGAAAAATTCAAAAGTAAAAAATTTTAAAAAATGTAACGGCTTTAAATGGTTTTTAAATTCCAAAAATCAGGCACTTACCTGTGCTGAACAATCTTAAATTCACGTAAATCTCTGATAAAATTTCAAGGTTATTCCTTTACTTCAGACAAACATTTTAATCAACAAAACAGTCTGCTGATGTTGTTGCTTATTAAAATTTTGGAAAAACCATTGACATTTATTCTTTTTTACACTATTTTTAGCTCTGTGTCGATAAGTCTACAGGAGATCGAAATGGAATCAGATGAGTTTTATGATACGGCATCAAATGCAGAAAGCTTAGCATATGAACTGAAAAATGACATTGAAAGTGAAAGTGCTTATTCAAGTCTTATTGAAGCACGTGTGAGTAAGGAAGACATCTTCAAAAACATCATCCAGTACCAATTTTCGTACAATATTGAAGCGATTGAGAATTTTGCTGTGCTATTCATAAATCGTGGAATGAAATGTAAAAATAGTGGATATATGAGCTTAATTGAGGAGATTCATGACGGATTGAAAGAAAATGAAGAACTTTTTGGGAAATTTATTGTAATTTTAGAGAAAAAATTTCTGGAATTTATTCAAAATTTACCAAAAGCCGGCATGGAACTGTCGAACAGTGACAAACGGAAGAACTTACAACTTATTTTATTAATTGGTGAATTTTACAATATGGGATTTATGAAAAATCAAACATTTATAGCATGTCTTGAGATACTTTTGAAAAACATTGGAACCGATCATCAAATTACACTTTTTCATCAATTAATTAAAATAACATTTGATAAAATTATACAAAATGGCATCACAAATGTAATTAAAATATTTATGGACACGATGGCTAAAAAACTTCCAACAATTGCCGATCCAAAAGATCGAAATTTAGCATCATGGGAACTTTTTGTAACAATGAAAATTTTAATATATCGTCAACAAAAGGCACAAATGCAATGTCCAGTGACATTCTTTAAAATGTTTATAACAAATTTGAATGAGGAGACGATCGTGATGAAATTAGAGGAACTAAAATATGGATATTCCTTTAAAAAAGAACAAATTATGGAAATTGTTGATTTTTTTCTTATAACTGCCATTTCAAGCTTCCAATCAGCCGTTTATGTCAAGTTAGCTGACGAACTACATGCAATTAAGTCAGCAACTGACGAAAGCTTTACATTTCAAAAGCATATGGAATTTAAGCTACATGACGTCATCAAAAATATCCTTACAGACATCAAAAATGAAAGTAATATGATTGAATTATTTAAAATGACGTCATTTGTCGGTGATTTATTTGTTGGAAATGTAGCATCAATTTATCTTGTTTTATGTATATTGGAAATGCTTTTGGAAAAGGAAGTACAAAGTAAGAAGATTGTTGACTGTATTAAAATATTGTTGCAAAAAGTTGGATATAAAATTGATATGGAAAGTGTCTTGATCCTCGAGAAGTTCTTTATGTTCTTTAAGCAAGTCATCAAGTGTGATAAAGGATATCGTCGTGTGACTTATAAAGAATTAATTGACCTGAGGATGAACAATTGGCATCGAATGGAAAATGAACGAAATTTGGAAGTGATTGAGGAGCTTTTTGGGAAACTGACACATGGAAATTTTATTCAAATTTCATTTTTAACATGCGGAATTTTGTCAAAAAATTTTGAACTTATTGAATTATTTGTGAAATTAATATGGAAATTTATCTTAATGAATTCTGAGTCTGTGCTGTTATATGCCAAATTGTCGAGTGCAATTTCAAATTATAATGAAGGATTTAGAACAACATTGATGTTATTTATGAAGCAACGTAATGAAACTTTTAAAATTATTTGTCATGAACCAATTGTCCCGGATGAAGCCAAGTCTAAATTGTCATCTGTTATGATGTTTATGTCGTACCTTTATGCATTTGACTTTTGTGAAGATGATGATATTGGACTGTGGATACATCCGTCATTTACCAAGCAATTAACAATGGGACAATGTAATGAGATCACACATATTTTGGGGACGAAAATTAATGAATCAAAGAATAATGAATTATTGAGGGCATTTGTGGCATTGATGGAGTTTCATTCACGTGAAAATTTGTTTGCTGTTATCAAAAGTGTCAAGAATGAACTTATGGATTTGGTAAATTTGAAATAACTTTTTTTTGATGTGCATTTTCCTTGAAAGAAGGAATTTTTATGCATTTTCAACGACTTTTTGAAATTTGAAGATTTAACTACTAAAACGTATTTTTCAAATTTGAATTTTTTAATGAATTTTTTCAAGTTTGAACTTTTAACGTACTTTTTAAATTCAAATTTCTAATGACTCTTTGTTGAATTTGAATTTTTAACGTATTTTTCAAATTCAAATTTTTAATGACTTTTTGTTGAATTTGAATTTCTTGAATTTGAATTTTTCAACGTATTTTTCAAATTCAAATTTTTAATGACTTTTTGTTGAATTTGAATTTTTCAACGTATTTTTAAAATTCAAATTTTTCATGACTTTTTGTTGAATTTGAATTTTTCAACGTATTTTTCAAATTTGAATTTTGAAAACATAATTTTTTAACAAATTTTTTCCTTTGATTTATTCACAGCCTAAATCCATTTCCTTTATTTCCTATTCAAATTCAAGAATACTCTAATTAATAATAATATTAATTCTCAAATCATGGAAATGCTTGTGATTTTTATGTGCCTTAAATACTTTACAAGAACAAAAAGAAGAATAAAGACATTTATTTACTGTTTTTTACTGTTTAACAGTTAATGGAAGAAGCATTAGTGATTTTTGCAATAAAATGTTCAATAATATACACAAAAACATGTGTTATTACTGTACAATTGAATACTTTTCAGATTCCTTATCAATTCTTGTTATTGATTGATTAGATACAAAAAGTTTATGTTTTGAGTTTGTTAAGATAAGAAAAGTTGGGTGGGTTATGGAATTTATTGACCAAAAATGACGATCTTGACTTTAAGAGTGGCTGTTGATTGGCTTTATCAAATTTGGGTTTGGACTATCTAATGGTAGTGGTGGGCAGCCTGTGTGCCGAAATTTACCATTAAGGTGCGCCTACATGAACCGTATGTCGTGTGAGGTTTTGATCGAGGCTTATCACCAATGTGTGCCGCGGAAAGGGGTTTGTCAAGAGCCCACCTTCTTCTGGCTACGCCCCTGCCCACCACTGATGTACGGCATGGATTTCAGTTTTCAAAATTGTCCAAAAAATGCTTTTAACGCCCTGAATTCCGTTTTGCCAATTTTTCATGCAATTGCAGCTGCTGTTCTTCTTATCAGCACGTAATAATGAATATTATGCAAAACCATCCAAGCAGTCTAGCTTCGTTGCTTACGAATTATCATTAAAACCCGAAAAACACCCGGATGTCTGTTGTGGTGATTTCGCACATGCCGTCTGACTAGACAATGAAATTTAATTCATATTTGCAATAAAATCAAATGATCAGTCTAAACATCGAGTCAGAATGGAAATATGAACGAGTTGTATCGTGTTGCATTCAGAAAGGAACCGATAACAGAAGTAAGCAGTTATTTATTTACAATTATAAATTTATGGGTGGGACACATGAGTGTTACTTAAAATATAAACAATTTAAGGCAGATTGTGTAAATAATGAGCGGAGATGACTAAGATAAGCACAACAACAATAAAATAACAGAAAAACAATTGTTACACAGATGTTGAGTGATGTTGATGTAAAATTAACGGTCATGAGAAATTTGAACTTCAGTTTTTGAGGGAAAAAAATAACGGACAAAAAATATTTGAATTTGAAATGAAGAAAACTTTTGAGGGGTTTTTTGTGCGTTATGGAAATTTTGAGAATTTTCTTTTGGTGATTTCAGAAAGTAATAACGCGCGCCTTAATAAAATAGGCTGATTGTAAGTTCACTCATTAATGTCTTCCGTAGAAATTGAAAAATAGAAGATTTTTCACTACTTTTTGCAGTCGTTTTGATTGTATAATTGATGGGGTTTGTTACACAAATGTATGTTTAATTTGTTACAAAATTACAGATTCCCCTACTCCTATATAAATGAATAACCCCTTCTTAAATGGTCTGTAACACAGAATTTCAACAAAAATCATTTGGCGCCAAAAATTGTTTTCCGTCTTTTCTCGCACTTTAATTTCCATTTTCTTTAAAATTTCCTTTGTGATATCTCTCTTGTGCATTAATTTTTAATGGGGAGTCTTTTAAATATATTGTCAAGTTTAGGGCAGAGGTCAAAATATATTCTAATTTTATAACGTTCACTTCAGATTTGAATAATATTTATTATTTATAGTTGAAAACCCCTTTTCATACAAAAGTTCAGTTTGTTTTTGAACTTTGAAGAATAAACATTACTTTAAGTAAATTTAATTAAATCCAATTGGACTTAGTTACATTTAAACCGCAGTTACCAAAGAGGAGAATTCCAAGAATTCGAAAATTCACATTTGAAAAGACATCACTTATAAACATCCTTAAAGATTCAAGCAAAAGACATCGCCAACTATTTATTCACAATAATCTTCTTCCTTTTTCCTGCCTAATTAATCACAGACGCAATATAATTTTTTTTTGCTGTGATTCTCCCCATCCACAGAAATTACAATTTAACAAATTCATCAAAAGAGCAAATAAGAGGAAAGGAGCAGTCATAATAAAAGCAAAAAAAAAATATCCTTTTTGTCGCTTAAGTTTCAGTGATTTTTCTCTCCTTTTTTTATTTACACCGTACGTCCAGTTGATTTGATTTATTGATATCGCAAGAGGTCGCTTAATATTTCATTTTTTATTGTCGATCGGAGGATGTAAAAGGAGGAAAAAGGAGAATTGAGACACAATTCAGGGGGAAAATTGGTTGGAAAATTTATCAAAATTTGTCAGAATCAATTGAGAATTTTCACTTTTTAGAAGATTTTTCTCAATTTTTGTGATAAAATTGGTGGAAAACTTTCTGATTTTTAGTAGGAAAAATCGAAAATTTGTGAAAATTCGAGGATATTTTTTTACTTTTTGATGGAAAATTTGCTGTTTTTGATGAAAGTTCTTCAAAATTTTCCTTTTTTGGAGAAAATTTATTGGAAAATCTCATAATTTGATAAAAATTGGTTAGAATTTTTCCAAAATTCATGAAAATTTTGATGATTTTTTTTTTCGGAAAATCAAACTCTTTTTTTTGTTGAAATTAATGAAAATTCTTCCATTTTCATGGAAATTAATGGAAATATTTTTTGGGAATTGGTGGAAAATTGACCATTTTTGTGAAATTTGATAGAAATTCATCCATTTAAAGTAAAAAATTGTAAACTCTTTTCGAGAAAAACTGAAAAATTCTTAAATTATTGAGAAATTTTTCATTTTTTGTGGAAATTCATTTAAAATGTTCCCGGTATTTTTGGAAATTGAAGAAAAATTCTCAAATTTTTGGAAAAAATTGATAAAAAATCCACGTTTGGTGAAATTTGATGGAAATTTGGTGAAAAATTCAAAATATTTTGTAGAGAAAATAGAGAAAATTCCAAACTTTAAGAGAAAATCATTAAAAATCTCCACTTTATCGACAAAAATTTTCCATTTTCCACAAAGCAATTTTCCCCTTGAATAACAAAAAAATAAAAAAAAAAAAATCTTGTTATTTTCCGTTGTTTAACTCACCACAAGACATTTCTTTATCATGAGTAAGTAAGTAAGTCAGTTACATTGTATATGATGAATCAATGTCCATTCATACACATGAAGAGACAACATGAAAAGTCATTAAAGCAATTTATAAATGTAGTCGCTGTTATGTGTGACAAATGAAGCCTGAAGGGGTAAGGAACGAGGAATTGTTTTGCAGCATGTTTGTGTGCGCCTCCTTCAATTGCTTGCTTGCCACACTTCTTTGTATTTTCTTTCTTGTTGACTCATGCGGACGGAATATGTGATTCTGTTGCGTTTTGGGTTTTAAAGGAGCATATCAAGGTACACATATTTATTTTATATATTTTATGGCACAAATCTTTGGACGGACTTTTTTTTTATAACTCAATAACGAGAAATGAAACCCTCAGATTAGTATGAGAAGAAGGTATATCCATATATTTTTTTGTGTCTATACTAATGACAATATAATATGACAAAAATAGGTGTCTTATTTAGTCGTGCTGAGAATAATATGAAGATATACATCTCAACTTATAATTTATTGATGAAATTAATCAAAAAAATAAAACTTTTGGAAATGCTTATCCCAAAAATCCTTAATAATTATTATTTTCAGGTTCTCTTATGTCTGTTTACTATTTTCTATCAGATTTGTAGAGTAAAGAAGATTTTAAAGCTAAATTTTGGGATTTAAAGTTTAAATATTGAATGGCAGAACAAAAACGGTACTCTTGTAAGCAAAATATCCGAAGTTGTGGATTTATTTATTAGATTAGGATTCGAACCCTTGAAAATTATTCAATTTTTTGGTTTTTCAATTTTATGTTGAATTACCTTTTCAGCTTAATAAAGGTCATATATAAAGTCATATCTTAGTCATGGTTTGCCTAAAAAACGAAAGCAGTTACCTAAGGTGATCGATTCCTGCTCTTGAGGAACAGATTTACATCATAATGTAGTGAATTTCATTTATCACTGTAACAATAAGTCGAAAACAACCTTAACATAGCCATCAGGATACCCTCACGTATAGCTTTTATTACAGCGATGTATCGGCGCTCTGGCTGTTGTTTGATTAAGTGTATGACAACATTCCCGAGTGGACAGGCATCTAGTTAAAGACTTGCCATTTATTTGCCTATCAATGGCTGGTTACTTTCCAATAAACTAGCCTATGTAACTAACCGTATCTGAGACTAATGACATTTTTGGAACGTTCCATTTAACTAGACATATGTAAGTACTTATGTATCGTTAATGCTAGTTAACCATTACCATTTAACGTGCATGAAAAAATCAAAATATTGATTAATAATTTTACATGTGGATATGAAGACATTTGTTAATTTAATTATTTTGGAAAAATCAGAATTACACGTCTTATTTAGCTGCCATAAAAACATTTTATTTCACTTGAGTAACTAACTATTGAACTTTGGCAAAATCGTTAACATGAACACCATTCATTGTATATAAATGTATTAAAAAAATTTTCAGAAAAAGAATTGCTCTTATAAAAGTAATTTCTGATTGCACTTGTGAAGTATATGGTTTCATACAAATTTCTATTTGTAATTTCTGCTTGCACTTGTGAAGTATATGGTTACACACAAATTTCTTTAGAAATCAACTTTCCATGTGTCAAGTTAAAGTCTCGACATGTCTTGTTACGTTGTCGTGTATATTTTGGGCAAAATAAATGGCTAGTTGAATGGTGTCTAATAGTAGACATTAACTAGTTGTGTCCGCTCGGGATTGAACTCTTTCAACCTAGATTATGGATAAGGTTTCTGAAGAAGTGGTTCTCAAGAAACGGATTTAACAGCAATTGGTGAGCAGTGACTTTGTCGAATATCGAGCCGTTGAGACGTTTTTATGATCCAAAGGAGATGAGATATTGGTAATCCTAGATATTTCACAAATAAGGTGTAATTTTTTTAACGATTTGATGTCAGATTAACACTGAATTTAGATTTATGTCATCTTGACGCTTAAGTGGTGCTGGGTTTCCTCTACTTGCACTTTCTTGTCCAATATTTTAGGGCTGTGCATCTTAAATGCAGGAAATGCAGATCATTGCTTCGTTGCTGAAACCTAATATGCAAACTAAAATGAATTCATGCTCCATAAATTAAGCTAGTCCAAAAAATGCGCCTTCATTGTCAATTTTCATTAAAATATTCATTCAGCCATAATAAATACATAAATATGAAAAATTGGAGAGCAAAAAGAAGAAGATGGAGAATAAAATTAGGAGATGATAATCTCTTCCCAGAACATTAGTTAGGATCATCATTAAATAGTTATTTTTCTACTCCATCCACTCTATTCCGTCCACTCGTCCATTCATTGAAAATGATGATGATATCCAACCCACTTTGCTCTCTATCATATTTTTTCATTTGCCTCCTTCCATCATATTTTTTTCGACTAGCTTCTTTTTTAGGGATATATACTATAGAGATCTCTTATCATTTCATTTCATGATTAATTTGTATGATAGCAAAAATAATGTCATTTCAGCTCGTCACCATACATTGAGGATAATAAGCTTCAAGCTTGGAAAACAGAAAAATATTTTGTGGTAGCATTTTATTTTTTTTTGCTGTTGCTGCTGGTTCCTTTTTAGTGTGCTTTTGAAGAAAATGATTCACTTTGATCGGCTGGTTGAGGTTCGAGTATCTCAGTAACAAGGCATCGTAGAGAGCTTGGATTTGAAGCTTTAGCTCCGTTTTGTTGAGTTAATGGCTTATTGCTTGATTCGGTAGCTTAAAACTATCTTTAAATGCTTTAATTAATGACTTTTCTACAAATTTTCCAATTTATTTACAAAAAGATTTGTTTCTTCCCTTTCGTCAAAGGTTTGAATTTATTTCAACCGTTATTCTTCAAAATAATCTTGACCGTTATTTTTTCATGAACATTTTTTGTTGCTTTTCTAAATACATTTGATATTCTCAATTAATTACTGATCACTAGACATAAATGCGCTCAAGTTCTCAACACCACAAGGACTTCCAACATTTCTTCCATCTACATTATGTGATATTCATTCATTTGACAACAAAAGAGCCACTTGGAAAAAAAGGCAAACCATTTTTATATGTCGAAGCTTTTTTTTTTTTTTGTTGGCCTTTCTCGACTCACTCATGGATACGAGGAAAGATGAAGACAAAGGAACAAGAATAAATATTTTTTGTATGTGTCGAAAAAAAAACAATGGAAAATCCTCTTAAAATATGAGATTTGTTAAATAACCCAGAATAAAATCTCCTTTTCGTATTTTTTCATACTGTTGTGCTTTTTTATTTTCTGGGAAATGCCACTGTGTGGTGAAGTAATCATCTGCAGTCAGTATTTGTAGCACATTTCAGTCAGAGTTCTTTGAATTTAATACGATACTGATTAGTTTAGACTCTTTAGAGTTGGGAAATTGACCATAATGTCAGTGGTTATTTTATATGTATCAGGGTATCGTTTAAAATGAGTCTTAATGCTGTGCTTTTTGATATGTCAAAAACAGAGTTGCAAAACAGACACTTGGACAGGAAAAAACCGTACAAATTCTTGGTAATTTATATGGTTTTTTTTACAAATCCATACAAATTATTGAGAAATTGTACGGTTTTTGCCTGTCCCAGGTGGCTGTTTTCCAACTCTGGTCAAATGGAAACTTCAAACCGAGAAGCACAATAAGGCAAATCGGATATTA
This sequence comes from Chironomus tepperi, assembly GCF_022539635.2. Taxonomy (NCBI): domain Eukaryota; kingdom Metazoa; phylum Arthropoda; class Insecta; order Diptera; family Chironomidae; genus Chironomus; species Chironomus tepperi. The sequence continues at coordinate 397,138 of NW_027226245.1, forward strand.
TGTTGTAAAAATGGATCAAAATAAGCTGTCTCGGTGACGTCAGGGTAGCTTCGCTATCTTACTATCAATACGGCAACGTAGCCGTGACCTGACAAGAACATTGTGCTGTTCGGGTTCAACCCGCAGTCGAACTGTGTTCTAGCAAAGGTTAGCATCTAATTTTAATGTAGAATTTCATTCTAAGAATCTCAAAAACAGCACGAATCCGACTAAACATTCAACGGAGTCGGATCATTGAGGAAACCGACACCCTAACCTCTAAGTCACTCCTCCTTTAGCGCTGCCTTCATATACCTATCACGTTCATTGAACTTCTATATTGATTTGATCACAATTTTAATTCCGAAACCAACAGTTTTCCATGAATTTGAATCTATTTCTTTCCTGTGGGTGTATACTTCCTTCCAGCTACAAACAGTCAGTGCCACGTGTCAATTTTTAGAAATGCCAATCACTGAAAAATTTCTCAGAAGCTTTTATATCCAACTGCTACAACTAATCTTGATCATCTCAAATTCAGCATGTTGTTGACAAAGGAATGGATTATGGACATTATTATAGATTATCATCTGAAATTAGCATGTCAAATTAAAAGCTGAGCAGTCAACAACTTAGAAGATGGTGAAAATTAGTAGTTGTAAGCTATTTACCTCTAACTATAGATGGAATAATTATTTTGTTGTTTAATAATGTTGGATCTAAGCATTTTCTTGAAAACAAGCATAAATTGACTGATTTTGGTCATTTTAGTGTTGAAATATGATGCTGTGTTGGCAGGAGTATGGGTTGAGTGGGACTTAAGGGTTAATTTAATCATCTGTAAGTGAAAAATTCTTAAATTTGATGAATTTTTATTAAATCAACAAGTTTTTCAATCCAATATGGAACTAAAAGCTGCAGTGCTGGATTTTGTGACTTGATCTAATGCAACGATAAGAGCGATGTGTAATGTGCATTGGATAGAGAAGAACGTTTAAGTAAGGATTTTTCCAAACTCCCTAACAACCCTTGGTAGCTTAATAAGTAAGAGCACTTGATATGTAATCGAGAAGGCGTTGGTTCGAATCCCACTCGGACTAAAGTTGTTTTGAGCTACTCTCTTAAAGAGCTCTCGGTAGCTCAGTAGGAGAGAGACATGCAATCGAGAGTTCGAATCCCACTTAAATTTTGTTGTAAGGTTTCGAACTCGCAGATCTACAAGTCATCAGGAAAATGCTTCCAATTATTTCAATTCAACCAACTCCTCCTCAATTTGTTGAATTTTTCTGTCAAACGCTATACAGCTTCATATTCCCAATAGAACCACAGTAAAGTGACCCACTTAAAACCGTTTCTTCCAATTTCATACGTCAATTTGAATAACTAAGCATCCACAGCTTTTCTTTCTTCTTCATTCCTTTTTTCCCTGCCCTCAATTCATTTGCATCATACCTAAAGATGAAAAAAAACCTTTCAGTGACGTTATTTCATCAATGTTTCGTCATTCATTCATTCCTTTTGTCTGTCGAAAAACTCATTCAGCAAGCAATCCTCAAAACGAATGAATAATTGAACGAATCTCATGTACATTTTTGTGGCTTGAAAAGTAAATTCTTTAACCATATTTTTTAGGGGTTGTTTTAGGTACTCAAAATTCTCATTGGCATTTAAAGTTCAAAGTCAGAAAAATGTTCATGTTTAAAAATATAAAAAAATTTTGTTAAAATCCAGCCTTAATTAATGAATATTATAATTAATTCAATGTGATCTATTTAAATTAAGACTGTAGCCATAAATTAAAGATGAAGTCAGACCTTTACTCACGTAAATTCACTTCAATTCAACACACAGAGTGGCTGGAAATCTCTCAAAGGTTTACTTTGTTCAGCATAACCTAATAAAACATGAAAAAACTCGATTTATATTGTTAAAGGATTCCTTCAACCCCACCGAAACCAAAAAAAAGTATCAGAAGAGAACAAATCACATCGTATCGTATCGCATTACACATTGTGTACAGTATAAGAAAAGTAAATAAATTATTAACGGCACGAATTATTTGAATAATCTTTTCTGTTCTGTGTATTTTGTGTGTTGGTTACGAATTTTATATTTTGCCATTCATGAGCATTTTCATACAAAATGTTTCCATACATCTTCCTTTTTTTACAGGTGAAAAAGGGACAAAATTGTTCTTATTTACAGTTCCCTTGTGGTATACAACTTTAACCTTTCTTTTTTGTTTTAGCAATTTGATTGTGAGGATGTGGATACAGTTTGGAATGCATTTGAATTGGCTTTGGCTGTTGATGAATTGTGAGTGTTGAAGTTAGACAATACATCCACGATTTAACAAGTGAGAGCTATTGAATTCAGTGGCAATTGTCAGACATTTCAGTGAAATTGTGACAATTGCAACTTTTTCCACCACTAAATGTGAAAAAAGAAGTTTTTACTCATTTTGCAGGTTATTAGCATGTTAAAATCATGACTTTGAACTGTAAACTTAAAAGAGATCAGCTATTTAACAAATAAATAGGCTTAAAAGTACTTAATTATCCAAAAATAATATTTTCAAATTTTGTAAACAAAGACTCGAAAATTTGAATTTTAAGCTTAAAAGGCTTTCAATCTTCAGACAAATTGGCTCTTTAGAGTGTTTAGAGTCTAATATTTGCTTTTGTAATCGTATATTTGTAGTAATGTATAACACTTTAATCAAATGACGGACTTTAATTATCTACAATGATGTTTATTCTTCAGAGTTCAAAAACAGACTGAACTTTTGTGTAAAAAGGGGTTTTCAACTATGTACATTAAATATTATTCAATTTTCAAATGAACGTTATAACCTTCGCTATTGACGTGTTTCTTTGGCCGAAATAAAGGCATATCTAGTCAAGTTAAAGTATCCAGAAATGAAATGGCGTGAAAAAATCGCAAAATTGTTTCCATAGATCCACATGTCGAATCTCGTCACACCGCGTATTTCTTACATCGTCTTTCAGATGTTCTAAAGTACAGAATAACCAATTAAATTAAAAAACCTCAATCCATTTTCAGCCTAGGACCCAAAACCTAATAGAATGCAAAGTTGACTGTCACCATTCTAACTCATAATCGAATTCCTAAGTTGATCATGCGAAAGTACATCAAACTTTTTAAAGGCAAAAAAATTCCTTTGATGCGCTTTAACCCACTCTTTACACTCGACTTCCTTTCAATTTATTCCTCATTGTTGGTCGTATATATATGTACATGTAGACGCAAGGCCCGTAGATTTGATAAAAAATAAATTAAATTGTAAAACTTGTAGAAGTATTGCCGCTTTATTTCTTCCTTCTTTTTTTTCGTGTTTCTTCATACGGAAGCAATTTCTCTTTTTTTGTGTCTTTGTTCCTTACGCTTCAATATTAAAACAATCAGAATAAAGACAAAGTGGAAATGGAATTTTATATTAGTATAGTTTTGGGACAGTTACGCATTTTGGTCAATCATATTGTGTGTAGGGGATGGTGGCTTTAAATTGGCTGTTGTGGATGTGCTTTTATGTTATGTTTGGATGGCTTGTGGTGAGTGGTTAATTGATTTGTGTAGAAATTAGTGGATGTTTGTTGTTTTGAGTGGTTAAAATTGTAGATTTGAAATTATTGATATAGCCGGATGCATAGTGGATGTGGAAATGTTGAGGAGATTGTGCTTTTGTGGGAACGAAAGCTCTTTATAGATGACAAGAGTGGCTAAGGATGCCAGGTGTATTGGGAGATTGAAAAATATGGTTTGGTGCAGAGTTTGCAGGATTTTGGGAGTCCAGACTTTGGTGGCACCTCCATATTGGACTCTTGATAAGTATCTCTGGTCTAGGGCGTGTCTGTGAAGCGTAGACGAGCATCTTGTTTGCGTACGCCTTAAGCGACTGTCCATGCTACATCTGCTAGTACTCTATACATGTCCTTAGAGGGATGGTTACATTTATCTGTCGTATATGGTCCCGAATTTGTTAGATTTACATGCCGTCATCACACACGTGTAGCATTACATGAACCCAGTAATACCATAGAGTATCAACTAGACGACTTCCTAGTAATACCCAATAAAATGCCAACAAATCAATTTCAGTTCCAATCAAGTTTTTAAAGAGCATACTACGTGCATAGCTATAAAATCACAGAAATTCTAGAAAAAGTCCACCTACAAACCTGTCAGATCAGCTCAAAAAAAGCATCTAAAAAAACCCACAAACTTGTCAAGTCCGGAAGTAAATCCATCCCCTATTTTAAGGTACGAAAACTTTTTAAGAATGAACAAAATTAAAAACCAAATGATAAAGGACATCAGTCAACAGTGGAAAGTTACATAGAAGAAAGTGAAGTCAAACAGAAAAGTTTGTTCCAACTTTTTTTTCTTTGTCATTTCCCATTTTAAAATAAAAATGTGGAAACTCATTTCCCGTTCATTGAAAAACATCGTACGGTGACTTGATGCTGGATATTTTCATGGTCATAAATCTGGTCTATAAGCGACTATCAATGGATTTGTTTCATTATTTATTGGAAAAAAGGTAGCTTTTTTTTATTTTAATTAAAAAGGCGGCGCCTCAGAATCTATGACTGCATAAATATTCATGCTTAGTGATGTAGCAAATACTCTATTATAAAATTTAATTTATTGAATGAATTAGAATATGAAGTTTTTCCTTTTTTATGTGTGTCTGTTAAATTTTCACATTGAAAAATATTTTGATTCAATTAAAATACAGCAGTGCTGCATATTTTTTCAATAAAAATACTTTTTCCGTGTTGTTATTGCTTATGATAAATTGAATATTTATGTTGTTATCGGATATCATAAAAAAATGAAGGATTTTTTTTGGTGAAAAATGCAAAAAAATATTATTTTTAAATTCTCTTCATTGTTGCAGTTGCTACGTGGATTCTTGTTATGGTTCCATACAGTTCCAATAAGATCAGAGTTGTTAGTGTAGCTAAGGTAGTTCCTTGAGACATATGCAAACAAGGTACTCAAAGACACGTGTTGATTATGTGATCATGAGTACTTGTAGTGATGTAGACCTTCAGATACACGACAAGATAGTAAGATCAGCACCCTCATCTCTACATCAAAACTCCAATATGTAGTCCGGATTCCAGTGGATGACTCTTTTTGAACATTTGAAGTCCTTACTAACTTACTTACTTCGCTGGCCGTACAGATCAAACGTGATCCATAGCGTTCCTCAGTTGGCGCCTGAAGCTTGCTATATAGCTGGCTACCGCTTACCAACCCGATCGGCACATATTGAAATGTTGCAACCACGGCAACATTTCAATATGGCTGCCGCTTGCCAATTACCAATTCCAAGTGTGATATTATTTCTATCGACAGCTTCTTTCCATGAGATCTTTGGCTTACCTCGTGATCTCTCTTTTGAAGGCCAGTTTCCCGAAGTTGTACCAACTCTGGTTCAAACAGATATTTATATTGATCTATCGACATTTAAGCTGATAATGTTGAATGGTTACATTTTTTGAACATTTAATATCAATGAAAAATGGTAATTTTCACATTCCACAATTTAAATTATACCTAAAAGTAAATTTCTTGAACATCTTTAGGCTACAGCTAGGTCAAAGAAAGGATAAGGCAAGAAAAGGTTATACAAAATTGAATGGATTTTTGCTTTGGGCAAGTAATAACGGAAGATAACCAACTTAGTTCACAATTGTGTAATTTTTAAGGCTTATTCATAAAATGGAACCGATCTCTTTTTTTCGATGAATTAGTTGAAAATAGTCGTTAAGATGCAAATTAAGGAACGTCTTTATAGTCCGCATAGTATTAGTCATGGTATCAAAGTTAATTTCCGTCTTGATAATTTGTCAAAACCGAGACTTCCTAAAACTCCAAATACCAACAGAAATCGATAGATAGTTAGTGATGGTCAAATAATCAGAAATTAAGCAAGAATCATGCTTTGGTCTTCATAATGTCGATTTATTGCTCCGCCGTTATCACGACGACTTATCGTAAACTTCAAATTTCTTAAGGTCATCATAATTTATAATGAATTAATTATGAATTAATGGATATTCGAGACTTATCCGAATGATGCATAAGCACCACAATCATGATTGTTCGCTTTAATCCGACTCCACATCACCATCATCCCGGAGTACTAATCTCTATGCCTTTCAGCACTCTTATCTATCATAAACGTGTACTGCTACTCATTTGCCTAGTTATGTATTAATTAGACTCATCACAATCTGTTGCTGTCTGAAACTTACATGCCCTTAAGCATCAAAACTCGATTCAATCCGTATCCAAAAATTTCTACAGAAATAGAATTTTGAGAACAATAAATCGACAAAAATATTTCCAATTTCAATTTCTTCATAATTTCACAATCCACACAGGAGTCAATTTGAAAATTTTCGAAAATCGTCAGATCAAACAACATTTTTGTTGATTTATTGTCTTGCTAATCAATTGGGGTTCATTCGGATATTACGTAATGGTGTAAAGGATGAGGAGATGGAAGTCGAGATATTGAGTTACTAAGAGGGGATAAGACAGAGATGTCATGTTATTTCAGTGTAAGCAACAATACAAAAGTGCTGGGAATTAAAAGCTGGCAGAAGTTAACTAAGGACAGATCCAGCTTTCGAATAACTCTAAATGCGGCAATGGGCCTTCGTTCGTCACCGCCAAAGAAGTAAATAAGTAAGGCAGTGATGGGCAACCTGTGTGTCGCGGCACAGTCGAAATGTTTGGAAATGTTAGAAATCGTATGCCATGTAAGGTTACAGTCGAGATTAAAGACTAAAATATGCACCGAAAAATAAAAAGTTGTTCATCACTGATCTAAAGGATCGCATGATCCTCGACCAACTCGAGATGTTGCTAAGCTCCTCAGAGAGGAGATAGGGCAGTGATGAACAATCTGTGTGCCGGGACACACTAGAAATTTTCGGAAATGTCATGAACAGTATTCCGTGTACAGCTGTGTACAGTTTCAGTCGAGACTAAGCACTAAAATGTGCCGCAAAAATTAAAAGGTTGCCCACCACTGATCTAAATGGTCGCATAGAGGAGATCAAGATATTCCTACGTCTAAGGAAGGAGGGAGTGAAGGAGATCAAAGAGTCGATTTTATTGCGTTACTTCACAAGTGATCAGCCCATCGCCTCATCTTAATTTTCACCCTATAGCGTTGCTTCCACTCTCGATATCCTCTCAAATAACAAAACAATATTGATAATAATTAGTACAACTAATTACAACTAATTATCCTAATACAAATTAATTTCACGTACCTAATTGTTTATTGATAGCTGCGAAAAATAATTAAGTGTAAAAATTATTTAACAATATTAAAAAATTTTAAAATTAACCTTTTTTTTATTGTTGTATAATCGGTAATAAAATAAATTATATTGTTATACATGCGGAGGAGTTCGATGTAAGCGGATTAATTTGGCCCCAACCGAATATCGAGAATCTGTTACTCGAGTTACTGTAAAAATTTATTGAAATTTATGCAAATCTAATTTTATTCAACGAATTTAAAGGTTATTATTGTATTCAGTATGGCTTGAATGTTTGCATGTAAATAATTAAATTTGTATAAATCTTTGCCTCATGTCAGATAACACCGACCAATGCATTGATGCACAAATAAAATGTGGGGAGGGTGCAGCATGCATTCGATCAAAATCAGGAAATCTCATTATAATTTAATGAATTTGATTAATAATCTCATTTCCGTTTTATCGATTGCCTACCAATTTTTGATTCAATTGATAAAGGTTTAAATGACATATTGTACTCGACACTCGAGCCATTTGATGGCTGTAATATTTGACTTTTTTTATATTCATTTTTATTGCATTTGATATCAAACCCAATGTTGCTACAATTCCACAGAACAAAAAAAAGCAAATTGAATGTATACACGACAGCAGAGCATAGGATAAAATGGAAGGGAATGGGAAGGATAGAGAAAAAAAAATATGTATGAATGAATAAAGCTACAAATCAAATTTTCCTATGATATATGGACATTTATTTATGCCATTTTTATGCTTAAAACAAAAATAGCAAGTTGGAAAATTTCGTTACAAATTGATGGGTTGGAGGATAAGGCGCATTTTGTTGATGTAGAGAGGAAGAGCTACTGGGTTCAGTTGTGGTTGATATATAGTGGGTCCAAATGTTGATTTTCTCTGACTGAACGGATTCGAAATGGGAATTGAACCCTCGTCCTACGGTTCCCGGTTATATGTAGGGTTGGGCAAATATACGTATATATACGTATATATACGTATAAGAACAAAAAAATATACGTATATATACGTATATGTATACGTATACAGATTTTTCAAAAGTGATTATTACATTGTTTTATCACATCCTTGTGCATTTAAAAGTCCTTAAGTTATGATTTATGGTGAAAATTAATTAATTTTGTAAAAAAATAATTTTAGTTTGTTTACAAAACTGTTGATGAAAATTTGAATTTTTTCGACCGTTAAAAAATTTCATTTTTTTGACAATTTTAATCTTTTTATCTACATTTTATATGAAGTACAACATTATGAAACTTCTAATTTCATTCCTGTTCATATTTTTGCCGAAATTATCGAAAAAATTGTCAACTTGTTTGACTTTTGATATTTAACGGAAAAAAATTTGAAAAATCTGTATACGTATACATATACGTATATATACGTATAAAATATACGTATATTTGTATACGTATATATACGTATACGAATTTGCCCAACCCTAGTTATATGTTCGTATTACTGGATTATCGGAGGTTATTTGACCATATGAAAAAATCCATATATAAATCATACATTTTCTGCTTACCCCTTGCTACTGCACTTCCATTGACACACCATATTAATGCTTCCATTGTCTAAATTCTTAAGGTTCTTGAATCAATTTTCATGCATTCAAATCCTATTATCAGTTTCATCGATGAGCTTTCCTATCAATAATCTAGCAAGGAGATAAATTTGGTGTAATCATGCCTTTCTGTCATGTCCAACTTACACAAACTCAAATCAATTAAGCACAGATTGTGACTAGATGATTAGATTTCTTACAGATCATTAAAGAACTATCTCGTTCCAATCTACTATATGGTCTACCCGATAGTCCAAAGGATTCAAATTGAGAATGTGTCGACTAGGTTAATCCAACTTCACCTTTGCTCTGTGGGCGACACTCTCGACAAGACTGTCTAAACCTGCATGTCGCTTACCTATCCAAAAAGCCTTCCAATCTTTCCCTAATTCCTCAAAAATCCAGTCCTCAAAAGGAATTTAAGAATAAAACGTAAAACTGCTTGAACGATAAATTCATTTGGCAAATGTCCCGATAGCTTCGCTCATCGTGTGTATATATGCAGATCTCTCTGTGTATATGTATATATGCAATATCGTGAATATGAAGTGGAGGAGATTGCATAAAATGTTGTCGGGACAATTAAATATTTGACGCTGTCTTGTCTCGCATATAATTTAAGTTCTCGATTCTATTTTTTTTTTTTCATCCACATTCAACAACAAACACAGAAGCCATTCGGAACATGCAACAAACAAAAATTCCATTGTAACTTTTTGTGTAACATTAAACTTTAAAAAATGGATTTTTTTTCGATGTATTTGTGTGTATGTTCATAAAATTTTATGATCCTATTGGAAAATAATGCTAGGGATGAGTCATTTTGGAGATGAATTTTAGTTGGATTTGGCTTTTCTGATGCTGTGTCATCAATGCTACACCGGTGTGGTACAAGATCGAATATGAGTTGATATAACTCTTTTAGGAAGATGTGGGTTCGATTCTTATTGCACTCGATATGGACACATATAGAACTGCTGTGTACACGGTGGCAAGGTGAATTACATTCGTCGGCTTAATTGTGGATTCTAAGAGGTGGATGATCCTGATAAGCAGACAACAAGCAGCTTTGTTTCTTACTAAACTGTTTGAACTTGACTGCATGAAGACGATCTAACCAGAAATGAGATCAGGTATCAACTTCTTAACCATTTTCTTGAGAAGGAGAAGAGGAAGATGAAGAAGTAAGTCGTTATTGTCGTGATGACAGTTTTTGCCCAACTCTGCATACTTGCATGGTCCAGATTATACCAATATAATGTACCTAGCCACAATTTGTGTGTCGCGAATATACAAACCAAGTTGTTGTAGCTAGAACAGCTAAAAAACACCCAAATTCAACTTGATTTTCCCTGGGATCGAACCCGGGACATTTGAGTCAATTGCCCAACTTCCTAACCAACTTGACCATTGCCGATTTTTCGCTGCTTAACTGCATTCTTGTATTTCCTTCTATTAAAGTCAATCCAGAGTTTCCATCAAAAGGATACCATCCCCATCACATTCCCTCAATTCAATTCATTTATCAATCAACTTACCCATAAATGCACAAAATTTCTGTGATCCCATAATCGCTTACAAAGTAAAAATCAATAAAATTCCTCATGCAGTTTCTCTCTTATTGTACGTGGCAATTGTGCTAAATTGTACCATCAATATTTGTGACAATAAAGCAGACAGCACAAGAAAAAAAAAATCTATAAAGCACTACATTATATTAAATAAAGTTCCCATCTCTAGGAAGTAAAAAATCTACGCAGCATGTAAAAATAAAAGGGAATAGAATCGAGGGAGGGTAGAAAGAGAGATGATTGAGAGGCTAAATGATGTGGGAAGGAGAAGAAGAAGATGGAAAAAAAATAAAATAGTTTTATGCTGACGAAAATAACGAGAATGATTCAATCTTCTCTCTCCGTTCATTCGCCTCTCCTTCCTTTATAGCAGCACTTTTTTTTTGTGTGGCGCCACGATTCTTTGATTCTTATTTTTTTTTTCTGTTTTTTTGGGTGAATATGCGACACACGAGTAGGGGAGGATGGAGAAGAATGGCTGACATCATGTAGAAGTAGAATCAAATTATATGTAGGAGGTGAGTGAAAAAAATAAAGAAATGAAAATAAGAAGAAAATTTTTTATGGATGAAATCAGAATCATTTTTGGAATCACGATGATGAAAAAAGAAGGGGCAGAGGAGGAAGTGCGAGGAGTGATGTAAAATGATGTTTTATGTTGTGGCGCTATTTAAACGTGGAAGTTTGGATAACGGGACATATGAGAGCGAGCCAGGCTAACAGACAAAGGGTATGTTTTCAGGGTACTATAAAACTAATACGGGGCAACAACAGAAGCTCCACATAGAAAAATGGTTGCAGTAAGTAAGGTAGACAATCTGTCAGTGCGACAACAAGGACTCTGTATTCGAGTGGTTAGGCCATGAACCGGAAATCTGAAATCCTTTCTGTAGTCAGGACTTGGGATCGATTCCCATCAGAAGCTAATATGACTACGATTTGCGCAATGTTGATGACATTGCATAAATTTGGAGAAAACTGAACTTTTGTGACAATCTTTGTAGCATAAGTCACAAAGCGTTTATATTAGCCATGGATGAAGCCATTCAACATCCTGGTTGGCTTCGAGTTCGTTTTTTAATCCCGAATAAATTGTTTAATGATCCAGGACGAAGGCAATACTTTGGAAAGGGTTGAAAAAGAAAGGAAGGTCTAAAGGGAAGACAGAATTTAGCGAACACATACTTTGACTAGCAGAAATGTAAGGCATAGCTTTATATTACTTTCTTATTTACAGATCTACACATCTACGGATTTACAGAGCTTACAGATCAATTGTGACTCAGGATCTTCCGTGTAGGCTCCTAAATCTGACAATATCAATGGCTACCCCTTGCTAATTACCAATTCTGTACGGTAAAATCTCAATCCACATCATTTATGATCAATCCTACAGTGCAAAGAATAGAAATGTAGATGATACGAAAGCGGGAGTGAGAAAAATACGTAAAAACAGGAACTATGGATGAGGTGTACGTCTGAAGAGGATGAAAGGAAAGGAAGTTAAAGGAGAAAATATAAAAAAAGGAGAAAGAAAAAGAAAAATTGAGCACAATAACTTTATATATGCTTTTTCCATTAAAACGAGAGTCATCATAATGCTGTCTTTCCACTTACGTATAAAAAGTTTTTCATTTATTCCTTTTTATTGTTTGGAAAATAACCGTTCATATCTAGTCTACTTTCTTACCATCCATTTATGCTTATGAAAAATCATAAAAATGTGAAGTTTTTTTTCTTATTCACATGAATGGATTTTCTGTAGCTGTAAGCTGTATGTCTCGAAAAATAGGTGTCATTTTGGCTGCGGATGATTCATTTTCAATGATATAGAGATGTGAATCATCCATTGGAGACTCATTATTTTTAGATTGTCGACAAATTGATGTACAGTCATTGTGATTTCCATGAATGAGATGGTTGGTTAATTCAATTCGGAAGTGGAATTTTGGATTAATCTGTAGATTAGGGTTAGATATTATTGATATGCGCACTATCTGATATATGTTTATCATGCCTCATCTGATAAAAAGCAGATCTAGAAGTCGAATTGGATTGAGTCGAGTCGACTTAAGTCAACTTTTCCATGCAAAATCCGAGTCGAGATCAAGCTTTGTCCATTGACTCAAGTCGACTCGACTGGGAAATTTCGGATGGGAAAGTCGAATCAAATCAGCTTGACTCCATACCGAACTCTAGTCAACCGGGTTCTTGTACCGAAATTAAGAAATTAGAAAGCGTCCATATCTCTACAAATCTAACAAAATTCCCCCAACTTCCACAAACATTCCACATCAACTCATCTTTCTCCTTCATCCTTACCGTAGAAATATCGCAAGCGATTTGCGAACAATATAAAATTCCTGGAACTAAATAGGAAAATAAATCGTGCATTTGATCACACGAGGAATAACGTTATGCTGTTCATCGTACTAAAAAGAAGAGGATATGGAGGAAAATCCTTTGAACTGCTGTCTTAAACTTCCCTCTTTGCCTTGTTTATTAGCAAAATAAACAAAAACAAAAGGAAAAACTTTGTGTTGAACTTTTTCTTCTTAGTTCAATGAGCTGGGCGTTTAAGGAATTTTCATTCATGTATGGAAGTATGGAAGTTTATGTTGTGATGAAACTAATTTGAAGTTTAAGACTCTCTCAAGTTATTCCAAGACAACAATGTATTAAATTATTATAGGAGAGATGAACAATAGCTTGTTATTCAACATATATAAGCTTATTCTGAGTAAATGTTATGGATTATCCATTTATTTAATTATTGTCTACAAACTTTCCTTTTACATCAGTATAATTAGGCATTAAAGAAAATTGGATATGCTGAGATCAGAGTTGCAAAACAGGTATCGTGTGACAGGCGAAAACCGTACAAATTCTTGCTAATGTTCTTGGCTTTTCCTACAAAACCATACAAGTTATCAATAAATTGTACGGTTCTTGCCTGTCACAGGCACCTGTTTTCCAACTCTGACTGAGATAGTCACAAGAAATTTTCAGGAAAATTAATTATTTGATTTTTTTTTAGATTTTGTTATTTCTATTTGGAATAAACAATGTAATGATGACATTTAGGAAATTGGGAAATGGATTGGAATGGCCTTTTTCAGAAAGGGTAATTGTGAAAGTTTTGAGAATGCATTAATGGTTTTTAGGCTTGATATTATTTAGAATTAATGTAAATTTTGAGTCATTAGAGAGGATTAGGAATCTTTAGGAACTTCCTTACTCTAATTTGCTTAACTTTTGATAGAGAAGAACAGAGATAATGGAAGTTCTTGGCTAGAACAAAGAGATACATACGGATCTTTTAGATATAGTTTTGTATGGGAATAATTAAATATTTTAAGTTCCGTTCTATTAACAATTCAATTATTGGTATAGAAATTTGATCCAATGTTACATATCAAGTTCCTGACCAGTATTTTGATACAATGCTGCCAATACCTCCTAATTCTGTCTTAATCTGATTTATTAATTAGCAAGACATCATGGCAGTCATATGATAATCAATTATCATCCCATGTAACCATGTTAATAAGGAACATCGATGTGATACATATGTAACATCTTGGCTACATGGCTATATGACACATCGTCTATCTTGCGGTTGTCATTGACATAATGTGGTACTCGGGATTAAGGATTTGAAGTGTATTAACCAGAAATTCATAGGAGTCGGATTTTGGATTTCAATGATGTCAGATTTGGAATTTTTAGAGAAGTTCGACTATCAGAGTCCTATCAACTCTGGATTAAACTTACAATACTGGATTTTGGAACTAATCTACTCATTCATTGACAAAATATTTGCAATTTGCTATGCTTTTTTGAGAATTAAATTTAAAAACCACTTAAATAAAGTTGAAACCCCGTGCCTGATTGTTTGACGGATGCACAATTGGTTATGCAAATTAAAAATGCTTAATTATGTTTTAGATCAGTCTAGGATAGCCCAGTGTGTAGCGGCACAACTGTGTCTTCCCAATAGTTTTTTGAAATGCCATAAACTGTATATCGTTTGTCGTTCAAGTCGATGTTTACCACAAATTAGTGCCGCGAATAATAAAAGATTACCCAACAATGTTTAATATCATAACTAGTCAATGTTCAGGATTAGACACTCTAAATGTTCAGGATTGTAGTTTTCATATAAATTCAACTAGAATAGCCATGAACTTTTGAAGAGTCTGGACTTTTAGTCAATGCTCAATTATATATTTGAAAATTTCCCAATTTTTCATAAAAAGACCGAGCAGACAGACCAATGACCATAGCTTACATTCAAAACTGTCTTTATTCACATTAACAATTTTCACAGCCAAAACATATTCAAACTTTTTAAAACTTCACTTCTTATATCTTTTCTTAAAAAAGAATAGAAAGTATCCCCAAAGAATAATAATATCAATGACATTTGAAGATAAAAAGCACGAAACTAAAAATTTCCATTTTATCTCTTCAATTTTGTTATTTTTTAAAAAAAGAGAATAGAGCAGCACTATGTGTGATATTTTATGAATCAACGAGTCGTAAACTTTTTTTTATACAATTTTTAAGAACTTTCTTCAAAAAAAACTTTTGTCTCGTTTGCAGAACTAAAAAACTCTGTCCAACTTTGTCGCCTCATTCGTTTGGTGGAATTTGCCATCCTCAAATGAATCAATACAGGACACAAAAATAAAGACATAAAAAATATCGCTTGAGAATATCGAAAAGTTGTAAAAAAAAGAAACTAAATTTCCATTATTCAAAAAAAGTATAAAGGAAGAGGAAGCTAAAAAAGAAGCGAAACCAGGAAGAAGAAAATTTTCTTTAAAACTATTGTTTCCTGTTTCGACAGCAGCACCGACAGAAAAAATTATTAGAGCAACCTGTTCGTTTTTAAAAAAATGAGATACGAAATGAGTGAGATGGAGACAAAAAAAAGGAATTTAAAAAATATTTTGTTCATAACTCGACATTGTGCAGTGGTGCAAGAACGAATAGATAAGGAGAACAGTTTGATAAGATGTAGAATATGTGTATAGATATATAAAGATAGTCACAATGACTTTTTTGAAATTGGATTGAAATTTATCTATATTGAGACTACGACATATATGTAGACCGATTCTGAGACCGAAACCGAGCTCTAGTCCGAAAACGAGCCTAATAACGAAACCGATCCTGAGCTCTAGTCCGAACACGAGCCTGAGATCGAAACCGAGCCTGAGACCGAAACCGAACTATAGTCCGAAAACGAACCTGAGATCGAAACCGAGCTCTAGTCCGAAACCGAGCCTAATATCGAAACCGAGCTCGAGTCCGAAAACGAGTTTGAAATCGAAGCCGATCCTGAGACCGAAACCGAGCTCTAGTCCGAACATGAGCCTGAGATCGAAACCGAGCCTGAGACCGAAACCGAATTCTAGTCCGATGCCGATCCTGAGACCGAAACCGAACTCTAGTCCGAAAATGAACCTGAAATCGAAACCGAGCTCTAGTCCGAAAACGAACCTGAGATCAAAACCGAGCCTTAGACCAAAACCGAGCTTGAGGCTGAAACCAAACCCAAGTCCGAAGCCGAACCTAAAA
Source organism: Chironomus tepperi (assembly GCF_022539635.2). Taxonomy (NCBI): domain Eukaryota; kingdom Metazoa; phylum Arthropoda; class Insecta; order Diptera; family Chironomidae; genus Chironomus; species Chironomus tepperi. The sequence continues at coordinate 413,187 of NW_027226245.1, forward strand.
CCGAAACCGAGCTCTTATCCGAAAACGAGTCTAAGAACGAAACCGAGCCTAACACCGAAACCGAGCCTGAGACCTAAAACGAACTCGAGATTGAAACTGATCCTGTCTCGTCTTTGTATCTCAAGAACCAATTAACTCCCACGACTGAGAATTCTTAATCTTGATCTCGACAACCCTTAATTTTGACCTTCAAACGAATAAGACCATATCTTTACCCAAACGAATAAGACCATATCTTTACCATCACGTCCACTCCAAAGCTACTACACATGTTCACTTCAAAAGTTGCCTGCTCAACTTCATAACTCCACAAAAATTCTCCCCAATAAAATTTCATGAAAAGAAAATTTCATCACTTTCTCGAAAATTATAATTGCATGAAATAGAGACGAACATCAGCTCAGAGACACAATAGCAATAGCAAGTTATAGAAAAAGAAAGAAATCTCTTCATTTGTATATTTTTGAATAAAACAACAGCAGTAGCAAGTAGAAGATAATAAAGAAAGACGAAATAGAGATGAAAATGAAAATTGGCATGAATAATAATCTAAGTTTTCTCGTTGTCTCTTGTCACACTATGTCATTGTGACGACTGCTTTAACTCATACTAGCTATGAGATACAAAAAAAGTGTGAACAAATTCCCGCAAAATTTGCTAAAATAGCTCTATTGCTGTCGACGAGTTTGGATGGTGTCTGAGTCATAGAAAAAAATTATATATTCCGCAACTTATCTCTATACATATTGCTCTTGTTTCTTGTGCATTGTTCTGGACGAATATTGTGAAGAAGATGTGCTCATATTGTCTTCTAAGTTATGTCATGTTGTAGATGGAATTATTAGTTGTGTGATGCAACTTGTATCTTAAGATTTTCACTGCTTATTGCCGAAAAATTAGTCTACCTCAGTATGACTCTCAAATGGCTTAGCCGTTACATGGAGGCTGATTTCAATTGATGTTGATTATGCAACATATAATCTTATTGAAGTGCTTGATATGTAGAAACAATTGATAGCTCATTAATCTTAGGTTTGGTGTTAATGTAAGCTCACGGTTCAACTATCTAATCAGCTACAATGTATCCAGGTTCATTCTATTAAAGTCCTCTACGGTGGATTTTAAGGGCTCTCATTTCTATTCTTATTCTAACTGCATCAATCATAATCTGTTCTATCATTTTCAGTGTCTAAATTCTTAGTTCCTGCTACACTTAAGAATCCAAAGTACCTAACCATCTGAAAAACCACCAGGTCGATGATAGGATTCGAATCCAGGAGTTCAGAGTTTCAACACTAAATTTCCGGACCAGCAACTTGTTAAGTGAGCTATCAAGACTTTTTTTGCTTCCATTTGTTGTTAGTATAAGAGAGCATTAAAAGCTTCGTCTAGGAGCCTTCTTAATTTGGTAGCTAAGGAAGTACAATTTTAATTAGATCAATAACATCACTTGTTTCCAGCATACTTCTACTTACTAACTTCCTTGGCTGGGACGCATGTGAGTTTGTAACCGCGCGGAGAGAATTGCTCTATACTTCGAGGACTTCTGGCAGTTCGGAATGTTAAGGACTTTGGTATCATTTTTTCCACATCTAATCCAGGAATTCTTTGTTCTTTCTCGACATCCAGCATATTTAAAACAATTAATTCATTTTCTACCAATCTGAAGATACATCAAAGTTCAACTGATGACGCACACAGCAAAAAGAAAGAAAAATCCATATGCATCGTAAAAAAATCGCCACATGTTGCTGCCCGACAACACAAAAAAATCATCTCAACTCATTCTATTTTCCTTTTGTGTGAATTATACAATAGGAATAAAATCAACACCAACATCAGCCTCGTTTCAATTTTAAAGTTTTTCCTTCTCGAAACAGAACTGTTTCTTTTGCCTTGAAGTTTCTGTGTCGCATACTGCGATATAAATTCTAAATAAATTCATCATGAAACTTTTTTTCATGGATTAACTTTTGAATGAGAAATAATGATGAGAGCATGTGTAGATCATACAGGATTAATTTAATGCCTCAATATTATCCTTTAGTCAAGTCTGACTTGCATACACAAAGGATAACCTCATTCAGTGTTAAATATCAGTTACCGAAAGCAGAACTAAGCATTAGGAATGTGGAAAGAGTGACTGAATTTGAGCTAATAAAAGTGTTTGGATGGGGTTTAAACAAAAAGAAGGGAGCAAAAGTCTTTACATTGAGTATCAGAGTCGAGCTAAATGGCAGCTTTGTGGATGTCTTTTTTAACTCAAACCCGAAAATCCTTCACTGCTAAAGAGCTACTTGCAAAAATATAAATTTCAGCATTTTATTTTTCTTCATTTCAGCGTAAAATAAAGAATGAATTGAAAAGAAACAAAAGGAAACTGCAAAAAAAAGGAAGAAGAGTTGAGATGGCCTTAGGTTGGTGGAGTTAACGCATTTGCCTTAAAAATAATAATGCTGTAGGTGAAAGATTTGATGCTTCTGAGAAGATTTTTGTTCTGCATTTTATCATCAATGAATTGAATTTAGAGTCTGAAGTGTTTAATTTCTTTATAGCTTTAGATGTAGGCTGTTAGACCGAGTGACACAAAGCCGTCTCGGTGTGACATATGACTCTCATATAACCATGTGACATATGACTGCCATACAGTGTTGCGTATGTCATTTGGCTGTCATCTAGTCGTATGTCATGTGGCTGTCATATAACCGGATGTCATGTGGCTGTCATCTTGTCGTGTGTCATGTGACTGCTATATAACCGTATGTCACGTGTCTGTCATATAGCCATTTGCCAAATGGATGTCATAAAGCCATGTGTCATATGACTGTCATAATGTCATGTTTCATATGGCTGTCATTAAGCCATGTGTTATATGACTGTCATAAAGCCATGTGACATATGGCTGTCATAAAGCCACGTGTCATATGGTTTTCATACTTTCTTGTGTCATATGGATGTCGTATAACCATGTGCCATACATCAGCCACATAGCTTTGTGTCATATGGCTGCTTTATTAGGAAAATCCAACAGTGTTCATTTGTGTCGCTCGGTTTTAGGTATTACTGATAAAATTTAATTTTAAAATAAAATAAAGCCTACAAGAAAATGTAAATCTCATTAAATAATATGAATACAGACGAAGTCTAGAGTCGTGTGCATATCAATTGGATTAAACACCTATACAGTAAATCTAGCAGACAAAGAACGTGTTCTCAAGAGCAAAGTAAGCTGAGAGGAACGCTCACAAGCATGATTTTCTAGAATATTCAAGGTTATGAAGTTCTCGATAGCTTGTTATTTGCATGTTAAGGTAGACTGACTAGACACACCTGCATTAACACAACAACACAGTGTGTTGCGTAACATAGTTTATGTCGCAATAGAAATAGCACTACACAAAACCAACATCTGGTTCCAATCAAAAAATAGATCCAACAAGACAAAATTCAAACAGTCAGCAGTTCCACATATCCCCCAAAAATCGTTGCTAAAAAGAGAAAACTTCTATAACCGAAATGAAAAATAAATAAGCACACAAAAGCCCCAATGATGATGATGGCGGTGGCTGGCTGCTTTGTTGGCTCTTTTTTTTTCGGTATGAAAGAGTATAAGTATGATACATGAATGTATCTATATAAAGATACATAAGCACATACATGTGTGGAAAGCAAAAAGGATAGAAGCAGTAAGAAGAACGAAGGAAAGAAATAAAGCATCTTGCTGTAACACTTTTCATTGTTAAGGTATGTTCATGTCGTATGAAGCCAACATTATTGTAGAATTATGTAGCACTTCAGCTTTAAACATCAGTCTTGTAATTCTCTAAACTGATTTCTTGAGAGACTTTATGTCTGGAATTTGAGGATTTTTCAGGAATGGTGTATGGGATGAATAACTGAGTGATTAGCTGCAGAATTTTTGACTTTTAATAAGGTGCTGGTGTGTTTTGGTAAGTATGGGTTTATGTCTGAATAGTACAAGTCGGTTACGAGATCCAAATTCAGGTCTCGACTGTTGTGGTACTGACATGGTTCTGAATTTAACGCGAATTTGGCACAAATTTAGTTACTTCGAATTGTGGTTGGATTTTTGATCGATTAAGTGATTTGTGCAATTCAGGATATAATATAATCAAAATGTCAACTTACCTTGTTCCTTTGGCTTTCTGTCTTTAGTAAATTTATCAAATCATCGTCATGCAACTGTTCCGAATGTCTAGATTTCTTAAATTTCTAATTAAACTTCAAACTGTTGTCTTGTTTACAATTTCTTTAATTTTTGAACTTGAGTTTTTGAATTTTGAACTTCCGTTAATCTTAAATTTGTTTATTCAAATCTTAAAAAACCGTTACAACATTCACGAGTTTCCTATGCTTAGAATGAGTTTGAAATTCTAGTTTTCGTCAAATTTCTTGCCTCAATATGATAGAAAATATCTATAAATATCCATAACATGATTCTACTGATGAGCAAGAGTTAATGAGAGCCATGAATATTCATCCTTGACAAGCAGAGCAATCCTCAGAATCTCATTCATATTTATTTATATTCAAACTTGAATCAAGTGCATTTCAATCTTCTTAAAACATTAAGAATTTCCTTACAAAAAAATTCTTTTCGTCCACATAAATTCCAATTTAAATCCTCAAATGGTTAAAAGACCTCCTCACACTGTCATAACTTAAACTCCAACTCATTTGATTTATGAATAAAAATCTATGAAATAAATATTAAAAAAAAAGATTTTCATATGTGAATGAATTTATGTTGAAGTCTTTTAAGAGAGTATTCATGATATACATGCGATGGGTTGGGTTATAATAGGAAAAAGAAGGAGACGAGCAAGAAGAAGGGAGCAAAAAAGTGCTTGCAAAGCTCTTTATGGAAGGATACCATTACATCATAATATAAGATCCATGAAGCAAAAATATATATATATTTTTATTTTTCTTGCGAATTTAAAGGATTACAGAAGTAGTAAGGAAGAGAAAATATTGAATTGGAAAAGGATTCGATTGAAAATTTAACTTTTTTTTTTCTTTATATATTCAAGTGATTTCAAATATTTTTTCCATTCTTTTCAAATTCAAAAGTAATATTTTCATCTCCATGTGCCTATATATATATGTGCCAGTGATGGGCAACCTATGTGTTGCGGCATCATGAAGGTTCGTGACATTAGGAATATTTAGAACAGTATGTCAGTGTAAGGTTTCGATAGAGGCTCACCATTAATATTGTCTACCACTGGTCTAAATGTTTATCAAAGTAGAGCAACCTGTGTGCTGTGTCTGACCTTCTTCATCATCCTCGAACGAACTCGAATGTGGCATATAGTTTTGGGAATTTCCTAACAACTTTGATGCCACATTAGTAAGCCTCGATACGCAGGTTTTCCACCACTTGCCTGAATGTATACCATTGATGGACAACCTGTGTATCACGACACACCTTGATGGTCAGCTACCGCCAAAACCATATACGATATAAGGTTCATGACATTGCCAAACAGTTTTAGCGGCTCATTCGTATGCGTCATTGTCAAAAGCACCACTAGTGCACCGCACCACACAAGTTGCCCACCACTGTTCCATACCCACAAAAAAGTAAAGTATTAAAAAAGGTTCTAAAAAAATTATAATGCGGAAAAAATACAATATTATGATCATTAAAAAGATGTTTAGAATCAACATTATTCTCTATATTTCATAAGTTTTTCTTTTTTGCCATAATAAATCGAAGGAAGTACTGAAAAAAAAAATCTATTTTTGTGATGGCTATAAAGAAATTTTTATCGTTGATTTATAAGAAATTGGAATACAATTCCGGGGATGATTTCAAGGATCACTCACTAGAATTATTGAGGACTTTTGAGAATATGCACCATTTATTGTCATCATATCTAGTTGTATGGCTCACTTGAAACGTTTTTTGAATGCAATTGGGCCATTTTTTTTGAGCATTGTTGTGCATGATTTGAATTTGGTTCGATTTATTCATAATTTTTTGAGCATTGATAATAAAAAAGTCATTGAAAAGCTTTTGTATGAATTATTGCTAAATATTTATTATTGAGCCATATGTAGGAGGTAAATCTATCAGTGTCGGTGTCCTATAATCCTGTAAATGAACTAACTAACTTATACTATTTTCAGATGTTCTGAGATCCAAAAGTTCAATTCTCGACCAATGATTGTTTAACAATCTAGAATTCTTCAGATCTCTCTCCACTGAGTAGACCTAGAAGTTCATACTGTAAACTGGGAACCGAACCACTTCATTGGTGACAACACTGACTTTAACCTTTCAATTGGGACTGTAGGACTCGTTTCCACTTCATATGATTCGAAAAAGGACAAGTCAAAGATTTCTCCTGACTAGTCTCGAACCCATGATTGCTGGGTCGGTAAATGCAATAATTTGATACCGAAGTATAAAACCAATCTACCATCGGCTCACTTTGAATCACAACGTGAAGACAACAAAACCTGGTTCAATTCCTACCAAAAGATCGATCGGATAAGCAAGTAACAAAATCAGATCTTCGGAACTAAGCAGTTCAGGGACTAATTTATGAATAACAGAGATAAGGTCGAGTGAAATCAAAGCTTTTGAGTTGACTTAAATTCAGTCGATTTCGAGCTTTGACGGATATTCAGCACTTTTTGACCAGCAAATGACTCAACTGTTCAGAAATTACTTCAATATTCTCATCAGTTCCTCCAAAAATCAAATGTCAAAAAAATTAATAAATTACAAAACTTCATACCTCATCAAAAAAAAACTCAAAATAAAGCACATCAAAGTGAAGAATCCTCGCAACATCCTAACATACATTGACTTTATTCCTACTACCCCCGCACAAAAAAATGTCTCTCTTTTTCAATTGGCTTATAAGGATTTTTAATCCTATTCTGCCAATAAATTTTATTTTGATAAATTTTTGTCATTTCTATTTCTGGTGTACAGTGAAGCTCCACATAATCATTGGCAAAGCACAAAAAAATACATTTTTTTCCTCCTCTCCATCGTCTTCTTATTTCTAGAACTATGCTACATATTATGACTATATGTATGTATGTGGAGAAAAAAGGGGAACCAAGAGTGAAATATAGATTGGAACTAGAGTCTGCAGTGGTGGGCAACTTGTGTGCTGTGCTACATCTTGATGGTGAGTCTTGACCGGAACCGTACACGATGTTTAATTCCTTGGATCTTAAGCGACACTTTAGTGTGTCATGGGTAGAGTTCGGGAAATCTCTTAATAGAAAACAGCTGCTGTTTAAATTTTTAACAGCTGTTTTTTAACTGTCAACAGCTGTTATTCAGTTTTTTTAAATACCATGAACCATATGCCATATGCATTTTCTGTCGAGGCTTACCATCAAGTTGTGCCTCGGTACGAAGGTTGCTCCTAAATTCTTAATTCAAAAAACACTTGTCTTCCTGCTTTCTGTTAACAAGTTCCCTAAACCCTATCCACAACATACAGGTACACCGTCAAATATATTTAAAAATACGATGAGCCATATGCCGTGTTCGGTTTCTGTCTAGGCTCATCATTAAGTTGTCTCGCGGCACATAGGTTGCTTCAAAAAACTGTTTTTTCTGTTTTTAGTTAACAGACTCGCCAAGCCCTAGCCGCGGCACACTAGTGTAGCGCAAAAATGCCATGAATCGTATGACGTGTGTGGTTTCCATCGGGACTCACCACCAAGGTGTGCCGCGGCACAGAGGTTGCTTCAAAATTCAAGAAACAGCTGTTTTTTCCCAAAAACTCTAGCCTTTGCACACAAGTTGCCCAACCCCTGAACTATTGAGAGTAGCAAGCAGCAAAAAAAAAAAGTCCCATTTCTTCTTCACATGGCACCCGCTGCTATCATCTCACATTGATCTCAAGATTTGTAAGCTATTGTATCATTTCGCTTTTACTCCGTAGCAATGTCGAAGCAATAAAATTAAATGACTCAATGAAGATTTTATTATGTTTCGACATCATTGATCTCATGCATGACTAAAAGCAAACCACTTTTCCCAACAAACATCCATATCGTATATATCTCATGAATACCTCTACAAGTATATCTATCAATAATTAATTTTTGTGTTATTTTGAGTGGAAGTAGAAAAAAAAGTTAGCAGAACCCTCATTATCGTTAATGATATTTTGTAAAAACCCCCCAAAAAAAAAATATTGTGTACCTATACATGTACATATATAGTTATTTACTTCATTAATTTGTATCTCTGTTTGTGATTCACATTTAAAGTGGAAAAATATTGACTGTTTGGATTTTCGACGGAGTGGTTTGTAATGAATATTGAAATGCTTTTTTTTGTTGTTTTCGAGCATAGAATTGGCTGGAGGGTCATTATTGAGGATAATAAATAAAATGTGGTTGGCCATTTCGTGGATACAACAGTGTATGTACATTGATGCTTTGAGAGCTCTTACTAGAGATTTTGGTGTAAAATGAGAATAAATTCATAAAATCAATGGTTGAAAATTTTTGAATGAAGCATTGGATTATTGTATGAATTTTTGTCCAGTAACTTTCCTGCTAACAAGCTCTAAATAGTAATCAACATGTGAATTAATGCTGCTGTAATGTAGTTACTTACTTCGCTCGCCGTAAAGGTTAACAATGGACTCTCTTAGTTGGTTATGTGAAGCTGGGTGTCTTCAACAAATTACCAATACCAAACGCAACACTGTCTCTATAAACAGTCTCTTTTCAAGCAATATACTTTGTAATGGTAATAGGTGAGCAGAAGCCAGTGATAGAACTAGCTTCATACACTATTTTAGGGAGATCATTAAGATTGGCCAAAGTCCAGTTTCGACAAATCTCGAGACCAAGTTCGAGAAGTCTTGGTCTCTGTATCGAGAAACCTTAAAGGATTGTTGGAAGCGAATTCTTGGAATGACGTTACAACGGAACATCATTTGGAATGCAGTAGTAATGGGGATACAGAAAGTGTATAACTTATATATGACATTTTGCAATATAGTCGATTAATCCCCGATAGCTCAGTTGTAGAGGCATGCAACCGCTAATCGAAGGACATGGGTTCGAGTCCCACTCTGAATCCGTTAATCGAAACTATACTTTTACTGTCAAATAAACAGCCATTGATCACAATTCATCACAAATCAATAAAATGGCGAAAACATGGCCAAATCAGATAATTTCTCTCAGTTTTTATAGATTTTACGAACGAAGTCACATCAGAGAAGTTTGACAAATTGTCTATTTTTGAGTTATATTCAAACTTTTCACGGTTCGTCTAAGATTTTTCATGGTACAACAGTGTGTCGTGGCACATAAGTTGCCGACCACTGGTTTAAACTGACGTTACCCTTTGCCTTATATTCCAAGCAGCTACGGATCAGTCTTTAGATTATCTTGTGACCTGAACAGCTAAAGTTGATCTATTTAATCAAACTGCATTTCATACAAACCTCATCTAACCTAATATCACTCCTGCCTTACTCCATGGGTCACCCATTTCTAGTCATTTCACACAGAAATCGCTACCATAACATCATCACAAGAGAATAAAAATGTAGTAGATGGAGAAAAAAATGAATAAAAGCAAAACTTTTCATTATTTATAATTCGTAGGACCTCTAAAAATTACCCATAATCATGTGAGGTAGATAAGGACGTGAAATTATTTCGTATGTTCGGTTTAGCAGTAAAAAAAGAAGCGAACAAGATGAAATTATTACGATTATTTGCCTCCCATACGAATACAACCTAATTATCCCTTTTTTTCTCGAATCTCTCTAAGTTGAGATTGATAACGTTGATCCTTTTTCCAACCTCCCTAACATCCATCCACACCACCCATTCCAATATAATCATCGTCAGACTATTTCACTCAAACACGAATTAAGCTTTAATGTTTAACTGTCTGATTATTGCCACAAAATGAAACATTGTGTACAGCATAAGTATAAATAAAAAAAAAATAAGAAGTTTGAGCTCGAAATTGCGTTATAATTCACTTTATTGCTATGTAACAGGGGGAAAGGAGATGTGTAAGAAGCATATGGAATGTTTCACATATTATAAATGCGAAAATGGCAATCTGGTCAATCATAAATGATGTGTAATGTTCTTGTAATTGTAACTGACTATGAGGAAGCTCTGGGGATACTCAATTTTAAGAGTATACTTACGTACACTCAAGTATACTCAAGCATACTCAAGTATACTTACGTACACTCAAGTATACTCAAGCATACTCAAGTATACTTACGCATACTCAAGTATACTTACGCATACTCAAGTATACTTACGCATACTCAAGTATACTCACGCATACTCAAGTATACTCACGCATACTCAAGTATACTTACGCATACTCAAGTATACTTACGCATACTCAAGTATACTTACGTATACTCAAATTCCACAACAAAACATGCTCGTTAGTATACTCACCAAAATGGCCATGCTCGTTGTAAGCTAAGGTATGGTCCAAAGTTGAGTTTATTGGATCATCTTGAAATCACAGCAGAGCATTAGGCCTATATGACGTCATTTTCAAACAACCCCCAAAAAAAGATGTAAAAAAGAAAATTTTCCCGCTCATCTTTCTGTATTTTTAGTATCATTAAATTGTGATGATGTGTGAATGCCGAGAAGGTGGAGTGAAACATGATTAAACATATAAAAAAAAAACATACTTGGCAGGTGTTGGAAGCTAAAACGTGTTTATTTTTCAATGAATTTCTTTATTTTTTTCTCACTTCCTTTAAAATGGTGAAATGAGGTTAGGTGAATATGCAATAATAATTTAGGTTGATAAGTTTGCAAAAGGATTTTGCTGAAGGTGAATGAGGAGAAATTTATGGATAATGAGATTATTTAGAGGAAATTTGTCACATGAGATCTCGGGAATGGGAGAATAAATTTCAATTATTATTGTGTGTAGGAATGTTTAATGGAATGCCTTGGTTTAGGGGTTTATGTGGAGGGGATTTTGTATGAAAAATTTATAAATAAGCTTATTGTGTGGTTGGTTTAATGTTTGGGTGCTGTTGTGAGGCATAATCGGCTGAATTGTAGCATATGGTGACTGAAATGTGGTGGTTTGGCAATAGTTTTCCTGCTGATTATCGCTAATTTGTAATTAGGAAATACTAAATTATTGAAAAAGTTATATTCATTCTGATGTTGGACAAAAACCTTAAAAAACTGCAATTTTAAAGAATGACCTGAGAAAATTAATTTTTTAACGTTTTTTAAAATTCAAAAATTTAAAATTTGAAAATTTTTTTTTCAAAAATTCAAAATTTTAACGATTAAGTCAAAATTTGAGCGGTTTTGAAATTTTACCAGTTTCAAAAATTCAAAATTTAACAATTTTCAAAATTTAAACGACTTTTGTTAAAGTTTTAAATTGTTAACGGTTTTCAAAAATTCAAAAATTTCAAAAAGTTGAAAAATTCAAAATTTAACGTTTAGAAGTCAAAATTTTCAAAAATCTAAATTCAAAAATGTTCAATGTAAATTCAAAATTTCAAATTTTAACCGATTTTTAAAATTTCAAAATTTAATAACAGTTTTCAAAAATTCAAAATGTTAAAATTAAGTTTCTATCTCAAAATTCTAAGAATCTTAATCCACCAACATTTATAATTAACTTGATACTTACAACAAAGCTTCAAAAGCTTTTGTATGCATCACAATTCCCAGAAAAAGTCATTAAACCCACTTTAATATCCCCCAACTAACATGAACTTAAAACTAAAATTGGATTATATTCGCTCACATTGTAATCAGTTTTAATACATGCGCTTGTAAATTATTCCAAAAGAATTTTTTTAGCACCACAATTTCTCGCTCATTCCATTGAAGTCATTAAGATGTCTGTAAATAGGATTTAATTATGATTTTTATTGCTGAAACCCATGTAAAGTAAAGCACTTTGTTATTGGCAAAACACAATGTTGTTTTTGCTCTTAAGAAGATTTATTTTTCATGAGGAAATAATCAGCATTTAATTAAGTGTATATGCTGCAAACGTACATTAGTAAACTTTTTTTTTGCTCCCCTCATTCCTCATCCATTCATCCATCCATCCTTTTGAAACATGTTAAATCCGTTTTTATTGTGTTACCACATCACATACACGTATCCAATTTGCGAATTGTACTTTTTTACTCTTTTTTTTTTGGTGCTTCAAACAAACTCATTCCGATAAAGTCAATAATTTGATACAATAATAATTGGGTGAGTGAGATTTTTAATTATTGATAAGGTTGATCGTGTGACAACGACAATAACAACAATGACATCAAACATGTTGAATTATACAGAAAATAAAAAATTTAATTGCTATTTTTTTTGTTACTACATATTCAGTTTTTAGCGGAGTTTTTGTGGTGGGTAGGCTGATGATCTGGCTTCAAAATGTCTTTTTTGTGATGAAATTTAACTTCTAAATTTACTTTCTTTTCTGGAAGCACAGATCAATTTTGATCCATGACCTTCCTCCCGAGCGACAAAAATAAAAAAGACTCCTATACGCAGCATTTAAGCAGCCTCCGTTTGTTGTCCTTATGACAAAAATAGACAGCTTCCATTAAGTATTAATAAAAGAGGTTTAGCAGATCCTCGAATGCTCCTCTAGTGCCTTTTCATTTTTGTCACCCGCATCAGTCGCCTGAAACTGGCCCTATCGCGGGCTACCGTATTTACGTAGAATATTTTATTTTATTTGATGATAAATCCTTAAAAAGCAAAAGTGTCTCGATAGCTCGCTTGACAAGGAATGACACACGAAAGTTGGTACTGAATTTGAACTCTTGGGTTCGAATCTTACCATCAGCATAGTGATTTTTCAAAAGTTTAGAACCTCGACCTTTTAAGTATATAGCAATTTATTGACAGGAATTAAGAATCAAGAACAGACCTAGATGCGTTAAAACTGACTTAAATTCAAATCGGAGTACGTTTTTAATTAGGTACTGGTTGATCACTCAGTAAACGCAGAGATCGAAGTCAAATCTTCTCGTTTTTAATCGAATTTGATTTTAAGGAATCTACTTAAGTCGCACTAAAAGCGATTACACTCTCTAAGTGGACACTAGATTTTGTTTTGTAAATAAAGATCTAGAGATCTGTAAGTCTTTTACATGGGTATGTAAACCCACTAGGTGTCAAACTCCCTTCTTCCTCTTGTTCATTTTAATTTAGTTTCAATGCTCCTAGTAAACAATACAACAATCTTATCTCACTGTTTTGACTAGAGTTCATATCATCCAAGATTGCGCAAAGAACCTATAATCCTATACCATTCCAGACGTAACCATTATAAAATGCGTTATTTCAAGATTATTAAAAACCACAACTTTTTATTCATAACAGAAAACATTTTTATAGTCAACATTATTAATATTATTATTACTATTATGTGATAAAAGATTTTGTATCCAGTGATATAACGAGATATACAAGCATGGGAGGAGTGAGGGTAGAGAAGATACAACAACAACAAAAAAAATAACAGTAACGAGAACATAGCATTCATTAAAATTTCCATGTTAATTAAGTTAAAAAAGCATCACAAATAATTATATTCGACATGTTATAGAACGGAAAAAAAGGAAATATTTTAATGATGATGAATACATAAGGATTCAGCCTCACATTCACAGCACATACAATTCACGAATGTTTGAATTAAAATTATTTTTTTTTTATATTCCTTCCTTTGAACATCATGTTTGTTATTCAACATAAATATACGTGGTACACTTATGTAACCATACACACATCTGTATATCCTACATAAATCTGTGATTTAATTAAAAAGAAAAAAAAATAACATGAAATGAGATTGTCATCGTTGTGTGTGAATGAATGTATAAAAAGAGAGGATTTTTTTATTTATATTTTATTTTCCACTTTTGAGTAAAATTCAATAAAGTTGAATGAAAAAAATTTTAATGTAAAATGCGATTCTAAAGAATTTTGAGTTAGAAGGTGATGCGATTTGACGGTTTTTGTGCGCATTAATGAATGTTATTTGAGATTTTAAGATGATTTAAGGATTATCATATGGATTACAGTCATCTTTGTGAGAGTTTAGACTTTTTATGAAGAAAATCAGGAAAGAAGCTTTAATTATTTTCAAACTTATACATTTGAAGACGAGGCAACTATATTTTGTAGGTATTCTGAGTCCATACTGTCGGAGTTTCCAACTAAACCAATGCTGTCCAAACTAATTGAAACCACGGCAAACTTTAGTGGTAAGTCATGAGTAAAACCGTACATAGCATACGGTTAATGACGTCTCCTGATCAATATCACCAATGGTAAAGATCTATACATTGTTGAGAAACCTTCACAGCAGAATTACTTCCTGAGGCGAAAGCGCAGGAGGATTCATTGTCGCTTTTAAGGGTTCGTCGGAAGCTGGATTTGTCTTTAGACAAATCCGCAAGTTTCTAATTCTTAGCACTTTTGCATCGTTGCTCACACAGTAATCCCATCAGATCTTTGGTCTACCTCACAGCAGATTAATTGTTTAAATTGGCATTCTGCCAAGCAATTCAAATAACCCCAATAACTAAATGGTAAGAGCATGCGATTCGAAATTGTAGATCGCGGGTTCGATTCCTATTAGGAACAAGTTGTTGATTAAACCACAACGAATGCTTGTTTTATTTATGTCTGATTTCAAATTGAATTGTAATTGCAGGTTTGCTTAGCAAATAGAGATAATTACTAGATCATGCACGAGCGACACTAGCAAATTTCCCGAGCAACACAAAATAGATCAAATCTAGCAGTCTTGGTTTGATCAGGCCAACCACCGGTACATCGTCACTATTTGACGCTATTCAGATGATGTCCTTTTAAAGTAAATGAGAATCAATCAATAATATTCTAAACTCACTATTGTAAATCCTTAAAACTTGCTTGAAAACCTTCAAACTTTCCACTCAACAATCCATCCATTTTTGGCACCAATTACACATAACATCATTCAAACATTTAAACAATAAATTCCACCCCACCTCAATTCCGAAGAAAATAAAAAGATTTTCTTTATTTTACTCACAAAACATGTCAGAGATGAGTAAGCATTTCATCCCAAAAAAAAAACACACACATCCTTATGCTCCTATCTGTCTCCAACTCCATCCGCATGCAGGAATAAAAATGTTGATATTCAACATTTATGCGAGTGAAATAAAAACACAGAAAAAAAAGAAGCAAAATTTTTAGCATAATGAGACATTCATTCAAAAACATAAATATCCGTGTACAAATCTTCAAGCATGTATGCTTATAAAGATACTCCATGCATGGATGGATTGGAGTAAGAGAAACATTGAATTTTTATATGCGCGATGTACAATAAAAACTGCATAATTTATTCATGACACAATAAGAATCGTGAATACAGTAAAGAATAAGAAGACAACAAATGTGGATCATGAAAGAAGACGAATCCTGACGTAATATCCATCCACAATCATCATCATCATCATCATCATCACCATACAAAATACTTAAGAATCACAGAATAAAAAAAAGGAAAACATGAAAGAAATTGTGGTCGTTAAATCGACATTAATATTTCAAGCGGAACTCATTTTTTTGAATGGCAAATGGCATCATGGTCTATATGTGTATGTACTATATAAGAGGATATCCAATGAGCATGAAGACTAAATTGAATGGACATATAAAACAATTACATCCGGATGTAATCCACATGTGCGTAAGAGTAAGTAAGTAATTGAGAATGGAATGTATGGAAGGAAAAATAATAATAGTTATGGTGAAGAAGTTTGTGACGATTGCATGCTGTATAAGGAGGTTTGGATGTGGATGAGACGCAGATTTTAGTCTTGATGGGGTTTTAGTCTACCTAAGTGATTTGTACGGCCAGCAAAGTAAGAAAGTAAGTTAAAGAAACTTGTGTGCCACAGCACACTAGTGTCGCCAAAATCTTTGGAAATGCCATAAACCGTATACCATGTACGGTTTCAGTCGAACCTAACCACAAAGATGTACGGTGAAAAATAAAAGGTTGCACACCCCTGGTCTGCCTTAAGGAGATTAATGCAATAAGATACTCATTGGTAAAGATATTTTTAAATTTTAAGGACTTAATAGCATTTATTTATATTTAAAGGTCAATATTTCGAATGTCAACTTCCCACAGTAAACATGAAACCCGACCATTATACATTGAGTCATGTTTTATTCAATTTGTATTAGAATATGGAATACGAAAGCCAGTGCTAGCTTCTAGTGCCTTCTGAAGAAGTCGCCAATTGATGCGTACCTAGGAGAGTTGGAAGAGGTGGTTTAGATATTTGTCTCAAAACAATCAAGCAAATTGAAGTATTTGTTCCAAAAATTACTCAAGAAGAATTTTCACTCCGAAATTTTTCTTGAATATGCACATGCATGCAAAAGGGTTGACTCTCAAAACCCCTTTTTGATCCACATCTGGAGAGAAGAAGGTTTAAAGCTAAAATTCATCCAAGGGTCTAAATTCATCAGGTTTCTCCTTATAATCGGAAGAGTGGAACGTTTGGCACTCAAATCTCTGTTTAGACGTGCTCCTTTGTGTAAAGTCTGCGTACAAGTAGGTAAAGTAGTAACAACGAACTCTAACGTAGCTATGATAAGTCTTACGGTGACCATACTATTTTTAAAAACATTAGGAAGGTTAGGTAGCTTAAGAAACTCCATAAAGGAATCTATAAGCCAATTGGAATCTTCACTTGATGGCTGGGTAGACATTGACCTCAAACACCCTCACACAACTCTCTCACAGATGAATTTAGTCTTGCAATAGAAAAACCTACAGATTGTACTTATTTTGCTACCCACAAACATGACATGTAGACTTAACACAAACTTTATACTTTACATATTATCAGGGTATTTCTTGATAATTTAATGTTCCTCAAGCTAGATACCCAATCTAATACATAAATATTCAATATCCACAGCATCCAAAATTTATTTTAATAAATTCAACCAAAATTCCTATTCAGTCAAAATGCACAACCTGATGTTCAGCATCAAAACATCCAACAACAGAGAAAAAAAGTTCATAGACCGAAAAGACTAATAAATTTTAATGATTTTCTCCAATTATCGTCTTATCTCTTTCATTTCTCCTACTTCTATTGCTTACTTCTACTCATACTCTTATGCTACTTACAACTGAACAACTTTTTTGGTACAACTTGGGGTTTCTTATTACTATTACTATTATTATTATTATTGCCTGCATCTAGTATTGTTGTTATTGGCATTTTTGGTATTATTTCTTAATTGTTACCATATCCGACTGTACATAAACTAATCAAATCTTCATGCAACACATAGAAAAGAATAAATTGAGATAGATAATGAAAAATAAAATTTATGATCACTTAGGGTCTTTAGTAGTCTTTTCTTATTCTTGGTTTGTAAATACTTTTCTTGTTTTGTTGAGAATTTTGAAGATGTTGGGGTTGTGTGGCTGGGAAGTTATAAGTTGAATTTATTGTTTTTTTTTTATCTAGATCAGTGGTGGACAACCTATGTTCCTCCAAAAATTTTTGGAAAATGCCTTATAATGACCTTATGTCGAGTGCAATTTTGGTCGAGGTTTACCACCAGAGTTGCCATACTGGCATCTGGAATTAATCGCAGACAAGTCGACCTAATGTCTAGCGTCTAGACTCTTCATGACACATTCTAATTGTAAGTTCAGTTAATGCCAAGATTATAACAAGACAATAAGGTCTACTAATTCTCAAGAGGTACAATGCTGAATACGACATTGTGATGCTCTAGCGAATATGTTGCGATTGGTGGAATCACAGTCATGTTCTTTTCTGAGCGACTTAAATGATAAAGAATTCATTTTTGTACACCAAACGAATGTGTCCTCCATTTGGTGTTAATAAATAAAAGAGATTTAGCGGAGCCTTAAGAACTCCGTGGCGGAGTCTTCTTCATTTGTGGCACTCAGCAATGAACACTGATTCTCACCCTATACACAATTTTCTTGCATTTTTGTCGGTTAGGGGCAGACAACTTAGATGACAAGAGACAATAAAGTGTCAAAAATGTAATAGACGTGACAAAAAAGTAGGGTTCGCCCAGATGCGCAGGCCTGCACGTTTCTATGTGCTGCTAATTTTGGCAAACCCTACAAAAAAACTTCAAAATTTTTGATAAAATTGACAATAATGTATGACAAAACTGACCAACGCTTACTGATTTTTAGTAACCATTCAAAGTTTTAAGTAGCTTAATACTGCTTGAAATTTTAAGATAGGTCAAAAACTTTATAAAAGCGCCTAAATTACAAGCCTCAAAACAACAAATTTCCACCCAACTTGCCATCCCAATTCCATCTGTATTTATATGAACGATTGAGTCATAAAAGGAAGAAAATAGTAAATGCTTCATTTCAACTATTGCTAGTAAACAACAAATAGAAGCACAACATCGCCTTAAATCATCCATGAAATTTTTATTCACAAAATTCTATTTCATTTTATTTCAAATTGTGGATTGAACTTGAAAAAAAGCTTTAAAATCTTATGGCTATTTTATTATTTTATTGATTTTGAGTGCTTATAGCTGAAAAGAGAAGTAAAAAAATTGATTAAAAAAAATCCTTGAGAGGCTTGCGTCTATAAATAAACTACGGGATTTGATTGATTGATGTTTATGTCTGTCAATTTGTTGATTGTGATGAAGGTTTAGTGAACATGTGTCGATGAAAAAAAATTCATGGAGGAATAAAAAAAATTTATCGGTAATTGTGTTTGTTGGATTTAAATCTGCTTTTAGGCTTAAATTTTAGGAGAATTTTTCAAGGTTTTAAATTCTCAGATTTATTTACATTCTTGGATGTTGTTTTGTATAGGTAATGAGATAAATTATTCAACAATTCGAGGAATAAGATGAAAATGAAATTATTATAAATACGTGCTTATTTATGGTAAGAAAGGATTAATTAATCAGCAATTCATCAGCAAAAATTTAGGAAAATTTCGAAATTAATTTCGAAAAATTCGAAATTATAGTCGAAAATTTCGAAATTAATTTGACCGATTCAAAAATTTGAATTTAATTTGACCGATCTCATTAAAACATGAATTTTCAAATTCGAAACTAACTGTTTTTTCAATTTTAAAATGTTAACTGTCAAAAAGAATTTGAATAAAGTGACTTGGACAAAATTGAAGCAACTGTAGTTTGTTCCCTGATTCCCAAAACGTTTTGAGCCTTAGCTAAGGCGATAACAAAGCTGAGCCATGAACCGCAGGCTTGCAATTTTCAACTGTACCTAATATTGTAGTTCGTCCAAGGTTGCACGCTTGCAATTTCGGACGACCCCTAGAAACCATTCTACATGATTACATGTCTATCCCAACCTTAATCATCAAAATTTGATCAAAATGCTACATACAATGTCAAATTTCCATCCTTGAACTTTGTCTCTTTTAAGCTTTTATTCTAAGAAAAGTTCAAAATCCTATTCTGTGTCTCACCGATTTAAGATTTTGTAGAAACTGATTTTAATGATTATACTGAATAAATCGCTAAAAGGATTTTAAAGCATTTTTTGCAGAATAAAATAAATCCTGTTTGGATTTAAAACATCATTGGTTCTGTTAGAGGAATTCGTGTTTTGAGGATTGGATATAATAAATATTTAGAATCTATAAAGGAGGTTGGTATTATCAGTTATTTGGAATATTGGCATTGAGGTTCGTATTCAAGACCTGAGTAAAGTTATAAATAGTTTTAACGTATTTTTGTCCAGGCATAGAAAAGGCACCAGTAGTGTAGTGGCTAGAGTGTCTGCCTACCAACCGGAATGACCCGGGTTCGATCCCAAAACAAGCATTGTCGAATTCGGAAGCTTTTCGTTGTTTCACATCACCTCAGTTTGTGTTTTCGTGACACAGAAATTGTGACTAGGTACGAAAGTTACTTCATCTAGTTATCTATGTGTTGGTGTCAAGCTATAGAAAATGATTTTAAGCTTCTTAATTGTTCTCTTAATTTTAATCTATTGAAAATAAACTTCAAGGCTGAATTAATTAGTATGATTATTACAAGGATTAATTGAAAATCACTTACATTTAGCCTAGATATCTACAAATTAAAACGCTCATTTAATTAAAGGATTACGTTAAATTGTTGCAAATTTTAATAATCTTGAATCTAACACAAATGAGTGTAATTAAAGTGTAATAATTATATTTTTTGTGAAACTTTGTGTCAAATCCGAACATTAAACCTGAGTATCACAACTCGAGTGTCTTTTTATCGTCTAGACAAATGCCTAGACATGAGTCCCAAAGAATTCATGGAAGCAAACTGTCGATAGAGACAGTATTGCAGATGAAGTTGGGAATTGGCAAGTGGTAGCCAGCTATAAAGCTGGTTTAGAAAGGAATCAGTCGATAGAGACAGCTCTGCATTTGGTATTGACAATTGGCAAGCGGAAGACGGCGATAGAACCGGCTTTAGGCGACATCTGAGGGAGGCCATGAGTCAATTGATCTGTACGGCCATCGAAGTTAGTATGTAAGTAAGCCTAATTTTAACATTCACCGAAAAATGGATCAAAACTACACGGGATCTTCAATACAACTACACGTCTTGCCATCAACGCGGCAACTAAGCAGTGTCCTTACGATTATGATGTTCTGCTCTGGAACAAGCAAAGAACATGCTTTCAAAAGCTTATTTACTTACAATTGTGATCCATGCTCTCCTTAATTATACTAGCTAGTAAGCGTGCTCTCAACTTACTCTGCTTCTAAGAACAGGTGCTCTTCGTCTGCTAAGGTTTGATATCAATCCAGCGACTTATTGTTTTCCCATAGACTATGAAGTGTCACTCAAGTTAAACATACGTTCCGAATTAATCCTATACGGATCATTTCATCCATCCTTCAAGCATATGTGTGTAAATGTGTCTAACTATTTAGTACGGCTTCCACAAAAAAAGGAAAAACTTTCCATACATGCAACAAAAAAAAGTTTTCTTCCTAATGTAATACAGCATACTTTGACCGGATGTTCATTTCTCTTCTCTCCCATTCACTCAGTGTATCTTCATCTCTTCCACTTTATTTTGTACTATTTTTTTTTATATTCCATATTTTGTTAGTGCATCCACTTAGTGTTAGTCTTGTAGTAGAAGAATGTAAAACTATAAACCATTTCTCGCCCTGTAATATGCGAAACAATGATGTGTTATTATATACAGCAGGATAAAATTGAGAGTATAATAGGAGAGTGGGATTAAATGATAGTAAAAATTGCATGGGAATCTCAACCGTACGGTGAGCATTTGCTTGCCATAAAAAAGGGAAAAAAAAACTTTCATTTCGTTGTTTCAAAGTGAAGTTTGTGGCTAAATGTGAGGAATGTTGGTTGAATTGGACGAAGAAGAATCATCGTCGATATAAAACAAAAAAAAACTATAGCAATTTTTACTTCCACTTTCTATTATGGATGTGTATACATATCTAGTAGGAGAAAAATGCGCTGTAGATGAAAATAAAATTACAATACAAAGATGAGAAGTAAGTTGAAATTGTTGGTAAGGTATTGGGATGACTAATGCGAATTTTTTCGGTTTTTTTGGAACTTATGGAATAATCTTGCCAGTCACGTCGACCAAGCAACAGCATACTTAAAGTTGAAGTAGGCAGTGAATTGTCAAATATGGTTGAATTTCGTAAATTGGAATGAAATTCTAAGTATCCTTAGCAGCCAAAAATACCGCTTTTGGTGCCGTTTTGTCATTTATTGTACCGTGAAATGATGACCGCTTTTTCGTCTCAAACACCACCATGGAGCTTTTATGGATCCGTTTAGCCTCTTTTATTAATATCAAATGACGCAACTTGGGAGGTGGCAGCCATTTGAACGCTTCAAACAAAGCATGCTCTTTCAACATGTTATGGTATGGTGCTGCCTGGTCCTCGTGATAGCAAGATCGTAGCCACTCTAGAGTATTGATATTGCAAATTCACTGGGATTCTAGGTACGTCGACAAGATACGTCGAGCTATTTGTGGCTTATTAACATTCCTATGTATTATTTAGGAAAAATTAAAATACAT
This sequence comes from Chironomus tepperi, assembly GCF_022539635.2. NCBI lineage: Eukaryota > Metazoa > Arthropoda > Insecta > Diptera > Chironomidae > Chironomus > Chironomus tepperi. The sequence goes on from NW_027226245.1 coordinate 435,325, forward strand.
TGGTTCTATCGATTATTGAGGTCGTTAGCATAAGGAACATTGCATGCAAATTCTAGCATCATGATCAGTCGTGCGTTTTTAGAAGAATTCTATTGTAGTAGTAGCAATAAACAAAACGGATGTCCCAAATGGACAAAAATTAAATGGGTTTTAACTTGCCATTGACTAGTTATGACGTATTTGTGGTTACTCAGATCTGCTAATAGGAGTAGGATTAATCAAGTCAGGACTAAACTCAAACTAGATTTTAATTCACTGTTCAGATTCTAAAACAGTTCTATTTTTCACATCCAAAAATACCAAATTCTAGAAATAATCAACCAGACAAACTACCAACCCCAAACACATTTAATGCAAAAAAACTTCACAGAAAATTCCGCTAAAGTGAACGTTTTGTTAAAACAATCACGTTCCTACGTTGTAAGTGTATAAAAAAACTAATTTAATTTCCTGTGTGGGTTTTGTTGTCTATCATTTGCTTCTCTATGTTACTACTTGCTACTTTTTCTTTTCTTTCTCTTCTTCATTTCTTGATGGTTACTTAAACAGATCCCTTCAACTTTTCTTTCCTTTTTCTCGTTTATATATTATTACATTTTCACTTGCAATTTTCTTCATGATACTACAATTTTACTCACTTATATGAACATATTCGTTTAGTTATTAGGCACTATACTAAAGTGATTTTGATTCTATTTCGTTTGTCTTCTTTCTTGCATCACTTTTTATAGTTCTGCTTATTTGGTAGAAGCAAAAATGGCAGGTAAGTGTGCTGGATGTAATTGTTTATTGAGATGTTATTTACCTTTCGGTTCTATCAACATTGTTAGTGATTGTAATTTGGAAATTTATGATAGTTTTTTAAGGTGGATGTACTTTGTGGATGAAATAGCTGTTTTTATTATTTAAGGATAATAATATTGAGGGTAATGCAACAAATTGTGTTGGATTTAATGTTGCTGTATGCATTTGTAATGGGGAATTTGATGGATGTGGAATGAAGTTGTGGTAAATAAGTTTTTCAATGTTATGAAAATTAGAAACAGTTAAGTGTCTTGTTGGTCGAATAGGTAAGGTGCTTGGTTCAAGATTGGAGTTGTAGCTCGAAAGCCAAGAGTTCAAGTCCTTGCTGGGTGCCTTGCTGGTCAAATAGATAAGTTGCTTGGTTCAAATTTGTCATGGTAACCCGAAAGTCATGGGTTCGAATCCTGCCATATCCAAATTTGTTCTATTTTAAGAAGTTTATATTCTTCGACTGCTTAATGTACGAGATCAAGCCATGATTGGGCTTCCATGTAACGTTGGTTTAAGGAACGACTCAGGAATTAGAAGTTTAGAAGAAATAGGGAACAAAGGCAACCAGATTGCCTTAAGATTGGTCCAATGACTTAAAGACATTAATTATACTAAGTAAGATGATCTTTGATAACCGAGAATGTATGATAAAGAACTCAAAGGAATCTGACTTCCAAGATCGAAACAGAAAAGCATTAAAATACTGAATTCTAGTAAGCACTGAAGAACCCTTGAGGTATCATCTACAGCAGTGGTGGGCAACCTTTTATTTTTCGCGGAATGACCTTGGTGGCACACGGACTTGGCAAGTGGTTTATGGCTTTTTGGCTTCACACTAGTGTGCCGTAGCACAAAGGTTGTCCACCACTGATCTCTAGTATACCCCAAACTCATTTATACCAAAAAACTCAATTCTTTTCAATTTTACATCAAATAATTTCACTTCTAAGTGCCGGCGGCATCAAATTCAAGTTAAATGCCAAAAAACAAACTTTATGGTTGAAATTTTGAAAGAAAATTAAATGTTGCCCTATGCTTTTAGATCAAACTGAATAATTTATTCAGTTCTTTTGTGTCCTTTAGAATTTATTTTATTTAAACAACTTTAGCTAGACTTGACCTTTTGACAGAGTTTTTCTTTACATCAATAAAAAATAAATTGTTTGAAACTCAATGACAAAGATCTTTCAACTTCTTGTCAAGGTTGTTCCTCATTTTTAATCATAAAAAAAGAGAAGGAAGAATTTCACGGATCGACAATTTTAAAGACTTTTTATTTCCATTTGAATAAATTGCTGAAAAGTTGCTTCTTCTTTAAATCAATAACAAAAAAACAACTTTCATTCTTATGCTACAAGTAGCTTACTAATGCATTAAGTGAGTCGAAATATCCATTACCGTATTTTTTTGCTTTCTTTTCCTTATCCTCCTTCCTTATTCATTTGGAACTGGAGGAGATGAAAAATTTCACACGAATAAGTGCGGCAATGGACTGAAAATTTGTTATTGTTATAAGATTCTGTGTGCTGTCCATATTGAAGGCATTTATATGAGTTGAAGTTCTCTTATTGGTTGAAGGAAATATGATTGGAACTTAAACATGTTGAGTGGACTTTTGGTGATGAGAAGGTACAGCAAAGCCAGCGTAGAATGATACTTTAATAATACTCAGCACTAAAACTCAAAGTCGACTCAGATTTTGTATGGAAGAATCGATTTTAATGTGCCAGTTTCACGACGAGATCATTAACCGAACTCACAACTGAATTGTCATAATTCTTCAAGTTTTCTTCAACCCTTAAATTATAATAAGCTTATTAAAAGCAAGAGCAAAACATTCCATATCGAGGTGGGATCGAGTCAATCCTGAGATCGTTCGTGATCTCAAGAACGTCTCAGGAGAACTGACATAACCAAACGAGTCAAAGAGAACAGGTTCTAAATATTTCATCTTTTGATGAGTCTATTTTTCGTTAAATTTCTTTTTATATTTCAAAAGAAAAAGCTCAAAGAGTCACAGAAGAATGAAGTCTATTGATAGAAAAAGCTCAAAGAGGCACTAAGAATGAAGAATGAACTGATCAAAGACTTTAGACCTGATTAGCACATTGCAGTAAACCTGTGATTGACATCCGATGTATTTTTGCTTGAACGGTGCCGTCAAAGTCACGTCGTGTGTGGTGTCCATGGTTCACCGTCATTAATACGAGGTAGACGTTCCATAGCGCATACGTTGTACTGTTCGGGAGAACCAAACCCGAGCTACGAGACTAAACTTGAGAAGCTATAGTTCCATAAATTTGACCAACATTTTTTATGCAATAATCAGATCAGAAATCGAACTAACAACCAGCTTTTGTAGCAAAAACAACAACAACATCGACAATACCAGCAATAATAGTAATAATGATACTTTGAGGTAGTCGATGATAGGAAGCAATACCACACAAAAAATATCGAATAGGAATGAGAAATAGAAATTAAATTTGCATTTCTCTGTATCCTAGTTTGTTTATCTATAGTCATTGAATGTGAAATATAGGAAAACTATTTTTAATTCAAAAACTTTTTCATCTCACTTTGAACATGAAGCACCGAAAAAAAAAAATAGAAGGGGATGATTGGGATTGGCAAAAAAAAATAACGAGAAGGGAAGAACAAAATAACAACAGACAACAAAAAAATAAATATTTTGGTAGATCGTAACATTGGCAATGCCCAGCAGCGATATATCTGAACTTGAGAGCTTATTCTCAAAGCTCAATTCAACCTGTTTTATGTAAAAAGGCCAAACGCAGGCATATATATTTGAATATCTATGTTATGGAGCGTTGTGCAGAGTTGACATGTGGGTAGAAATAGCCTGCTAAAGCTCAATGTCTTGTGTCGGATGCAACATTCTTCTGGGTCTTCTGTTCCCTCGAAGTCATCGGTTACCTCAGAGTCAACGGTTACCTCGGGGTCATCGGTTACCTCGAGGTTATCGGTTACCTCAGGGTCATCGGTTACTCCAGGGTCATCGAATACCTCTGAATCATCGGTAGAAGCCAGACTGTTAGACCCCAAAACCCAACTTATCCCAACTCTGCCGTTGAGTCAAGAAAAAGCAAGGAAAGAGAAGTATAGAAAACACGATTTCATTTTATAAAGTAACAGTTGTAGGCAACAAAAAAAAAAGAATTGAAATGCGGTTGAGAGGTTGGTGAGATTTCCCTTGAGTTCATGCAACTTTACACAAGTGATGTGTTTCTCGTCTCGTTCTCTTGTTGATAATAATGGTAATAATGATAAAAACGAACAGGTTAGGAAGGTTGTTGATTATTTTGTAAATGGATAAAAAGCTTGTTGACCTTTTACTTACTTTGTTTGGCCTGGTAGATCAATTGTGAGCCATAGCGGTTCTTAAATGTCACCTGAAACTGGTCCTATCACTGGATACTGCTTGCTAATTCCTAGTACCTAATGCAATACTGACCTTGTTGTCTTTTTGGATTTCATTTTCTCGACTTCTTGACGACCAGTTCACAAATGAGATGCAGCATGAAACTCATGTTCAGTCTTCGTCTTCCTCCTCAAAATTAGACATATGGAGTGTCATTAATAAGCAATATTAGTACTGATTGGAGTTTATTATCATTTGAGCATGCATTGGAGCTGCAGTTTTGTTGGGGATCGTGCGCAAATTACGTAACGCAGTGATGAGTAACCTGTGTCTCACTAAATGTTTGAAATTCTATGAACCGTATGCGGTGTGCAATTTTGGACGAAGCTTATTATCAAGGTTTTTTGGGAAAAATAAATGTTTGTCAACCACTGACCACAACGACAACACGATTAATTAACTTTTTGATTCCCTCCTCCTACGGAGCAAATGCTCACCTCCTTCCCCATAAGAGTAATACTTAATAAGTAAACGGTCCTTGGGATTTATGATCAATTATCAAGAAAGCTTAGTTTTACTTTAACAGGAAGAGTTCATCACCAGAACAGGACAGGAAGGCTCCAGCCCTGTCTCCAGAAGTCCAGAATTTCACTATCTTAATCAGTGTTGCGACATGTCTTAACTTAGTGGTAAAACTCGATGATAAATACACATGACATGTGAATCATGTCGTTTTTAAGAACATCAGTATGCCGAGGCACAGAGTTTGGACAACAATGACCTAAATCGACTGCCGGTACTGAGCTACCAACTCAAAATATAGTAAATTATCGAATCTACCCAAAAAATCACTTTAAAGAATCCCATTCTACACATAAACGGACATTATTGCTTATGGGAGCCTCACATGATGTCTAATCAAATGCAGAAATCTAACAGAGTTAAAAGATGAAACATAAACAAAACATTGTTGGATAAAAAAGCACACAGCAAAGCACAACACAGTGAGAGTGAAAATAAAAAATGGAAGGAATCCTTTCTCCTACTCATTGACTTGATTATGTATGGGACACATCAAAAGCGCACGAAAAAATAAGCAAGTGAGATCAATAGGACGGAAAAAAAGGAGGTCAACGAAGGTAACCGAGAGTAAAACATCATAATAGAAAAGATTAAATATTAAACCCCATTTTCCAACTTGATGCCCATGCTGCTCATTTGTGATTCTTTTGTTCTTATTCTTCTTTCTCGTGAATGTAAATATCAACATTCAACATTCATTGCGTAGGATGAATGCACACAACAAAAAATGAAAGAAGTGTCTGAGATAGACATTGTAGTTTTATTAAGTTTATGCATGACTTTTTTTAGCTGAATTTTTGGATGTGGATGATGAGAATATTGGATTGGCTAATATGACTGAATTTGTTGCTGATGCATCTAAGTTGTTTTTTTCTAAGCCACGGTGTACTTAAGCTCGTTCTTCGGCACGTCATTGTCCCGCGACACAGAATTTGTGCAGTACTGTGTCGCAACACAGATCTTATGCAACTTATGCAGCACTGTGTCGCAGCACAGTGTTCAAGCAAAACTGTGTCACAATACAGAGCTTATACAACACTGTGACACAACACAGAGCTTATACAACACTGTGTCGCAGCACACAGTTTATGCTACAATATGTCTCAAAACACAATTTATGTAACACTGTGCTGCAGCACACAGTTTATGTAACACTGTGATACATATTTGTTATTTTCTTGTCTTAAGTATTTACTATCTATGTGTCCGGAAGGCAAATGACATGGAAATGACCGAAAAGCAACAATCCATGCCGACATGACTATGAACGGAGGCTATAGTCAGCTTAATTTTACAGCCGTGGTGGATTACCTGTGTGTTGCGGCACGATGGGCACACAGGTGTGTCGCCAATTTTTACCGATTGTCATGGTGCCAAATGCCGTATTGTCGTGTTTTGTTTCGATTGTGGGTTGAACTAAGGTGTCTACAGTCTACAGTCAAACTGAAATAAATGACCAGGGACATCCTATGTCAATACTCCTGATAATGTCCAAATACGCTCCATTTCTGAACAATTCATGTCCATACTCTTTAAATCAGAACAAGAAGTCCACTCGGATTTAGTCTGAAGAAGTCGACTCATATCGTCACGACTCAATTTTCATAAAATTGAGTCGACTCCAAGCTCTGCCTTTAACTTAACACATCTAATGATCCAAAACTAGTTCTTATGCGCTCTTTGATCCCTAACATCTCAAACTCATTCATCTTTCTATCGATTTTCTCCTTTGATACATTCCGAATACTTATCATACATGTAAGTGAATAAATTATATATGGTCACCATCCTTTAACGAGTAAAATGAAGATATAGAGAGAGTGAGTAACTGAGACACTCACATGAATGTATAATAAAATAGTAAAATTGAATCACTTGCTCTCTCGATCACCCACAGTATGTCATACATGAGCAGATATATATATTCACATTGAAACAATAAAATCGAAATATATTATATCTGCACTACTTTCCAAAAAACCAGTATACATAAATTTTCTGTTACTCTATATATATCCAATGTACCTCACATATACAGTATAACATTATTTGTGGCTCTCATGTCTTTTTCTGTAGAGTAGAAAAAAAGGAACTTCAGGAGACCAAAAAAAAAAAGAGGTAAAAAGGCAAGAAATATTGGTCAGTCGGTGGGTAGTAAGTTGTCATGTTATTTTGACTGCAACATAAAACATGGTTTAGTGCCTTAAAGGAACAGTAAGATAGGATAGGAGAAAGTAATTTGTGTGTATATAAATTCAAGGTTAGTTTACATAAAATTGAATTAAAAAGTTTACAATATTTATTTATGTGCTTTACTTTGTGGATGGACAGGATGGAAATGAAGGTATTGAAAATGGGAATATAAAAATTGGTTACTTAAAACATTAAGAAGTAAGATTTAAACACCCAATTATAAAATTTATTATGTCGATACTTAATTCCTTAAATCAGTGGTTGGCAATCTTTTATTTTTTGCGGCACACCTTGGTGGTAAGTCTCGACCGAAACCGCACACTACATACGGTTCATGGCATTTTCAAAAATTTTTGGTGGTACACGAATGTACCGCGGCACACAGGTTGTCCACCGCTGTCTTAAAACAATGTTGTCCAAATTGTGAGCTGCGAAGTTCTTTGAGAATGCCATGTAGTATGCGGTTTCAGTCATGGCCATGCCACAAAAAAGGTTTTGACAGCACTGTCTTAACCTTTCTTTGAATTTTGTACCTTTATTATCCTTTTTAAGGATATTTTCATGATTTTGTTGTTTGATCACTATTTATGAACATGCAACACCCAATTAAGTATAAAATAGGCTTAAGTCTATTTTGATTTGAACAACCTCTAATTTCAACATAGTATGTGAAAGTATGTTAAAGTGGTATTGTCGTACTTTTCGTAAGACATCGTGCTTTTTTAGAACAAGATAATTTCGAAAATGGTCGGTTGAAAACCTTACCATTCCTGGTCTGATAAGGAGATCGCTATCCTTCGGGCAATGTGTTTTAGACAGGCTTTTACTCTAATAGTCAATGTTTTTACATATCCCGTCAAAAAGCTCGGCCACAACGGTCTATTTAGCGATATCAGGAGATACAACGAGAAGCTGCCATTTGGTCAACTTAGGAGTCAGACTTCGGCTTCTGGTTAGATATCGAATTATGTGCTTTTCGGTGTAAAATGCCTTAAGAATAACCTGCAATCACCAGGCACGCTTATACTTCCGATAAATGATAAAATGAAATGTTATAAAGAATAAAAAGATCAAATCATTTTTAAGGTTATATTTTCAAAGTAAAAAGCTTAAAAATATCAAATTTCTCCCTAAAAAAATGACATATTTTCAATACACGTGATCCTAACCTTTAAATCAAGCTTTAATGTCACATAAAAGTATAAAATTAATCTGTTACTAACATGAAAAAATTTTTTCTTACTAAAGTGTAGTCATGACAAAAAAAATATTTCAATTTTCTTCATAGAGCTTCCATATTTAATAAAGTCTCAAAAATATTATCCAAAGTGTGGTTGTCTCGAAAACAACCGTTAATTTTTTTCAAAAAAATATTTTCGTTAATATTCAAATTTATTTTGGCCGTTAATTTTACTTTTCTTCGTAACGTAAAATTTTTATTTTAAAATAAGTTGATTTCGAAATGTTCGAATTTTTCGACAATCTAATGTCGAAAAACTCGAAATTGAGACGGCCACACTCTGATACTATCAAAAAAGTCTCTTTGAGTCTATTAAAAGCATCAACAAATTTAAGCCCTTTATGAGTATTCAAAAAAAATTTCATTGAAATTAAAAAAAAGAGCTTTAAAAGAGATCAACAGTTACTTTGAGTTAGACACAATAAAGTCGGAAATGGAGGAAGAAAAAAGTTTTTTTTTTGTAGCTCGTAAATAATTCCGATTCCTTTTTTTGTGCAGAATCATTCTTCTTCTTTTTGCCTCTTTTTATATATCAATGATAATAAATCTAAATAGAAATTTTTATGTAATAAAGAGAAAAAAATCTTCATAAAAATTGCTCTTTGTTGGGATCCTTTTGGTTCTCTTTTTTTATTCACGATGATGCACATTGAATTTTGATTTTATTTTCTGGGAAAGTTTATTTTAACGTGATCGGGTTGATGGTAAGGAGCAGAGTTGGTGAGCTTTTGATTGAGAAAATTGAGCAATTTTGACTGCAAACTGAGCAATATTAACTGTAAAACTGAGCAAATTTGATTAAGAAACTGAGCAATTTTAAATGAAACTGAACAATTTTGACTGCAAAAATGAGAAATGTTGAATAAAATTGAGCAATTTTAAATGCAACTCTGTGACTGCAAAACTGAGCAATTTTGATTAAGAAACTGAACAATTTTGAATAAAACTGAGCAGTTTTGAGTTAAACTGAGCAATTCTGACTGGAAAACTGAGCGATTTGGAACAAAAAATGAGCAATTTTGAAAAATATTGAGATATTTTGACTGCAAAATTGAACAATTTTGAACTAAACTGAGCAAATTTGACTAGGAAGCTGAGCAATTTTGACTAAGAAACTGAGCAATTGTGAATGAAATTGAGCAATTTTGACTGCAAGTTGAGCAACTTTGAGTTGAACTGAGCAATCTTGAATAAACGTAATCAATTTTGACAGCAATTTGAGCAATTTTGAGTTAAACTGAGCAATTTTGACTTAGAAACTGAACATTGTTGACTAATAAACTGAGCTATTTTGAATATAACTGGGCAACTTTGACTCCAAAACTGAGCAACTGTAAGCTAAACTAAGGAATTTTTTGGAGCAATTTTGTCAAAAACTGATCAATTTAGTGAGCAAAAAGCAACTATAAGTAACACTAAACAGTTTTCATCTCCAATTTTCACCAAAACAACACCACGAGATTCCCAACCTCCTAAACTGGTTGGCAATAATTCTTTCAAATTCTTTTACGATGCATATTGTATCCCTCAGCTTATGATTAAATGACTTTTTTATAGCAAAAATATTGGATCGCCATGAATAAAGGTGAAATAATTTTTTTATTCAGGTCAAAATTGCATATTTCTGTTTTTTTAAAAAATAATATAAAAAGTAACAAAAAAATATGAAATGAATATTAAAATTTCTTTTTTTATTCATATCCATTGAAGAGAAAAAGTATTTATACTTTGCTTCCGTATTACATTGTAGTCCCGCTAAGGGAACGAATGTTAACGCCGCAGTAGGGCGACATGAAAAAAAAAGTTTTTATTAATATGAAAAACCGAAAAAAAAATTGCAATTATATTTTTTTCATGATACAGAAAAGATATTAAATGAATAAATTTATTTAAATTATGAGAGAGGATGGAAGTAATTAAGGATTGGTAGATAGTGCGTAGATTTTGGAGGTAGCTTAACAGTTGGGTTAACCTACTTTTTTTCATAGCTCGAAGTCAAAATAAACTGAGAAATAAAGATCAGAACTGAGTAATAAAGATCAAAACTGAGCAGTAACTGTCAAAACTGAGCAATAAAGGTCAAAAACTGAGCAATAACATGCAAAACTGAGCAATAAAGGTCAAAAGATGAGCAATAAAGATCAAAAACTGGGCAATAACGATTAAAATTGAGCAACAAATGTTAAAAATGAGCAATAAAGATCGAAACTGAGCAATAAAGGTCAATAACTGAGCAATAACCATCTAAAGTGTGTAATAAAGGTCAAAACTGAGCAATTAAGGTCAACACTGAGCAAAAAAAAAAATCAAAACTAAGTAATAACGTTCAGAAATGAGCAATAAAGATCAAAATTGAGCAATAAAGGTCAAAATTGAACAATAAAGATCAAAACTGAGCAACAACGGTGACTTTGACAGAGTCCAGACAAGAATTCACGACAAAACGCAACATTAAGCTTCCCATCCAATCCCAAACAAAGCTATCATTCAAAAATTGCTGTGAGAATGAGATCGAAACAGAGATGGATGATAACATGAGAGATTCTTATGGTGAAAAAAAAAAATTATTACATTACAATTTTTATTTCGTCATTAATTTATTCATTTCAATGGTTTCAAGTTATTTTCATGCACTACATTATCATGATGATATAAAAAAATTTAAATTTATTTTATGTCGAACCTTGAACGTAAAAGTAATCATTTTTATTTTAATGGAGATCAGAGTTTGACTGACTGAATTGAGGAAGAGCCAAAAATAAAGTTATGGAATTTCTGGGAAATTTATTGTAAAAATTGTGAATTTTCCCAAACGCAATTCAGGAATTTTCCTATGAATGACTTGAGGAAAGTTTCAAATCGATGCTGTATTTCCCGAGAATTGCTGCGACATTGAGCTTTGCCGAGAATTTTATAAAAAACTTTATCAATTTTTATTTTTTTGCTTTGAGTTTCTTTTGTTTATGTTTTAATAAAATTTTTTTGTAACTTAATATAAATATTAATAAATAAATTTCATAGGAATTTAATCTTAACGCAACAAAATATTAAATTTCAAGCATGAGAATTTCGAGATATTGTGTGGGAATTTGGAAAAATTGTAGCAATTTATTTTGATTTGCTTGAATTTTTTTGTACCTTTTTTTCTGAAGAGATGAATTGTTCGTTTTGTTAGACAAGGTTTATTGTGTCATTGGCGAATCACAGAGTCTTAAATCTTGTATTTGCCTCTAAATTCGATAATTAATGATTTTAATTTCATTCATATTTCATTTGTCAACATGCATGAAGTTGGCTACGAATGAAAAATTCAACTCGGAAGTTCAATTAATTTGCTCAGTTTTGCCCAAAATTACTCAATTTTATAGAAATTTTTTAAATTTATTACAAAATTTGAATTCCAGTCATGAGCAAAATTTATGTAAAATTGAGCAATTTTGAGCAAAAGTAACCAAATTTGAGCAAAATTGAGGAATATTTAAGTAACACTGAGCAGTTTGGAATCTTAATTGTCAATTGGTCAACGCAATCGGCGAAAGCTCGCAAAGTGTCATCTGCCATTGGCTGCAAAAATAGGCAAATTTGTGTAAAATTGACTTATTTTGAGCAAAACTGAGCAATTTTTGTACAAAATCGAACAATGGTAAATAGCACTGAGAAAATTGGAATAGATTGGAATCAGTGGTCGCAATAGGCCAAAGCAATCGACAAGACACCTGATTGCAAACGATGGTTTGGATCATTTATAATTAAAAACGAGTAGTTCTAAACAAAACTGAGCAATTTAATTTCGTTTCTTAAATTTGAATGGCAAAAACCCGTTAATCAATCAATTTTTGATCACTGGATACAAAAACCATTAACTAAGAGAAGCCATGAATCACAGTTGATCAGTAAAGCTGGAGAAGTAAGTATGTAAGTAAGGGACAAAAATGCGCTTTAGTCACTCGGTAGAAACAAGTATATTTTTGAATTTTTTAATCAACTTACTTCAAAATTCTACAAAATAAAAATGAATCATCAATTAAAAGCCACCATAAACATCCATTCTCCAGCATAGAATCTCGTCTCTTATTTCACTACAAACTAATTTCATTATCCTTTATAAATATCCTACCAATTAATTTTAATTCCAATCTACATCCAAGAAAATTTCCATTTTTACTCAATGATCAGACTCTGATATCTGATCCAATGATTGATTATTAACTAGTATGAGTAATAAATTGCCTGTGTAAAAGATACAAAAAATAGGAAAATTTTCGTTCCATCCCTTTAAGGACTTAATTCCAAAATGCTGAAAAAATATTTTTTGTTAAGTCTTCTTAATATCATCATAATAGCATTCCTGCTTTGATTCCATAAACGGCCTTTGTCAAATCAATTGATTTTTTTTCTTCTCTCGTCGCTTTTCTCGTTTAAAGCCATAAAAATGGAAGTTATTTATTACATAACTTATGAATAAATCCTTACAAAATACTCCTTCCGCATCCATTCAATGTAGCTTTTTTTATTGTTGGACAGTTTTATCGGTATTTGCTGCTTTACCAATCTTCTTTAGCTGGATTTTCGATTGAGTTGAGGAAGATTTCCTTGTCAGTTTGTAATTGGAGAATCAATACGACCTGTAAAATTGGTATGGCGGATATTTCTCATCATTGATGCATTTTTAGCATTCCAAATCAAAATCCGATTAATCGAGTTGTTTTTCCCTTGACTAAACATATGCTGATATGTGGATAGGAGCCGTTATTTAATAATTGAACGGTTCAATATTGGCAGAACATTTATAAGATGAAGTTCAAGTCAGCTTACAAGAATGTTGAAATAGAAAGGAATGTACTAAGAATTGGGGAATTGGGAAATGCCAAGATATAGCCAGAACAAGCTATTTTCAGACGCAATCAGGAATATATTATTGATCACAATTGCTCTTTAGATGTTGAGCAAAGACCGTAAAGTGTTATTAGACATCCCTTTTTTTTGCCTAAGCTTTACGTAATTTTCGAACGTTCCTTAAGTCAGTAAATTAAATACAAGTCTGAATACGTTAAAGGAGTTGTCATTGTTAATAAAAATCTTGTATAAGGTCAGTCTGATTCTGACTATGAACTAGATTTCGGTTTCACTGAATAAGACTCATGGTTAGAATCATGTCGACCTAGATACACGGTGAAACACGGTTATTTGCTAGGTCGGCATGAGTCTGACCATGAATGAAGTTTGGTGAAAACCAAACCCAGTTCTGTGTCAGAGACAGAATGATCTGGAGTCAGTATTTCCATCTTTTTCACGTCGTGCACAGTCTAAAGTTGGTATTTTAAATCTAAGAGTTGTAACTAGAAACACTGCTTTGTAGATGAAGGCCATGTGGATCGAGCATTTAGATGACGAGCACCTCCTTATTATCATCATAATATGCGTAAAATATGCGTTTAACATTCTTATCTAACTTACTTACCCCAGACTTTCCAACTTCTAAATTCTCTTCCCTTTTCTCAACATAATAAACCAAAGAAATTCTCTTATTTTTTGGGTTTCAGCATCAGCGACGAAAGACGAAGGACCTCATTTTCTTTCCTTTTCATTCATCTTCAATCTCTCCATCTCACCCCTCAATTGAAGGACTCCTCCTCAGTATGAAATATTCATACGACAACACACTGAATTTTCATGCCTGAAATCAATTTTCATAAATATTATTAACAAGCTTAAGGACTCACGGAGTTGTATCGAATGTTTGTTTGGAATAAAAAAAAAATGATGAAAAGAGCAGGAAAATGTAAGATGATTTAGGCAAAAGAAGCATTGTCGTTAGCAGTGCGTTACACCTACATCATTATGCAAAAATATGGAAAGGTAAAAAGAGCAGCAAACAAAATTCACAAATTTTACATCTTTTAACTGATTATTTTCTTTTAAAACATCTCCTACAACTTGTTTTTTTCCTCGTTCGTCTTGTTACCATGCACGAGAAATAAAAAGGAAGACTCAAAACATGAAAGAGGCTTTTCTCGTAAAGCAAATCAACAAGATCGTATTATAATTTGGCTTCAAGCCTTCCAACCATGCTACCTTAAGGTTTTACTTTGTGAAATTGGACTTGCCATGTTGTTATGTTTTTAAAGGAATGCTGTTGATGCTTTTGGAAAGTGGAAATGATGGATCATGTCAACAATGTAGCTTTTGATCATTTTTTTGTTTACAAGGAAATTGATCAAAGGCAGCTTAAATAACAAACGTGCTTATGAATTGATTATAATTAGGCAAGGATTGAGGAACATTGAGTTGAAGTTGTGAAATGATTTGGTACTTACAGTAGATTAATCTCAATTTTGTTGCATCATCTACTTCAATTTTATGAAAATATTTCGAAATTTATAAGACTTGCCCACGATCCTGTCTAAGATTCTTTCAGTTGAAAATCCGAACTCCTATGTTGGCGTCGTTATTGAACAGTAATACAATGTATTTGTGAATTAAAACAATTTCTTCAAATTTTTGACTTCAATAAGAGATTATTCTGGCTGATGAAAGATGCAAAGTATGTGTTGGCGTCGCAATTTTCAGATGCTAAAGCTTTAATCCACTAAATTTATTTACAAACTATGAAAAATCACTAATGAATTTAAATTTAATTTTCAAAATAAATGTTTCCAGTTAGTACTAAACTTTAGAACATTCCGTTTGAAAAATTTACAACCGTTAAAATTTTGAATTTCAAAAAAACGGTAATTCAGTGATAAGGTTTCCAAGCTCGGAATCTGTTTGGAGCTTTTAAAAGCTTAATAAACTTAAATTCAAACTTAGTTGCTATAAAATATTATTTAAAATTTCATGTCATTTCATGATTCAGCATCAAAAAGAATCTCAAAAGCTTCCAAAAGCCCTCCATCAAGCTTTTAAATTTTCTCTCCAAATCCATTGCCAACCTCATTATCCAAAGTCATGAAAGAGAGTCACACAACAATAAATTCCATATCGATCGTATCGAAAAATTCATTTTAGTCAACAAAAGCAGCATATTCAAAGTTATTTACTTGTCATATTTTCTCTTACTTATGCGGAAGGGCTTAAAGAGACTTTCAAGTTTAAGGTGGATATCACCATACAGAAGAAAAAAAAAAACATTTCTAAATATACTCACACATATATTTCATTTGTGACACGAAAAAAGGGTTATAACAAAATGAGAAAAAAGGAATCAGAGCATTAGCTTTATGCGCAAACATGCGTTCATGAAGATCCTTCTTCATTTGAAAATTTCAATTTTTTTTTTCGTTGTTGCTATTTTTTTGGGGATGAGCCCGAGCAGCATAATGAGGTTAATCGTATTTTTGATCTTCTTGTACGCTATGTGACAGCCAAATGACAGCCACTTGAACGCCAAGTGAAAGCCACTTGAACGTTACACGAAAGCAACTAAAACGCTACATGAAAGCAACTTGGACACTATATGACAGTCACATGGACGCCACATATTAGGCCACTTACACGCAACACGGCAAGACATTTAGACGCCATATGACAGCCACTTGGAATCTACATGGACGCCACATTACAACCATGTTGACGTCACATATCAGACACGTTGACCTCACATGATAGCCACATTTACATCACATGGCAGCAACGTTGAAACCACAATGCACTCACGTTGACTCCACATGGATGCCATATTGTAGTCACCAAGTGACGGTCCATGATTAATTCGTACCGATCAGAACAACGACATAGTGATGCCCTAGCAAACACTGTGCACTGCTCGGGGTAAAATAAGAAGACGGGGGAAATAGAAACAAAATTTTTCCGCGTTTCTTCACACAAAAATCCTCTTTTTTTTTTGGTACAAGTAGATTTTCATTTTTACACACTTTCATTCACTCATGAGGAAGAGGAAGAGAAGCAAAAAAAAAAATAATTTAAAGAAAAAAAAAATGAATCCTTGATGGGATTAATCTTATGTAGACAGCGACAACAGCACGAGAGCTCAGTGTGTGGCAGCTTTTTTTTGATTTAATAAAAGAAAGTGAAAACAGTGAGGAAGAAAGTTTAAATGTCATATGAGAGATGCAGGAGATTCTTTTTTGAAGAAGGAAGGATATAGAAGTTGTTTTTTTGTTACTTTGTGAGGTGTTGGATTATAAAATTGAAGACTTATATGAATGAGCGTTTTTTTGACTGAGACTTATGATGGAAATTAATCAGCATGGATTTAAATTTGGAAATTTCTTATGTCGGCAATGTCAAATATTCTTAAAAATCGATGAGTTCACGATAAATTTGTTGCTATCTTCGTGAACCAAATCTTCAATACTATGTCAATATTTGGTCAACATTAAGTACTTTCTCTTTGTCACTTTCGGGTCCTCTTGAGTCCTCTCGGGTCTTTTCGGATCCTCTCGGGTCCTCTCGGGTCTTATCGGGTCCTCTCGGGTCCTCTCGGGTCCTCTATGGTACTTTCGGGTACTCTCGGGTTCTTTCGGATCCTCTCAGATCTTTTAGGGTTCTTCCGGGTTTTTTCGGGTCCTTTTGGGTACTCTCGGGTGCTTTCGGCTCGTTTCGGTTCCTTTCAGACCCTCTCGAATCTTTTAGGGTCCTTTCGGGTTCATTCAGATCATTTCGGGCGCTTTCGGTCCCTTTCGGATCCTCTCGGATCCTTTAGGGTCCTCTCGGGTCCTTTCGGATACTTTCGGGTCCGTTCGGGTCCGTTCGGGTCGTTTCGGCCAGAGTTATATAGCCTCGAAATGGACTAACGATCACACTTTTGTCACTTTTGTCGAGTTATTTCCAGGTAAAAAATACCTAATAAAATTCAAAATTTAAGCCTGATTTAAGTCTTTTTCAAGCTAATTATTTCAGTCTGTTGTCATAAACTAACAGAAATCCGCTTTTAAACTACACAACAGTCTTATTAATCACAAATCATTTAAACCTATATAAATCTTATTAAAATTTTCTCAAAAATTCCTTCGAAAAACTTTTCTTTTCAACCCACAAAAAGACATTCGCAACAAATTCCGTCTCATCAATATACACAGTAATGCTCAACATCTAAAAATAGTGATAACGAAACTCAAAGCTTTGAGAGAAAAAAAAATCGCGTGAATTGAACGTAATATTACCGAAGAGAATAAACGATACGATGATTATAATAAATCCTGTAAAAGACTTTCATTTACTGAATTCTGTCACACAGCGCTTTGTGCTTCGCATTCATTACAAATGGATTTTTCTTCGTTTTTTTTTGCGTGTTTCTGCTATTTTTTTTGGTTGGTTGTTGTTGTTGCCAAAGCCATTGGATGAAATTGTATTGCTGATTATTTTCTATTTGATGAAATTACACAAGTATATCCTTATATTGAAAGTGATAAACATTCTCGGATGTTATATGTGCTCAAATTTATATTAAGCCCGAACGGCACAATTTATTCGACAGGGCATCGCTATACATTCTGGGCAAAGAGGATTCTGTCGTGAACTTGCTCACTGTATTCCGTGTGCGGTTTCTGTCGAGACTCACTACCAAGACGTGCTACGCAAAATAAAAGGTTGCCCACTTTTATCTTAAGTATACTAGATTTGTATGCTTGTGAGATGCGGTGAAATGGTATCAGTGCCCTAAATGGTAGAGCGTTGGTCTGACGTGCCGATGATCCTGGGTTCAATCCCAGGTAATGTCTAATTTTCGAAGCTCCTTTTCGATTTTTCCTTTCTAGTTTCGAAACTCGGTTTCTTTGTTGGGTGCAGTTTTGAGGTTTTTGCCACATAATATGTCTCCACTGCTAGGTATACAAGGATATACTACTAGTTGATGGTTTTCCTTTACGTAATTGCTCACACCAATTGCAACTGGATCCATTGCAGGATACATCAGGTCTTATGACGTACTCGTGTCTTTGCAATGTGCAGAGCTTGCAAGTGGTTCGGATCCCACTAGAAACTGTAGATCTATATATATAATGACTGAAGGGCCCAGCCTTATGAGCTGGAGGCACTGCGATTTTAAATCTGTTGTACCATACCCATTAGACCTAGAAGTAGGTCTATAAGATGTGATACAACAGATTGTTGATTAAAGTGCCTCCAGCTCATAAGGCTACATAAGGCCCTTCAAGCATTAAATTATTAAATATGCTCTAGTAAGTTTCTCTCAACTTATCCTGGTCAACAGAACACGCTCTTTGCTTACAAGAGTATATCACTATATTGACAGTAAGACTCGAAATATACCTGACAGTACCTGATTTCTAGAGCTGGAAATCGACTCGGATTTTGTATGAAAAATTCTAATTGAGTAAGGGTGACGCAGTAGTGAGAAGTCGACATCGAGCTTTGCTAATTTCCATCATGTTAGTGGCAAAAAATGCAATTCACCGCACTGTGTCGCTCGGGGTTAGAAGGTAATATGTCGTCCCACATAAAACATCTATCAAAATGGACCGTATGTCGATGGCTTACAAAACTAATTCAGTATGTTTTCATTAAATATAAATATATCGTATTTACTTGTGATGAGCATCAATTTATTTGATCGATGTGTTGATTGATTTAACTGTATATAGCTAAATGTAGTGCCTTGATATAAGCCTGCGGGGGAGATGGAAATATAAATACACAACAACATTAGTCGATAATATATTGTATAATGGTTAATCAAATACAGCATATGCTGCATATTTACCTTCACTTTCCGACACTCGTACGTAATTTTTTATCAAATTTATTCAATTGTGAGGAAATTTTCTTTATTTTTCTTCAATGCCTGCTGCGATGTGCATTTTATTATGACAAATCATTTTGGACCAAACATTAGATTTATCCTTGATTAACTGACAAATTAGATTCAATTTATTTAGTTCCTCTAATTTTCTTCTAATCGCAATTCAATAAACTCTAAATCTGTACGAAAATAGCAAAAGATTTAGAAGAATTGATTGATATTGGATATAAAATGAAGCATTTTTCAAAATAATATATATTTTATTAGATTTATTTTATTTGTGGATTGGATGTTGATTTGAAATGTACAGTTTGGGCAGGTTGTCCTGCATTTAGTGTTGCTTCAGGCCTGCAGCATTGGACGACCTATAAGATACAGACAACTATTGAAGACATTGCATCTAAAATTCTGGCATGCGGTTTTGGTTGGACCTTACTCTAATAGACCATAAATCAACATGATCTCGTATGTGGCTTCATTAAGGTATTTTCAATGGAACGGTTGCCTGCAACTGTCTTAGACTAGCCTTTTACCAATTTTTTCGATTCCAACTCCAATTTTGAAGATTTCCTGGCAGCACAATATGGCGTTCTGCATTTATAACCGCTAAAAAGAGTTCCAATAAGCTGCCATGGTGCCGTTTTCGTCTTATCGTTGATAAAGTGACGTAGCGATGCCCTTTTGAACTCAGTGAGCTGTTCAGGTTTGGTATGACATTTCGTATGCAACACCACACCCGTCAACCTTCCATCCCCTTCCTCTCCCCTCAAAAAATCCTTCCAAACAGTCTAGTACAGTCAAACTTTCAAAACAAAACCAAATTTTCTTCCTACAAAACCCAAATACCTTTCATACTTCCACCCAACAATTCAGCAACAGACGCACGCTTCACAAATGAAAAGAAATCAGATAGATAGAGGAAGAATTCGACATGAATAAAAAAAAGGAGAAATACAATAACACTATAATTTCCAATTTGTAGATGTTTGTACAATAAATACTAAAGTTGTTGCTTAAATATCAGCATGTATCAGGTTATGAATCGATCAAGATAAAATAAATATGAAAAAAATTCTTGGGAAATGAATCGGAACTAAATATTATTGTAGGCAGGAATTGAGGAATAAATGGCTTTGGAAGGGTTAGTTTGGATCAGGGGTGGGGAACCTGTGTGCTGCGTCACAATAGTGTTTGTCACGAACCATATGTCGTGTGCGGTTTCAGTTGAGGCTTACCATCAATGTGGACCTCGCAGTTAAAAAGGTTGTCCACCCCTGGCTAACATATTTGTGTGCTAAAAAATAGCAGGAACGTCAGATCCAACCTCAACTACGACTATTTCACTGTTAACCCAAACCCGAGGAATTTCTAATACCAATTAATACAAATTAGTAACCATCCACGACAGAAACACAACATACAGCACAACCTTGAACTTCCAATTCCCCAAAAAAAAAAAACCTTGTTGATGCTCAACAATTTTCCATCAATTTTCATCTCATCTATCCAAATAAATCTATATATGCTAACTGACATTGTATCAACTTTCGAATCATCAATTCATATCAACATATGATCGTGATTTTAAGCTCAAATGCAAACATACATGTACAATAGATTCATATATACGATACAGTTTCATCAAATCATAAACTTTGAACTTATCACATATCAATTTTTCCGATAATTAAGTTATTGTATTTAACATGCAAAAGACGATGGTAGATATATATTCCCGAGCAATACAAGACTGTTGTAATGGGGTTGACCGATTATTAGATAACGCTTTTAGAGCAGTAGGGGTTTACGCTTTGGATGGGCAACCTTTTATTTTTCGCGGCACATCTTGGTAGTTAGTCTAGACCAAAAACCTAACATAGGGTTCATGGCATCAAAATGACACACAGGTTGCACATCACTGTCTTAAACGATTTTGTTACGGAAGAGTCCCACATCCCACATGCTACAGAACGGTTGAGGGTTCGTTTAGTCAATGATTTTGAAAAAGCCAGTCCTCTACACTCAGTAGAGCTGCAGTTAATAGTGGGGAATCAGAAGCACTCCTTCGATGGTATTACTGGCTGTAGCCAACAAAGGAAGGCACGTTTTCACTGCATATGATTTGAAAAAGGATAAATAAATGATTTCTCCTGTCGAGACTCGAACCTACGATCGTAGAGTCGGTTTTTCAATAATTATGTACCAAAGTACTAAACCATTCCGCCACAGAGCCACTTTGATACACTTATTAAGGATCATAAAAATTGGAGCTTATAAAACCAGAGCAACTAGTATATGCCTTAGAGCAATGAAAGACAACCTGTGTGGTCCGTAACACTAGGTGCGTGGAGCCAATTTTTTGCAAACTTCTTGAACCTTATGCCGTGCGCGATTTCGTTAGAGGCTTAGCACTAAGGAGTCTTGCGAACAATTAAAGGTTGGCCACATCTGCATCAGAGCTAGAATAGAACGGCTCCCCAAACATGAATTCACAACATCACCATCATAATGTGTTACTCGGCTTAACAATACTCATATCGATTGATTTTTCAGGGGTAGATAGGGTGGTATAAATGTCATGTTGAAAGGAATGTTGGACAAAAAGATTTTTAGATTTATATTGCAAATGAAATGTTTGATTTTACAGGATTGAAGTTTTTTTTCCTGAATATTTAGGAAATTTTCATATTTTAGATCAAATTTTGTATAAATTGGTTTTTTGGTTCTGGATATAAAATCACACAAAAGTATTTTTCCATTTCAACTGATATCCAATTAAAATGATTTGAATCAAATAGAATAAAATGCTGTGCCTTTTCAATGCATTCCTTAAATCACATGAAATGAAAAATTTTTCAAATCGCAGCCCTTTGGCCGATTTCAACAAGAAACTCAAATGAGTAGACATATCCATTATAGGTAATATGACAAAAAATGATTATTAATTCAAATCGAGTAAAGGAACGACAAAAATTCATGAAACATTTTATTAGTATGAATGATTGTTATTGACTTTTGATTGAATAGATATTTAAGCGATATCTTTACAGTCGATATACAAGTTAAATAAATCATGATTTATTATCAGTGCTTCATAAACGAAAAAGAATTACTTGAGCTATTCATTTTATTACTTTTATTATTCTTGTGTGCCACTTTTTTTTTATTTGGGGAGGTTTTTGTATTTTTAGTCAATCGATTTGTGACATTGGAAATGATATTTAGAGGAAGTGAAGTTTGTTGTGATACCCCACCTTATGGAAAATAATTCTTAGTTTGATGGGTTCTAAAAGGTTACTTCTGTTTAGATTGAAATTATTGTGTCAATGGTTAAATTACTATTTTGTTTGAGTTACTTGATACTTTTGAATAATCAATAGTTTTAATGTTGGATATGATTTAGCTTACCGCGCAGCGAGCGAAACATTTAAAATTCACTATGCAACTATTGCGTAATTCATGAAATTTCCTACGCAACAGTTGCGTGATCGCAAAAACTGTTCACAGTGCAACTGTTTTAAATCGTGTAAAAGTATTCTTTACGCAACAGTTGTGCATCATATAGAATCATTCTTCGTGCAACAGTTGTCTGTACTACGAATTTATTCTCAGTGCAACTGTCGTACATCATACACAATTTTCTTAATGCAACTGTTGCACACAATATAAAATTGTTGTCTGCGCAACTGTTATGTGATATACAAAACTATTCTGGGCACAACTGCCGTACATCTAACAAAGTTCTTCTTAGTGCAACTCTTGAACAAAATTTGAAATTAATTTATGCGCAACTGTTGTGTGAACTACGAAATTATTCCAGGCTCAACTGTTGTATATCAAACAAAACTCTTCTTAGTTCACAACATTTCTTAGTACCTCATTCAACAAATGTCTTCTTGATGCAACTGAGTTTTAAAAAAAATTCAATTATTCTCTTCACAACTGTTACGTGTATTTTAAAAATCATTCTCTGCACAATGGTTGTATGGATTCTAAGCGCAGATGCTACGCACATTCTTAGCGCAACTGTTACGCGCATTTTCAGCCCGACTGTTGCATTTCATATAAAATGATCCCAAGTACAACGATTGCACTCAATAAAACATTTTTTCTTTGCAACTGTTGCATGAACTGTGATAATCATGCGCATAGAGCGCAACAGTTGCGCGCCTTATAAAATTGTTCTTTACGTATTTGTTGCGAACTTTATGAAACTTTCTTCCTCTTCAACATGTTAATTAAAGAATTACACACGATTTCAAAATCTATACAATTCAGCACATGTCACAACCACAAACACAATCTAACCTTAATGCCTTCAAAACTGCTCAAAAATTCCTAATAATTAAAAACTTTATGTCAATATGAATGTGAATATGGTCATTGAAAACAAAAAGTAGCTTTGTCATGAGCCCTAATGAAAAGTCTCTCGTTGATATTAAGCAGTCAAAGATAAATATTGACGGACTTTGTACTAAATATTTAAATCGACAATATTTGCGTGCGGGGCAGAAAAACGAAGAGGAAATCAATGTTTTTGTGCTTTTATACCTTTATAATACAGACTATATATTGGAATGTTGACTGAAACTTTGAATGATTTTTTCCTTATTTGATTTATAGTCCGCACGACTTGCGGGCTTTATGAAAATTATTGTTATTAGTCTTTTAAACGTAAATACGAATCAATGACAATGTAGTGATGTTGGATATCAAATTTCTGATTATTGGACCTAAAGCTAGTCTACAATTTAGAATTTCGATTCCGTACTTCAAATAGTACTTGAAATTCAATATTTATGGTAATATGGCAGAACAGTTTATCAATCATATGTATGGAAAAATTATATATATATATTTTCAAAACACTTCAGCTTCATATTCATGCACATATTGAGCCTTACTCATACATCCATGAAAATTATTGAGATTTTCTGACAACAAATAACTAAGTATGATTGATGCTTGTTGTTAGATGAACAAAAAAAATTTCAAGATCGAGTTTTAGGATTTTTTTTTGATGAAAATCAATGCATCTCATTGGAATTTGTTTTCCATATGGACGTAACTTTAGAGCTGTTGCGATGGAAGCTAAAATTGTATGTAAGAATGGATTTATTTATGGAAATTTGAATTGGATTTCTGGGTTTGCTGGAAAATTTAATTTGTAGTTTTATATTATTTAACCATTTAAATTGTTCCTCAATAGGCAACGAGTATGCTTCATCTTCCATAGAAGTCGCATGAAGGTGGCTCATTCGCTGGCTTCCACTTGTCAATGTCCAATATCAAATGCAATCCTATCTCTATTGACAGTTTCTTTTCAAGCCTTCCAAAGAAAATGAAAGCTTTCCACTTGTTAGAGAAAGCTGTTTGCCTGCTAGGGGTTATTAATGATTGAACCATACGCGAGTAGAGCCCTCATCTGTTAGTTATGATCCCGAAGCGTACAAGTCGGTTAACCAGACCGGCGTAACTCTGAATTGTGGTCGGATTTGGCAAAAATCCGGCGTGATTCTTGCATGATTCTGAATTCGGTTAAAATATGACGTGACTCTGACATGGAACTCAACATGATGCATTTCCTACATCTTCCGGAGACACCAAGTCAGCCTGGCTTCAGGTTCTTGATCAATTTACCGATTTGTGCTGCTCGGAAACGTTCTTTGTCTAATCGACACTTGAATTTTTTCTAAATTTGCGACAATAATTTTGATATATTTCAAAACTCACAAAACATGCTATAGACAAGCTCTAAAATGTCTCCTCAAAATACATCAAAATATCTAAATGATATTAATTTCAATTTAACGATCTCATGCTGTAAACTTTTTGGAACAAATAAAAAGAAATACTTGAAAAATCATTAACCCGTTTTTCATCATTCTTCATTCTCATTTCCTTATAAATTTTTCTTTTTATATTAAAGCCACATTCATCACACGAAAATCCTTTTGTACGCTTAGCTTGGAGAGGAAATATCAAGTCAAGACTTTTGAACGTTTTAGAATGCTAATCCACATGATAAATGTCTATTAAGCCATTTTTTTTCTGTTCGCGAAACTTAGTGAAATTTTTATTTTGTATTTTTTATGCGCTTGGTAAGGAGATGAAGGATGGAGGGGAGTCAGGCAGGGACAAAATTGGATCATAAAGTAGTTTTTGGAATAAAATATGAATTATTGCTTTCCCGAGTGATTCAGTGCAGTGAATTACTTAAAATTGATCAGAATCAGCATTCAATGTGATGTCAGAGCAACACTGTGACTTAACGTCAAGAAGACGACTTAACAGTTGCGTAGCAGTGACTTAGCAAACATAGTATGTTGTTTTGGTATACTACAAAGTGAAAATACAGTCAAGCAACATAATGTAGTCTAGTGGTGGGCAGTCTTCTGATAAGAAAGTGATAGGCCTTGACTAAGCCTCGACCAAGCCTGGATCAAGCCTCGACAGATATCACACATGACATACGCTTTATGGCATTTTCAAACAATGTTGGTGCCACACTAGTGTGTCGCTACACACAGGTTGCCTACTGCTGATGTAGTCAAAAGGGCGATGCTACGTAGTGCTTTGACGACAAGGCGTGGTTCACCACATTGTGCCACCCGGGTATGTTACTTCCATATCATGTAAAATTCCGGATGTTTAGGTTCCAAAATCAAACCAATTTTATTTTTTCGACTCTAAATTTGAAATAAAAATCCAGAATTCTTCCTCAATTTCTCCTGCATACATCCCTGCTTCCCACACCCCCACATTGTGTGCCTCCTCCAGGGTTTCAATTCAAACTTTTTTTTTTCTCTCCTTTCTGTGCATAAAGATCTACATAATATTTTTTCATGGCATAAAGAAACGACAAGAGATTCAAAAAGATTACAGCTATTTCCATGGCTTTTTTTTCGAGATAAACTTAAATGAAAATAAGGAACGAGGAAGAAGAAACTTTTTTTTTTCATTTCTTCTCTGTCTGCTGCTCTCTTTTTTCCACATGATTTATAGATCTTGCTTAAGAAATACAATAAAATTTTTACCAAAAATGTAACCATAAATTTTTTTTTGTTCTGCTGCTGCTGCTTCTCTCACTGTGTGCTTTGCTTCTTCATTTTACAATTTTTTTTATAGACTCAAAAATATTATTCAAATAAATTTTTTGCGATTTTTTATTTCTTATGATATTTCAGCACGCTCAATGGAAGCTTCTTATTCCGTATTTTGGAAAGAAAGAAGGTATTATGAGGAGTTGAAGTCGGAGGTTTGGAATCTGATCATTTTTCTAAGGCGCATCAACTGCGATAAGTCTAGACAGGCGATACTTGGTACCGAATGTGACTTTCACTTGGTACCAGACATGACGACGACTTGGTACCGAACGTGTGACTCTGACTTGGTGCCAGATGTGACTCTGACTTGGTACCGAATGTGACTCTGACTTGATATCGAATGTGACTCTGACTTGGTGCTGAATGTGACTCTGACTTGGTACCGAATGTGACTCTGACTTGGTATCGAATGTGACTCTGATTTGGTACCGAATGTGACTCTGACCTGATACTTGATCCGGTTTAAATCCTTGATTTTCAATTTTCTCATTTTTCTTCCCAAAATGCATCAAAATTCTTCAAACCAATTTAAAAACTGCACAAAAATCGGGAAAAAAAAGTTTCCCACAATTCACAAAATAAGGCAAAAGAAGGATTTCAAAGTTGCCGAAAAGAGAAAAAGTAAGCGAATAAGAAGATTTGGAAAAGGTGTTATTTAATATTATCTCCATGCATTATAATTCATAATATCCCGCAAATCTTTTTCGTTTCACTTTTTTACGTACGATTCCATGATTTAGATATGATATATGTTTTAAGAACTATAAAACAGCCATTAATCTTAATGGAGATGAAAACTTAGATTAAAAAGTGATTCTTGGTAAGATTTTTAACGATTTTTCAGTATTTAAATGCTTTAACGGACAAATACATTTTGAAATTGTCGAGTTCTAAAAAATTTAGTACAAAATTCATTAAAAGTAAACATTGAAAGACAAAAATTAGTGAATTTTAATTAAAATTGAGTTGATATGGGTTTTTACCGGAATATTTAAGTAAAAAGTGATTTATTATAGTATCCAGCATGTATTAAATAGAACTGAAGTCAATAGAAGTTTATTTTTAGCTTGTAAGTATATTAAATAATAAATTTCAAAGCACAAATTTATCTCAATTTATTGATATTGCAAAATTGTCAACGGAATTAACCTTAAGTGACTTGATGAACGTTGAAAATAGCTCAACACTCATCCTTAAACTTTTGAACGTTGAAAATAGCTCAACACTCATCCTTAAAGAACAAGAAATATCTGAAATTCCACAGAATAAAACATCCCCAACTTTAATTCCAAATTTAACTCACCTTGATTAGATAAAAACATCAGAATCACGTAATTTTTGACATTTCCTTAATTTTTTTCCTTCCCCTAGATGATTACAAATATAAAAAAAAGTCAATCCCTCAATTCCTAACTCAATCGCAAAAGCATTTCCTCCTTATTTATTATTTTTCATCTTCCCCACTCCAGAATCTGTCTGTCTGTCGTATAAATATTATACAATGAATGTTCAATTTAATAGAATAGTCTTTATGCTATGCGTCATGTCATGTAGTAACCTTTTATCCAGCAATAAAGAATAAAAAAAAAAATTGGATGTTTGGAGTTGGAGGGACAAAGCAATAAATATAAAATGGATAACACATCGATCATCTTCAATGCTTATTTCTCTCAAATTGTCAGTCAAAGAATTTGTTAGAATAAATTTTTGTGACTTCTATTCAATTTCTTGGAAGCAGCACGTTGAAACAGGAAACGAACGTACCCAATCGACACAAATTATTCATGGTAGTCAAGTGGCTGCCACGTGGTGTCCAAGTGTCAATTTTTATATCAGTTAATATGAGCCTTGTGACCGTCATCTGACTGTTATGAGAACCATGAGTCATGTGACCGTCATCTGACTGCCATGCGAATCTTGTGCCGGTCGGGTAGCTTGTAGTCTTCTGGAAGAATCTGAGCCACATTTCCAATTTGCAATAGTTATGTACCGAAGTACTCAACCATTCCGTTACCGAGCCACTTCGACTTTGTCGCTCCAACGAGTCAACAAAAATGGAAACTTTAAATCTAATTTTGGTTTAAATAGTTGATTGTTTAGTCTATGATGTCACGACTGTTTGATTAATGTTATTAAATTATGGAAGACAAAACAAAATTAATTTTCATCATGAACCGAGAATTTATTTTGAAGAAATGAAAAAAGTTAAGTTTAGGATTTTAAAAGAATAAACAAAATGGAAATTGTATCGATTGATGTGGGAAGTATAAATCTTAAACTCGTGAATTTTTTTTTTATGAATTTTTGATTTTTATACGAACGTCTGTCATTGCTGTGGTACAAATTTAAGGTATCTTTAGACTAATCTATAAAAAAATCCACTAAAAACCTTAAATATACCCAAACAGCACATAATGATCGCTAGTGTATCGCTACGTCGCTATGCTAAAAACAAGAAACAAAGTTGTTCAAGCAGCAAATCAGCAGAAATGGCGTAGAAGTTAGAGCATCGATTTATCGACTCTTACGATCCGAGTTCGACTCCAGTGAAAGTCTAGTTCTGAAGACGCTATAACGGCTTACTTTGATCCATTTTTACGACCAAAACCTGCGATTTGCCGCATTGTATCGCTCGGAATGAAGAAAAAATAGCTGAAATTCATCAAAAAATAATGAAAATCCTTTGATTTTCTGAAAAACAAAGAACTTTAACTACAATATCTGAATCCATAAGTGCAATCGAATCAATTCAATTCCAAAATTCACACAAAAAAGGATATTTCAAATGAAAATTAAATTCCTTATTCAATTAAGCAAAATTAAATTCCACATTTTCAATAATATTCAATTAGAGAAGTGCATCTCATGCATAATTACATCTAATTAAGCAATGAGTTGAACTTTTGGATGCTGTAAATTGATTACTAATTGACATGAAGATTTGAAATTATTTAGATATGTCATTTAAAATGTAATAGTAATGTTGCTGAGCATGATGATTTATGATTTCTGCAGATTTTGTGTGTTTTTGATGGAGATGAGTATGTGGAAAGGGGGTTAGTGGGGTAAATTATATGAATAATATGAATTGTTGCCATAACAAGCACAAAATGTCTTTCCAGAACCATCAATGCCGACCAAAAAAGATGGAAAAATATTTACCAGAATAGGAAGTGATTCAAAGACTTGTAAATGACAACAAAATTGATTCGACTTTATATGCAAAAAATACTTTTTCTGATGATTCTGCTTAAATTATTTAAATTACATTGAAATGTCAATGCTCGTACATGTGTTGTGTCTCAAAAATAACATGAGCAACTCATATTACCTCACCCACACCCCCATGAACATATCTACTAAATTGATGACGATAAAAGGGATGATGAAGATGAAGCAAAAATTGAGAAATGAAAGAGAAATTCAGTTATGTCAATGTTTCTCGTTAAGAACATCCGGAAATTTTCCAATTTTCATCAAAAAATCATTCAATAAAGCCTATCGCATGACAAATCAAACACTCCTTCATGATTGTTATCATGAGATTAAGAAGAAGAAATGAAAAAAGGAGAGAAATGTGTTCCCTCCTTGTGCGTGTATCATATACAGTCATACATGAAGGTTTTGTGTACGTTTGTAATAAGAAAAGGCGCTGAGAAAGTTGGAGGTTTTGTGAGGTTTGAGGGAATTTTTGAGAACGCAGTTATAAATTTGCTCAACTTTGCTCAGTTTTGGTTCAATTTTGTTCAATTTGCTCAGTTTTCGTTCGATTTGCTCAGTTTTTGATCAATTTTGCTCAGTTTTTCTTCAATTTTGCTAAATTTTTGTTCAACTTTGCTCAGGTTTTGTTCAACTCTGCTCAAATTTTATTCAATTTTTCTCAGTTTTGTTCAATTGTGCTCACTTTTTGTTCAATTGTGCTCACTTTTTGATCAATTTTTGTTCAACTTTGCTCAGTTTTTGATCAACTTTGCTCAGTTTTTGATCAACTTTGCTCAATTTTTGTTCAACTTTGCTCAGTTTTTGATCAACTTTGCTCAGTTTTTGATCAACTTTGCTCAATTTTTGTTCAACTTTGCTCAGTTTTATTCAAATTTGCTCAGTTTTCGTTCAATTTTGTTCAGTTTATGTTCAGTATTGCTAAATTCTTGTCTAACTCCGCTAGATTACTACAAAAACATTTAAAATTCTCAACAGCCAGTCAAAAATACGCCTGTAATTCCACTTAAAAACAAATTCATCTTTCCACAAATAATTCAAATCAAAAATTTCAAAAAAGCACAGAAAAACATAGCAAAAAGTATAAAAAGAACCGACAAACGAAATGGAATGAGTGCAAAAAAAAAGTTTACACAAAAAATATTTGAACAGAACAGTTTCCTTCAAATTAACACACTTCAGTAAATAATCGAAAAATATTTGCACTCGACACGATGAAGTAATTGAATTTTCCAATATTAAAGTCTTCGCTTGAATGCGCCGTTCCGGTTAAAGGTTTGTTTATTCATACAATTTCTATCATGATGATGAAAAGGAGAAGGAAAAAAGCAAGTAAGCAAGCGATGAGACGAAGACGAAAAGAAAATCATTGTCATTTCTTTTGGGACGCAATTTAATCAACTGCTTTTTTTTTGCTTGCCGATCAAAGATGAAACATCGAATTTCCTGTACAATGATGATGATTTTTCCTCTCTTTAATGGGTTCAGTACGTTCACATCTATGAGTAAACTATGAGAAATATTGTTCCATTTTTTTTTGTTGTTTTGTGAATGGCAGATTGTTGAATGAAAAAAAGAACTCATACTATTGACCTCAATATTATGCAAAAGTGATTTTCATCGTTGGTACAATTTTTGCTTGTTTAAATATTTATGAACATTGAATGATGTTTCATGTTATGGATGCTGATTTGCTGGGGATGTTCATAGTTTTGATAGTTTTTAGTGACAAGTTTGAAGTTTCTGAATCTTTTTAAGGGATCGGTTAAGAACTGCAAGCCTGCATTTCAAATGGACAGGACTGCAGTTTTCGACTGTACCTTTTAGTTCGTTTAAGGCTATAGTCCTGCGTTTTCTGTCTCTAAACCTGCAGTTTTAGAAGAACCTTAATTTTTTTCTCAAATTTCCTCAATTAATCTCATAGCTTTCTCAATTTGCAATTTGATAAAAACGAATTCCTTAAATTTGTTCCTAAGCTACCCTCAAAATTCAGGTTTTTTTTGTTTTGTTTACGAATTTTTAAGTTTTTCTTTAATTTTTTAGAACATTTATCAACTTAACCTACGATTTTTCTTCCATTCTTTCTCAAGATTTTCAAATTTTCTTAATTATTTTTTCGATTTTCTTACTTACTTACTTACTTCCTTGGCTGGGGCGCACGGGGGCCCATTGCCGCGTTTAAAGAATGTCTGTAGACAGCTCTATCTTTCGATAACCTCTGCCAATTAGGGATATTGAGAACTCTAGCGTCCTTATCAACAACCAATCCAGGACATTTTCGGTCTTCCTCTTGATCTTTTGCCATCCACAAAGTCTGCAAAGGTTACTCTATATACTGGGGCATCCTGTGGTCGTCTGTTCAAATGCCCTGCCCATCTCAACCGATTCATCGATTTTCTTCATTTTATCAAATTGCTAACATTTATGGAGTCAAAGTACTCAAACTTCCGAAAAATTACAAGGCTGATGGTGAAATTCGAAGTTGGGAGTTCAAATTCAACATCATCTTTAGTGACCTACACCTTGCTAAGTGAGTTAGTTATCAAGGTACTCTTGCTTCTAAATGTTCATCAAATTTTAACCATTTTCATTCAAACTTTTTTAATTTTTCGTCCAATTTTTCAAATTTTCTCGGCTTTTCATAAAAATTTCACAAATTTTACTCAAATTTTCCTATTCTTTTTCCGATTTTTCAAATTTCCTCTTCAATTTTTTTAGTTTTCCATTAAAATTCCACAATTTTAAATCAAACTTTTTTAATTTTCTGTCCGATTTTCCTAAACTTCTCTACGATTAGCTTGATTTTTCATCATCATCTTTATCTAGCTTTTCATCAATTTTAGACAATTTTTGTTAGAGTTCTTAATATTCAATTAAAATTTCTTACTTTTCCTTAAAATTTCACAATTCTCATTAACAATTAAGCAATAATTCTCAGCTTATTCCCAGATTATTTCACAAAATTCATCTCTGACATTCCAAATTTATATTAAAATATTTTCCATTAACATTCCAAGAAATGTCCACACCTAGTCCATCACTCATCACTCTCCATATTTCAATTATAAAATTCCATCAACGAAGTAACGGTGTTATTAGTGGATTTTGTTTAACATATTAATAAGATTTTTTCACTTTCAATTATGTAAATTCACATTAAAAATCTGGCAGACAATTCAAGTGGAAATATCATTATTATTATTATCATGTTCTATCCGACATCCTTAATTTCATTGAGGTATATCTTCATCATTCCACCCACAGACTTAAAAACAAATATTGTGACATTATCAGAGAAATCACGTTCCAGTCTTTTTTTTTTTGCAAATTGTAATCTGGGATTGAATTTATAATTTAATGAAAAGTGAATGATGGTGAAGATGAAAAAAGTTTGTTTTAAAGTTTTTTCCTTTTTTTTCGAGTCGAGATGCAAGGACAAATGATATGAATGATGAATTATAATTTGGTTTTTGTGATTGTGGTCTTTAAGCTGGAAACTCACCTGAATCGATGGTTTTTTGTCGTAAAATGAAGTTTTTAAGTTTTTTACTGAATTATTCTTGTTAATTTTATGGATTTTTAATGTCAAATGTTAAGCAAGGTTAACAATTATCATACTAGATTGCTGCTTTCTTTGTTACTGTCTGTCAAAAGTATGCGAAAAACTGCAAAAAAGCAAAAATTTCCTAAAAACCGCAATTTTTCACCAAAAATATGTTTTTCATATTTTTACAAATTAAACCCTTATTTGATGTCTTAAAGGTTAGAAATTGACTTTGTTATGCTTTTGCCATTGTTTTCTACGACTTTAAGCATCTATTCCTTAAAATCAATCATTATTAATCAAATAAATCAAGAAAAACTTTTCGAAGTGAGAAAAAAATTTGCTCCACTTTTTACACTTACAAAATTTAAATACATTAAATCCGTTAATATTTTTTTCTTTACTTTCTAAAACTTTTACTTTATAAAATTATGCAAATGCAATATAAACTCATTTATTCTTCAGAGTAGAACTTTATTAAAATAAAGATAAATCTCTGCAAAAAAAGTTAAAAATTAATTTAAATTCAAACTCAATTCACTTCAATAAAAAGTCAAAAACTTTTTCACCTTTTTTGCCACTGCTTCATCGTCTCTACTTTATTATGAAACTCTTAAAGTCAGAATTTATGTATGCATGGAAACAAAAAAAAAAAAAAAAACTGCACATAAAAATTCAAAGATAATAAACATAAAAGATAATCAACTATAAATGAATAAAAAAAAGTGAAGAATTTTCCAAGATTCAGCGAGAAAATCAACTTTAAAGTCATTGAATTGTTAATGAATTCAGGAATATAAATTGTTTACCATTCGGATGGAGTTGACCCTGTAAAAATATATAAATTGTTATGCATAATAAGTTTCCAAAGAACTCAACTTTTTACCTTCATGAATTCCCATGAAATTAACAATCCATCCAGTTCCAGCAAAATGAACGCTTTGCTTATAATGAACCTTGATTTTACTTCCCGAACCAACAAATATTGCTGGTTTATCATCACCACAGTAACTTTTGATTACGACAAACTCTTTTGAATCATCTTCTTCTAAAATCTCTACATAATCGTTTTCACATGTCAGTTTTGATCCCATGTCAAATACTGTTAAAATGGATAAAATAAAAGTTTTTTTCTTTGTCATCACATATCAAATGGTATGAATAAGGTTATGTGTATGGAAGTGAAACGCATTATTTTCTTGAATGACAAATAAAAATTAGCAAAATTAACGGTCAAAAGAAATTTGAAAAATTAACGGCCAAAAGAAATTTTAAAAATTAAGTCAAAAGGTGTTTGAAAAATAAATTTGAAAAGTCAACGGTCAAAATAATTTAGAAAAATAACGGTTTAAAGAAATTTGAAAAATTAAGAACAAAAATTTGTGTATTTTAACGTACAAAAGAAATTTGAAAAGTTAACGGCTAAAATAAATTTGAAAATTGACGGCCAAAGGAAATTTGAAAATGTAACGGTCAAAATAAATTTAAAATTTAACGGTTAAAATAATTTTAAAAATTAAGAATAAAAATTTTGAAATGAAAATTGACGCACCAAAGGAAATTTGAAAATATAACGGTCAAATAAATTTAAAATTTAACGGTTAAACTAATTTTAAAAATTAAGAACAAAAATTCAAAAATTTTACCGGCCAAAAAAGTTTCAAAAATTAACTGTCAAAATAAATTTGAAAAATCAAGAATTCTGACAAAAAGTCAAACATCCGGACAGACAGACAAAACTCACCCACCAACCATCATTCAATCAAAATATTGCGTCCAAAAAAGGAAAAGATAGAAAGGAAAAAAAATTTAGATGTCATACCAGTAAACTTAAGTGCCATTTTTAAATTCTGTGGGACGGAAACTGTCCAAGTGCAGTCAAAGTTCGTTCGATTATTGCTTGGATATGAAGGACTGCTAAACATTCCACCATAATTGTAGATCTCACCACCACAACCAGGTCCCTTGACTTTCGGTGATGCTACATATAAAATATCATACATTCCACGACCAAATGTATCTGTATTTTTCTCATATTGTACGCGTATTGACAGTTCATTCCCAGTTGAGAATATTGGATTTGGTGTATTATATCCACAAAGTGTATTCAGCAGTGCACCGTTCTCAAAGTCACCATCATAAATTTTCATAAAAGCTTTCTCACAATCATTTTGATAGAACATAAATCGATAGAAATAAAGTGAGATTGTATAGTCCGTTGGCACTTTAATTGATGTCTGACAGGTTTCAGCATTATTATCAGACAAGATGCGTCCTTGAAGGGCTGTGAATGTCCTCGAACAGACACTGATCGCTTTAATGTCCATTTTAAATCCAGAAAATTGATTTTCGGAATTGGAAGTAAACATAATTTTAATTTTTTCACTTGACGAGTAGTAATAGTGAGGAATGACAGCACCGCAGTAGATGTGTGGAGCATTTGGACCTGAAACTCCCATGTAGAATGATGGATTTATCATAAAGCTGTGCTTGCCTTTGTAAATGACTTCCTGACCAAGACCTTCTATAACATACTGGCTGATCTGACTGTCTTCAATCCTTAAACTGTCACTGCTGCAATTATCTGATTCCTCAAGTTCAAATCTTGAGAATGAAATCTCAAAGTTGTTCCTGTATGGTGCCTCAATTGTCCATTCACAACGAATATTTGGTGGATAATTAAGAGAATTTATAGCTTTTGGTGATTCAATTGTGAATGTCTCATTCATATGCATGCTGAAGTTGTAGTAAGGCTTAGATCCACATGGTGATTCTATCATTTGAGCTGTCAATTTGAATCCAGTACTTGATCTTATTGAGTCAGTGACAAATCTGACATAAGCAGCTGGAACAGTCGTCATTACATCATTTGGCAAGTCATGTCCACAGAATCTGCCAATTGACTCACTAAATGGTCCATTTCCATTAAGTATCTCAACATAGTCACAGCTGCAGTTCCAAATATTATCAGGTATGCTTTTGTCGTGTGGCTTGTCAGGATCACAAATGGACAAATGAATCTGATTAAATGTTAATTTAATGACACTTCGTGGCTCAGCTGTAATTTTGAAGATGCATTCAAGGTTATTTCCATTTTGCTGGTTGGTCTTGTCAATCACGTACGTTGCATTATTTTTGGTCAATATGATATTTTCGTCGCACTTCTGTTGGAATGTAATGGATGCCACAAAACCACTATTGTCTCGTACCTGATCTGTTCTTAATTTGATAACAGCCTCGTTACTGTCAATTATAATCGGACGAACTGTGATGTTTCCGCAGAGTCTGGCAAGCCTGAATGTATCATTGTCGACTTTACCTTTAAAGACTTCAACATTATCATAGGAACAGATTTCCGAGTAGTCAAGATCAATTTTGTCAAATTTAATGACAATTTTCTTGTCAGCTGGTGCTGTAATGTTCCAGACGCATGATAAGCTGCCTAAATATTCCCACATGTTCTTGATGTTACCTCTGAGGTTCTTGGGTGATGTGATGACTGTCGAGTTTGTGATGATTCCACCACACGAGTCTAAATTGTATTGCAATTGGAAGCCTTTACGTTCTATCCATTTATCAGTTTTAAGGATCAATGACATTCGTTCCTTGTACCTGTATGTTCCAGGATTGATGGTTCCACAGAATGTTCCAATCTTTACATCCATCATACCAAAGTCCATCATTCTATTTAAGGTGACATTGTCATAGATGCACTTTCCACTTGCCGACTCAATGTCAAAGTCCATGAACTTAAGATTTACGTATGCATCAGGAATTGATGACACAAATGTGTAGTTACAGAGCAATCCAGGTGGATAGTTCCTTGGATATTTTGGACTTGTCAAGAATCTTTCAGTTCTATCGACACTAATAAGTCCACCACATACTTCCTCCCATTCTGCATTAAATCCATCACCGCTGATCGTTTCGTCCGAATGGAAAATGACCTTAAGTCGTGTATAAGTTGAGTTTATTGGTTTTGGTGTGTCACGTCCGCAGAATCTGCTCATCAACTTCCACTCATTGTCCACAAAGTCATGAATCTCAACATAATCTTTGGTACAGTTCGTTGATTCCTCAATGTAGAATCGTCCAGTGAACTTAAGTCCAACTCTGAATCCAGCATCAGCTCGAATTTCCCATACACATTCAGTATTTGCTGGATATGGCTTATCATAAAGTGGAGTTGAGAATTTATTTGTGAATTGATTCAAGATTCCGCCACATCCAAAAGATGACGTTTCAGCCTTAATTTCAAATTGTGACTCTTTGCTGGAACCGATGAAGTTGTCAGTATGATACTCGATGAATATTGATTCCCTTTGGGACAGCAACTGCTCACTGTTGAATTCACTTCCACATAGCTTTATCAGCGATGGACTTGCTGGTGTCGGTCCGTTGTAGATTGTCACATACTCTTGATCACATGGAAGTTTAAGGTTCAATTTGTTGACAGTGATTGCAACACTAAATCCTTCCTCATACTTAATATACCAAGCACAATCAAGGACTGCATAATTTGCTGTATCTTCTGGAAGATTCTTAATTATTTGAGTTCCTGACTTGAAAATTCCACCGCACTTGTGTGTCTTGTAGTTCAGGTTAAAGGCAACTGGACCAAAGTATGAACTTTGTTTGACTTCAACCTTAACATCTGGGAATGGAGATACGACAGTCTTCTTCTGGTCGGTGCTATTTCCACAGATTCTTGCAAGATATCTGTCACTGTCTCTATATGCTGATTCTCTTATAACATTAATAACTGTAGCTGCATATCGACAGTTTGCCAATCGTTTTCCAACTTGTAAATTCGAGAAGTAATAAGCTAATGTTCCTGTATTTGGTGCTGATGGAATGATCGGTTGATCATTACGTGAGTAGCTGCATGAGAATGCACTTATGCCCATGTCAGGTGGTGGAATTATGGAACCTTCAACTTGATTCATGTCACCCAGGCACACTGTGGACTCATCACTTGTAAATTTGATCTTAAATCCACGATTTTGTGATATCATACGGATCCAGGATGTGACCATGATTCTATTGTCACTAGACTTAATGATGCCTGGATTTGTGCTGTTTGTGATGAACAACATCCTGTTGGAATAGTTAAAGTCATTGTAGACGCCGATCCTTTGAGCAAATCTATTGCCTGTATTAATTATGTCAATGTCCAGGAACTCGAGTGCGATTCTCTTTCCTTTCGAGACTGTAATCTTCCATTCACAGAATGCTCTTGTGAGAGTTCTCGATGGATATCCAACACTTGTTATAAATCCTGAATCAGCATTAATTTCACCGCCGCAGCTGAGTTTTGAGGCATTGTAAAACAGCCTGAATCCTCTGTACAGCTTCGATGTCTTCTTGAATGTATTGAATTGTATGAAAATTTCATTGGATTCGCTAATGACTGGACTGGTTGGTATGACATTGCCGCAGAATGTTCCAAGTTCCATCAGACTTTCGCCATTTGTTGCATTTCCATCTGGGACAATAGAAAATATCTTGAAATGATCCTTAGTGACATTGCAGGTCTTGTTAGCGGTTTCAGTGGAATCAAATTCGTCAGTGTCGACAGGCAAGTCCAAGTCGAGAATCGTAACTGTAAACAGATTATTGACAGGTCCAATAATTCTATATTCACATGTCATATTGCTTGGATAAGCACCAGCACCAGGATATTTTGGTGATGTTAGATATCCAATGTCAGCCGTCCTTAAAAATCCACCACAGACACCAATTGACACATTAGCTTTGAATCCATTCTTCGGTTCCGGAATGTCAGTAAAGAAATTCACGCGCAGCACATTCGATTTTGTGTATTTTGTTGCTGGATTTCTACTTCCACAATATAAGCCAATGAGACTTGCTGCTGTTGTTGATCCTTCACGTAGTTCCACGAATTCCTTCTCACATGGATTGCTGAGCGTCAAGTCAAACCTGTCCAAGAAGTCAATCCGAATTGTCTCACCAGCCGGTGCCACAACAATCCATGTACAGTCAATATGTGGATGTGGAATATTTGGATAATTTGGGGAACTAATAATCGACGATGTATATGCAGATGTAAGCGTAACTTGCCCGCCGCATTCATGCTGTACTTCTGTGTATCTAAGTCTGAATGTATTCCTGAATGGCGATAAAGTTTTGTACTTTACAAAGGCACAATTGCCTGATGTCATTGGAATTTCAACATTTTTATCCGTACAATATTGTCCAGTTCCAAGATATGGAGCCGAATCATCATGTCCATTTTTAATCATCACATATGCATCACATCCACCGGTGATATTTTGAATGTTCAGTTCCAAGAATTCAAATTTAACTTTTCGTCCACGACCGACTGTAATATTCCACATGCAGTTCTGCGAACGTAGTCCGGGATTTTTTAACGTATCAAATTCAATGATTCCGTCCGGACTTGTAAAGGCACTGCCACAATAAAGGAATGTAACGGCAGCAAATCCAGTCTGATTTTGGCTATAATCAGAATGAAATTCAACCTTTACGTCTGGAGTTCCATGGAAAGACTTTCGTTCTCTTATGTCCATTTGACATAGTTTTGCAGCCTCACGCCACTTATTGCCAGGCTCACTAAGTGATACTTTAGCATAATCACCAATACAGTCACCTATGTCCTCAAGATCAATATCAATAAATTGAAGAATTGGATGGTATGAAGACAGTCCAGACACAACTATCCATTCACAGTCCATGCTTGAATTGTAACCAAACGGATATCCAGGTGATGTGATGTTTATAAACTCATTGACGTTGTTTAATGATATCACTTCCTTTCCACATCCTTCCATTGTATAGTTTTCAGCTGTTTGATTCCTTTCGACTTGTGTCCATTCAAGACGGAACCGTGACTTACCAAATGCGGAGTGATGAAGCTCTATGTACACAATATTCGCTTCTGATACAAAAGTATCGGCATTTTCATAACAAATTTCATCAGATAAAGGCGGTGCTGTTTCATCATATCCATTATAGACTTTAAGGTATGACATGCAGTCTTCTGGGTCGTCTTCGTTCATGTAAAATTCTTTGAAATCTATTCTTATAACATAACCTTGAGTGACCGATATTCTATAAGTGTAGGCGACTAATCCTCTTTGAAGATATGGATAATTTGGTGATTCAATAGCACCCGATGCTCCATCCAAGTCTGAATGTGATGCGTACTTAAATTTAGCTAAAAATCCATTACTTGCTGACAAATCTCCTGTTTTATATTTAATCCAATAACCCCGGGCATTTGCGAGATTTTTTGTCACTTCCTTTCCACAAAATAGTCCTACTAAGTCACCGTTGGCATCGACTTTACGTATCTCCAAGTAATTTTCATTACAATTCTCTGAGCTGTGGGACGAGACAAGATCCAATTAATTTATTATTTAAAAAGCTTTCAAGTAAGTCATCAAAATACTCACGTCGTGATGTCTATATTCTTGATTTCTAATGTAAGTAAATTGCCAGCACTTGCTGATATCGTCCATACACAATATGTATTCAATGGACTCGATTCGGGATAATTTGGTGATGCGAATTCTCCTTGTATGCTGTTTTTGTAAATTCCACCGCATGCTGTGTCGATTAAAATTCAATGAGATTAATGAGATTGTATTATTAAGTGAGTAGTGGTGATGGTTTGGGAGGATTGCGAGAGTTAAGGCGCTTTGATCACTTAATTCAAAATTTCAAAAGTCGTTAAAAATTCAAAATTTTTAAAACTGTTAAAAATTCATAATTTCTAAAATGGTTGAAAATTCAAAATTTTTAAAACCGTTAAAAATTTAAAATTTATAAACTCATTAAAAATTCAAATTTTTGAAAACCGTTGAAAAATTCAAACTTTTAAAACTGTTAAAAATTCAAAAATTTTAAGACTATTAAAAATTAAAAATTTCTAAAAGGGTTAAAAATTCAAAATTTTCAAAATCGTTAAAAATTCAAAATTTAGAAAAATTGTTAAAAATTAAAATTTTAGAAAACCGTTAAAAATTCAAAATTTTAAAAACCGTTAAAAATTCAAAAATTTAGAAAAATTATTAAAAATTCAAATTTTAGAAAACCGTTAAGAATTCAACATTTTGAAATCTGTTAAAAATTAAAAAAAAAAACCGTTAAAATTCAAAATTTTGAAATCCGTTAAGACAAAACGCACTCAACCTCAACCTCGCATCCATCAAAAATCAGCTATCATGTAATTAATATCCATACCATTATCCAGCACTGAGTAGTGAATATCAAATTCCGATAATGAGCTCATTGATGTTGTATTTAAATACACAGTCAACGTGTTTCCATGACTAACAATAGCTGGTGGTATTTTTGATCCACAAAATTTAACTCGTTCAGCACCGAGTGATCCAACATCGCCTTCATAGACATGAACCCTCGAGAAACATTCCATTTCCATATCAAAGAATATTCTCGAATATGTAAACGTCAATGTGACATGTTTTGATGGATCACTGGCAATAAATGTCCAATAACAATCAGTTGAATCACCAGTTGGTCTATAGATGATTTCACCAGTATCATTGGCAATGATTCTTGATCCACAACTGACTGAGAAATTTCCAATAAAGCCTTTTGCATTAATTGTTGCATCACTGATTAATCGGACAACAAGTTCGTTCCTTTTTGATGTAAACTTAGTGACATTGAGTGTCTCAAAGCCTCCACATCCTTTAAACAGCACTTCATTAAAGATTGGATCAACAATTTCCAGCACATCCTTTGTACAGTTCGGGCTGGTCTCAATATCAAAATTAGTCAAGCTGGAACGTCACACGATGTGCAAAATCTGTCTTAATTTTCCATTCACAATACTTATTATTATCATAGTTCTTTGTTGGATATGATGGTGTCTTAATGACTCCATTTGTTGCTATGAAAACACCACCGCAATCTGATACAACACTTTCGTACGTGATATTGAAACCTTTCTCATTATGCGATTCATCCGATTCAAATTTCACAAAAGCTTGATGTCCATCAATTGTAACGACCAATGGCTCTCGTGTACTCTCACATACTTTCATAATTGTATTGTTAAAGTTTCGATCGTGAGCAATAAGCAATGAATCAAATTCACAGCTTACAGACTTTTCCATTTCCATGCTTTGGACTGTCAGATTAATATTGTATCCATATTCAACAGCAATCTCCCATATACATGTTATTTCATTTGTATAGCGTCGTGGATAATTAGGAGATGTAAGACTACCGGAAGGATGTGTCAATTTACCGCCGCATCCTTCATTATACCATTCGAGACGAAAGCCTGTGTTGACTGCTGCTGGATCTGTGTGGAACCTGTGAATTAAGAGGTGGTGGTAAGGCATGAATTAGATTTGAAGTTTTTGAAATTTAAATTTTAAAAAGAAGTTAAAAGCTGTTAAAATTTCAAATTTTATAAAGCCGTTGAAGTTTGAATTTTAAAAAGCCGGTAAAAATTTTCTGAAATTTGAAAATTCAAAATTAATAAAAGTAATTAAAATTTGAATTTTTCAAAACCGTTAAAATTTAAATTCAAAAGTCACTAAAGTTTGAATTTTAAAATTCCGTTAAAATTCAAAGTTCAAAAAGTCACTGTTTAAATCCGTTATAATTCAAATTTCAAAAACTCAATTAGTTTGAATTTTAAAAAGACGTTAAAATTTAAGTTTCAAAAAGTCACTGAAATTTGAATTTTAAAAAGTCGTTAAAATTCAAAATTCACAAAAGTTTGAATTTTGAAAATACGTAATATTTAAATTTCCAAATGCCGTTAAAATTTAAATTTAAAAATTCCGTTAAAATTCAAATTTTTAAAAACCGTTAAAACACAGTTCCCCAAAAACACAAAAAATAATCTTAAATCTCAATTTTCTTCCAATTTTCCCCATATTCCCAAATAAATATTAATGGCATAATTACATAACAACAACTGCATCAGTTGTACTATTGCGAATTTCCGGTGCTTTATTACAATAAGTTTTCAATGTTTGCGTCTTTTTCTCTTTTGCCTCATAATCATAATCATAAATAGTCACATAATCATATTTGCAAATGTGCTCCTTGGTTTCATTATGATATAGATTATCATTTTCCAAATTAAAGTGAGAAAATTGCATGTTAACTCGATTTCCTTTTGACACTTTAATTGTCCATGCACAGTCGAGATTGTTTGGATAATCTTGTGGGAAATTCAATGACTCAATGATTCCCGTATCTGATTCAATCGTACGATTACAATTTGCCGTGTATTTAATATGAAAACCTCGTCCGGAATGAGACTCATCTGTATTCATACGTATCAATGCATGATTTCCGCTTGTCTCAATATGAATCGGATGGTGTTCACTTGAGCAAAATTTACCAAAGCTTTTAGCACTGGCATCAGTACCATCAAATATTTCCAAAAAGTCATATTTACACTCAGCATGCTGCTCCAAATCGAGATCCGAAAAGACAATCTGTATTGATGAGCCCTCGTTCACTGATATTCTCCACTCACATTGGGAATTTGGTGGATATGAGACTGGATAATTTGGACTTTGTATTGCACCTTTTGCATTTGATAAGACACCGCCACATCCGAATGTTGTTGCATCCCATTCTATCTCAAATCCCTTACCATTACGACTCGAGTCGGAGTAGAAGCGTAAAAACAGTTGATTGCTCATTGACTTGAATGGCGGTGGGATTTTTTCGCCACAAAATTTACCGAGAAGCGGAGCTAGTCTGAGGAGATGAAATTAAATATTAAAATTAATATGGAGTTATTTGTCAATGACGTCCATCATTTCAGTTCTGCTTAGACTATCTTAGGATATAATTAGTAGAAAGAGATACCTAGTCAGGCAACGACTGTTCTTATGACTAGGTCTAGAAAATGCATAAAAGAATGTGAAATTCAACCCGAATTCAACTCCACTTTTCCCTAGACCTTTAAGTCGATTGCCCGAATTCTTAACCAACTAGACCATTACCGCTTTTTCGCTGCTGATATCAATTGGAATTTGCCTTGATGTGTATATGGAATGGCACCAAACATAGAAGCTTCATTTGGTATTAGAGGTTTAACGGAGCCTTAAAAGCTTCCTGACGGAGCCTTCTTCATTTTTGTCGCTCGGAAATGATCCAAGCAGAAACCATTCCAAAAGAACTTATCTGACAACTGTGATTAAGGAAATACATACATCGCAAGATGGACGTCATCTACAATATCCTCAAAAACACTAGGTTTCGAAAATTCCATGCAAGTATGCGCATAATGTTTGCAATAATTGTATACAAGTTTTAGTATTTCATGCAAATTCCAAGTAAATGCGCATACCTGCATGAAATTGTCGAACCCCTACAAAAAACAACTTACTTAGATCCACCATTTCTTATCTCTAATCCATCAAATTTGCATGCCTCATGAGTTTCCATCTCAAAATAATTAAAAGTCAATTCAACTTGATATCCATTTGGTGCTGTTATTGTCCACTCACAGTCTTTATTTGAGAAATAAGTTGGTTGACCTGGACTTCTTATTTTACCTCGTGTTGTGTAGAAGTTTCCACCGCATACTGTAGGATTGAATGTAATTAGAGGGGATGAGTTAATAATAAATTTAGGAAGTAGTCCTGAGGGGTTTGATGGATATTCTGTATACCTATAGATGCAAGACTTAGCATAGAATTACATCCAATTAGCACACATTTAATGACTGTCTATATGGATGCAAAGTGGATACATGGCCAAACCGACCAGCTACCAAGCAGCTTCTATTGTCAGACAGCAAGGGCAAAGCTGCATGAAAAGGAAAGACAGGGGAGAAGGGAGGGATTAGGATGAACCTCATGATTACCCCCCACTCAGTCAGACACCACAAACATGTGCTAATCGGTCCAGATTTTCCAACCTTCAAAAATCCACTTACATTTCGACGACTCAATAAAATTGAATGTTATTGTAAAT
The DNA here is from genome assembly GCF_022539635.2 of Chironomus tepperi. Lineage (NCBI taxonomy): Eukaryota > Metazoa > Arthropoda > Insecta > Diptera > Chironomidae > Chironomus > Chironomus tepperi. Next base: position 480,070 of record NW_027226245.1, read on the forward strand.
CCATCCTTGGATGTTGACGAGTCCGAGACGAATAAAATTGTTGCCAGATTGTCAATCGTTGTTATGACTTTCGGTGCATTCGATCCACAAAACGGTCCAATTTGATCACCATTACCAGATCCATTATTGAAAATTTTAATGTAGTCATACTTGCATTGCGTGTCAAGTTCCAAATCAAAATTTATAATATTCATTTGAATGACATATCCTTCGGGTGCTTGAATGAGCCATCGACATTGAAGATTTGATTTGTAAACATCCGTTGCCGTGTCCATTGGTGGCTTGACAACCTCCTTACTGTCTTTTATTAAACCACCACATTCAATATCAACAAATGTATAGTTTGCCTTAAAACCACGTCCAAATACAGATGAATCTGATGCAAATTCAATGTGCATGTGATTGAATGTTGATGTGAATATTCCAGGCTTATTGTCACCGCAAAATCTTCCAAGTCGTGTTGCATTGTCAGCCTTACTGCCATCAAATATTTGTAGATAATCAAATTCACATGTTGAGTGTTGCTCAATATCAAAATCGACGACATTAAGAACAATAACTTTTCCCTGTGGTGCAACAATATCATATTCACAACTTCGATCACCTTCGTAGTTGTTTGGATAGTTTGGTGATTGTATGATTCCTGGTTCAGCTGTATATATACCTCCGCAAACTGTCAAGCGATAAATGTTTTATGAATTTTTAATACTTATGGATTTATGGCAGCAAATACTCACTCAATCGATATTGCATTTGGAAACCGTCATCGGATTGCGACCAATCTGTAGTAAATCTTACTGTCACGACGTTTGTTTGCGATATTATGACTGGTGGCTTTTGGGTTCCGCAGTAACGACCAATTAAGGTGTCATCGTCGTTTATTTCTGAGCCTTCAAAGATCTGCAAGGAGTGAAATTGAGGTTAAATTGCTTGAAAAATAATGAGGGGCAATCAACTTTCTATGAAATATTCAAAGAAAAAGTTTCGAGGGGTATGCAACTACATCAAAGTTAGAGCTAAAGTAGCTTTCTTGTAATTTAAGCTAACCCCGAATTTACAGCCATGCATTAATATTAGAACTGGATCATCATCCAGAGGGGCACGCAACTACACACCTACAACCCATGGAAGAAATTCCGAGGGGTATGAAACTATGCCAAAGTCACTATAGTTATAGCTTTCTTGTAATTATTTAGGCTAAACGCGAATTTACAGCCATGCATGATTATTGGATCTGGATCATCATCCAGAGGGGCATGCAACTACACACCTACAACCCCAAATTCACTCAACTTACCTCAATCCGATCAAACTTGCATGTTGAACTCTCCTCTAAATTAAACTTTATAAATTCAACTCTAACTCTCGAGTCCGTCGGCATTCGAATGACATAATCGCATACTAAATTATTCTTATAGCCTCCAGTTACAAGATCCGTAGGTGATGATAGGTCACCTCTTGGGGCAGTAAATACTCCACCACAACCAGGTATACCCTCAATAACCGAATATGCAATTTGAAAACCAGAATCACTTCCATCACCATCGGAATGAAAATGTATTGTTGCTGTATTTCCAGGTGTTAATACAGGCGCTGGAATTGTTGAATTACAATATTTCCCCAAGCTCGGCGTTTCAATTCCCACACCACTATGAATCTCTAAGTAATCAAATCCGCACGTTGCATGAGACTCAATCATTAAAGTATAAAATAGAAATTGTATCCGCTTTCCAGGTGGTGCAAAAAATTTCCATTCACAATCTCGATTGATCGGATAGTGACCAGGTGCACCAGGCGATGATATTGTTCCATGTCCTGTTACATTCATCTCTTTACCGCATTCTGTGTATATTTTTGGAAAATAGAAAATTTTTGCGGAACATTTCAACATAGAAATGAAAATGAATTTTAATGAAATCTTTACAAAATGCAGCATAGCATACATACCCGGAGTTATTGATTCCCACGATAGCTCAAAGCCTGCATGTGCTGTACTATTATCGGATCTAAACCATAAATACAGTTGATTGTGAGTGCTCATGATATTTCCGCCATTTGGCAGTCTTGTCATGTTACCACAAAAGCGACCGATCAAATGCGATGCTGCTGTACGTCCATCGTGAATCTAAATGGATGGAAATGTGATTAAGATCTATTTATACTTAAGGAAAAGGTTGTAAGTATCAGATGAACGTGCAGACATTTTGCTGCATCCAACACAGAATGTACTTTGAGTATCCATGGCACTTCCAAGAATGTCTTCATTCCTTAAGATTAATTAACATCTCACCTGAAGCCAATCATACCGACAGTCGGTCGTAAACTCAATCTCAAACTTTTGGAATGTGATATTCAATACTTTCGTATGATTTGTCTTGATGAGCCATGCACAGCGTGAATTATGATTATATGTTGCAGCCTTAGAATCAGCTGGAAAAGCAAGTGTTCCATTTAGTGAATTTAATACGCCTCCGCATGTTGATGCTTGATTTTGACATCTGTTTCCCGTGAAACCACGCGGGCATGTACAACGTATGAAGCTTGAGAATCTCGTTGTTGTACAATTTCCACCATTTCGGCATGGATTTGGATCACATAGATTTGTCGTACGGTCACATAAAGGTGGATTTGTTCCCGATGGACATGAACAGTATGCTGTTGTACCATTTTTTATGCATGTACCGCCATTTTTACACCATAGATGGTCACATGGATCAACTGCTTGCTGTACACATCCATTCTCACCATATCCACTGCCCGTATAGCCAGTTTTACAGATGCACGTCGGGGGTGAATTTGGATATTGATAGCATACAGCATTCGGACTACAAATGCTACCATCCGTACATTGATATAGACGTGATGGATTGGGACGAGATGATGGCAAGCATGTTTTACCATCTCCTTCAAAACCAAATGGACAACTTCCACAACTGCGGTCAGGTAGCAACAAAATAAAAAATAAATAATAAATTTAATACTTAATGACCGCAACAATGGAAATACGAAACGATAATGAATTGAAATCTCACCGGTATGAACCTTTAGTATTTATACATTCAACTTTAGGTGATGTGCTACAACCGCCATTATTTTCTTCGCATTCATTTATGTCAATACAATAGAAGCCATTTCCCGTGAAGCCTGTCGGACATGGACTGTATTTAAAGAAAATTGAATTAATATTCTTGAAGAGAAAATTTTTTTTTTGCTGTTTATTTATTCAGGTATGATGAGGGAATTGAGAGTAAGGATGGAAATTTGTTTTGGGTTGTAGACGAATTGTGGCGCATGAATTTTGATGTTGATGATGCTTTGCGTTGGTGGATTTTGTAGGTTAACATGCAGGGGCATAAACAGGGGGGTTACATTAGGAGCACGAGTCATTGGGGGTACAAGCCGTATGAGGCACTGGTTAAAAGGTTAACATGTACGCCGTCTGTTAATAAACCAGAAGGTGTAATCGGGAAAATTCAGCAAATTGAATACTTTCTTGCGAAAAGGGGAGGGGTAGTGAGGTAATTGACCCTAATGCCTCCTTGAATACTCCTATGTAGGCTATGTAATTGAATAGATGCAAAAAGTGTTGCTTTTGGGAGATTTTACCAACAATTTCAGAAAAACAAATTTTTTGAGAGGGATTGGAAGGGTTTGACTCCCAATTCCTACTTTGAATACGCCCCTGTACTGTAGACTTGTAAAAAGAGGAGGTTGATTTAAGGGGTGTATTAAAAGGATAATTTCAGAAAACAAGGTTATTTCCGATGACAGAAAAGGGTAGAGTTGACCTCCAAACACCGCCTCCTTCTTGACTACGTCCCTGTAGACTTTGCAATTGCAAAGATGTTCCAAATATGCTAAATTTTGACTAAAAATGTCAAATCTGTAGGCTAGATACCACTGACACTATAGAGCTATGTACAGACGTTCTTTAAACGAAACAATAAGCCCCCGTGCACCTCAGCCAAGGAAATAAAGAAGTAAGCAAGCAAATATTATTGCCATTTCTGAGAAGTCTGTGCTTACATAACAGAGACGTAAACCTTGTTAAAAAGTTCAAAATCTGAGCAAGTGTTACAAAAGAATGCTCTAACCCTCCTATCGAATATACTGCTCAATACAATCTACTCCCTCAATTCAAACAGACATTATTTGATTCACAAACTTCAAGACCGTCTATCAGTCAAACAATAATAATAAAATTAAGCAAATAATCATCTGTGCTTTATGAAAACCATAAAGCAACATCAACAAATATATATATATTTCCTCTTCTTACCCACAAACGAAAGATCCAGGCGTATTAATACATAAAACTGGCGGATCAACAGAGCAATGTGGTTTCATATCCGAACATTCATTAACATCTTGTGTACATGCTTGACTATTATTATCTTTCCTCCATCCTTGCATGCAAATACACGAATATCCATCTTTATTATTGTCTGCTATACAACTACCATGTCCACATATTTCCATTTGTGGTACTGACAGACAATCCACTTTACGTCGATTACAATTTTTTCCCTTCCATCCATCCATACATGAGCATCTGGTTAAATGAAATGAAAATTATAAAAAAAATCATATAAAAAAATAAATTTTAATAATTCACAGACTCATAAGATCCAGGAGTATCAATGCATGTGGCACCATTTTGACATCCGAGATCTGTTCCGACATATTTTGAGCATTCATTAACATTATTTGCACATTGTGGACCTTCCCAATTCTCAGGACATTCACAACGATATGTATCGAATACATTAAAGCATGTACCGCCATTTTGACATGGATAGCTCTTGCAATAATCTCTTATAAGTCGTTCCGTTAAATTAGCAACACGCTGCTCGAGCGTTGATACACGACGTTGAAGTCGTCCAACTCCATATCTGTCAATTGATGATGATGCTGATGCATTCGATGAGACATTTCCACTTTCTAATCTTTCGATACGAATGCTTTGTCGACGGACAAGAGACTTTAATTTAACGAGATCTTTGGCTAGAGTCTCTAATGTCTGTGAATTTATGTTGTTTTGACTATTGCCATTGGTGACATTTGATGGATTTAATGATGACAAAATGTCAATGTTATTTACAAGGAATCGACTACGTCCGTTCAATTTGATTGAAATATTCTTTGATTCTGCAGATTCGAATATCAGATTTCCATCATTCACAAGAATTTTTGGTCTGTAAATACACATATTAAGGTATGAAAAGGCAATTTCGGGGATGTAACTGAATTTTAATTACTGATCATCGTAGAGTTGCGATGTTGTCAGGTTTAGAAGCAGCAAAATTATCACAAAATTCCACAAAATCATTTCATTTCACTTTGGAATGTTCACTTATTTATTGGATATATTTACTAATGCACAGAATAAATCACTTTGAAGAGTTGAAGGGCTATTCAGCATATTTATACAATTTCATTATCAGAGGGCGTAACGGCTCGTATCTACTCATAAAAAAATGTGAAATTTGATATTTGCTCATCTAAAATATTTTTCGTGGTGAATTTTTTTTTATTATTATTGAAGAATGCAATTTCAGTCTTGTCTAGACGCTGGTGCTGGACGTTGTTTGAGAAAAAAAATTTGATTAATGTGGGTGGTTAGATATTGGAAGAAATAAGAATTGGCTTGAGTTTGTTGAGGAGTGAAAAGTTATTTGTACGTGGAGACAAAGTTTGAATAATTCTAATTTTCTAATTATTAGCGACATTTAAAATTTTAAATTTTTAACAGTTTTTGAAATTTTCAAATTTTTAACGGTTTTAAAAAATTCAAATTTCATACGGTTTAAAAAAAAAATCAAAATTTTCACTGTTTTGAAAATTTCCAATTTTGACAGTTTTAAATTTTTAACGGGTTTTATTAATTCAATTTTCTACAACAAATGAAATTTTAAATTTTTTAACAATTTTCAAAAATTTCAAATCTTTAACGACTTTTGATAACTTTAAATTTTTACCGACTTTTGAAATTTTTAAATTACTAACAACATTTATATTTCCAATTTTTAACGACTTTTCAAAATTTCAAATTTTATGTCTTGTCGTTAAGGCTTTGAAATATTCAACTTTTTACAAATTTTGAAATTTTCAACAAAATTCAAAATTTTCTAAATTTTTAACGACTTTGAAAAAACTTTAATTTTCAACTATAATCGAAGTTTTCAAAATTTTGATGGATTTAAAAAATTCAAACTTTTAAGGGTTTTTGAAAATTTCAAATTTTGCATTGTTTTGAAATTTTTCTATTTCTAACAACTTTTGAAAGTTTCAAATTTTTAACGTTTAAAATTTGTATTTTTTTTTGAATTTTTGAAATCTTTAGTTACTCTAAACGTTGATTCCCATGTGCATCCAAACTAAAAACTTAATTAAGTTTAAAAATTCCTTGCACATTCCTGAATTCACTTTGAATCAAAAATTTCATCATAAATTCATAGCTTACTATGTATATCAATATCACTCGCTGACTAATAATACAATATTTCTAGAACTATCCAGTTACGTTGTATACCGAGAATCTCAACAATTTTCACAGATTAGCAGTATTGGCATGTCCACACACAGTGCAAGCTAGTCATCATAATCTATCCAATTCATTTCTATTTTGAGGCGGATTTATCACGAATTGAATTCATTCACAAAAAAATTCCATACAATATCATTCATATTTCGGGTTCAGGCACAAAATAGCCAGATCGAGTCAAAATTAAAAAAACAGCACGGAAATAATAAAAAAAAATGAGTATTTCCACTGATTAGTTTTCAGAAAACTCGACCGCGTGTATATGTCACAAACAATACACAGCACTAATCTACTCATAAATTAAATAAGTACACATAGTTGCGGTTTTGAGTGCAACTGAATGAGAGATAGCAATTAGGTGGTTGAATGTTGTACCGTGTGAAGTGCGAATAATTTTTTTTTGTGTCATTTCATGTGTCATGTACATGTTAGATGATGTTAAGCCGTGCATCATGTTGAATGATGACAATAATTTTATTGTTCTAAAAATTAACACTCATGAGCTGCTGCTCTCACTTTTTTTTATTTCGGTGATGCCTCTTTTTTATTTTTCGGCATGGAAATGTATGTGCTGTATGCTTCATAGCACATCATCGTCACATCAATTTGAATTTTTTAAAGCCTCATTCGTTCTTCTCCATTCCTTTTTTTTCGAATTTAACAAATTAGTTGGATATGAGTTTCATGTTCGGTTCCTTGTTATAAAGGCAAATTGAACTGAATTATCTGGGAATTATCTAAACGTTCCGAACGTTCAATTGGATTCAATTTATGTTGGAAAGATGTAGGGAGTCCAAAGCTATATGATCCTTCATGACTTAAAATTGAGGATGCGGAACTGATCAGTTCAGCTAACTCAGTGGTAGAGAATCTTTTATTTTTCACACACGGTTGGTAGACAGCCTAGATCAAGCACATTTACGGATCTGACACTTACTAGAATGCCGCGACTCTCAAGTTGCCGACTACTGAATTATAAGCTACAAACTGCAGCACATCAATATCACAATGTAAGAAGACCTGTAGAAGCTCCTTTAAATAATGTCTTCAAGTCTGACTTTGAAGATGGCAAAAGATCACAAAGATGATCAAATAATTCATGGCAGGAAGCTGTTGACATAGACAATATTGCGTTTGGTATTGGGAATTTGCAATCGGAAGCCAGCGGTCAAAGGGACAGTTTCAGGAAGCTGTTGATCAAAACTGATCTGTTCGGTCTGCGAAGTAGGCAATTTGGTATTCCTGAAGTTCAATTTTTGAACTTTCCATTTGAATTTTGAACTTCCGTTACTTTTCAAATCCAGAATGACCGTTACTATATTTTCCCTTGAAATTCAATTCACATCCAATTCCTCCCAAAATAACATTTTTTTTTTCGTGTATGCATTGCAACCAAAATGACAAAAGTGCATTTGCACAGTACACAAAATAATAAAAAATATATTTTCGACTGTATGTCGTGAATGAGTTTCAAGTGTCATGAGCTTAATGGGATGTTATTCGATTTTTCTGTATGGTTTTTATTGCCAGTTGTGTTGCGACACATAACACAAAAAAAATGGCAAAAATGAATGAATATTTTTTTTTGTTTTTTGTTTAAAAGTGGCGGTGTTTGTTGGAAAATTTGTAAACTATTGTACATGTCATCTGTCTCGTATTCCATCTCATATTGTATTAAATTTATGTGCTACTTGTTTATTCCTGCCACTTTGATGCAAATTAATTTGATACGTTGAAGTTTTGCTTTTGTTTCGAGAGAGTTAACGGCAAGGGATGGGAACATCAATTTGCAGACTTATTGCAATAATTTTATGGTATTCCTGTAACCGAATAAATAGTTAAAATCTGTTAACCGATCAATAATCTGGCCTTAGACCGATGAGACTCTAGCTTGATGCCCAACTTGATTTAAATCCGACATAATACTAGAGTCATACCGGATTTTGGGTCTATTAACCGACTTGTGTTTTCAGGGTAGTTCTTGTTCCAATTTCTTCCAGCTACAATTTATGTCAGTGACTAGTTTCTTTATCCAACGCTGCCCTGAGCTCCACTTTCGTCTTGATCTTTCGTACACTAAGCAATTGAATAATCTAAGCTGCTGAAAAAGCATAATTTTGAAAATGGCTGGGATTCGAACCAACGACCTTAGGATTGCAACATCCAAATTTGAGCCGAGAACCTTGCCGATTGCTCCACAGAAGCACTTAACTTACTAAGATCTCATCTTGCTTATCTACATTCACGTACATTCATTGATCCTCAATATAGCAGCAGAACAGGGTAAGAGTAAGAATTATTGAAACCGTGACTTCGAAGAACTTCTATTTTTAACCTCGGTCCGGCCTTGGTTTCGGTCATGGTCACGTTATTGATCTCATTCTGTGTTTCAGTCCAATTCTCGATTCCGTTCCGCTCTCGGTTCCGATCACGATCTCGGTTCCGGTCCCAGTTCCGGTCCCGGTCTAGGTTCCGATTACTATCTCGGTTCCGATCACGATCTCGGATCCAGTCCCGGTCTCAGTCTCGGTCTCGGTCCAGGTCTGAATCTCCAAAATTCATCGAACCAATAACTTCAGGAAACCTGAATCCTAGCATCATAACCACAAAGTTACCATCCCTTTCATCCACATAAATCTCACATTTGTACATACACATTCATGAGGATAAATATAGAGTCGAAAACAACAAAAAAAAAAATCCACTGCATGCATTAAAAGTCATGGAAAAATGAAACTTTTTACCCTTTTAAGAGGAACTTTCCAAAACATTGTTATTTTGCTTGTTGTAAATTTTGTAGCACAGCTATAATTAATAAAATTAAAAAGATTTCAAAGGAAAAAAAATAGTTTTAAAATTTTTAAAATACTTCATGAAGTTGGGAATGTGATGTATGTGGATGTGACGTATAGTGTTGCTGTGTTATCTACCTGATATTATTAGCACGTGTGATTTGGATGCAAATTTTGTAGTTTTTTTTTGAAATTTTAATGAATTTTGGTAAAATTGCAAAGACTGACTTTATTGATGGTTGGAGATCAGATAGACAGCCGAAGAACTCGTAGATAGGTATGTTGGACAACAAAGGAACTAGCATCAAGCTTCTAAAGGAGTTCGTGAATCAAAATTGATAAATGCAGCTAACGACGGGCCAGGAGTGTAGCCCAAACCCACAATTGCACCTTTTAAGACGTCAGCCTGCATAATACATCCACGTGTAGGAAGTAAGTAATGAATAAGCCAGACACTTTTCGTAGAAGATGACAAACTTTGAAATTATTTTTGAATGAACTTAATTTGAGTATAAAAGAAAATAGGCTAAAATAAAAAGAAGTGTAAAGGCTGTCGATCCTAACCCTACTTCTCAAAATACGCAGAATTAAGTCAGTAACCCACTGAATCTTTATTAACTCAAATCTCAGATTCCTCACGTCTAAAAGCATTACGTAATAAGTAAGCTGAGTATGCAATCTCAAATTACATTCGAGGAACAATCCAACCTACTCATCTCATTTATTTAATTTTAGACAGACCAAGAATCATTTTATACTTCCAGTTTATCCATTCAACAAATCATCTTGATAATTAAAACTGTCAGAAAATCTCTTCCATCAATTTATTTTCATTTAAACTTGTCTATTGCATCACTGCATTTAACAATGCTGGATAATTGAAAAATAAAATATAATTGTAATTGAAACTTTCTGAGTAGTTTTAAGTAGAGATTTTTGCTTTATAATTCTTATCACAAGTCTTTTGGGGACTGTTTATAAATTACGTAACGGTTTTTAATTTTTCAAATTTTAAATGAAAGTCAGGAATGGAAAATTTTGAGATTTTGAGATAATTCAAGCAAAATTAATAGAAAATTCACAACAGATGGTCCAATAAGTTCCAAAAAGTACCTTCCTTTGCGTGACGTAACAAGTGATCAGCCCCACAAGATTTAAAGAAAATTCCAGATCAAAAACACTCAGAAAATAGTTTTTATTGTGGTAAATTTTTAAGAGTTAAACTTCTTTATTACACTTTTCCATTTTTCTCGCTTCACTTTTTCATTTCCTCAACGTTAATAGCTGATTTAAGATGTAAAAAAAGTTTAAAAAGCTCTTCCTTTTTATGAACTTTTTGCTGACTTTTTCTAATCAGAGGTTGAAGTTGAGTCGAATTTTGGATTTTTACTAATGTAAGTAATTCTGTATGGAAATGCCAAGAGGCAAGGATAGAAATTCTCGAAATATCCATTGGATTGAATGAAATTAACTCAGTTCTCCCTGATAGAAATAAATAAACGATCGTTAATTGGTTAAGTAGGGATCAAGCATTTTAAACATAATATTCAAATCTAGGTTTCGAACAAGGGTTAGACTCTCACCAAAAGTGCAGTACTGTGCTTGCTGTACTTGTAAGGAAAGTACAATACTGTATATCTACATTGGAGTGTCTGACCTTTAGTTTTCGAATGAACTAAGACTCTCGTCTCAATCTTCTCTAAGCTTGGCGTTATACTTTCAGGTGCGTTCTAGCAATATTCCAATCTTCAAGCAATCTTGTAGCTTTTCTTCCTATTTCCTCAGCTACACTTCGAATTTCTGGCCCGTTCCCAAAATCCAACAGAGGGACAATCATGCCTTGATCTCTTACATAAAGCAGTTAAAGCATCTCAACTGCCAGAAAAGGACGAATTTGGATATGGCTGGACTCGAGAACCCACGACTTTCGGGTTACCACCGCCAATTTAAGCAAAGCAACATACCTATTTGACCAACAAGGTGCCCATTAAGGACTTGAACTCTTGACTTTCGGATTACGACTCCAAATTTGAACCAAGAATCTTACCTATTTGACCAGCAAATGCACCAAGTAATGACTTGAACCCTTGGCATTGGGCATACCATCCCAAACATCAGTCAAGCACTTTATCTATTTGACCAACAAGACATTTAACTGCTTAATTGCACATAACTGCTAGATAGTAAATAATAATTGAGGTTCAGAGGTGGCCAATCCCCACAACAGCAGATAGGAAGTCTATAAAAATCTCAAAAATCTTGATTTTTTCAACTCGCATCACTTCCATTAGCGTACATCAACATTAATTTTATGAGCCTATAAAAAATCGTAATAAAAAAATTTCTTCTTTAAAATAGGAAAAGATTGAAAAGTTAGTCATTATAAGGTCCATTTGTTAATGGAGCTCTTTTGCTCTATCATTAAAAAAATCCTTCGGCAACAAATTTTATGCATGATATAAAAAAAAATATGAACAGAGAATCATCACAAAGAACCAACCCGAAAAAAGTGCATAAATGAATGCCCATAAATTATCCAGCCAACACATTCATTACGGTGAACCAATTAGTTGCCTTGTACATGCACAGACACAGTGAATTTCTATTTCATAGAATTTAATTTTCAATTGTATCGTTGTTATGTAAAAAATTAGTTGAAATTCCTGGTGTTATCGAGGGACTTGAGCGCATTATTTAGTTTCTAACGGTTTTTTAGAATTCAAATTCTCAACGGTTTTGAAAAATTCAAATTTATTGTTCTAAAAAATAATTGAAAATGAGCTAGAATGAATTGTTGGGTTTGCTTAATAGCAAAGAAGCACTGCGATCATCGATCTGTTGTACCATTAAAAAATGAGCTAAAAAATTGTTTGAAAAACATTCAAAATTTTATTGGAAAATTAACGGTCAAATTATTTTTGAAATTCAAACGGTCAAAAAGAATTCAAACCTTCAACGAGGGGAAATTTTTGAAGAGTTTTGTAAACAAATTGAGAAATTCAGAGAAAAATCATTAATTAAAGCATTTAGAGATAGTTTTAAGCTAGAAGATCATGTAAATAACTCAATAAGATGGAGTTAATGCATCCAATCAGTTCGTGGACAACCAAAAGTCTCTTGGAAGGAAGCTGTCGATAAAGATACTCAATTTTGCATTTGGTATTGAAAATTGAAGAATTGAAGTCGGCGATAGAGGCTGCAACAGGTGACACCTGTTGAAGGTCATGGATATCAGTTGATCTGTACGACCAGTGAAGTAAATAAATTAGTAATGCTTCAAATCCGAGCACTCTGCTATGTCTGGTTGCTGAGATCTCACGCAATGTCTATTCTCATACCCAGCAAGCTGATCAAAGTGCAATTATAGTCATCATTTCCTCCATAAATACGCTAATAATATAAATATATTGCATAAAACATGTACACACAATTCAAATCCAATTTCCATAAATTTATTGCATCTCTCATTCTATGTGCTGTGTGCATTGTCCAAACATACCCAGCACTTACGGCACTGACTCCCCTCTCCTCAAAGCTTTCTTTTTTTTTTGGAAAACCCAAAAATGCAAAACAAACAACATGTTGCAATAATAAAAAAAGAATTTTGTTTATTTTTTTGTGTTTTATGTTTGACTTTAAAATGCAAAATTTATGCCATTAACTGAATGATGCTTCATTCCTGCAAAATAATTTAACAAGGGGGCTAGGGCATGGAAATTGAAACATTTATCTTACGGATGCCATTAAAATTATTATTTTATACAGAATTGTGTGCAAAAGGTAAAAGATTATTTTTAGAATGAATACTTTGAATGCATTTGGACTTGACATGAGAAATCTAAACAAAATTGCTAGGATGATAGGAATGGAATTGCCAGTATTCAATGAAAGTTTTTTGATATTTCAATCATTTTTGAAAATTTATTCATGAAGTTTTATTTTATGAATGTTTTGCCGTAGAGTAGGCTGGCCGGTAGAGACTAGTTGCAAATATCTATCAATTGCCACCTTCAATCTGTAACCATAGGAATTCACAGGGGGTGGACAACTCAGATGACAAAATTTGTCTTTTTTGTGTCACTTGTCACATAAATTACGCTTAACGAGAATTTTCCAACTATGAAGCAGTAGTCGGTGAGACTAACAATTAGTTTTTGACTGGTTGTTGATCGCAGCTCGATTGTAGACATTCAAAATGTCAAAACTAAGGATTCCCGAAGTCTAAGTCTCGAAAAATTCTCTACAGCGAGATCGAGACCGATATCCGGCAAGCAAACGAAGAAACCAAAACAGGTGTAAGGCGCTTCCACCCACATGGATACGCAACAAATCTTAATTAGGGCGTTGTGCTACTCGGGTTAATTATTATGTGGATATTTATAAAGATTGCATCATCATAATATTATTAGGAGAAGTGTAGAACGTCAGCAATTGCTACAATCTTGTTAATCTGATGTCTTATTTAGCCTTTAGACCAGTTCTGTTGAGGAGCTGTCTAGAATTAGATAATATTGTTCCAGAGAAAGTGTCATTAATCGATCGTAGTCCTATTTTAGTGGAGAACAAGTTTTTATTTTTAGTGGCATATCTTAGTTCTAAGCTTCGACCGGATTCGCAAATGGCATATGGCTCATGACATTTCCAAGGATTTTTGGAGACATACTTGTTTGCCGCGGTACATTGGTTGCACACCACTAGTGTAGTTAATAACTAGACATTATGATAAGTAAGGAAAGACACTATTTTATCATCATAAACTCATTCTCTGAATGTTGGACAGGAGAATGCGTTTGTTATATGCTACATTCTCTAGAAATACTCGACAATTTAGTAATAACTATCTGCTATGTATACCCTAGTTTCATCCTTTAAATATTAAAGTTTCAATAAAAGCTCCAATCAATTGCTCAATCAGTTAAGGGTTTTATTTTTTTTATTAAATTAAAAGGACCACAAAAATTTTAGTTTTCATGCACAAGAGCAGAAGGAGACGAAAAAAATGAAATTTCCTGAACTAAAAAACATTTTTATTCTCATTTTCATCCTTCATTTAGATAGGACAAATGTATGAATAATATGTAGATGGATAAACGTGTATATATTTGTAAATGAATGTAAAGTATGTGGGGAGGGGGGTAGGGGGTTAGGGGACAAGAGTATTGCCGGAGATAAACGTTTGTAAATGCTTTTGGGACTCTTCCTCTATATATATTTTGTGTTCCTTTTTCTTTCCTCCACAGTACCAAAAAAAGTGACCCTTGATGTTTATCTGTTGAACCGTAAAGCTGTAAAACGCTTTGACAATTGTATCTCGTCTCATGCTATAAACCATATGTATAGCATACAAAATGCCTTCATAAAAAAAAATATATACCGGAAAATTTTTTTATTGCACGTTATCCATACAGACTATATGCTGTATATTATATTCTCAGCTTGGCACACACATAACATCAAACTTGATCTAGCTATTTTTTTGTGAATAAATTATATAGCCTGAATTTTTAATTAACTCAATCTGTTTCTAGTTGACTGAGTGAATCAACGGAGAGAATGAGAAGCTTTAAAGAGCTTAAAGTTTTAATAGGAAATTAAATGACATTTAAAAAAAACTTATAAGCGGACGGGAACTATAGAGAAAGGGAGATGCTTGGAAAATTAATGGTCATTTTGTAGTATTTTTTGATATTATATAAGCAATGCTGTGGGACTAGTTGTGTGATGGTGGTCGTGATATTTTGTAGCTGATTATGGAGAAGTCTTGATGGTAAAGGATAGAGGCAGGGAATGTGGTGAATATTTTTAGATAAATTATATAAGGTCGTGATAAATAAAAAATTTGAAAATTTGGCAGAAAAAATGTTTGTTTAATCACCTCTTAATATGGCTATATTCTGAGTAACACAAAGTCTAGAAACATTCGGAGTTGCATCGAGCAGTTAGGCTCACAAGTTCCCTAAAAACCATGTTCTTAAATCGAGCGATCTTCTCAATGCAATTATTAATCAATGTAATCACTTGAGCATCACTACGTCACTATGTTAGCATCAAAGTAACAAAAGATGATGTGGAGGTGCCTTGGCGGATGGATTTGGCTCATTTTGATGACCAGAAGATATTCCATATAGGGTGAAGCTCGAAAATGCTTGTTTCAATCTTATATACTCCACTGCTTTCTCCTCTCCTTCTGGATGTAGCAAATAAACGACAGAGACGTATTCAGAGTGTCGTTGTGGATCACACTCACCACTCTTTGGCCATACTCACCATTTTTCGATTCCATGGCCCAGTATATTACCAAAGTAACGATCTTAGCCACAATTGTTGACTCGATAATACACAAACCGAGTTAGTGTGACCAGAAACAGCGAAAAAAGCACCTGAGATTCTGACTTGACTTTCTCAGGTATCGAACCTAAGTATTTAGAGTTGGTTAGTCGACACTCTAATGACTACGCCACTGTTGCTGATTCGCTGTCTAAAGCAATTTCAACATAATTCCTAATAAGTGTTCTCAAAACAGAAGGACATTAGCTGTTCAAAATCCATTTTGAGGCATGCGTTTCATGGCTATTGATAGTTTAACGAGTTAGGATTCAAACTGAAGTATGTATCTAATTTACAGATTGTAACCAAAATTCTGAGCGAATTCATCACATTTTCACAAAACTTTTTGTATATTTCTAGTGACACCCCATGCATCAGGATAATAAAAACTTACTAAAGTTGTGTTTATTTGTTTAGTTTATGCTATGGGTAAATACACAGCATAGCTTGATTGAAATATATAAAATTTATTATTACAGTAAGAACAAACTTTAAAATCATAAAAAAAATAATTAAGAATATAAAAAAAAAAATTAATGTGAACATATTCAAATTAATGGACAAATAAAACAGATTTTGTGGCTTCATTTCCTGAACTTGTCATTTATTTACTTCTCGTTTATTTTTGTAACAAATTTTTTTCATTAAAAAAATCTTTGTATAGAAATAAGAAATTACGTTTTATGACTGTTAAGGCGATTACAGCGTAGGTGGCAACTTATAAATCAACAATATTGAGGACATGATTTGTAATTATTTATAATTGTACTTTAAGTTTATATTTAGTTAAGTCGATGCTATTGTAGGCAAAAGCTTATTGAGAAATATAAAGTTCGTTGAAAGCTTTCACAATTTTAATTTTCAGAAACGTGTATGCTGTGACTGTAATTACGTTTCATGGTTTAATGTTTTTGAATGGCATTCAATTTAAAATTGAAAGCTTTG
The DNA here is from genome assembly GCF_022539635.2 of Chironomus tepperi. NCBI lineage: Eukaryota > Metazoa > Arthropoda > Insecta > Diptera > Chironomidae > Chironomus > Chironomus tepperi. The sequence continues at coordinate 496,678 of NW_027226245.1, forward strand.
ATATTGACGTCGTTTATTGACAAAATGCCTAAAATTCACAAAATTAGGTTGATTTTTTAAAAAGCATGCAACATCCAAAAACTGACAATGAACCTTGCTTTAGATCCGATTGTGGTCTTTCTGTACCATTAAATTGTGTTATCTGCCTGTTAGAAATTCGAGCAATAATTCTCGAGCAACACAAATAAGAATACCTGAATAGCACTAGTTGCTATAGATTTAAACTTAATTCGACACCAAGTCAATATGCCTACAAGAAGCTGGATTTTTGATCGAAGAACCAACTTTTGTTAGTTGGGATAATTCCGTCTTGACTCGATCGAAGCTCTTCATCTAAAATATCTAACTGGCTTCTACTCAGAGGAAGATATACTTACTAACTTACTTCGCTGGCCGTAAAGATCAACTGTAATAAACTGTCCATGGCATCCTTCAGATGTCGAATAAAGCTGGATCTATCACTGACTTCCGCCTGCCAATTGCCAATACCAAATACGGAGGCAGATATAGCAGTAGGAAATGCATTCATGATGGAATCTCATCCAAGCTACGATTCAGCAGCCTACATCTCTAACAACCAAAGCTCATACTTTCAAGATGTCTGTTAGGGCATACGACAACTTGCGGAAGGATCATTCGAAGATGGCGACCATTTGAAGGAACTATCGGTGGAAGGTGGCAAACTGCGAAATGAGCCATCTACGGAAAGCGCTACCTACGGAATGGCCATTAGAAGGTGACAAACAGTAGAACGGACTATCGACAGAAAGCAGCCTCTTGTGGAAGGAGTAACTTGTTGAAAGGGTCACCTGTGGAAGCCGTGATTTATAGAATTTAGCCGACTATACCTACCCATGCCTATTTCATTCGCAACAAAGCCTTCATGACAGTAAAATGACGATTTTTCTAATTATTATGTGACTGTCATCACGACTTCGTGAGGAATGCTTACACAAAATCATCCTCAGAATATGTTGTCGTATCGTCGCTCGGATTGTTGAATCTTTTCTCACACGTGTCACTCAGTTTTCAATCAATCTTTAACATCAGATTCAAATCTATCCGGCTTGTTACCCACAAAATTTTATCAACAAACATGAAATGAACTTTATAGCCTCAATCGATGACAAATTCCAAGAATTTAAGAGAAAACTGCTGACTTTGTTGAATTGTCAATATTTACAGTATAACATACGACTCAACATGACTTCCTCGGATCTACAAAACAATTTTCCAGCAATATTGATTCGCATTTTAAAAAAATTTACTTCCCCTTTAGACATAATTTAATTTTTCATGTTTAGATAACGAGACGTAAATAGCTTAAAGCTTATATATGCACAATGAAACCAATAAATGGTTAATAAAAAAGTTTACAAGATTTTTCATTATTCCATATGAAGCTCATTGAAGTAAATCAAATTCCATATTTTTATATACATGCATACACTCAAATCCAATTTCATTCAACCTACATTTAGACTTACTTACTTTTCTGCTGATTTCTCTATCGTGATCGGAATAAATCTTGAAGATAAAATTTCCTTTTTTTGCTGTATTTATTATTATATTAAACAGAGTCATATTTTTCTTTTTTGTAACGTTCTGTTCTGTTTCCTCCTGTTTAGTCGTTTACTTTTTTCTTTTTTTTTGCCTTCCTTTGTGCAGTTTAGATTGAAGTAAATGAGTTATTTTGTGTTATCGTATTGAGATTTAACGAAGGAGGGAGGATTTATTGAGTTTTTGAGATGAAGGATTTCATTTATTTAAGATTTTTTTGGGGTTTTGAAGCAATTTGAACTTTTTAACATTTTTAAACATTTTAAGACTTCTAAATTATTATATTTTCATGATTTTTGAGATTTTTTAAAATTTTCCAAAATTTTTAACTTTTCTAAGAATTTTGACTTTTTTCATGATTTTTGAGATTTTTGACCTTTTTCATGATTTTTGAACATTTTCATGATCTTTGAGATTTTTGACCTTTTTGAACTTTTTCATGATTTTTGAACTTTTTTAAGATTTTTGATTTTTTTCAAGATTTTTGAGATTTTTGACCTTTTTCATGATTTTTGAACTTTTTCATAATTTTTGAACTTCCTCATGATTTTTGAGATTTTTTGACTTTTTCATGATTTTTGATTTTTTTCATGATTTTTGAGATTTTTGACATTTTCCATGAATTTTGAACTTTTCTAAAATTTTTGAACTTTTTCATGATTTTCGAACTTTTCCAAGATTTTTGAAATTTTCCATGATTTTTGAGATTTTTGACTTTTTTCATGATTTTTAAGATTTTTGAACTTTTTCATGAATTTTAAACTTTTCTAAGATTTTTGAACTTTTTCATGATTTTCGAACTTTTTCAAGATTTTTGAACTTTTTCATGATTTTTGAACTTTTTCATGATTTTTGAACTTTTTCAAGATTTTCAAACTTGTCCAAGATTTTTGAACATTTTGAACTTTTTCAAGATTTTTGAACTTTTCCCGAAATTTTTGACTTTTTTTAAGATTTTTGAATTTTTAAACTTTTCAGAATGTTTTCAACTTCCATGATTTTCATTTGATATTCCGTTACAATTCTTTAACAATAAACTTATAAAACAAAAGAAACTTCCTTTCAAAATTCTCAATCCAACCCCAACCATCATCATCATTACTACCATTTCATATTTATTATCTAAAAGGTATATGCAAGGCATCATCAAAAGATATTTATTTAATCAATCATTCAATCAAAATCGAATTCAAATTACTACAAATGCCTTGTTTATATTCAACGTTCATGCAATATTGATAGGAAATAAATATTTATGAAAATAAAATGAATTTATGGGAGCAAAAAATGTAAAAAAAGAGGGAAAAAATATGAAAATAAAGCGAAAAATAAGTTAAGCATTTACTTTACTCCTCTAGCTATATCTGTGCATGTATATCTGTACCTGAGAAATTGGAAAATAATATTAAGTAAAGGATTGATGAATACTAAGAGTTAGGGTTGGATTTTGAGATATTTTTGAATGAAATTGAGCACATTTTGCTGCATATCAGCTATAAATGGACAGTACAGTCGATTCCCAATGATCCTGTCCATCCACATTCACCAAAGCTACACTCTACTATCGAATTTCATCGACCTTTCTGCATTTATGCCATAAAACTACGTAAAAAAGCCATTTCAAAGGGAGAATGGATAAAAAATATTTTGAATTTATCTTAAATTTCCTTTCCCCCGACTGGAATCAATGAATCATCTCAAATTTCATATGCATACCGTAAACAACCATCCACATATTTACATAAATGATGTTGCTTGCCTCTCCCTAACGGTTATTTAAAGAATGTTCTCCTGTATTTTATAATATTTTCTGTTTTATTATCCCTAAAGTACCACACACTTCAATCATTATCACATAATGCAATGTTGTCAATAAAATTCTTGTTCTTTCTTCCTTTGTGGTTGAGATGTTGCTGGTGATGTAGTTTTGGGTCCATTTTCAAACTTACCTCACTCAGTATGACTCGTTAGAACTCGGTTTGACTCGGTATGACTCGTGAAGATTCGGAATGACTCGTGAAGGCTCGGTATGACTCGGTATGACCCGTGACGACTCGGTATGACTCGTGAAAGCTCGGTATGACTCGTAAAGACTCGGTATGACTCATGAAGACTCGGTATGACTCGTGAAGACTCGGTATGACTCGTGAAGACTCGGTATGACTCGTGAAGACTCGTATGACTCCTGAAGATTCGGAATTACTCGTGAAGATTCGGTATGACTCGTGAAGACTCGGCACGAATCGTGAAGATTCGGTATGACTCGTGACGACTCGGTATGACTCGTGAAAATTCGGAATTACTCGGGAGGACTCGGTATGACTCGTCACGAATCAGAATGACTCAGAAACCCGAATAAACGGACATGACGAAATTTTCCATGAAATCGTTCATCTAAAAACATACACGAGGACCCTCTGATATACATATTGTCACTATAATATATGAATAAAAATATGAAGGAGCCATAAAAATGTGTTGAGATATTTTTTTTTTTTGTTGTTTGCATCGCATCTCATAATAAAAAGTCATATCAAGGCTAAACATGTTAAAGCTTTATTCATGAAATTTCATTCATTAATGCAAAAATGTATAAATTTGCCATGTAAGTGTGTGTGAACATATAAAAATGTCAAGTCATTATTTTTTATCTAGTGTGTGTAATATGCCATTTGAAAGCAAAGAAAAAAAGGTGGTTTAAAAAATGGAAAGTTATGTCCAATTCGAAGCGCATATACAATAGTTTAAAACAGAAGAAGCAATTTGAACAATTTTTTGAAAAATAACGGTCAAAAAATATTCAAACTACTAACGATCCTAAAATATTTGAAAATGTCGCTCAAACTTTTGTTCAAATAGCTATAATTTAAAATTAGAAAAAATAACGGTCAAAAAGTATTTGAAAAATAACCGTCAAAAAGTATTTGAAAATTAACGGTCAGAAATATTTTGAAAAGATAACTCAAATTGGTGTTCAAAGTACGGTAATTAAGTAATTGAAAAATATAATGTTCATAAAAAATTTGAAGAATTAACAATAAAAAAGTTGAAAAATAACGGTCAAAAATTATTCAAAAAAAATAACGGTTCAAAAAAATTCAAAAAATTTTGAACCTGTTTTGAACAATTTCCTTAGACAAATCAACCGAACAAACATTGCAACACCAATAAATTTGCTAAAAAAGACACAAAGATTTGGAAAGGTGGAGGAGGCTGAAAGTAAGTACACAATGACTGAAGGGGAGTTGATGTATGTTTTGTTACTTGAATAGATTCAAACATTCATACACAAAAAAAAGAAAATAAGAGATTGTAAATCTCTTTCGGTGCCTTTTCATTGCTTTCAGTATGTTATTGTCGCTATGTTGCGTCGAGATGAACAAAGCAGGCGGAAGAAGAAGTAAAAGAAAAAAAAGCCATAAACAGTAAATTTTCAAAAATGTTAAGGAGCAGAGCATTAAAATGGAATAATAAAATGTGATACAAAACTTTTTTAGCGAATTTTTTGAGGAAAATAAAATTTTTTTTGTTATCAATTGTTTGATGTCACGTTGACTTTATGGACTTTCGTTTAATTCTACTCGTGTTATGACTTTTGTTTTATTTTAAAATATTTTTATTATTGTTTTATGAGAAAAAAGTTTATAAATTTGGATAAAAAGTGTCTCTAAATATCACTTAAGAACTCTCTTATGACTTTTTGATGATTACTTTGATTCTAATGAGCTGCTTGGTGATGAATACAATGTTAAATGTGTAAAACAAGCTTAGAAGTTGAAGATTTCAATGCAAAATGGTCATTTTCAAGATTTTTTAATCTTTAACGGAATTTTAAAATTCAAATTTGAACTATCAACAACCAACTTCTAGTCATAAACCACTTAATTCAAATTTGAACTTTTGCAGCCAACTTCAAGTCATAAACCACTGAATTCAAAATTTGAACTTTTGAAGCAAACTTCAAGTCATAAACCACAAAACTCAAATTTGAACTTTTGCAACCAACTTCAAGTCATTAACCACAAAATTCTGAATGCAACCAACTTCAAGTCATAAAACTAAATGCAAAAATTGCCAACTTACGTGTTAAAACACCAAATTCAAATTCAAATTGAACGTTAAATGTCAAAAATTGAAAAATTCAATATAAATGCGCTTTAAACTAAACTACAACAACAATTTCCATTTAACTTCCTTTAAATCGACTTTATGGGAGCCATTGCAATGCATTGATATTGGAATTAAAGAAAAAATCTTCTTATTTCCATTCATTGAATAAATTTTTTTTGGTCCTCTTTATTTCCATTTGCAGCACAATTTTTACTCAGAGTTAGGTTAAGTCAATAGAAGCCATTAGGGATGTAACAATATAAGTTAAAGTTTTTCGTTTTAAAATGTCTTCTTTTCATATCTTTGATAAAAAAATTTTCATCTGAAAATAATGAGTTCGCATAACTTCCAGGCCTACTGAGAATGAGAAAAAGAAGAAAAATGTGAAAGAATTTTTTTTGGTGTTTTTCTTCTGTTTTAATTCACATCATTTTATGAATGAATTATGGAGTTCTGGGAAGGTTTATGGACAATAAGAAAATTTTGGATAAAGTTAATTTAGTAATAAAGTTTGAATTAATTGGTTTGTTAATTATTTAGAAAATTATGTTGAACTTGAGACTTTTGGACAATAATAAAGACAAGTTTGTCGTCAAGAGAAATGGAGTGAAAATATGTATAAGTGAAGTTCAAAAGGGGTGTAAAATAAGTTGACCAATAATTCAAAAATAATAAAACCGTTACAAAGTTCAAATTCAAATTTTTCAGTGATTAAAAGATATTGTGAATAGTACCAATCAGTTAATCGATTCAAAATCCGACACCAGACCCAAGTGACTTTGACGTGGTACCAGATAACAAAACCAATCTAGCACCAAATCAGAGTCTTGTCGTCCTTATTCTGGATTTTAGATTGGATTAACATAATTTCAAATTGGAATTGACATTGCAAAGAGACAAAGAGACCTATTTTAAGTACGTAGTGGTCTTAGATGTCCCACCTGTTTGGGGATTATCATTGAAACGTTTGCTCGCAATTAGATGACGTAATTGATTTTTTTTACCAAGAAAATCGTCTCCAGTTAGTGAACATCATGACTAGTTATATAATATAATGACTGAAGGGCCCAGCCTTATGAGCTGAGTCATAGCGAGTAAATCTGTTGTACCATCACCCTTTAGAACAGTCCATATGGGATCCGAACCACCGATCCACAACTTCAAAGTTAAGAAGGCATAAATTCAAATCGATATACCTCCTGAAATGTGCAATCCGTTCCAAGTATTCTTTTCCAAAATTCCGGTTGCGGGAGATTTTCGGGACTCGAAAAGGGACCGGGAGGGAACTTTTTCAAATTCAACTTCCAACTCTGGAAAGAATTGTTTTAAATAGTCTAAAATTGGAAATTATTGTTCAGTTTCATCGAAAACTAACAATTCAAAAATCCAATATAAATCCTCTCAATTCATCCCCACATCCAAAAATAACAAAAGAATTCACACATTGCTCAATGGCAAAACGCTGTAAATGTTGTGATGCGATGAAAAGGAAAGGAAAAACTTTCGACATCCTCATTTCTTCCTCCATCAAACTATGATTCATTTTCCCTGGATGGGAAAAATAGTGATTTTATTGTCAAGCACTTTTCCGGAATTTTCACTTTACAGCATACATATTTTCTTTATTCCATTTCAACGTTCATCGGCCTAAACGTAATGTCATATTCAAAAATATAGGAAATGGAAGAAGACGGGTGAGGAAATTCATTTGAAAATTTTACATACAGTTCTCAATGTGCCGTACTTCCTTGTTGCTTTTATGGCAAATATGAGAAAATGTTCACTTTGTAGTTCTGTCTGAAGTTGTTTGATGTAAGAATGTTTACTTACCTTTAAGGAATCAAACTCAAAAGCTGATTGGATGTAATTGAATTAAATGAGCAAATGTAGGGTCGTGCATAAATGATGTCTTATTTATAGGGATGTCCGTAAAGCATATTGAGCCATGAAGATGAAGAATCTGGCATAGGATTTGTGTATTCTAACGGGACTTGAACGGGATAATGCTGTGAACCTAATTTTTTTGTCGTGAAAATGGATCAAAATCAGCCAGAATGGTTCGATCAGGGCAACATTGCGTCTTTATGTAAGTAACCACGATAACTTAACGGCGCAATACCGAACACTTTGGGTTATTCGGAGGAATGCCAACTTTGTCCTAAATTCGAACATTTCTGGTTCCTTCACTTTTTTGCTTTTTTGGATTAGAATGTTGTTTTAGTTCACTACAGACGTCCGTTTGTATGGGATTTTGCGTGTCTCCACCAAGATATCTACCAAAATCCACATTTATGGTACACAAACTTAGTGATAATTTGAAATTTTTGAAAATAAGTTGGCAACATTTCCTAAGTATGAACTTCGTCGCCGTGGTGGCAATGCATGAAATTTAAAATTGTTTAAAATATTGACATCATTTACGAACAATCCAACCTTAATTAAATCGAGCTTAGTTAATTTTAAAGACATACGACATTGAAGATTAAGTAATTATACTGAAGAACAGAAGATTTCCTTGAAATATGATGTAAAACCACAATTTACTTCCTTTGAAGATTATATATTTGTGCTTAAGATATTCAAACATTTAAGCTAACCAAGGTTTTCTCAAAAATTATGTAACTTTTCTTAATGAAGATTCTTATTTGGATTTGTTGATTGGAGATTTTGTTCATTAAGAGATGCATAATCCCTATTTGAGAATAAGGATACTCGTTTTTTGTATACTTCTTAGGGAATGTTCAATTCGAACCAAGTCTTGCTCAGTTTTTGAATAGTTCAAGTCATGTTACAGCTGCCTGTAGCTATAACCAATGTTTTGTGATTGATTGAAGAAGGATTGCCAAATCTTGAATCCTGTTTTGTTTTTCCCATGAGTCTGTAATACGGTATTGAAATTAAAGATGACATTATCTCCAGATCACCTAGATAATACAGTGGTGGACAACCTGTCGCTAATATTTATGGAAATATCATAAGCCGCATGTCATGATTTATCACCAAGTTGAGCCATTGCACAAAATAGTTACCTACTACTGATCTTATCTGAAAATAATCTTTAAAAAATGCACCATAAAACCACAATAACCTCAAAAACTCTTCAACCTTACTTCAATTTCATGCAAATATTTTGTCAATTTTTCATTGCAATAGGAAGAAATGAACGACGACAAAAAAATAGCATCAAAAAAGGTTACAAATGAATTGAAAAGGAAAACAATATTTTTTATTGATTTTTACTCCTTTCCAATATTCCATCCACTGATTCCATTTTATTGCACTTTCAATTCAATTCCATTTGTCACAATATTCGGTACAAATAAAGCATTTTTAAGTTACATTGTGAGGAATAAAAGGGGGAATATGTGATGCTGGGGGTGGCGATGAATGGAAATGAATAGAAAATGGATAAAATGTGAGCAAACTGCACGAGATCTTTAATCTCCTTGTTAGAATTTTTTCCTATTCATCGTCACATCCCGCAAAACTATCTCAACAACTACAGTTTTTAAGGAGAAAATTATGATAATTTATTGGATGATTCATCCAGTTTGCCAATGCGGACATAAATTCCTTCTGTAAATTTATCGAAATGGAACTTAATTTCTATCATCTGTAAATGTGTATATTGAGGGGTGGAACTAAATGCTATCGCATTGCAAAAAATTCATTTGCTTGTTATTTTTATTGATTTCTATTTTTCTGATCTTTTGACTTCTTCTTCTCTTTATTGATGCACGCGTGTCTGACTTCTTATGATAAATAATATTTTTCTTTTTTTGTGAGAGTCAGCCAGAAATTGAGTTCTTTATGGGAATTAAAAAAGACTGTGGATGATGAAGATTGAGGCTGGAGGTTGTTGACTTCTGTGTGGATGGGAAATTACTGAGGAATTGAGATTTTTGGATCAATTTACGGAAATTCTTCATGGTTACAAGAAATGCTAGAATTGGAAGCAACATAGCCTGGTGAGACTTGAACCAACATCTTCTCAACAAAACCTGATTGAAACTCAAACCCACGGATCCCAAAACATAGCCTTAATAGGACTCGAACACATGTTTCTACACTATAGCTTGAGTGGGATTCGAACGCATGGTCCTGTAATTTCCGATCGAATACTCCTACCACTGAGCTATCGGAGGTTGATAAAGAAGCGTGGCAAAAAGCGGACTTAAACCTTCTTCCTCTATATTTTGATCATTATGCACAATTTTTATCGGTATATTGAGCCACAGCACAAATTCAACATTGAGCTCTGATTTTGTAAGAAAAAGTCAACTTGGCTCAATTTGAAATTTGAGTTCTGCTTTTAAGTACAAGTTTACTTTAAATAAACGGCTAACCCTTTTAAAACCTGGAAGTTTTAACTAAGAAAAATCAGACCAAATGCTAAACATAATTTGCTTAATGAAAATAATACTCTTGAGCCCTGTTTTTAAGGATAATCTACTATAATTCCAAAAAAATCAAACAAAATGCTAAGCACAATTTTGATGATGAAAATAATCCAATTGAACCTAGTTTTAAACAAAATTCTACTTTAGTTTAAAATCCAGTCCCTCTCCACCAGGAAGTTTTCGCTTATGAAAGCAGACCGAATGCAAAGTCTAAAGAAATACCTTAATTTTCTTTGGCTCTGTTTTTAAGCCAATTTCCGGCTTATATCAAAGTCAAGCCCCTTTCCACCAGGAAGTTTTGGCTCAAAAAAATTAGACCAAATGCAAAGCCTAAAGAAAACCCTAATTTTCTTGAACTCTGTTTTTAAGCCTAATTCCACTTTAAATCAAAGTCAAGCCCCTTTCCACCTGGAAGTTTTCGCAGAAAACTCTAAGAAAACAGACCAAATGCAAACCATAGAAGAAAAAAACATAATTTTCTTGATGAAAAATTAAGTAAAAATTGTAATAAGATGATTGATAGATGCTGATGTAACGAGAATCATATGAAAGGAAAAAGGGATGGATGGAAGCAAACTCTGTAATTGGAAGTTCACTGACCTTCCAACTTAAAGCAGCATTTGAATCTCGAATGTAAATACACAAAACGATGAATCCTTACTCGTTAAATTATTTATTTATTTATTTTGTTGCGGATGGAATATTCGAGTTGTGGAATCGTCGAATTTAGTACTTTTTGAAGATTGAATGCTTTGAATAAATATTCAAAAGTAATGAATTTTTGTAGAATAAGCGATATTTCTCTCGTGTTAATCGCCTTTTGTGGTTATCGAGAAGGATTTTCCATTTTTATTTGTGTTTATTCTTAGGTGGAATTGGTGGAAGGATCAAGAGAAATGAATTGAGATTGAGGATTTATTGATTGGAATAGTCAAAGAAGTATTGACAACAATGTTGCCAAACTACCACGTCATCCCAAGCCCATCCTTATTTCAACCATATAATTCAGAATCACCCAAACATTGCCAACCTTATAATCACAAACAAACCATTAAAAAATGTACATAAAAGTTTCAATTATCAAAGAAAAACCTCAAAGTTAAATCCGTTGAATAGTCTTTTGTGTTTGAAGGACAGCCGCATTAAATTATTGATAAATGAGACGTTTAAAGACTGACTCACAATAAGCATTCATTTCGACAATCCCTCGACAAAGAGCAAACAAACAAAAAAAAGTATATGGACTCTTTACATTTTGAATTGTTGACTTGTCGCCCCACGGAATTTTAAGTCAAATATCTTGTCAAGAATATTTACATATTTCGAGTTAACGAGAGAACATGGAGAGAACTTTTTTGTTTTGGTGGATTGATTGGATGTGGATGTGGATTGAGCGCATTTTTATGGGATTCTAAATGTTTTATGATGTGAAGGCACCTGAACTATTTGTAATCTAAAGTTAAAACTACTGAACTATTTTGTAATTTAGTGTGAAGGCACCTGAATTGTTATGCAATTTAGTGTGAAGACACCTTAACTCCATTTCGACTTATTGTGAAAACACCTGAACTATTTCACGTTCTAGTACGAAGGCACCTGAATATTTTGCAATCTAATGTGAAGACAACTTAACTATTTTACAATTTAGTCCGAAGATTCCTGAATGTTTTACGATTTAGTGTGAAGGCACCTGAATTATTCTACAATAGAGTACAAAGACGCCTGAATATTTAGCGATGTAGTGTAAAGGCACCTTAACTATTTCACGAATTATTGTAAAGACACCTGAATGTATGGCGATCTAGTTTGATGTCACCTGAACTATTTTGCAATTTAATGCAAAGACACCTGAATATTTTGCGATCTAGTGTGAAGGCACCTGAATTATTTCGGAATCTAATGTGAAGACACATGAAATATTCTGTAATTTAGTGTAAATACGCCTGAATGTTTGGAAAACTAGTGTGAGGCCACCTGAGTGTTTTAAAGTTTAGTTTAAAGACATCTGAATCAAAGACAACTGGACATAATAATCCCCAATCCAACTCAATACGATCACTTCTAAAAAATTCTTTTCAATTTTTTTTATAACAATACTAAAAGCCGTACTCATTCTTATTTGCCTCTTATGTATTCATTTCAATTTTTACTTCCTCCACTCTTACTTCAATATATGCCTTCTGCCTTCCGACTTGATTTTTGCTGTTTGTTATTATTAAGTATATCACCAAAAAAAAAATTCACTTCTTTTCTTTTCAGCCAGTATACACACTTATTTTCAGAATTGTTAAACACAATGAAACATTTTTATTATATCATTTTTCTTTTATTGTCTTGCTACTCCTATTCATGAGAAATAACGATGAATAGCGATGCATAAGAAGTAGACGGTGAATGAATAGAGGAGAAAACCTCAGAATTTTTTTTTCTTCCTTTTCAGCACAAACACAGCAGTAACAAAATACGGAAGAAGCGGAAGAACAAGGGACTCATTGAGGCAAAAAGGACAAATAGAAATGAATGAAGTAAGTTAGAGGAATGGAAATAAATAGCGGGAGGGTAATAAATGTATTATTTATGTTTTGTAGCGTTTGTCATTCAAGAAGGATCGAAAAATAAAAAAAATTCGAACATGAATATTCATAAAGTGGTTCTTTTTTAGATTTAAAGAGTTACTTACTTTTGCATTTTATTTTTATATTGCTACTTTCCACCTACTGTGATGTAATATAGCCATCAGATTCATTGGCTTCTGTTGAAAAGGCAATTTATTCTGTTCATATACACTTCCTGCTTTTTGCATTAAATGAAAAAAAAAAAAATAGGCAGAAATAAAAGGATGAAATGAAATAAAAAATGAGTTGCAATGGGTGACAGTTGGAGTGGATTTGGACGGGTTTTTAAGTTAGTTGGGAATTATTTTGAATAATTTAATACTATGGAACTGTTCACTTATTCCTTGAGCAGATATAATATACTCATGAGCACGCACATCGTCTGTTAGGATTTGTTACTCTGTAACGTAATTAATGAAAGGCTTCTTTGGTGTTGGAACCAATCCAAGGTATTGACCAATCAATCGAATTTATATCAATGCATTGATATTGCATTAGCAAGAAGGATACAGAAGATATAGGGATCGGAGCATGGTTCCAGTAAGTAAGTAAGTAAGAAAGTATGAAAATGTCTAATTTAAGCATGCCACTTTGCCATATAGTCGAGTCAACCTCAATAGCTTAGTACTAAGTGTATGCGATTGAAAATCGTAGAATGTGGGTTCGAGTCTCATTCTGGATTCGTTCTTTGCAAATTGTAATTCTGCTGTTAGATCGTCGACCAACTTTAAAGTTCTCGAGCATATTGGGACAAATATCAATTTTAGATGCCAAGGGATTCAAATAGGGTCATCAATTCCGGGATTAAAATGTGCTAGATCGATCCCGGGATTGAATTCGGGATGATACACAATTAAATTCCGGAATTGGATATCATAGGTTCAATTCATAGCCGTTAGAGTTGATGAAACACAATTCAATACCGGAATTTGAAACTTATAGGTTCAGTCCTCAACTGTTAGAGTGCCATCATGGTATTTACCACACTATTGTACACACCACACGTTGATCTTAGCGATTACAGCTCAGAAGCGTGAATATGTTGCGTGGAGTAGGTTTGTGGATAAGATTTAGTGAAAATCAAAGTCGACACTGATCTGGAGTGACATAATTTTCTACAATGTTCAATTGATTAACACATTCACCAGTCAAACCTTAAATTGCATGTCAAAAACAAGATCAAACTGCCTCAGAAAAATCAAACTTCTTCGTCTACACATCCGAAAAAAATGCTACAAAAAAAAATGAAGTGAGTAACAGAAAGTAAAAGCAAAGCAGAAATAAACCTCTCGAAATGTTAACAAGTGTTGAAGTGTGATTTGCGGTAGAATTTAAAAGTGAGAGGGTTCCCCATCGAGATGATTCCGAATCGATATGGCAAACGAATATTTAATCGAAATTGATTTTTTTCTTTCTTCTCTATCTCAGTCGTCGTACATACTTTAAGAGTTACATGTGCGTGTTCATAGAAGAAAATTGTAATACAAAAAAACATATTTCTTCTTACTTCCTTGTTTGTAATGCAAGCGATTGAGAATTTTTCAAATTTTATTTTCACTGAATATTTATTGAATTTTTTTTCATAGCAAAGATAATCATATTTATTTATTTATTTTCATGCGATGCTGAAAATGTACTTCCCTAAAACATAAATTTTGTTTTTTTGCTCTTAAAGTTATTCACATCTTGGTTTCGATTTACTTTGTTGTGTGTTATCATAGCATAGCATGAAGGATTGGGGGGTTGACACTTTGCTGTTTTTGAAATGATAAATCTTGGATATGCATTAAATTATGTTTTAGATAGGGGCTGTTTACTTATTAAGAAATGCTCTTAAAGGGGGTGCAAGTTGTGTAATTTGTCGAGGGGTAGAGGAGTAACGCTCATAAAGCAGTAACGCTCATAGAGGAGTAACGCTCATAAAGGAGTAACGCTCATAGAAGAGTAACGCTCATAGAGGAGTATCGCTCATAGAAGAGTATCGCTCATAGATGAGTAACGCTCATAGAAGAGTAACGCTCATAGAGGAGTAACGCTCATAGAGGAGTAACGCTCATAGAAGAGTAACGTTCATAGAGGAGTAACGCTCATAGATGAGTAACGCTCATAGATGAGTAACGCTCATAGATGAGTAACGCTCATAGAGGAGTAACGCTCATAGAGGAGTAACGCTCATAGATGAGTAACGCTCATAGATGAGTAACGCTCATAGAGGAGTAACGCTCATAAAAGAGTAACGCTCATAGATGAGTAACGCTCATAGAAGAGTAACGCTCCTGAGTAACGCTCTAGATGCGCTTAAATGAGTAACGCTTAAGCTACTTGTATGTTCATAAGTGAAATTGTTCCAGAAAATCAATAAATATTTAAATCTCCTATCAAGCAATCACTTCCCACCCCTAGCACAACCAATGCATATAAATAAAGCCACTTCACATACACACAGCATGTTGAAATGTAGAACGATGATGTTGAAAATTCATATCAAATGTTATATATCTCATTCGGTGCATTATGATGTCAATTCTAATGTGACAATATCTTCACTTTTTGAATGTGATACATCCCAATTCAATTTAGAAGGATTTCCATGTGATGATTCCAATTTATGCTTTAAAAAAAAATTGCATAAAATTTATGATGAATTGCTGAATTTTCTGGTTCCATACAAATTAGATTTATTAACACCAAAATTTGATAAATGTCATTGTTCAAGTTGAAATCCTTGACATTTATATTGGAATAACTAAGTGAATTTGATGATATAGAATTGACATAATTGGTAATATAGACATACAGCAACAATGGATAAAAAATTGTCAATCAAATCTATAAAAATGCTTTAAAAAATTCATATGATATGAACACAACATAAATATTATTGATGATAAAAAAGGATATTTTATGGTTTTCGTGTGAGACAAACGGTTATTAAAATTAATGTTCAAGCATATTAGGTGTTGTTAAGGTGAATGTTTTTTTATATCTATGTACTTATTCATATGTAAGTGCTTGTTGAAGGTTAGATGTACTTCTGTATTGGGGTAAAGATGTTTTTAATGGAAAATGTTAAAATGAATGAATTGCAGCTGTTGCGTAGTGGTTGGAGTACAGACCTAGCGACCCTAATAACGGCCTAAAGACCATAATGACGGCTTATCGATCCTAATGGTAGTCTACCGACTCTAATGACAGACTAATAACTCTAATGGAGTTTTACCGACTCTAATGACGACCTATAGATCCAAATGACAGCCTACAGATCATAATGACGGCCTACCGACCCTAATGACAGATTACCGATCCTAAAACGACCTACCGACTCACTAATGACGGTCTATCGACCCCAATAACGGTCTTTCGATCCTAATGGCATTCTATCGACCTTAATGACGGCCTACCGATCCTAGTGATGGCCTATGACCTGAGTTGGGTCAAAGGAAATGTCTGGTCGGATGCGAGTTGCTTTTTCGCTTTTTCTAGTCACACCAACTGGGTTTTTGTTTTCAGGACACACAAATAGTGACTAGGTACATTGCATTGGTATACTCTGATCGTGCAACTTACTTACTTACTGGAATCATGCTCCGACTTGGAGTCTAGGTTGCTACAAAAGGCTTCTGATCTGCATTAATTGCTGGCCGAATCACAAAACTTGGACAAATTCTCAGTTTGGACATCTAACTGGCATTCCTTAATTACTGTAGTGCTCCATGTTGCTTTTGGAGCACTAAGATATCTTGTAGATTGGATCATACAACTGTGCAGAGTAATTAAAAATTTTGATTCTTTTTCAGATTTCAATAAACTTTTGGAACAGTCTTGTTATTTATTAAAGCCAAATTTGGTCAAATTTCATACAATTTCACCCACTAAGCATCCAACTTGACATCAGCAATATTAAACTGTAGAAACCAGAACATACCAAAATAACAAAATGTACCAAATATTTCACATAAATTAGGAAATGTTATGCACAAAATTGGTTATTGAAAACTAGTTCAAGTCCCAAAAATAAAATTAATGATTTGACATAGAAAGTCATACATTCCCAAGTTATTGTGTATGAACGCTATACATAGATTTTAATAACTAATTGTGTATCCATTGGACATGAATAAATACATTTTGAATTTAATATAAAATATAAATCATTAAATTTTTCAATCACTCGAACACAACAAGCATAACAAAACTATTTATTGAGGTGTATAATCATCCTCAAATATTTAAATAATAACTGTTGTGTAACTTAAATGATTGATAAATGAATATCCATAATAATTGATTATTAAAAATAATACATTAACCTATTAACTTGGTTTATAATTATTATGAGATTGTGTAATATTTTGTTATGCATTATTGGATGTGCCAATATGTTATGAAATTGAATCAGGTGATGTAAAGTGGATTAAGGTTTATATTGTTGAGGGAAGGAGTATTATGTCTAAAATGGGAAAAGAAGGGACGGGGGAGGAAGGTGGTCAGAATCAGAATTGCAAAACAGGTGCCTGTGACAGGCGAAAACCTGACAAATTCTTGATAATTTATATGGTTTTTCTACAAAACCATACAAATTATCAAGAATTCGAACGGTTTTTGCTTGTCACAGGAACCTTTTTGGCAACTCTGGTCAGAATAACCTAGATATGACTTTACATTCTATTCTGGTTCCAGCTGTCGATTATCAATTTTAAATGCAATACTCCAAAGCTGACCAAATGTCAAGTGTAAATCTTCTCGTGGTATCATCTGATAATGCCAAACTATACCGATGGCGATTGAGTTATGTGCCGAGAAAAGGACTTTAATGGATAGAGTAAAAGCCTATCGAAAGCACCTCGTTTGAAGGGTGACATCCTCAAAAACAGCCTCGATGGTAAGTTCAATCAGGCTGGGGATGGTGAGGTTAATCAGGCTGGGAATGGTAAGATCAATCCGGCTGGGGATGATAAGGTTAATCAGTCTGGGAATGGTAAGGTCAATTAGGTTGGAGATTGTAAGGTCAATCAGGCTTGGGATGGTGAGGTTAATCAGGCTGGGGATGGCAAGGTCAATCAAGCTGCGGATGATAAGGTTAATCAGCCTAGGGACGGTAAGGCTAATCAGGCTGAGGATTGTAAAGTAAAACGCAGATTAATGACCTAAACACATAACGTGATCTTAGATACTTCCACTTTCCAAAATTCACTACATCTTTATCCAAAATCCTATTAAATTTCATAATTTTGAGACACAACTCTCTCATATGCCAAACTCATTCCAAACTTCCTTATTGACCATTTTTCTCTATTTTTAATCCGACACCAAATAAACAAAGCTCTTCAGCCAAAAACAATTTTCAAATTCAATTCACAAAAGCATAGCAATTAAATATCCTGGCATAAAGCCATCCAACATTTACTTCGTCTCACACACTCAGAAAAAACATAAAAGGATGTCATGATTTTGGCGCAAGCAGACATAACATTTTTGAGATTTATCATTTGCAGAAATCGAAACTGTATGTCTACAAGGCTTGTATGAGATATAATGTGCTTAAGGGGTCATAAAACTGTTGTTATGTCTAATTTAAATTGAATATTGAACATGATAATTTTTTATTCCAACTATAAACACTAACTCTGTATGCTCATTAGCAGTCATGACAATTTAATTTTACATGTTTTGCGGCTTTGTCTACCCGATTTTTGTGTTCAATATAAAATTGTGTTGGGGGGGTTATTTGATTATTAGGTTTGGATTTTAGGGAATGAAGGGTGGGTTTGGAGTTGTCTACTAAGTGGGCAGGAGAGGAGAGGTGGGGTCCTCTATGCGGGAGGCAGAAGGGGAGGATGGGCGGGGTTGTCATTGCATTGGGAAAACGGGGAGAATAGATGGGGTCGGCTAGGAAGGGGACAGAAGGGGAAGAGAGGTAGGATCGAATACACAGATCGCAGAAGGGGCGGAGTCGTATACGAAGGGGGTAGAAGGGAGGAGACATAGGAACGTTTACGCAGAGGGCAGAAGGGTAGTAGAGGTGAGATCATCTACGCAATGGGCAGAAAAAAAGTAAAGAGGGGTCAAATATGCAGACGACAGAAGGGGATTGTGTTTGGTGTTGTCAACGCATGGGGCAAAAAGGGAGGAAAGATGGGGTTGTCTACCCAGGAGCGTAACCAAATATTTTTTGAAAAGGGGAGTTTGTGAATTTGAATAATTTTTGCCAAAGCTAGCGAGGGGAGGGGGTTGACCTCCAGAACCCTACACCCTGAATTTGCCTCTGCTTATATGATTTGGTAAATTTGCATGAGAAATCGGGGTAAGTCTAAAAATTTGTTTTTTTTTTTTTTGTGTACCGTGATAAGTGAATTGCCCCCTTATAACCTAAAAATAAACCATAATAGTAGCATTGTGTGTGATTTGATGGTTTTCTATCTCGAATAAAATAATCGTTTCAATTTCGATTATATTTGTCCATTTGTGGGTTAGTTAATGTAAAGTGCTGTAGGGGGGATACTACTGTGAATTTTTCAGAATTTTCCAGATTTGATACCTCAATTTTTCCGAATTTTGTTCAATTAATTTGAATATTTTTGAATGGAATTTTTCCGAGATTTTCACCAAATTTTCCAATGAATTTCCCCCACAAAAAGCACGCAACTGTAACTATAAAGGTAAATTTAATTTGTATTTGATAGCAATTGCTATATCAAAATGTTAATTCAATTAGTTCGCTTTAGGTCAAATGCATAACATTTTAGTTGTTTATATTGACATTTTGTATTAGAAATTTGAACGAGCCAAAAATCAAC
The DNA here is from genome assembly GCF_022539635.2 of Chironomus tepperi. Lineage (NCBI taxonomy): Eukaryota > Metazoa > Arthropoda > Insecta > Diptera > Chironomidae > Chironomus > Chironomus tepperi. The sequence continues at coordinate 516,160 of NW_027226245.1, forward strand.
AAATTTTGCGGCACTAATTATGCATTCAAGTTCTATATTCGTACAACTAATTAATGTCCATTATAATTTCAGTTCAACGTCATTAATTTCAATTAAAATATTTTTTTTTTTATTATTTTTTTCATGTTTCTCGTTGTTCGGTCTCCTTCCTCCCACAACCCACACCACGTTCCTCTTCTTATTTCCCACCCACGCCATCGACTCTGTGATAAATTTGTCAATTTAAAGGAAAAAAACGAGAGGAGAGGAAATGTAGTCATAAAAATGTCTTTCTCTTTGCCTCGTTCGCGTGCTTCTTATAAGACGACGACTGAATCTCAGACGACGATAAATGGAAGGATGGTTGTTGAGGCAATAAAATGAAAGTTGTCAGAAATTACAAAAAAAATTACTGTCAAGTTCTCATTAGTGATTCACCGTCGACAATGATACTGTGGAGATTTTAATCTTCTTTTTGTCTATCTATCTTCAACTCATTTATGTCTTTTTTGCTGCCTTTATTATTTTTTTAAAGTGTTAATTTTTCTGTAAAATAATGACAAAAAGGGGAGAGGTTTGTCTGTGCCTTTTTTCTTGTGGCGGATAATGATGTGGTGGAAATTTTCTTTTTTAGGTCTGGATATAAAATTTAATGGAAATGATTATTTGAGGGTTATGTTACGAATTAAATTGCCTTTTCAATAACTGGAAGTGCCTTATAAATTATTCTACAGTTACATCTTACTTACTTATTTTGATGGCCGTACATATCAACTGTGATCCTTGGCTTTCCTCAGATGAAGCCTAAAGCTGGTTCTATTGCCGGTTTCCGTCTGAAAATTGGCAATACCAAATGCAATACTGTTTCAATCGACAGCTTCCATCCAGGAGTTCTTTGGGTTACATTTAGATCTATAGCTTGGAATTGTAGCTTTAGGTATCATCATTTTAGATTTACTCAATTAAATTGTAATCAAATAAACCTAAAGTTGACTATCGCTTCCCTGTACCCTGTACCCTAATCTACAGAAATTTAGATCTGATACTAAGCATTATGAAAAATGTCGCACAGATCAAGCTCTTTGTTGGTTACTGGAACATAGCCGTGAATTATATCCTCATTATGTAATCGAATAGATTGTAGTTCGATCAAATTTCTGCAGGATGAATCCAAATTCCGTTCAACAGACTTGACCGAACCATCAAAGTATGTTCATGTGAATTAGAAACAGATCGAATTCCTTGTCTAGATCTAAAAGCATTACATACAAATTATGATCTTGTTTACTGCAAACGAAAGAATCATTTGAAACTCCAGCATTCTTAAAAGCGCTCATTTTACTTCCATCTACATAACATCCTTATCCTTTCACATCATTTTCAATTCCCCAATGACTCCTTGAAGCCTTACAATTGCCACTTTCTATGGCCTCACGAATGATGATGATGATGATGATGATGCCTGCTGTATAGGTCGTCCGAATAAAAATCTCTTCTCGTGCACAGATTTATTGAACTTCATAAATAAAAGATGAAGGGTAAGTAGCAATATAACTGAGTAAAAAGAGCGAATGTGAAGAGGCTGAACTTAAAGTACTTGAGAATGAATTAACATCAAGACATGCGATGTGCTATGAATATAAAAATATTACAATACTTTTCGTGATATAAAATTTACTATGTATGAAGCATGCTCCCAGTCTTCTCTCGTTTCTTATTTCATTCAATTCTCAAAGTCGGGAATCAAGGTGCTGAATCACATTTTTTATTACATCAAAAACGTGAAACATGAAAATATTTTTCATATTCTCGAAATGCTCATTCCTCATTTTCAACACTACGATGGTTGATGACTTGATTGCTTTATTTAATGCAGTTGTTTTCTTTATTGTTGGTGCATGAGGATAATTTGTGTTGTGTGGAATTTTTGTTACTATATTTTTCAGGGTGACAGAAGAGAATTTGAAGACTTAGTGCTGTTGGATAGAGATTTTGGTGGGAATTATTAAAGGATTTGGAGTTTTTAAGAATTTTTTTAGAAGGTTGCTTTGATTGCTATTAATTAATACAAAATTGAGTGATTTTACTGGAAATTGTGTTGATCAGGACGGAGCAGTGCTCGAAGTTGACTTGACTCCATACAAAATCCGAGTCGACTTTGAGCTTTTTACGGAATAAATCACTAAAAAAGTAAATAATTGAGTTACAGTAGCAATTTGACTTTATTTTGTATTTTTTAGCCAATTTCCGTTGGATTATGTAATTTTTTCAGTGTTTAGTTCCTTAAATTAACTTTACTTACCTCTTTAGCTATCATTTTTGAGTTTTAGACTTACTTAAATTTCTTTTTTATAGGTTTTTATAAAATTTTCTGTAATTTACACGTTTTATTGTTTATTTTCTTTGAAAACCTTACAAATTTATTTTTGCATCTTTCTAAAACCATACAAATTTTTGCGTCTTTTCTAAAAGTTAATTTTAAATACTAAAAATCCGTTACAAACTCTGTATTTCAATTTTATTGAATATTTCACATGTTATCCAATTTCGTTAGTAAGTAAAGCATCAATAGACAGAACAAATCCCAAACTAGGCCAACAATACCTTAAAAATCTATCAAAACGTATCAATAGCACAATAAATGTAAAAATCCAACAAAAGGAAGGAAAAAAGTCGACAGTAACAGTTGCTACTTTAACCTCCATTGACATCCCCATAAAGAAATTATTGTCTGTCAATGATTGGCAATAAATCATCATTTCAAAAAAATATTTTACAGCCTCTCGTAAACTCAGATACAACATGTATGTCTGTAAAATGTATCAAAAAAAAGGCAAAAAAAAAAAATTTAATAAATTGCCAGTGGTTTTTGAGGACACACATAGTAATGTGCCTGTTAATGTCATTCGAACATAGATTCCATTAAGGCACAATGCATATATATATTCTCACATTGTCACAATTCCTTTTTATCGACAAATTTCTTCTCCACACTGTTTTCATATCAAAAAATGCCTTTCATCAATTCATCCTATCACTCGCCTTATTTGTGCCTGCCTTCCTTCCATCACCAGAATCGAGAATCGACAATTGTAAAAAAAAGAGAGAAATGATATAAAAAAGAGCTGTGACATGAAACTCATAAAATTCAACTCTCGAAGTTCACTGAACAAATATTGAGGCAAGTTCAGTTTTCGGTACGATTGAGGTGTATTGGAAACTTATTGGTCACGTTTGAGGCAACTTTATAAAGGACATGATGACGAGGTAAAGCTCTCTCTTTTGCTCTATGTTCTGTTTGAAATGAAAAAGTTTTTTTCAATCGTAGTTCTTTTAAAACGGGATATTGATGATGTTGGTTGAGTAAGTTATGGTTTGTCTAGTTGATATGACACTGGGAATTTTAATTGATTTACTATTTTTTGTGTCTGTGACATTTGCTGGGTTGGGCTTCGATTTAGAGTCTTTTATTGAAGCTGGAACAATTTCCATTACAATTGGGTCGAAGCTGAGGTCTGAAAATCACAGAAAAATTTACTCAGGCAGAGTTAACAGGTTGACTTCAATTTGGAGACGTCTTTATTGAAGTCAGGGCAGCTTTTGAGGCGATTTATTTGACTTTAAAGTCCAAAAATGCAATATCTTAACAAATTTGTGCTCAAGCCGCACTAACCTTCATATGAAAGTCGCTTAAATGCTGTAAATGATCAAGTAGCATCGGAGGCGTCTTTATGGACGTTCAAGCTCCAACAAAGTTTTTTTCATTTTCCGACAAGTGTTGGTATAAGGGACATACTGTCCGAACTTTACTTTGAATTTAGAGTAGATTAAAATATATTTCCGATCAACTCTGTGCTCAATTGACACAATATTTCATGTGGTAGTCACTTAAAAGCTTGAGAGTGTTCAAATAATCCAAAACGCCCACGCGTAGAACAGCTGAAGAAGAGTCACGTCGACCTGACTAGCATTTTTCGCCTTTTCTATGCGTGGGCCGTTTGGGAAGATGCTATATGTATTTTAAATGGCTATGATTGTCTTCTTTGTGTTGCTTGGGTTAGGATATGTCATGTATAACAATCAGAGTTGGCAATTGACAAAAGCCCGTTGATACTTACTACCGGCAGCTAGCCGAGTCCTGACATTGGCGGAGTTTCTTGCCTGTCGATTGTAAGAGTCTATAAATGGACGAAGACAGCTGATTTCTAACTCTGCTAGCAATAAGTATGCAAATTATCATGACTATGTCATTACCGTTACCTAATAGGCTCGCCAATCTATACTAGAAATCTAAAGCTCTAATAATAATTCTTAAATCCTTTCTTTAAAGAAAAACGAAATGAATTTATTAAAAATTCCAATAAAATGCGCCACAACCTAACCTCAAATTATCGTCACATTCCTCACCAATTTAAATATTATTTTCCCTCTTCAAACAGCATGCAACAAAAAAAAAAAATTGTGTATAATTGATAGAGTAGACTTTGAGTACGAGAGTCCACAAACACAGGAAAAAATGGATTTTTTCCATAAAGCATTACTAGCTATAGGGACAATGAATCAATTGTTTACTTTTCAATCGTAGCTTGTTTCGCTATGGCATTTTCCATGCAATTTTTTTCATTTTTTTTAGTACTTCAATTTTTTCGCTCTCATAAAAAGTGGATTTTAATCGCCATTGTGCAATTTTTATGCCAATTAAATTTTTGCGTGCGAATCGTAGGATTAAAATTCAATAATAGCTTTGGAGTTTTTTTTCGTGGTTATTGTCTGTGGATATTAGGAGAGGTTTTTAAGTGGAATGTAGGGAAAGATGTTAAGTATTTTAATTTTGTAGGGAAATTGGTTAAAGGTGGATTGTAAATTTTGTTGATTTTTAAGGAGTTTTTGCTCATATTTTCTCAGTTTTTATTCAATCTTCGTTGAATTTTGCTCAGTTTTGTTCAGTTTTTGATCAAATTTACTTAAAGTTTCTTCAACTTTGCTCAATTTTTGTTCAATTTTGCTCAGTTTTTGATAAATTTTGCTCAGTTTTTAAAAGTTTGTTTATTTTGTTTAGTACATTTCGTACATTTTGATTAAAAAATCTCTAAATTTGAGATCCTGTTGATCTTTTCAAATTTGTAAACTCTCTTTTAAATACCTTTAAATCCTCAAAATTTCCAAATCAACTCTAAACCTTAAAGAGTTTCAGTTAAAAACCCAAAATTTAAATTTCCTCCTTTTTATTCAATTGAACTATTTTTAGTTTATACTCTGGTTTTAGCGAGCATTCACACAGAAACAACACAAAATCTAGAGGTAAAAAAACTGTAGAAATTTAATTTTAAAAGCACTAAAAAACTGAAATAATAGACACAAAGGAATTTTAAAAAAGTTTTTTTTTTGTTTCAAAATACAAAAAAATTTCACACATCAAAGAGAGAGGAGAGCCGGAAAAAAGCACACAGAAATTGGGGAGGAACAAAAAAATTCAAAACAAATATTTTGAGAATGGAAAAAAAAAAGTTCAAACAACATCGATATAGCTGCACAGTCGTGTGTGAGAAATAAACAACACAAAAATAAAAAAATAAAAATTCGGCAATCGAATAAACTTTTTTCTCACATATCCTTCAGGAATTTTCTCACATTCGATTTGTGGATGAACAAAAATTATTTTAAAGAATGATGCTTTTTTCTGTTTTTGCATCATTTTGATGCGCTTTTTCATATCTGTGGTGGCTTTAGGATGAACAATTTTTTTGGGTGCTTTTTTATGAAATTGTGAAAGTTATGAGAGGTGGCTCGGTGGTGCAGTGGTCTGGTACTATTTTATAAATTTAAAAATCGGTGATGAAATTTGCTGTTTTGATGATTATTTTATCTGGACTTTCATTTAATCTTCTTCTTTAAACTACTTCGTTGGGGCCTTAGACTAGATTTTCTTAATTCTCACAGCAATATGATACGATAGGCCATGATATGGATATGACACTTGCGATATGGATACAGTCAGGATATGACACTTACCCAACTTACATCTCGGACAGCACAAAGAAGCTCGAAGTTCACTCGAATTTTGTATAGAAAAGTCGGCTCAAGTTGATTTGACTTAAATTCGATAAAATTTGAGTCGATTTCAGCTCTCGGAAAACTCAAATTTTAGAATTTGTCACCTCATTGTCCAGCTTCTCTTGAACCAAAAATTGCCTAATCTATTTTAAGACCAACAAAAAAGCAATTCAAAATCTCTAAAATAACTCATAAAAATCCCTTCCAATCCCACGCTTATTCCACTCACCAAAAATAAAGAGAATTTTCCTTTGAAAGAATTTCCATAATTTTTTAATTCCATTCAATCCTATTCCCATACGGTTCGTCGCGATGCCGATCGAACAAATTATTCTTCTTATGTGAAACAAAGGTCAAAAGGCTTTCCATCTAACTCTGTTTCGCTAATCTTCAACACACTAATCATGTCTAATTTTAGAATTTGCCACCTCATTGTCCAGCTTCTCTTGAATCAAAAATTGCATAATCTATTTTAAGATATAAAAAAAAAGCAATTCAAAACCTCTAAAATAATGTTTTTTAAAAATCCCTTCCAATCCCACGCTTATTCCACTCGTCAAAAAAAGAGAATTTTCCTTTGAAAGAATTTCCATAATTTTTTAATTCCATTCAATCCTATTCCCATACTTTAACGTGACAAAAAACGCACGAATCATTTGAAATGATATCGTGCCTTTACTTTTTTTTTTTATTTCTCATCCACACATCCGCATAACATCCAACACATACATTTGTTGTCATCATTTTTCCGATGAATTTTAATCACATTTTCAAATGTCTGAATACATTCGACATGTTAATTATGTTTATTTCACATTTTCACATTCAATATAAAAAAAATAGAATCGGAAAACAGTAAAAAAATGTTTTTTAATTCATCGTGAGCTTGCCATAAAAGTCAAAAAACTTTCATTACTCTGAAAAAATAAATAAGAATTATTGCCGAATATGCGAAAACAAATCTCTTCTTCTTTATTTCCTTGTTTTTATTTTTCATTCCTTTTTTTTTTCATCATTAATTTTTATTTTACAATTTTTATTTTTTTGTTTTTCTGTCAAAATAATTTTTATATATGTTCAGAAAATTCATTTATTAATTTAATAAATCTCACATGTCATCTCCGTGCAATTTTATGGTATCTAGATTCCATAGAAGTCCTTCAGAATTTGCTCTTAAATGATAAGTTGACTAATTTTAGTCAGAACTCAGGGTAGAAGCAAAAGTGCTTTGATTGGTCATTTTTCAGGTTTTGGTCACGAAAGTTGATGTTGAATTTGCTGCTCCCGGGTTCGAAAGTGGTTACCATCATATATTGTAGATATTTTCACCATAAAAAAATTCAGAATTTATTTACTTGTCATTCCGAGAATACCAACGATCAAAGTCAAATGTAATTCAGGCGTCAAATCGATGTAATTTATGGATCAAAAAAAAATTTTTGGTCACTTTTTCGTCGCAGGATGCATTGAAAAATTTGTATGGAAGGAATTTTTGCAAAAGTTTAATGAATGATTTAAATTCTATTACATACAGTCATAAGACTTCAGAACCGATCAGTTCTGCACCCTTGTTTTCAATTAAGATGAGTTGCCATAAAAGTCAAAAAACTTTCATCGCTTACTTTTGTAAAAAGTGACCATAAGAATTATTTTTTTCCTTGCCAAATTTTTCAATGCATCCTGCGAAAAAAGTGACCAAAAATTACATTTTTCTTTGATTTCCAAAAATTTTATTTGAAAATGGGTCCTTTTTTTGTCATCATTAATTTTTATTTTACAAGTGCTTCATTCATTTGAAAAGATTATTATGAGGAATGATAGATACATGTGAAAGGCAACTTTTTGGGTACTTATTACTTTATGAAAATCAAATCCTTTAGCGCAAGCGGCTGTAACAAAAAAAGGCCAAATTTTGGTCATTTTTCCAAGTTTTTCTTTTGGAAATTTTAAGCTACAGGAAGACCAATAGTCAAAAGTTTTAATGCAGAAGTTCTTATTTTCTGATTTTTCACGACTCTTCTATACAAACTATGGTCTGAAAATGCTTGGAAATACCTTTTTCAAAAATGACCAAAAAAAAAGTGACCAAAAATTACATTTTTTACCCTACACAATCATTCATAATAAATTTCTGCATTTTTGTTCATTTCTTGTGACTTTTTTTGTCTTCATTCCAGAGTTGCAAAACAGGCATTTGTAGGGTTTTTCTTACAAATTATCAAGAATTTGTAAGGTTTTTGCCTGTCACAGGTGCCTGATTTGCAACTCTGCTTCATTCTTTTACTATTTAATTTATTTAATTTTAATCATTTAAGGGTTTGTTGAATTCGGTTCCAGTTGAACATCATTGCAGCTTTAAATGACTCAGTTTTTGCATAAATTTATTCACAATTTTAATTGGATTCTTTTTAAAAAAATCCAGTTTTAAAGTTTTCATGTTCATTCATTATCACTGTCGTCGAGATAAAAAGTTGGCAATTATGTATATTTTTTTTCATGAGAAACTTTAAGCTGCAAGGCATTCATTTGTTGAGCGGTTTTTAGGAATGAAAAGTTTTTGTAAAGGTGTTGAGTTTTGAGAATTAAATAACGAGACAAATGGTTTTAGATTTGAGTTTAGAGGTTGTTGAGGTGAACCTCGAAGTTTTTGTTTGAATTTAGACTCATTTTTTGGGAATTAAATGTTTGAATTGAAATTAAAATTGAGTTGTTTATCTGGAATTTTATTAAAATTTAACATTTAATCCTCCAAAATTAATCTTTCAAAATTATAATTTCTGTTATTTTTTTCAAAATTTGACCGTTAATTTTTTAAAATTTTCCATTATTGCAAATTATTTAAAATTCTAGTGAGCGTTAATTTTAAAATAAATTTGACCATTTTTTAAAAATTTTTTTGAATAATACTAACTTCAAATATTTTTTAACTGTTACTTTTTCAAAATTAAATTCTCAAAATTTTGCTCATTTTACAATTTTGCTCTAGAAAACTCAAAATCACCCAAATACACAAAAATTTCATTTCCAAAAATCCACTCACCACCTGCAAGTTAAACTCAGTTTTAGTCCCTGTTATATATAAAAAATTCTCTCCTTATGCTAATTAAAAACAGAAAAAAAATATAAACTTATTTAATTTCCTTTTTCATGCAGAAATTTTTCAACTTTTTTTTCACTAAACATCTTTTCATTTTTTTCTTAATATATTAAAACTTATATACAAAATTATATAAAAAGAGAATCTTTTTTTTTGTGGCAATTATCATGACTGACTTAAAGGCTTAAATGTCTTTTTTTTATATCTTTTTTAATGTAATGTGATTTTTTCTTTATATATAGGCTTTTTTTTTTTTTTTTATCAATGAATATACATCTTCTCAATATTTTTTTATACTCTATGCACAATTTTGGTATGCATGAGAAAACAAGTTTTTAAGTCAAAAATTTTCTAGATAAAGATTTGACAGAATTTTTTTTGTAGTATTTTTTTAAGTGTTTGTGTGCGTGCAGCTCTTCTCACAGGGATTAAATTAATCTAGGAATTCAGGAAAAAACTTGAAAATAATTTTTTTGGTCTAGAAATGTCAATTAAAAAGCTCATTTTTAGATCAAGTCAAATTAGGAGTCGCAGGCATTGAATGCTGCTCTCTGTTTAAAGGTGAGGATTCGATAGACCACTGTCCTCTTCAATAGACTACTTATCAAGTGTTAATTAGGGCGACACATTAAAGCAGTGTTTCTCAACCTTTTTCTTGTGTCATCCACATATTTAGTGTAAATTTAATATGTTGCTATGCGTTCCGTGACACATCTTACGGTTTCGACATCATTTCAATGCATTGTAACACTGATATGACGTTTAAACTGTCAGGTGTGTCAAAACGTTCAAATGACATCAGATGTGACACATCTGACTGTTTCGACATCATATCGATGTGTCGCAACACTGACATTGCTTTGAAACCGCCAGACGTGTCTCAATACTCATATGACATCAGTAGTGACAAACTTGACGTTAGAAATCATATAAGAGTTGCAACAGACTGATAAAACGTCGAAACCGTCAGGCGTGTCACAAAACCGTCATGACAGTATGTTGATACACATTGATATGACGTCGAAATCGTCAAATGTGTTACAATAAATTTTTTGAGAAACACTAAAATAAGTTTGGCTTGACAAAACATTGTCAAAACTTTAAATTCCTCTCAAAATATTAAAAAGTGTCACAAAATCTCTAATTTGTCAAATTCAAAACTTCCATTTCAGACATTTCCATCTAAAATTCCATGTGACAAAAAATCTCCAAACACTCCAATCACATGAAACAAACCAGAAACAAGAGTCATGTCTATGAAATTTTCATGCCTATGCCTATCAAAAGCATCGCGTGAATTGTCATCGAGAGAAGAGCCGACAATGAAAGAAAGAAAGAAAGAAAAAACTTCCTTTTTCACTTTGGGTTCAATATTTACAGAGTATAGGTTAACTAGAGATTGAATAATGATAGAGAAAGAGTGATTTCGAGTAGGGTGGAAATGGGGATAGAGAAACAGCAATGTGTTTTTATGTTAGAAGAAATAGAATAGATTGAGAGGAAGTGAAAAAAAAAGTTCCTCATCGATGATTGTTAAGTATCATGTTAAATTGTTGAGAAGGAGCAAGTCATCGATACACGACACATAGAAAAAAAGAAAGCGGCGCTACATGATGATTCGCTACGGTCTCGCACCTAAATACAGTATATATCCATCCTCATTCTCTTCCTGCGGGGTGAGTTTTGTTGCTTGCTATCGTTGTCGTCCTTTTTTTCATCATTTACACACACAGACACATTGGGGGTAGCTATATAGTAGATGTATATATATATCTTTAATGCGATCACGATGAGTTGAGTCTTACAAGAGCATAATTGAATTTGAAGAGATAATTGAAGAGAAGAAGTGATGTGGAAATTGTTAAAATGACTAACGATGAATGGCATGTTTGTAATGAGCCAGCATTGAGAGACGAGGCGTCGCCTGTTCCAAATGAAAAGAGAAAATCTTTCAAATTAATTAGAAAAAATGTACAAGACCTTCATATGTATTAATTTTATATATATTTATAAATTAAGTCCTTCTTTAATACGACATGTGCGTGTGATACTTTGAAGGACGTAAAGTCTCACATTCAGGACAGGATGGACAATGAATGAGCGTGACATGCTTAAGTCCTCCATTAATGTAATAATAACAGAAAATTAAATTATCTTGAAATCAATTCCACTTAAATTAAATGAGAAATGGTACGGTAATATTCCCAGGTAGACCAGTCATTTCTTTATGCTCAGGCTGTTCACTTAATGGAATTTTATTAAATGGAAGGACAATTTTATGTCCTTAAGATATGACCTTCAAAACGGTGAAACAAGCAATAAAGAAATTACGAATTAAATTCTTTTTTTTTGTGATAATTTAATGAAAAATTCTCATGAAATTGTCTTTTTTTTTGTGAATTCTTAATTTTATTCATGCTTTTTGAAATGATTGCTTCATTAATTTGTCGAATTTAATAGAGACTGCTGACAGATTTGATTCAACTTAATGAACCGTAATTATTCTTGAATATAATTATGTTAATTGAGAGTAAGTTGATTGAATTTTTGAGGTTGAAAGTGTCAGTGTTAATGTTGAAATGAGCAGAGTTGGGATTTGGGAGGTTGAGATAATGAATTTTTATAATTCTGGTAACATTACCCGAGTGGACATAAATACGTTTTAACTAAATCATGGCAAGTTAATGTCCAATTGATCTTTAATTGTAACGTAATATTAGGTTCTGTCAACTAATGCAATCTCCATCTATTTCAATGTTGTCCAAGCTTTCTTTGCGTCACGGAACACCTTGGTGGTAAGCTCGACTGAAACCACACACCTCATTCGGTTCAAGACATTTCCAAATAATATTGGTAGCACAATGGTGCCACATAATATGGACAACACTGCCATAATTATTAAAAAGCATACTTAGTTTTACTGTTTAGAGTTTGCTTAGCTCAATCATGAACAGCTGAGCATACACTTTGACTTTAAAGGATTATGTCAAGAACTAATTTCTTGCTATTAAATTAAGGATATCCTTGATTTCATTACATTGTTCTTTAATTAGATAAAAGTGAAGGCAAATGGTAATCCTGGTTTATTTATAGAATGCATACGAAGAAAAAACTCTAAATAAAGATTTAATATGAATAATGTCTTATTTATACCTCGAAATCTAAAAATAAAATTCAACTCAAGGTAATTCTTTAAGAAATCAAATCACAATTCAATCAAAAATGTCAAAGTAATATGTTTTGAAAACCGAATACTAAAGCTGAGGGCGTAACATGAATGAGGTGATAGGGAAGGGGGTAAGTGTGGGTTCTGAAGCTTTGTTGCTATGTTTTCCGATCTCGGAATTAAAATGTACTGAATACCGGGATTACATAAAATCCAATCTCGGGATTGATGCAGAACACTAAACATTGAAGAGTTTTTGGGTTTTGGTTCGAAAAACCCTTGCAAATTAAAGAATATTTTCTAAAAATGGGTTTGAGTTTGAATCTGCATGCTGCATGATGTGCAACCCCCATTGGATACACCTCTGGATCACAACTCGAAGCAGATTCCTACTTTGTATGAAAAAGTCAACTAGTCTCCATTTAAAATTCAAGTCAACTACAAGTTCTTCTAGACAACATTCTCAAAAATATTCATCCAAGTTAATTTCTAAAAATTATTTAAGATAATTTCTTAAAAATACAAAAAAAAATATCAAAAAGGAAATCGAAACCCTAAAAACCAATTAATCTTGTCTTGGAACTTTCACTGTCAAATATTTACATTGAGATGATTATACTAATTAAATTAGGAATCACTTCAAGTAGTTTCATTTACAAATTCTTCAAAATTAATTGAGCATGATACATCTTACAGTTGTTATTTATTCAACATCAATTTGAAAAGTAAACAAAAGGAGGTAAAATTTTGATGTTGTTGTGGAAACAATAGAGAATATCGAGTCTCTTGTCTTGCCTTGATATTCCTTGAATTTAATTAAAATTTTGAAGTTAATGAAGGCTTAATTAATGATGTTAACTTCGACAGCTTCAATTCTAACCTGAAATTCAATTAAAAATCATCAATTTAGCATCGCTTACCTTTAATATTATCAAGGTACGTATCCTTGTCATCTATCTCATTGTCATCTGGATTATATGAATTATATGATAAGCCTATATTATGATTGTGATTCGATGATGCTAAACTCGTCACACGAGGTCGTTCCTCCTCAATAAATCGTTCATTTGATTGTTGGTAAACATCATGCACTCTCGATATGCACTTCACCTATAAGAACAGCAACAGAAACAGAAATTAAAACTTTTTCTTCTCTTTTTTCCCCTATTGGACAATTAATTTAATTTTACAATTTTATTTTCTAGTTTCTTTCTCTTTTTTTTTTCAAGAGAAATTTAATTAATTTAAGTAATAGTATAAGCTGCAATGCTAGAAGCGATACGAAGCATGATATGATTATGGTGAGAGAAATGGAAGTGAACATTCATATAGATCCTTTATACCGAGCGACAAGAGATACAAAATTGAATGAAAAGGATCTTATTATAGGTGGATAGGGTAAATAAATACGGTGAACAAAAATGGAATAAAGAAAAAAAGTTTTTGAAGATGGATGGAAAGTATTGAAGAAATAATTACAAATTAATTAATAATGCGCTTGTTTTGGAGAGAAATTACGTTGATTGTAGATTAGAATTAGATTGAAAAAATTTGTAATTTCTGAAGATTTATCAAGAAACAGAAGTGGCGTGGTGGTTTAAGAATATTCAATCCTAACGATTCGGGGTCAATCGTACAGAATACAATAATTTAAATACTTTTCATTGTTTAAGCCACTTCATCTAGGTTTCTGTGGTTCGTGTGGTGTCTGAGCAGAGTGGAATCTAGGGTATCGAGCCATATAAACATATAGCTAATCTGACAATGCGGGAGAAAGGCATCTCTGAGTGATTATTTGAGTGGAAGTCTGTATCACTTTTCTGTGAGTACGTGGGTTCGATTTCACCAGAGACCGATCATTTTATGGAGTGCTGCCAATGTGACAATGATTCTTAGTTTTACAAATACCGTAACACACATGTAAAGTACATTGCATTGAAATCTGTATCATGCAAGTGCCGTTGGGGATTTTCAGAAATCAAAAACAATTAGAATAATAGAATTGAATTATTTGGGAATAATTCATGAATAAAATCTAAATTTAAATTGGAATAGCCTCGAACTAGGTTTCTTAAAATTGTCAAATTATTGAAATATTCAAATTAAACGTTGCTGAAAAGCTGAAAAGCTACAAAATTCTCACATGTGAAACTGACTGAAGCAAAATTCTTAATTTAAATTTCTTTAAATCAAATATTTTTAAATAAATTTCTTTTGAATTTTACACACAAAAAAATTTTATCACAATGTTGCCTGAAGTAAGTCAAGCAAATTTGAACCTTAATATTTCAATTCGTTTCCCTTTTTTTTATTTAACCAACACAAAAGTTAAATATTAATCTACACAAAAAAAAAATCAAATAAGTCAAATTGTGGTTAAATTCTCTCCATTTTAACCTAATTAAATAAAAAAAATTTGCTACATAAAAGAACAACAAAAGGGGCAAAAAGAAACCGAAATAAAATATAAAGAATGGAAAACGGAAAGAGCAACAAAAGCTACACAAAAAAAAAACTTTCCCATTCAATTAATTTTACACAAAAAAATGTTAAACATATAAGAGAATGAAAAAAAAAGAGAAAAGAAGTTGGATATAATGGATGAAAAGGCTAAAAAAGGTATAAAGGAGAAACTATAAGGAATGTAGTGAGGCACGACTTACACTTACAACAATAATGTTGCAATACTAGGGTACAAACCCGTCAAGCATGACGGGCATAAATCTATAAACGCTACAAAATGGGTTTCTGAGATGGAACTTAAGAAACTTCCAGAAATATTGAAATACTAGGGTACAATCCCGTCAAGCATGACGGACTTAAATCTATAAACCCTACAAATTGGGTTTCTGAGACGGAACTTAAAAAACTTCAATTTTACTAAAATTATTCAAACAAAAGGAGGACGGAGCTTAGACCAGAATGACAGACAAATACTGATAATTATATTACAAAATTTATTTTTACCTTAAGTCTTCCATTTATAAAATGCTGACTGTTCACAACAAAGTGTAGACCCAAAGTCGATGTTTCCAATTCATTTTTATGATTTTTTTGTGGTTTATGTGGCTTGGTTATTGGTGGATATACCTGAAAAGATAAATATGTGTGTTTTATAGTTATAAAAAAAATATAGCAAAAAAAAAAAACTTTTCATTTATCATAAATTTATGATGATTTAATGGCTTAACACGATAAAGCCGGAAAAGTTTTCTTTTTTTTTCTAGGCGAGAACAACTTTGTCTGCAAAACTTTGAGCTGTTGTGTTTAATTAGTCGGATTGGCAGTTATGAGTAAGTATTAATGAAAAGGTTAAAACAGAAGGAACCAATAATCCAATTAACAGTTGATTAAATCATGCTAATTAATCAATTTATTGATGAAATTTATACCAATGATGATGTTGGAATTAATTAAGGCAGTTAGTACGATGATGAAATTTTAATTAAATTAGAGTGATAAATTGTAAATTCCAAAAATCTCAAAAATTCATTTTAAGCTACTTTTCACAGAGAAGCCTCAAAATATTGAAATTTAAGCTACTTGGCGAAGAACAGTGATGTGTGGACAGATAATTTATACAAACTAGGTGACAGAGCTAGCAACAGAGCCAACACACCCAGCAACAGAGCCAACAGAGCCAACAGACCGAACAACAGAGCCAACACACCCAGCAACAGATTGAAAGTCTTTTGTTGTAGCCTAAAGTACACATTGGAACATGATTGTAGTAAGTAAGCAATTAAAACTTAACCGATTTAATTAAATTTTCACAATTAAATCTGAGAAAATTGATGAGACTTTTTCCCAGGACAAAAGTTTGCCGCATTGCTAGGGGCGTATTAATTGGGGATTTAGGGTCAACCCTAAAGACAAAGAATATCCTTTCATATTACACAAATACCACTACGGTACCTAAAAGTGGTACCTTTTTGCCTGTTAGGGCTAGTCTATAACAACCTACTTGAATATTCCCAAAAATCACTTTCAGCTTATGAATTTTTAATTAAATTTTCCAGCTATTTCCAAATAATTTGTTACTATCTAACCAGATTCATAAGTCCATTTGCAAACCAGACATGAATAAATTTCAATTAAAAGATTGTTCAGAAAATAAGCAGGATATAAAGTTGCACTGCTATTTCAAATGTTAAATCTTCATTATTAAGCTTAAAATTAAAAATTTTGCTACAATTTTCCAGCACTCCTAAATGGAAACAATACGAAGGAGCTCGCCCCAAAAAAAAAGTGGTAAGAGGATTAAGTTGTAATTAATAATTAACATTTTGATTATTATTCGTGTTTACTTCTTCATCTTATTATTATTTTTGCTATTTTGTTCAATCCCCCCAAAAAAAAGAGCCACAAAAACCTCAACCGCAAAGTCTCTTCCGGTGAAAGAAGCTTTCCGTAGACACTCTGGAAAGTTTTTCACCAATATGCTATCATAACATGTAACTTGTCCCACCCATTCCATTAGTAAATTTTCTCCTTTTTTTCTTCTTTAACACACATATTATATATGTCGAGTATATACAGACATATGTGAATAATCGTATAAACGTATAATATGGAGCAGAAGGGGATTTTGGAGATTTTTGAGGGGGAAGAAAGTGTTTTTGAGGCTGAGACATAGAATTCTTAGTTTAGAGACCGAGACTAAGGCTTCCCAGTCTCGAGACCGAGATCAAGACTTCTCAGACTCAAGGTAGAGATCAAGACTTCCTTGTCTCAGTCAAGAATACTCGTCTAAGCCGAGACTTCCAGAAACCCTAGTGGCAAGTGATTTTATTGAGGTATAGCTTGTCCAGAGCTGGAAATCAACTCAGATTTTAGTTGATTCAACTCAAATCGACTTCATCTTAAATTCGAGTCGATTTCAAACTCTCTGCTTTTCACTTTTCCTTCTAAAAAATTCCAAAATCCTTCAAAATTGCATAAAACATCCAAAGAAACATTCCAGCTACACCCCTGACACTGGAATATATAAAATAAATTTATAAACATGAGTAACAGAGACATTTCAATCGTACCATTTTCTTTTTGTGGGAAAAGATAAATATTTGCTCACATGTAGATAAGTATAGATGACTAAGTGTATGTGTATGTCTGTGTACTTTAGAATAAAAAGATTAAGACTTCCCCTCTTTCTTATTTTTTTGTCAATGTACCGATTAAAGGTAGATAAAATAATTCGTCTTGGGAGCTTCGATTTGTCTGAATTATCAACGAGGATGATAACATTTATGAAATGAATGATACATCATATGGCTGTGGGGTATGTGAACTTTGGTATTATTGAGTTATTCAGTTGTCATATAAAACAAAGGAACTTGGGAATGTTTGGAAATTGGGTAAAGCTTAAGAGGGTTAATAAATGCTAAATTACGTAATTTGCTGACGTTTCCTTAATCTGAACTGCATATAGTATTCGCTAGGGCGCCTCTACATCATCGTATTAACGATAAGAGGTGTCCTAGGTCAAAATCTATTGTCCCGGTGCTTTCGGGACGTGATGTTGTCCCGAAAGTACCGGGACAATGAATTTTGACCTATTTTACGATGAAAAATGCGGTTCAACGAATTGTACCGTTCGGGTTTAAAACATAAAAATGAAATAATTCTCATAATTCAGCAGAACTTCATAAATGACCATTTAAAAGTCCTAAATCGAACTATATTACTTAATCATGCCATCCTTTCTCCATTTACCACTATCCCATCTCCAGAATTCCTTCTAAAAAATCTCAATTCCCATTAAAAAGTCTCCATCTTCCCAATAAACTCTAAATTCCTTTCTCAATCCTTTTTTCTATTCATATAGACACAATAAGTTATTACTAAAGTACATGATAGCTTTTTGATCATCCCCATTCGACTCTTTCTTCCCATCTTCTTTAGCTCATCAGTAAAATGATGATGGCAAAAAAAAAAAAAATCTTCAGCCTTTTATACATTCATGGATTCGTAATGAGGGAGCACAGAAGGAAAAAAAAATAAATTTATTATATTTTTTTGAAATATTTCCATCTCATTTTCCCTTATTTTTGCAACAAGAAAATGATAATATTTTTTAAATTGAAAGCAATTATGTTGAATGAAAAATGTTATGAGCTATCTCTCTCACTCTCTCACTTTTTTCTTCATTCCATGAGTTGAATTCCATAACATTCATAACTAAAAAATGAGAAAAGAATATCGCATTAATGCTGCTGCTACTACAAAGATGAAATGAATAAAAATAAAAATTCCATTTCTTGTATAAATGTAAAATGAGGCAGGATGAATACGGTAGTTGTAAATGGAATTGTTATGGCATTTTTTTTCGGGGTATTTTATGGCGCATTTATTGGTTGACTGTAATGATGATGCAGGTTTATAAAGCATACTTGGATAATATGCAGAAACAGACCGATGTTAAGCCGGATTTGCCGAGGACTTGATATCAAATCGTCATGACGTTCCTAGGCCGCAGCAATGGATCACAATTGATCATTAAACCCAGAAAAATTGAGCAAACACTCAAATCAACAAATTGCAAGATCGGTGCTTGAAATTTGAATAATTATCAAATCTCAGATCGAGATTATTGTTGCATTGGAAGTTAGGACTTCCCGAAGTATCGGATTTCACCAATTTTGGAGAACGAGACCGAAGCTTGAACCGAGATAAAAACTGCAAAGTTATATTTTTAAGTCTCGATCTCAACAAATTTTGAGATTGAAGTCTTGTCTCCATCTCAAAAACCCTTATTATTGATAGAATAGGGTTTGGCAAATAACCTGCAGGCTCTGCATTTCCTGTATTTAGATGCGCAAGCCTGCAGTTTTCGACTGTCCCATATAGTACGTCCAAGGCTGCAGGACTGCGTTTTTTGTCTGCAGGTTTACAGTTTTGGATGAGCCCAAGATAGAAGTCATAATGTGTAAGAAAGCATGATCCTAATCCGTAAATTGATCTGTTCTCTAGTGCATAATTCTTACCAATAATTAGTAGCTATTACCAAGACTTCTGAACAGTCTTAGCAACAACATTCCAATAATATGCTCAAATGAAGCTCAAATTTATTCCAACAATTTAACTAAAAAATGCACAAAAAAAACTTTGCCTGATTACCCAAAACATGACTTGTCTGAATAAAGCCAAATTGATGACCATAAAAATATCCTCAAGTAACAACAAAAAAAACTTGGCTCAAAAAGAAGAAAAGGCACATTTAATTTTAATAGATTTCCATAAAAATGGCATTTAGTTATTGTTGTCGATTATAAATAACATAAAAGAAGAGAATAAAGAAATAAAAAAACTTTTTATTTTTATGATTAATTGTTCAGCTAAATATGGAATTTTTATTGCTCGCCATTCAAATGGAAAAAAAAAATTTTGCTAATGTAAATGTTTTGTAAATTATGTTTTGTAATGTCTGCATTTA
Source organism: Chironomus tepperi (assembly GCF_022539635.2). Lineage (NCBI taxonomy): Eukaryota > Metazoa > Arthropoda > Insecta > Diptera > Chironomidae > Chironomus > Chironomus tepperi. Next base: position 535,888 of record NW_027226245.1, read on the forward strand.
GTGCACATTCAGAAAGATGGAAAATTATTTATTAATATCATAAAATGAGCTGCTTAAAAATCCATTTATTGAAAAATTATTTTCCTTTTGAATGAGCATAAAATGCTTTTAATATGCTATTTATGTGTGGTCATTTTGAATTTATTTCATTCATAATTTGTGTATATACGCTTAAATATTCTCTAACTATTAAATATCGATTTTCATTATTTTAATTTTATGCCCAAAAATTGAAAATTCTCAATGGTACCATTTGATAATAAATAGGTCATTAATTTTGATTTTTGGTAAATGTTGAAACATTTGTGGATGTTAAAATGTGGAATTCAAATTTTATTTGAGTTAAACAGACATTGATTTTTAAAGGTATTTGATAATATAGATTTTTTGCAATAATGCTAATGAGATGCATTCATGAGAATTTTTGTGTTCAATTCTATTCAGCTACTGAATCTATCAAGAAAGTTTTTTTCCTATCAGTTTATTTTTTAATGAATATTGAGAGGAACTCATCATGATTAAGTGATCCCGAGAAATGAAGTAGACTGGATGTGAAGTGGCAGCAATATGGTGTAGGATGATTATAAGAGAATGTCAGTTAGATGCAAAAATGGATAATTAGTATAAACTTTATGATAAGGCCAGCAATAGAGTCAGATGGAAAGACTTTTGTAGAAACCTACGCTCCATATCGGAACATGGCTCCAGTAAAGAAGTAAGAAGTGTCTCTAACAAAATTGCAAATTCTTGCCCCTTCCCTCTAAGTAAGCTTTCAAAAGCCATCTTAGAGTTTAAATCAGTTTTGTTCAAACATTTTTGTGTCACGACACACTTTGGATTAAACATCACACGTCATGTGGTTCAAACTCAGCAGAACACTCGGTAACCTGCAGGCCTACGCATCTAAAATCCAAAAAATGCAGACCTGAGATTCTTGCCAAACACTGGTTTAAGGAGAAAATTCCTCAAATTCAATACTCATGAAGAATGCCCAAAAATTAAACAAGAAATGCTTTCCATGGAGATGGAATTGGAATTGTTAATTGACAGACTGCAGCTAGCAGCCGAGTCAGCTTTAGGAAAGATCCACAGGAGGTCATTGACCGAAATTAATCTGTATGATCAACGAAGCAGGAAGTAAGTGATTCAATGTTGCAATTCATGTCTTAAAATAAATAAAAAATATTCAAGCAGCTTGTTGTGCATCTAAATTCAATTTCCTCGCATGCACAGCCCGGGCTTAAGTCGAGTCTCAAATGCATTGAAAAATTCTACATCAAAATATTTTTCCATTGAACTACATTAAACTTTAACTTTTGTTGCATTCTATTAAACTTCTCCTCTATCTTCATTAAAAAGTATTTCTCGTTATTTGAATTATGCATTTATAAATATCTTAAGAATTTATTCTACTAAATAGAGTAAGAAGCCTGAATTCCTTGACTTTTTATATAATCGGATACAAAACTTTTTTGAAGCTAACTTTTTATTCCTTAAGAATGTTTTTTACTTTTATAATTGTAAAGAATTTATTTAAAATTTTGCGTTGCGAGGAATTTGGAAGTTAATTTTAAAATTTTAAAGACATTTGTGAATGAATTTACTTTAAATTAGGTTTGTTCAGAACTCGAAGTTGATTTTGATTTTGTATGGAAAAGTCGATTTGAGTCGACCTAATTTTATGCAATTTTCAAGTAAATTTGAAGTTCTGGCTTCAATTATTAAGAAGAAAAAGTCAAATTAATCCTTAATTTATGATTCTAAACCCTTCAATAATTACCAAACCTCAATCTAATGAATTTTATCGAAAAACCAATTTCAAGTAATCATAAATATTTATCTTACCCCATCCATCAACTCCCCCCAAAAAGTCAGCACTTTAAAAACATTTATTTCATCCTCAATCTACTCAGTAAATTACTCACAAAGTGAAAATTTTAAATTAAAAAAAACTCAGTCAACCCATCAAAAAATGAACATACAACTGAACATTTTTCCATACAAAACCGCTTTTAAAAGCTTACCACAATTCAAAGTTGCTGATGCAGTGTAACAATTCAAACAGAAAGAAAGAACGTGAGATGAGATGAAAAATTGTTCAGAAAACTTTATCTACTCATTCAATTGAAAATCAGTTGTAAAAACGTTTTTTAACATTGAAACATCAATTTGATTGATTTTTGCGCTTTCACATGCATAACCCCAGGAAAATAGGAGAAAAAAAGGCACTAATGAGTCGTCTATCGTCGGTGAAATGAACAAGAATTTAAATTTCAATTTCATTGCATAAAAAGAACCTTAAATGCGGAAAAGTGTTTATGTTAATGCCGCTGACTATTTAAACAATAAGTGACTGAAATTTCAATAATACATGGCAAATAGCATGATTCCTTTTTTTTTTGGTGTGTGCCCATTTTTCTCATTAAACACAATGAATTTCATAAAAAAAATATATTTCATGTATTGTTTGTTATAAGTTATGAGGGGAGAAAAAGAGAGAGAGAATGGAACCTCTTATCAGATCGTTAATTTTTCACAATGTTGTAACTTCATAATGACTAAAAAGTAAGTGGTTAAAAAAATTGATGATGGAGAGAGATGGAGAGTGAGATGGGAGTAAGTATGGTTGAATTTAAGGGTGTTTAAAGCGCATTTTGTTGGAAAATTCCGGGGAAAAATTGAAGAATGCAAATTTAAATTGATGAACTTGCATCCAAATTTTATCAAATATAAAGGAGCTCCTAGGAATGATTGAGTTCAAAATTGTCAAATTTTAGCATAGAATTTGGCCAAAATTCTACTTCAAGACTCAGAAAATTGCGACCAATTCCAATCAGATGAACCAAAATTAATTAAAATTTGACTTTAAATTGCTCCAAATCGGATGATATTCGTAGGCTAACTCTAGCATTGGGACGGATTTTGTCGAATCCGACTCGAAACCAAAGTCTCGTCTTCCTGGGGACACTGTCAAATCCTCAACTTAATGCATTTAGCAGACAAACAAACTAGTCCGAATTACACAAATCAGCAAATATATCTATAATCGTGATTACTGCTGCATTTTTGGAACGATAAATCGACTTGTGCTATTCAAGTAGCCCAATACCCAAAGTGCCAACATTCATTGCTACATTCCAAAAAAACACGCAAATAATATTGAAAAGAGAAAGAAACATGGAAAATTTGTCAATGACTATGGCGCACTTTTTTTTATTTGAAAGAAGCTTTTGAAATTCAAATCAGTGGAAAATAATGCGGAAGGTTGTTTAGCATTTGAGTTCTGAGTGGAAAATTATGAGGTTTTATTTTTGGACGGCAAGGAAAACTCATTGTTCATATTATTAGAATTTAATGTAGCATTGTGAAGGTTCATTGAATGTTTTAATGAATTTTTAGACTTGAACCTTAAAATGCGGGAGTTTTTCTTTATCTTAAAGTTCATTCATTTACTTTCTTAAACAGCTTCAGACAATAAGCCACTTTAACTCATCATCTCCCTCAAAACCATAAAGTCAACACAAAAAACATTTGCCAACAAAATGCTAAACTTTAATGCCATTGGCGTAAAATGATTTAGCAGAAAATTTTTCTCTCTCTATTTTTATCCATTCGTCGACGAAGTAATTGATGTATGAACTATGAATAATACTACATAAATTTTCCGACTAGTTTAACATACACAAAGCGATGTCAAGAAAAAAAGCCCGTTTTTGATGTGATGCCAACAAAATATAAAAAAAAAAGTTGTTCTTCGTGACTGCACAATTCTTATAATATTACTTACGGGTACATCATTAATCGTCCATGTTAAATTAGCTGCTGGTCGAGAATATTTTGCTGTACAATTCCCTCGAATTATGTCGCCTGGTTTGTAACGTGATCTGATTCCTAGTATTTGTGGTGATTGGTGTGGCACTTCTGTGAATTGAAAGGAACATTTTAGTGATTTAAATTTAATTTTGGATTTTATTTTGTGAACTCAAAATGGTAATTGTGGTGTATGAGCGGGGTGAAATTTGGGGTATCGAGTCATATATGTATTGGAGAATTTGGCAATGTAAGACTAAGGCCGCTTTGGTCAAGTGGTTAGGCAATAGACCAAATTTCTGTATCACTGTTTTGAGAGTACATTGGTTCGATTCCTAGCCGATACAGATCTCTCAATCATTATATAGAGAGTGTTGTCGTTATGACAACTACTTACACAATGTTCACGACATTGCCAAAGACAATAACCCAAAGATAGAAGTTAGTCAGTTGCAAAAGATGCGAATCAACATGCCTGAATACCACAAGTCGGATAATCGATTCAAAATCCGGTACTAGGCTAATCAGACTCTGACATATGGCCGGATTTGAGCCGAATCCGACCACAAGTCACAGTTACGCTGACTTTGGGCAGGATTGTCAATTTATTAACCTATTTGTGTTATTTGGGATTGTTTCAAGATGACTTAAAGTCAAAAGCAATAGAATTTGACTTAAATTAACTACAAACTCTATCATAACCTCAAATCAAACCAAAAAAATTCCCATTTTTAGCAAACATTCAAATAATAAATTAATAAATTGACATTATCCGCATTAAAAATGTCATCTGTCAATATCTCATAGATTATCCGTATTAAAAACATACAAAACTATTTTATTTTTGTACTTCTCAATTTCTAACAACTTAATCCGACAAATCAATGAAAACCTTTTTTCATCACAGAGACTGAAGCAAAAAAATAAAAAAAAAAGTTTTTCGTTTATTCAAAGCTGATAACATCATTGACTGACTTTTTTTCTTTTTAATCCTGGCAAGTAGGGAATGCAATTTGCCAACAAATCAAAAGGCATGATATCATGATATCATAAATCCCTCATAATTGCATCACGACAACCTTTCGCACGAAAACCTCTAAAGTGGATATCATTGTGCAACAGCAGATTAATTCACAGCATAAAGGTTGGGGTTGGAAGAAAAAAAAAGTTTCCATTTTTTAGCGCATTTTTAAGACACAATGTTCAGTAGCCCGATCGTTCGTTTGGCTAGATGTGAAATTTCATTTTTTTTGCATTAACTTAGTTCCAGAAAGTTATTGCGTTGCTGGTTATTTTAAAGTTTCAAACCACGAATAAATACTATAACTAACAATTTTTCATTTAGAAAAACAGTGCGAGTTTTCATTGTTTTACAGAGTTTTACAGTGTTTTTCGATGTTTTTACAGTGTTTCACAGAAGAAAATTTGAATTTGTCTTAACCGTTATGAGGTTTGAGTTAAGAAAATCCGTTAAATGATGAAATTGTTCAATTTCTAGTATGGTGACTTGGAATTTACTGGATCTTGTTTTGTTGGTCGGAAAGTGAACTAAATTCTACTGGATCTCATTTTATGTGTCGGAAACTGATCTATTAATCAATTACTGATCCCTAGGACAAAAATGCGCTAAAGTCACTTATAACGAATGCGCTAATAACAAGTTCTTTTGCAAATTTTTTTCATACATACAGTAAAAAAATTGCATTGCATTTTTATTTATTCATCCAATGTTATTGTTTTTAACGAAGCATAAAGAACGATGGAAAGTTTTCATTCACTATTTTTTTTTACTCCTACTCTCTCCCAGTTTCATATTATTATTTTGTATAAAAACATTTTCCACGACACTGGCACCAAGAGAGTTGTGAAACAGTGCTTAATACAGAATGAAATAATGTGAAATAATAAAAAAAAGAGTGAAAAACAAACAAGAAAAAATGGAGAATTTTTTTTATTGTGAACTTTATAATGTGTATGAATGTGGAATTAGCTTGATTGAAATTTTTGTAGATCCATTTATTAGATTAGTTGACTTTTATTATGTAATAAAATGAGATATTGTCAAGAATGGTTAGTGGAAATTTACTAATTGCGAAAAGTCTGTCACTGGTTGATGTCTGAGCTTGCGAGTCGATGTGTAAGCATTGATATCTTAATGTACATTTTACAGCAGAGCTCGAAGTCGACTTTCATTTTGTACTGAATCGAGCCAACTCGAATCAACTTTTCCATACAAATCCGAGTTGATTTCGAGCTCTGTTTTTTAAAATTCTCGGTTTAGACAAACTTTTGAGAACGAGATTGAAACCGGGATTCAGACTACAAGAAAATTCTTCGCAGTTATCAACAAATCTTGAGATCGAGACTAAGAAGTTGTCTCGGTCTTAGTATATGGAATCCTTAATTTGAATTCAATAAATGGAATTAAAAGATTAGAGAACAGATCGCAATAATTTATCGACTTCGGCAATTCCAGAGCTTTATTCAATGCTATTCTATTGTTACAATAGTCTATGAGCCAAACAAATGTGCAACGCACTGGAGTGCACTGCAAGTTACAGTTTAAGGATCATATTCTCAGATCTTCAAGATGTCTTCATATATAAGTAGACACCCTGATAATCACAATTCCTCAAACCAAAAGTCCAAGAAAGTGCAATTAAAATTCCCAGCCATAAAACATCAAACCCACAAATCCACAAACTTTAGTTTCATTTCCTCATTCAAAACTTTGGATCTATAAAATTTCAACCCCCACTAAATCACATGCATGGGAATTTCTATAGTTGTCTGGTTCACATTTTTTTTTGTTGTATTTCATTTAATTTAATTTCTTTATATCTTTATAGATATAGTTTTTTATTATTTCAAAGCCCGTATTTCATTAAAAGAAATACAAAAGTATACAAAGTTTCACATGAGAATTATTTCCATTTTTTTTTATAGTCCCGGCTATAAAGCAAAGTTAAAAACAAGTTTGCGGGGAATGAGAGATAAAAAAATCGCATTTTTCATTCAATTCAGTGACAAACAAACAAAAAAGGAGTCCATCGTGCTTGTAAAAACATTCTTTTCATGTTTAATTACCATTCTGAGTTCATAATAATTATGAAATAAACTTTTCAACATAAAATGAGATATAATCATGACATACCAACAACTTCCATGTCACCAGAAACGATCATCGTGTGAAATGATGGAAAGTCTGCGGACACTTCACATGAAAATTTTCCTGTCGTTGCCGGTGTAACGCTTGAAAGTGTTAATTGACTTTCATTTGATGCTGATTGCTGTAAATTAAAATGTAAAAAGATTTTTCGAGATTAAGTTTTTGTACAAAAAAATCCCTTGCAATTAAGTTTTTTGTTGTTGTGATACTTACCAAAACATGAACACCTGCAATTGGGAATGTTTTCATTGCTGGATTTTCTTTTGGCGAATAACGGTAAAACTCTCTTCTTCCTGTTAATGGTAAACAAGCATATAAATTTAATGAGCAAAAAGGGAAAAAGATTTTTTTAAATGAAAAATCTGCAATTTAGTTTTGATTCAAGATGGGATAAAGTTGCTGGATGGAATTTTGTCTGGGAAAATTAAGTATGTCTGGGAATTTCATGAGTTTAACACATTTGAGAGTTATTTTTCCAAAGTAGTTGGATGTAACTATTTTAGGTTATTTGAGTGGTTTTAACAATGTTTAAGGTTCAAAACTGAATTGTCTAACAATGATGAAAGGCGTTCACTTATTAATAACTCTTTATGGATTGCAAAGTTAATTACCCGATCGGCACATATTGAAATGCTGCCACCACAGCGACGATGCGGCAGTAAACTTAGAACCAAGTGGTGGCAGCAATTCAATATGTCCCGATCGGGTAAGAACTTCATATGGATGCCCAACTAACATACGTTGGTTTAATCGATATAATCTCCGGCAACAGACCTGCGTGACTCTAGCATGGTTCCAGATTCAAATATAATCCGACACCAAATCAGAGACACTTCGGTTACGTCCTCATATTTGTATGATTATTCAATTTTTGCTATTCAGGATGTTTATTCTTCGTAATTCAAAAACAGATTCAATTCTCAAATGAAAAGGGGCTTTCAAGTATGTGGGGAATAAATTATTATTTAAATTGCAAAGAATATGACAAAATTACTTTAAAATCTTGATAAAATCATTGAAAATCCTTCCTAAAAGCCATAACTTCAATTCTTTTAAAGCCTGCATTCCTTGATGTGATTCAAAACAAAAATGCATTAAAAACTTAATACTTAACAAATTATATTTTTCAAATCCTCTTAATTCCTTGTTAATTCCATCCAAACATTCACATCAAGAGTAAAAACATAATCTAAAAAACATCAAAAAAAAAACTTACCTTTATACCACTTTACAGAATACAAACTATCTCCTTCCATATCATAATAACAGTTAAGAACAACGGTATCAGATTTGCGGACAGCTGAAGGTATCTTAACACGAACATCTCTTAAAGAGTGGATTACTGTAAATGAAGAGAAAAAAGTAGAGGAAAATGTAAAAAAGATTTCAAAATAATTAAAATGTAAATGTATATAAAATGAGAACAATTGTTTGAGCTTGGATGTCGACAAGCGTTGTAAGTAAAATCGTCAAAAAGGCTCATCTTCTTTTTTATTTTTTTGTTCCATTGAAATTATTGTTGGTATTCATGCATATTATGAACAAGATGGAAAAAAGTGATACTTTATGTAAACAGTCATTTGCAGGAAGCTGAAAAAGAGACCACAAAGAAAAAAGCTTTTTTCTTCCTTTTTACACAGTTTTGTGCACATAAAGGACGGCTTTTTACTGAATTGAGCTCTCTGTTGCTATTTTTAAATGCATCTCATGTGGTTTGGCCGTTTGTTTGTGTCGAAGCATAAAAATGAGTTACAAAAGAATTTGTTCGGTTGCTTGCATACAAAATGACTGTTACAATGTAAAAGGAAAATGGATATTTTTTTTATTCTGATGTATAAAAAAACAGGATGGGATTCAGTCGTTTTTCATGGCTTGTGCAGCAGCAGTCAGTTTGACGGAAGTATCTTTATGTCAAATAAGTAGATAAGCTCAACGGAAATCTGAGATTCTTCGTATTTTAATCGGGTTGGATTTAGACTAGGGTTCATTTAAAACTGGAGGCTTGCTGACAAAAATGCTGACCTGCAGTCCTCCACGAACTATAAGGTACAGCCGAATTTTTCAGGTCTATGCACATGGCCGAACCCAAGTTATGCCTTAATTTGAAACCATTAATGTTGATCACTGAGACACGAATCGAGAGAAGACACATGGCATAATAATGGAAAATCTAGTTTCGGACCAGCATGACTCTGGCTTCAGGTCATATTCTTTGAAATCAAGCCTCAGGGCAAAGTCAATTCGTTAGAAGTCGAATTGTCGGTCATTTCGACACCTTCTGCTTTCGAGGAACTTAAAACTAAGCAGCACTAGAATATACAGAGTAAGTCACATGATCCATTCAAAGTAAACGCATTAATGCATTCAGAGCCATTACAATCATATTTCCTTCCTTCCTTAAGAGCACACACAATCAGAATAATTATGAATAACCTCTAAAACCATCCCTGTTTTAAAAAAAAATCAACATCCTATCTTCCTTCTTTCTTTGCCATTTCCAACAAACATATAATTCACTCTAATGCGTATGAAAGAAGTCAACAAGAAAGTCATTATTCCTATTCATATCTGAACTTTTATTGTTCTTTGACAGCACAATGAAGTGTTATAGAGGTCTTTTCTATTTGTTTTTGACAAAGGACATGCTGTTTTTTATCATTTTTTTCATACATTAGTTTAATTGCAAATGTAAGCAAAAGATTTATTAATGCATGATAGAGTACTTTCAAAATGGAACTAAAAATAAAGACAAGAAAAAGAAAAAGGAAAGAAATTCTCAAAGGAGAAATTTTTTAAAATTTCTCGCATCAAAAATTCTGAATGAAGATGACACAAATGTTGATCCTTGATGATAGAGATATTACTCAACCATGGTTTTATGTCATAAATCTTAATTCTACTAAGAAACTGCATGATCCCTTCGAAATTTTCAATTCATTTCTACAAAGGAGGGGTTCCACCTCAAACCACTGTAAAAGAATAAAATTAACATTGTGAAACATTTGCTGAGCTTATAAAATTGTCTGCATAATAACCAAAACAATTTTTTCCATTATCGTTTCGTAGAAATAAAGTTTTCAAATAAATTTCACTTCGTTGGCTGACTGTGTCTATGGAGAAGTAAGAGTGAACAATGATGGAAGCAGTAAGATTTTTTCTGCATTTTTCAAGGGTTGGAGTGCATTTTTTTTGCTATAAAATAGCAAATAGTGTGGCATAATGTTGTTAGAGATGCAAAAGCAATCGACAGTAAATATTTGGGGACGGTTCGGAAGTGATGTTTCTTCAGACGATATACTCTTCACATACGACAACCCTAATAGACAAAGAGACAGCTTTTAGGTACTGTAGAGTAATTTCTGTGTTTTAAGGCATACATGAACTCTGAATAGACGACATACTGTCCGGAACTATTATTTAGGTTTCGAATAAACTGAACCTGAGGGCGTTCTTGATCCGTTCCTTACTCTAACGTTGCCCAGAGGGCCAATCGTGGCTTGACCTCGTTCATTAAGCATTCAAAAGATTTAAACTTTCGAAAAAAGATAAATTAGGATATGGCTGGATTCGAACACATGACTTTTGCGTCACCATACCAAATTTGAGCCACCTTATCTATTCGACTAGAAACGCACTTAAATCTAATAGACAAAGAGCATCCTTTTATGATCAGATTCAGAGAGACCACTACGGTACCTAAAAGCGTTCTCTTTGTCTATTAGAGTAGCTGCCTCATCATTCATGATAATTACTTGACAAAAACTACAAACAATTACAGACAAACTGCACATACTGAACAATTTAAATCCCCTCTTCCAACATTGCACTCCCAAAACTTTATAAATTCTTCACAATTTCCTATTTTCTTCCTATTTCCTTTCCAACCTCCCTCCATTTGCGTTAACTTACAAATAAATTTTATAGATGTATGTTTTTGTATACAAACAATTCGCCCTGCTATTTCGCTTTTTTCTTAATTTAATGGGTTCAAAAGAAGAGGAGAAAAAAAAGAATAAAAAGTACTGAAAAATGGCAAAAAAAAAATTTTTTTTTGGTGCTTAAAAATACAACAATAAAGTAAGGGTAGGTTACGAGAATAGAGCGTAGGAGAGATGTAAACAGAATAGAAAAAGAAGTTAAAAGTGAGGGTCATTTAGGGGATTTTTATGCTCTAAAAATTGCAATTCGCCTCTTTTCTTCTTCTTTTGTTAATGTATCTGCTTACAGCAAAAAAAGGAAATTATGATGAGGGGGATTTACGAACTAAACATTAAAACATTTGCAAGACAATTTGTCACCCTTCGATAACAACTCTGAATCCAACATTGTCGACTACATTTATATTAATTATATGCGATTCAGCATGTCTCATTTTTTTTCTCTTCCGAGATATTTATATTGGACATGTTTTACTGTAAGGTACAGAGTGTGCCTGGATGTCTACTGTAATCCTAATAGTAAAGTTATCTGATTGAGTTTTTATGATACAATAGCATCTGATGGATTGAGAATGGATTAAAATCTCAATCAGATGAGATTCTTTAAAATTCCAAAAAAATAATCACAGAAGCACTAAGTCGCCCAAACAAATTGTCAAAACACAGTCAAAACCCTCCATCGCATCACATCACCGAAAAAAACCCCTATTGCAATTCCATTTCACTAGAAATAGTCTATAAAGCAATGAATGAGAATTAATGGAACTAAAAAATAGAAGGGAAATATTTTATGGAGCATGAAGAACTTATAACTAAAAGACGGAGAATGAGCAGAGCAAAAAAGCAAAAAAAGAAAAAAATGAGAAATAGATAGATGTGTCCATGACTGGCAAGAAAATTAAAAGAATTATCACTGAAGTCCTCTGCACTTTTGCTCTTTCACTTTTTATACCCTCACTACTCAGTATTGTCTCTATTAATTTCCTCCGTTTAAATTAAATGTTAATGTGAATTATTGTTAGAGCAACTAGCAACAGCACTAGCATCAGTAGCACAAAAAAAGTTTTTCGAGTGTTTTTCTCCTCTTTATTATTTTCAGTTTCTTACATTATTTTGTTCATCGCTTAAAAAAAGAGAAGAAGAAAAAAACTGGAAAAAAACTTTTACCATCAATTACAACACTTGAAGCAACACACAGCAAAGCACAAAAAAACGGGAATATCTTTCTGTTATTGTCTCTCCATTGCACAAAAATTATCAAAACATAAATGCTTTTATTTCAACTGTGTATTGTGGTAACGAGTGAATTTACAAAAAAATATATATAGTGGCAAAGTAAAGAAGGAAGTCAGTTGGAAAATTACTGGAGATTACAACAGTAAAGTGGAAAGTAGCGCAGAATTTTAATTACTTTAAAACAGTTTTTTTTTCGGTTATCAAATCAACTGTCGGATGTCCTGAAAAGCACAAGTTTAACAATCTGTTATTAAATTGGCATGAGTTTACTGTGAAGTAGAACTTGGCGATTAAAAAGGAGGAAAACTGGCACGACACTGGCTTTTGACAAACTTTTTTGGTGCCAAGTACGAGGCAGTTGTCGTTGCTAAATTCAAGCAAATTTGATTTGGACAAGATTTGATGGTAATTGAACCTAAGTCCTTAAACCATGGGATTCTTGCTTTTGTATTTCAAACTCATTCCCTTCAGGCCTGCCGTTGCTTGTACATATTTTAAAAATTTCGAAAATTCACTACATGTTTGGTCGTGTTTACGTGGATGACCAAAGAACTGTTGATAAAAGGCTGTTGATAGTGACAATATTGCACTTGGTATTGGGAGTAGTCAACGATAGATCAAGATTTAGGTCTTGGTCCATCTGAGTCAGGTCCATGGATCACAATTGATACCCGAGTGGACAAAAAATACGTTACACCAAGTTGCTGGCAAATTAAAGTCCAGTTTATGACAAGTCCTAACGTAATTTTGCTGTCCATTCGAGATATGTCCTTCACACTTAGGTCCCTGCTAAGCCCTACCTAACCAGACTACCTAATTACACTCAATTTTATGAATCACACATTCAACCACCAATCTAGCCAACCCACTCCTAAAGTGACAATTTTCAGCAAACTATCTTCATTTCCTTTTCGTAACAACTAGAAATAAAATAAAACTTTTATTATTATTTTTTGTTAACTTTTCTGTCTCCATTTATTTCCTCCAATTTTCACTTCATTTTCTTTATTTTCTTACTGCCATTGCCGGTTTTTATTTTTTTGCTGCATTTTTTCCATTGTATGGTGGTTATTATAAGCTCAATGAGAAGCACAATGGAAACTCATAATTGTCATATAAATCTTATCGAAATGAGCATTAATCATATGAACATTTAATGATTCTTGTTGTAATAGTTTTGCTGCTATAGCGGTTGGAAGTAAAACAAGATTAATGTGTCTTAATTATCCTGTATGAGTTTAATCAATCGCACATTAAATACAAATCTACTTAGTATGAAGAAATTAATATTTTTTTGGACTTGTATGAAGTTAGGTTGAGGAATTTTTGGATGGAATGATTTTTGCCTGCGATAGAGCTAGTTTTAGGCGACATGTATGAAAGATCATGGATCACACTTGATCTGTTCGACCAGCGAAGTAAGCAACTCAACCTCATCACTACAATATCCAACTAACTACACACAAGTCCCATCCCAACCATACAACATGACTCTCAAATAATAAATTTCTCGTTTTGAGCTCGCACAAGCAAACTCGCATGGCATGATGAGTAAATAATGAAGCCATAATGAACCGCTAATTTGATAGAAAATAAATCAATTTGAAATTCAAGCTGCGTCGGTTTAAGGGCATGTTTATGTGTACACGAATATATATCAATTGAGTGATTTTTGAATTGCTTAAATAAATGAATTAATTTGTTCAAGATATTTTGAGTGCTATTGAATGGTTGTTTTTGGAAGATATAAGTAGTGGGGAAGTTGCGGAAAGGGATGGAATTTTTGGGATTGATTAAGAGGAACTTGTTCAATTTTTAATGATTTTTTAGTGAAATAGATCAGATTTGGTAGGATTATGGGAAGTCTGACTCCAAAAACTCACCAAAATCAAAATCGACGCTGAAGTCTGTACTAAATTAGAGGCTTTTCTAAATTAGAGCCTTGACAATTCTAAACAAGACAGTCCATGAGTCCTAAGATGCTCCATGAACCCTTTGATTACAAATGATCCTTACGATGCCCTATGAACTCCACGATGCCAACGAACCCCATGTAAATGATCCCTTCACACAGCACCAAATCCCACCAAACAGTTCCCATCCCTTGCAAATTAATTTCCTTCACCATACATCAATATTCAATACACAAAACATATTCCGGATTAGATTTTCTCGGAATGTTAAATTAATGAGTAATAAAGCCCAATGACGCGTAATATCTTGTTGATTTTTCCTGATTACAGACATTTTCTCGTACATAATGATAAAAATTGAGGAAACGTTCACATATTCGATAAACGTGATTCTTTTTTCTGAACAAAAAAATTGGAAAGTAGCAAAAGATTCATCCCTAAATAAATGAATTGTTGAGGTTTGATGTTAAATAAATGAACTTTAAACTGCTAAATTAAATCTTGAAAATATAATGTTTGCTTAAATAAGCATCTGGGGTATCTAGGAATTGAGTCTAGCACATTGTAATGAAATTTTATGAAACATTGTGCAGAACCACTTTAAAATTCTGAGTAAATAATAGAAAACTTTTCTTGTTATTTCCATATTTTGTTTTAATGAATTTTATAAATTGTAATAAAATATTTCTGTATTTTAAGACTGATGAGTTATATGACCTGAAAAATTTGCAGTAATCTTATTCATACTCAATCATTATGATAGAACAACAACATTTAATTATTCTACAATTTGTTACCATGCCATTTTGAAGTTATGATAGAAAAAGAAATTCTTGAATTGAAAATATTAAGGTAGAAAATTCTGTGAATTCAATAAATTTAAAGTTTAAAATTTTGCATGTATAAGTCTGCTAATTTTTTTTTCCTGAACTATGGTTAAGTCAAAGAATTATTTTGTAAGATGAAACATACTAATTAATTTAATTTGAGGTACAAAAGAGAAAGTTCACTTAACAATCGACTTTATGGCAACCCCTACCCACCCTCTGTAGCAAGATCTCTATGCATTGTTTGCATAGACCAATCCTCTTCCTTCCATGGCAAAGAACAGAGATTTTGTACAAGTTTTAAAGTTTAGCCAGCAATAGAGACAGATGGAAAGCATTTTGTGATGTTACTGGAACCATGCTTCGACTTGGGGCCTAGATTAGGCTCCAAGGCCTTGGTAAGCTCCAAGGCTTAGATTAGACTCCAAGGCTTAGGTAAGGCTCCAAGGCCTAGGTTAGGCAAAGACTAGATAAGACTTTGAAGTCTAGGTAAGACTCCAAAAGTCGGAGCATGGTTTCATAAAGTAATCCACCTAAAAGCCAAAGAACATGCTTCCACGAGCTCGTCCTATTTAAATATAGTAGCTAAACATTCTTACGATCGTGCTCTTAAGCTCACTCTGCTCTTAAGAGTATGTTCTTTGCCTTGCTAGGGTCAACCACCCTACAACTCTCCTCTAATAGCGTTCTGTAATAAATGAACGACTCCCTATGCATTTTCCTAATAATTTCTACAAAATCTACATTTATCTTAATTTACAATCCCTTTTGTCTTCTAAATCTTTCTCACATAACAACAAAAAACAATTATTTTTACATAATGACAATAAGAATTTGCACAACAAAAATTCATAATTGCTTTCAAAAAGACTTAAAATTTGTCATGAGGAATAAATTTTAAATTACTGCTTTAAAAACTTCTCAGACATTTTGATTAATAAAAGTCAGATGTTGTGTAGTTGGCAAATTTTATTATGAGCCATAAAATTGTGAATAATTTTTGCATTTGCTACATTCACGTTAATCAACTCCGAGAAAATGCCAGACTCTTAATTGACTTTAGAACCACACTTTGAGGGTGAAATAAAGAAAGTAGATTTTTTATTGAATTTCTGCAAGCAGAAAAAAAGTGTGAAAATGAATAAAAAATAGGGAAGAAAGGAGTCATAAAGATTGACTATGAGTCAACTTAATCAGAGAAAATTAGATTACGTATTGTAAACTTTACAGTTATTGCATTCATTTTGCTCTTTTTCTTTTATGGGATTTTTAATGGAATATGGGTTAACTATGGAGCAGTTTGTCTGGTATGATGATTAATTGCTGGCTGAAGCTTGAGATGAATGTAAATATGGCTTAACTCAAATAACTTCTTTCATTTGAAGCGCATGGGCTCATTGCCTCTCTTGAGAATGTCTAAAGCTGACTCTATCTTTCGATAGCTTCTATCAAATCAATCCGTCCATATCCAACCCGTTTATCAAATCTGCTACTGCAAAAGAACCTATTGATCTGACTCATTGATGGACTAAAGGCTCGCTGTTATCACTAACGATCGAACAATGCCGGAATGTGTCCACTTAAGGATAGTCTCAAAAACAGGATAGGAATAGAGGGCTTACACTTTAATATCCCAGAAACTAACTGTACAAAGGAGTCTACAAGAGGTAAACAGCATTCTGGCATCCTGAGGGCGCCTAACTGCATCTCCAGCTCATCACAACCACTAAACACATACCACATAGCTTATATGTCAGTTCTATTTCCATTCTGTACCTTTAACCTTTGACCAAAACCTTTAAATTGCGCTTTTTATCCAAACATCCTTCAAAAATCATCCAAACTAATTCATCATCCCTCGTATTCCAATCAATCCAATGAATAAAATCGTTAATTTTTATGATATTTCTCCGATATTCAATCAACGTTAATGGAATGCGACTAAACAGAGTGACTGAATGTTATAAAAAAAAAATTATTTATATAGTAAGAAGGAAGAAAAGCACCGTACATCCAATAGCATAGAGCGAGTGTATTAAATAAAGTCACAAAATCAACGACATTGCTCTCTCTCTCACCCTTAATGAAGATGATGTGGAGCCAGATGTATAGAGGAGAAGAGGAAGCATAAAATAGAATCAAATACATGAGATACATAAAAAAAGTGAAAGATAAATCAATTTAATGTCTAATGTGTGGCTTCGTAAACATTAAATAAAATATGCCCCCATTTTCTTCTTTACAGCTCCATTATGGCACAAAAAGCCTCGACAAAAAAAAAAATAGCAAGGAAGAGAATTTTCATCCACATCCATTTACAGAATCATTCTTTTGATGATGAGAAAAAAAATTTCTTATAGCGATTGAAGAATTTTTTTATTTACGAATAGAATCATAGACTGTTGCTGTTGATATTTTTTTATGATCTATACTCGTAAAAACAAAGCTAAGACGAAGGATCATCATCTGATTTATTGGATTTGTAAGATGATTTTCATCTCTTCTCGTTCAGTGTATTGAGTATTGAGAAAGAAGTTGGATGAGAAAGAAGTGAAAATTGAATTGATTTTGAAGTAAAGTTAGAGAAGTTCTATGAGTTGATATTGTTTTTAATGAGTTTTAGTTTGAACTGTATTTATAAAATCGGGTTGAATTTATAGAGAAGAAGAGTACCTGTTTAGACCTTAAGATCCATAATTGCGTATGCATCACAAAGTTAATGAAAGCTTAACTAGTAAAGAAATAACCAGACCTTCTGATCAAACTTAGAGCTACAGAAGTGTAGTTCGAACTATTCCTGTAATGACATTATTGTATGTACTTAACAAAGGGCGGCTGTGAGTCACATTTTTTGTGATAGTCCTAGTCTCGAACCAACGATCACTCGTTGAGTAATAAATCAGCTAGAAGAACCAAAGCACTGGATCACCGAGCCACTGTGACTCACTTTTTCAATGGACGTAAATTGAATAACTTCTTAGATTTAGTAAATTATCTAAATATAATCAACACAGTTTTATAAAATCTTACTGAACTAATAGCTTGATGCCTGTGACTTAGTATCTTATTCAAATATTTGCCATAGATTTTTTATATGCCCAAATAGATCAAATCGGTTGATTGATGAAAAATCCGACCTTAAGCTGACGTAAACCTGACTTGCCGTCGGATTCGATTTAAATCCGACATCATGGCAGGGTCATGTCGATCTAACACCGAATTTCGGATCGATTATTCGACTGTGCTATTTGGGATTAGCCTATCTCCTGATCCTCTAATACTAGATTAAGTTATCAATTATTTGTTCATATGATCTTGAAAAAATGCACTCAAGTTAAAGATCAATCAGATTAATTCAACAGATGCTATAGAAAGCTCCCATTACAATATATCTCATTCAATCGACAAAACAAATTTTCCACTTCTTTATCGTTTGTCTCATTTTTCTCTTTCACATGCTTTTGTTGACTGACTTTCAATTTTTTTTTTACCCTCACTCTCTACTACAACTTCAACAATTCGCTTATCTCCGGTGTGATGTTAATAATAAATATCATCTACATGATTCCTTTTTTTTTCTTCTCTTTTCAATTGAATTTACGATGACATACGTTGGAGTATGTACGTAGGTAGCAGTCAACAGATAGATTCAGATTTATCACAGTAAGAAGTCATCCAGTGAACTCTTTATGTTTGAAAAATTCAACATGTCGTGATGTAAGTAGTTTACTTTAAGGAATTTTTACATGGAAAATTGTAAGCTTTAAATGGAAAATGGGATTGAAGAACGTTGTTATGGTTAGATTTTGTCTAGAAGAGCTTTTTGAGGTTGAAGTTTATACAGAAAATGACTTAATAAGTCAGTTGTTAGTGAAATTAGATGTAAATGTGATGAATTGCATGTTTATGCAGATAGAAACATGACTTTTGTATTAGAAATGTCAATATTAAAGATTATGAGATGCAGATGGATTATGATTTGGTTTACTTTGAGTTTCGGGGGTTTGGGATTAAGGCTGGTGGCTTGTTAGGTCAGTGCAACCTATAAAATTATTGTCCAGTTTGTCTCCACCCTACTATGTGGCTTGGATAGCGCTCTATCCTTACGAGAACCCAAAGGGTTAGTATCTAATGGTGTTGCGCTAAGTGCAGCACAAGACAACATATGCAACACATTCACACAACTCCAAGAGACTGCAAATGAAAGCGTCTACCATTTTTCATTAGAAAAAAATCCGCTCAGGTCACTATCCCATGTGAATGATCAAGCCACAATCATCTCACAATGTAAATCTATATCATCGCTTAAAGCAAAAATTCTTATTTTTTGTGTTGATAAATTTTTTATTCATTTTTATTATAGATACATGTATCATCACAACTCAGTTCATTGCCTCACATTCGATTCATACCGCATATGCATGTATGCTTGTTAACTTCCTATGCAAATGTCGAATGTCAAATGTCTCGTTATTTGAACAAAAATTTCTGGTTTTTTTTTATTATTTCATTGCTGTGAGAGACAGAAATTTTTGTTGCTCTCATGCTTTGTTTAATCATGCTCTGTGTGTTGATATTTTTTTAGTCATCAGAAAAATAAAAAAAATTCTGTGTGCTACTCTTGACTCATATTTAATTTCTTTAATGTGTATATTTCACGAATTTTCGCTGTTTGAATATGTGAAACAATTATGAGTTTTTGTGCTTGCACTCATTATTTAAACTACTCTCCGTGGCATCATCAGAGTTATCATTCTGAATACAGAGAGACATACTTGGAAATTGTGAGTCTGACGAGTGTATGCAAATAAATATGAAAATTGTATTTTTAGCATGTTTTTTTGATAAATATTTTTGTGTCTTTGGTGGGGTGTTGAAGTCAACAGTTTGATAATTGGATTGAAATTTTTATGATTTTTTGATGCAATGCCGACTCAGGGATCATGGGTTAGAGACTTGGCATGGGAAGGTTTTGACATGTCCTTTTTCGAATCATATGCAATGAGAACGCGGTTCAGAGCCTTGAAGACTGCAGGTAGAAATATTGCTAAAGGAGCGGTTCGGGATCCTAGTTGGCAGCTGTATATCTAGGTTTGAGCGGGAACTCTGGCGTATCTTCACTCATTAAACTATCATTACCCAAGAAACGCATCTAAATGCGCTCAAAAACCAATCAAATTCCAATTTCCCATTATATCCTAAAATTTACCAACTCAATCAACAACCCAACACCCTAACAACATCACAGAATATTGCGCTATCAAATAACACAAACCAAATCATCTCCGTACTCTCATTGCAGAAACTAGCATAACTGTATCTTCATTAAAATTTGAAATTATGTCATAAGTTACTCATGAAAGCTCAAAGCTACATTTTAAACGCAAAAAGAGGATTTTCCATCAAAATGAAAATAATCTCTTTTTTTTTGCTTCTTTGAGAATACTTATATACATATAATGAAATGTGTAGCTGAATGAAGCATATGATATTCTCATAATCCTATTCTTTACAAATTTTAAATTGTTTTTCTTTATTCTTTTTTTTTTGTTTAATTCATAGTGACGCTTTCATCTGTGTGTCGATGACAATATTTAAAATACAAGAGATGAAAGGGATTGTTGAAGAGAATCAGTGGAATAAAAATGTACAAACGTAAGTGCATCAGCAGTGCTTTAGAATGAATTGCAGAAATGAATTTTAATTTGAATTTAGATGAAAGGGGGCTGTTCACTTTTTCAAATAGTAGAAGTTGGTTAATTGATCGGTAAAATCTTTCCGATAGACAGATCCGGCATAATTGGTCATTCGGATTGGTCGGATTCTAAATGAAATCATAACCTAATCCGACGCTAACTCAGAGTCACCCGGCCTGGTAGGATTTCAACCGTAGTCGACAATAAAACAGAGTCACGTCAGTCTCACCGAATTTTATCTGAATCTAGCATAAAGTCAGAAATCTCACCGATCTGGCCAGATTTTGACCGAATACGGCACCAAGTCAGAGCTACGCCAACTTGACTGGATTTTAACCGAAACCAGCACAAAGTCTGAGTCACACCGACTTGATCGAATTTTACCCGAATCCAGCACCAAGTAAAAGTCACGCTAAACTGACTGAATTTTAAACGAATTCGGTAACAAGTAAGATTTTCACAGAATTCGGCACCCAATTAAAGTTACGCAAATTCTTAGTATCAGTCTCGAGAAACCTTACCTATTATGCCTGATTACTGATTATGTTACGCGAAAAAATTGACTTTTTTTGAAAAATAATCTCATTGAAAATGTTTTAAGTATTCATTATTTAACATTCAATTTTGCCACAAAATCACAACCCTTCTAAAATCATTACATAATAGCTGAACTACTCGAAATCATTTCTTTATGTAATTTTTTTTAAAAAAGGATTTAAAGCTGAATTATGTTACATAAAATTGATGAAATAAGGACGAACAAAAATCTCCAAATGATTTAAACAAGCCAATTATTAAACAACTTTTCATGATTTCCTCTTTAAAAGCAGGAAATTGAAGACAATCTAACAACTTATCATTGAGTAAACAAAGCTTATTTGAATTCGAAAGCAGATTTTGAAAATATTACAACTTTTCATTTTACTCAAAGCTGAATTTTTCATCTTCTCAGTTCGTTCACAATAAAAAAAAATAAGCAAAAAAGAGATTTACATCCTTGATATCAAATAAGGAGCTCATTTCTTATAAATTTGTAAACATTGCCTGAGGTTAATTTTTTTTTTGTCGTACTTATTATTTTTGCATATTTCCTTGCTATGCTGGGAGTACATGCTGATATTTCTTTATTTTGTGGCTTTCTCTTGTCAAAGGAATAATGTTACAGTTGCAAAAGAGAGAAATTGGTTGGGTGGTGAAAGGGTTGGTGACATGATTGTTATGAATTTTGTTGGAAATTTAAGGATTTTTTGAAATTTTTTTGAATTGCAAAATTGAATTGGATTCAGAAAATATTTCAAAAAATTCAAATCTTAAAGACAGAATTCGAAGTCAAATCAGATTTTGCATGGAAAAATCGACAAAAATTGACTCGGTTAATTACAAAATCAGAGTTGACTTTGAGCTCTGCTCAGAATTTGAATGAAAATTCCGAGTCAAGTCAACTCGTCACCATTCAAAATCTGAGTAGTCTTCTGCTTAAAGATTCACGAAATTTCGTGCTTTTCTCAAATATTATGAAACTGAATTCAGCGATTAAGCCAAATTTAGACTCCATTTGAGTTAGGTCATGGATCACAATTGATCTGCACGGTCAGTGAAGTAAGTAAGTTGAATATTCTAAAAAACAAAACAATTATTTTCTTTAATTCTAAATTTTTCTCCTATTGTTTTGATATTCATATTTTCATCCAAATCCTTTAAGTGTAAACACCCAAAAAGATCAAATTTCAAATACGAACCCAAAAATGTCCATCCATCCGTTGACAACACATCGTTTATTTAACATAATTTCCTCTAGAGTACTCAATTCAATTCCATTTTATCATATTTCCTTGTTGTTGTTATTTTTTTGAAAGGAATCGGAATCGATAACGAGACACATCAATCTACTGATCTGTAATTCATGTGATTTCTTTCTTTTTTATTTACAAATGTGTCTATACATATTTTTGTCGAGCTTTATGAAGCGGAAGGAATCAAAAAAGCAAGAATAATTTTCTCGTTTCTCTTCAAACAAAACTTCCGTATCGATTGTGCATAATTAGATCCTAATAGGATTATGTCTCAATCTACTTACAGTATTATTCAGTGACAAAAGGAATTTTATTTCACTGTTCATGTTTTAGGAATAAAAATTTTCATTGAAATAATAATAAAAAAAAGTGGAAAACTTTTGAAGTTAAGAAAAAATTGGATATTCAATAGCTTTTTTGAAAGAAAAAAGAAAGGAATGAAAAGATTGAAGCAATAAAAAGTTTTCTCTATTAAGATTTTTTTTTTTTGATAGTGTTTATAGGAAAAGGAAGGTGAACTAAGGAAAGACGTTAAAAGTTGGTTAAAAACTTTTTTTTTTCAAAAAAAAAAAATGCCAAAAAAACATTAAAGACTTTTAGAAATTATTTTAAAATTCAATTTTTTGATTTCAAAATTGTTAAAAATTCAAGTTTTTTGAGTTTTTTATTGTTAAAAATTAATTTTTTTTTTATTTTAAAAATGTTAAAAATTATGTCAATATCATTCAAATTTTATACCTAATAAAAAAGCACATTTTGAGTATTTTTTGAAATCAAATGAATGAAATTGCTGGTTTAAAAAATTTCTTTTTTTTTAACCCATTAGCTATCTTCTAATATTTCATTTTCTGTGGAATACAGAAATTCAGTAATGTCTGCCATTTATTGTTGATTAAATAACTTTGACATCCACTTTCACATACACATCTCGAGATGGATCATTTTACAAACGTCTAAATATGACAGAGCAAAAAATAGTTTAGAAAATTGTTCATTCACTTTAAAAGCAGCGCAGATGTCGGTAGAGCTTTATGTACTGTTTAGTAATGTCTCCAATTATCAAAAAGTTTAAGTTTCTGGAATAATTGCAAATTTTAATTTTGTTGCTTTTTGACTTTATAAAGAGTAAACTAAAGGCAAATTATGAAAATTTTTATCAAAAACTCAAATTAAAACTTGAAATTTTCTGAAAATATTCATTTAATTATTCTGCCAAATTAGTAAAATATAACAAAAAATCGGAAACAAAAGAGAATAATTAAGTAAATTTCATCCTCAATTATAAACAAAACATAGTAAAATAACTATTTCAATTCAGACTTAAAAAAAGCTCATGTAAAGCTCAAATTATTTCAATTATTTGCAAAATATTCCATCCACAAACAGAGAAAAAATAATTAATTCACATGATAAAAATAATTATACATCCCATTATACAAAATAAATCCTGTTCATCCATTTTACATGAAAGCAATTTATCAAAATTTTCTGTAAATTATTTATGTTTCTTTACATCTCCACCCATCCACACACAAAAAAATGAGCCCCGTTGAACACAAAAGCGTAACTGTAAAAATTGTTAAAGAGAAAAATGCACTAAACAAACACACATCATCAGCACAACGGGATACATGAAGCTCATTGTGAAATGCAATAACGCAAAAAAAAAAAAAATCATAAAGTTTTTTATTGTTATGAGACGTAGTTGGGGTAAAAAAAGGAATGAATGAGAGTGAATGCTTCATATTGTAACGGCAAACGTAAAGTGCACATTAAAAAACTTTTCATTGAGTGAAAATATGCTTTTTCATTCTCAACTGTATAGTGTAGCTTTGTTCATATATATATTATGTTTTTTTTGTATATATGCTTTTTATTATTTCAGACGAATAAAATAATATAATAAAAAAATATGTTGTTTAAGATTTTAGAAGAGTTAATAGCGCTTTTTGGGAGGGTATTGAGCTTAAAAGCTTGAGTATGTATCGTAATGCTTGAAATGCATGAATGAAGAGTAGCTTAAATAATGAAACCACATCAATGGCTAAACAGTAATAAAGTAGAAAGTGCCAATGCTGATATACAATCACAAGTTTGTTTTACCGCCCTTAGACGGAATCCATAATGCAGTAGGCGCCCTAAAGAAGGCTCCAGAAGCAACTTGGCGTAGGACAGTTCTAAGAGAATGCCAGTTAGA
The DNA here is from genome assembly GCF_022539635.2 of Chironomus tepperi. Taxonomy (NCBI): domain Eukaryota; kingdom Metazoa; phylum Arthropoda; class Insecta; order Diptera; family Chironomidae; genus Chironomus; species Chironomus tepperi. Next base: position 560,467 of record NW_027226245.1, read on the forward strand.
TGCAAAAGTAGATGATAAGGCACCGTTACAATCAGATGAAAATCTTTTTTCAATTCTGACCATTTTTTAATACACAAAAGTCAATTTATTTAAATACAGCTTAAAAATAACAAATTAATCAAATCAATCCACTTGAAATAATTCAACTTTCTCCAATCCGCCATAATACACTCACATAGCCTATCCACTCTTTATTTAAAATGCACAAAAAAAAAAGAGTCAAATAACGATGGAATGAGTAGTTGCGAAATTAAATTAGTTTTGTTGTGTGGGGATTTTTTTATATATATTTTATTTTTTTCATCCTTTCTCTCGACTCGAAAGCCAGAATAGACAGTGCACGAAGCGTGAATGAACTTGCTTTATTTATTTTTCATGCTCTTCACAATGGATAATGTAGCACATACTCTTTTATTTTTTATTTTTGTCAATTTAATGCACGAAATATTCAAAATTATGTTGATGATGAGACACACAATAACTCAACTAGGAAAATGAGAGGAAATTGGGGTAAATGGTGATGAATTTTAAGATATAACTTTTTGAATGTTGAATGTTTAAATGACGTTTTGTGAAATTTAAATGGTGAGAAATGTTTGTTAATTTATTGACTATTTTAATTCGTCTAAAATCAATGGTGAGCAACCTTGATTATGTTGAGACACATCTTTGTGGCAAGCCTTGAACAACGCATCACATCCATACGATTCATGGCATTTCCAAAAGTTTTTGGGAGCACATTGATTGCTCATCACTGGTCTAAATCATATAAAAGTCATAGACGATCAAAACCGCACACGGCATGCGATTTATGGAAATTTTAAAAATTCTTGGTGACACACTAATGTGACACGACACACATGTTGCTCAACATTGGTTTTAATTCAAGACTTTGTCGTCCTTTAACCAACAAAATCTACTTTAAAAGCCACAATAAAATACCATTAAAATTTTTCCAATAAAATCATCTTAATCCAAAAATATTTCACATCCAACGCCCAAAAAGCACAAAAATCTTCCATAAACCACAACCATAAAGTCATTAAATCAAAAACAAATTCACAACTGATCCCATTACACCTTCCAAAAAACCCCAAGAAAAGTCAACATTTCAAACCGAAAATTCCCGTAAATTCTCATTTCATAAATATTTTTAATATTTACGATCGTAAAAAAACTTAAGACAAGTACATCAGCTGTAACTATTTATGACAATCTCAAGTTATGGCAGGACTATGGCTTTTGGATCAGGTCATGAAGAAATCTTCTATTTTTATGACTTTCTTCTACTTTTTTTTTGTTTCTTACTTTAATGTCAGAGTACATCAGTGGCAGTACAAGCAGCGGAAATTGTGTGTGTGTGTGTGTGTGCTGATGAGGCAACAAAATAAAAATGAAAGAAATCTGTGCAGGAAAGGAATATAAAGAAAGCATGTTTTTTTTTTATTCCACGATGAAGAGAAATGAATTTTAAAGAATGAAAAAACAAAGGAACATTGGAAGCTGTAAGCACCAGGAGGCAAAAAGGTATGAGTAGACAAGTGAGCCTTAAAAAGAAAGTCATCAAAAAAGCTTTCTTTTCTGTATTATAACTAAGAAGAAGTAGAGAAAAAAATGTTTATTGCATCTTGAAAAGCAAAAAAGAAGAAGAATAAAAAATTTTTTTTTACTCCACGTCTATTCAAAAGAATACAGAAGAGAAAGGAACATCTCTGAGTTCTTTATACACATTTATAACCATTTATTTTTATTTAGCCCATGAGGATAATTTACATATTATATTCCTTTTATTTTTATTTTCACTTTAAAGGAAATAAAAGCTCTGCTGAGGCATTAGGCATTTTTTTTTTTGCCATTGATATGGAGTGTATTTTACGTATGGAATCACTTCTCAGGAGGAGCTTTCTTATTTGTGTCATTTTGATGGTGTCTTTGGAGAAAAAGATTGGGATTTTAAATTTGATTTTGGTTTGGCTGAGTGGCTGTGATTCAACTGTTGTGGCTGGGTGGCTCTGATTCCAAAGTGTTGGTCTATTGAGTGCAGAGGTCTGACGAACACTCACTAGTTAAACAATTTTTAGTGATGGTTGTTCCAAAATTGTGATTTGGATCAGGAATTGAGATTAAAGGTGTTTGGGTCATTACAGACGAAATTCAGGAATTGGGTTTGACACCTCTACTCTACATATTGGTATTGGTAATTAGCAAAGGGTAGCCAACTACAGAACCAGGTTTAGACGCCAACTGAGAGAGGCCGTGGATCACATATGATCTGTACAACTGAGCAAAATAAGCAAGTCCCTTTCATATTCTCACAACATTCCAATTCCACATAAACCCACACTTTATTTATTATACTAAGAAACTTTTAATTTTCCTCATAATTTATATCTTGTTAATTACTGACTAATTACATGGTGTATACAGCTATTGCTTATTAATCAAGTATTTTATTAACTGATTATACAATCAATAAACTTGAAGGTTGATTATTTACACAGTAATTGATAGATTATGCATAGTAAACATATGAAAGTTGTAGATGAGTGATGAAGTGTTATAGATAAGTGGGTTGTCGTTTCTAGGGTTGATATAGTGTGATTTTTAGGCTTTATTTTAGATTATTTTGGGAATTTAAGTGTAAATGAGGCACAGTGATTCAAAATTTGTCCAAAACTATCCCAAAATACTCAAAAAAGCCAAATTAAAGGGAATAAATCAATAAATGTCTCCAAAAAATGCGCTCCAAAAACTAAATCCCCAAATCTCACCAATATCTAACAAAAAAACTTTTTTATTTGCTTCACGAGATTTTTACGCCCATATTTGTGTACTTTTATCTGTTCGAGAGGCGCCCCTTGTATGTCTACAAGGAAGTTTCATAATGTCTTCTTACTTTTATATCATGATAGTCTGTATGTAACACATATGCAAATATGAATGTAATCAAAGTATAAATACACACACATGTATGAACATAAATTTTATGATGATGCGAGTTGGAAATTACACATAATTCATCCACCAAAAACCCAATGAGATGATTATTATGATGGAAGTTTTCTTATACGAAAAAAAAGAACTTTAGAATAAATCATTAATGCTCTGTGTATGTAGGCAAAAAGTTTCTACATGTATACATATTCACACTGCAGTAATGAAAATAATCGTTAAATTATTAAATGCTATCTGTGAAGGAAGCAAGAAAAAATATTTTTGGTGGAAACTTTTTTATGTTTTTGTTTTTTTTTTTGTGTATGTAGAGGACATATTTGGATATTATGATGCGTATATGGAGGAGATAAGGTTACTTGAGTCTTAATTTAGATGAAGAAGAATTTGGAGGTTTTGAAATTTTTGAGCAATTTTTTATGTTTTAGTAATAGGTGTTAAATTGCCTGATAAATCGTTGCATTGAGAATTTTCTAGAATGAATTAAGTGGAAGATTCATCTGGACTGCCCAAACATATAAATGTCCTGTCTCTTTCCGTTCTTTAGCTATCCACGTCCTGCCCATTAGAGCTTTAATTGTTGGGAAATTCTATAGATATTTATCCAATTTTTGAATTTTACAAACCATTCTCCCATCAACTTAAAAATAGAAAATAAAGATTAAAATTCTTCAAGACATAACAAGACATAACATTTAAAAGAAATAAATCCTAATGATTATAACCTCAAAATCCTATAATTTTCATTTTTTAATCCCCCGTAATCTACCTAAAACCACAAAAACCACATAATTAATCATCATTAAAAGAGCCGTCAGCCACATCAAACAATTTCCATACCCAAGAAAAAAAAACTTGTGCCAAATAAGATTCACCTTAAGAATAAAAAGTTAAAAGTGTCTCGGAGAAGAAAATTCTTCAACTTCTTCCATTATATGAACCTGATTTATCACTTTTGCATACTTTTTTTTTCTCTAAAGAATAATTCTTATGAAATAAAATATATCGTTGAATTTAGGACAGCAACAAAAGTACAATTTTTTGTAAAATGTCATAAAAAATTTCTCTTTCATTGTCGCTCTATCTTTCCATTTCTGTTCTCGTCTATGCGAAAGTTCGTTTTGGGACTTTTATTATTTTTTTTTTTTTTGTGAAAATTTACCAAATAACACCATGCGAAATAAAAGAAAACTTTTTTTTTACTTCTTCTTTTTCGATATAAAAATCTCGCTTTAACGTCACTCGTTTATATCTCTATTATGACATTATTCATTCAACAACAAAAGAAATGAAAAAGAAAGTCAACAAAAAAAAATTTCCTCCCAAAAAGAAAACTTCATATCCGTTTAAAATGGAGTGAGTGAACACATAACAACAATAAGAGTAACAAGACCTGATTCGTTTACAACAAAGCACCGAAAAAAGAAATGAAAAACTTGTGTAATTTTATTCAATTTGGCAGAAAGTGAGTGAGAGAGAGAAAAAATTTCTTAGTCGCACTCACAAGCCACAAAACTTAAACAGTTCATATTCAAATGAATATCTTAATAAAGAAAAAAAAAGGGCAATGAAAAAGAAATCCCCAAAATCATTTGTGGATGGGCTGTGTGCTACAATAGACTGGTTGTTAAGTAGAAAAAATTGTGAATTGGATTCAATATGATAAGTCCTTGTGATAGTTTTGTGGGGAATTGTTGAGAATATTGATCAAAAAAATTACAGCGTGATCTTTTAGATACGATTCTAAATGTCATAAGGTCTTTAATAATTGCTTATGTAATTGAGGTGTCTGAGGAGAGTAAGGGAGGGAGAGGAACCATGTATAGGCGAAACTGCCAGTGCGAGAGTAGAGTCTCTGTGGCCGAGTGGTTATGCAACAGATCAAAAATCTGTGTCATCCTTCTTTTGAGTACGTGGGTTCGATTCCCACGAGAAATCGATCTCTCAAGCATTACATAGAGTGTGGTCGTCGATATGACATGGATTCATACAATACTGACATCAATGCAGTTACCAAGCAACATTAGAAGCAATTTTTGCTCAGATCTTGATATTTTCTGGTCTAAAGGCTATAAAAACTAGTCAAAATCGATACTTCACTAATAAAATTTCAAAACTGCTCACAATCAAGGCTCACAATCAAGACGGTTACGATAAGGAGCACTTAGGACTCAATTCGAAGCATGATTCCACTCTATCCTCCAAAAAATCTGTCAAAATTCCTCTCCACCCAAAAAAATCCTTAAAAAATCAATACGAATCATCATAAGATTCTAAATATAACAAACGCGATTATTATTCAAATCTTTTTTCATACATACTCATTAAAAATTGTTAAATTTTACGTTTGTGTGTGCACCTCCAAACGATAAACGGAAAGTCAACCGAGGGGGAGAAAAAAATGGCATTGTTGAGACTTAAAGCAAGCAAACGCATGTATTAAATTTAATGCAATAAATAAAATTGAATAACATTAAGGGAATACTTAAGTTATAAAATTAAATTACAAAGAAGAGGAGAAATGTCGATGAGTTTCGTTGTAAGTTAAGGTTCTATATTCCTATCATTCACTAGAGTTTCCATTGAAAAAAATTACAGTAGAAAACTTCGTAAGTATAGCCATAAACTTTTACATTTATTTTCAATTTACGAAAAAAAAAATATTTTTTTTTTCAGTTGGTGTATTTTGACGGAAAAGTACATTTGGAAAAGGTTTTTGACTTTGTTTGTTTCCTTCCTAATAATTGTACTGACGTTCACTTCATCTTCTTTACTACTCACTCAATGTTTGTACATTTTTCTCATGGCAATTAATTAGGTATTAAGAGACCCCTCGAGGGCGAGAATTAATTCATTTGTGGAATGAAAAATTATGAAAAATTGCTTTTCAACATCAACGGTGAAATTGGGGAATTGGAAATGGAAAGGATGAAATTTACTTTTGGAAAGATTATTAAATGTATAATGCAATTGAAATAGTGAACAAATTACAAAAGTCAATTTAGAAAATGAATAATTCAGTTCCCGACCTACAAAATGAGATATAGAAGAACCAGGTCATTTTCCGACCCACAAAACAAGATCCAGTATCCAGAATATAAGTCACTTCTCAGAATTGCTAATTAAAAAAACGGAGTCCGGCACTAAGCCAGAGTCATGGCGGCAGGGGGGGTATTTAGTCAAAATCCGCCATTAGGACGACGTGATTCTGGTATAGTACTGGATTCAAACTAAATTCAGTACATAGAATCAGAGTCACGCTAGCCATGAGCCTGATTTTTGATTCATTAACTAACTTGTGCTATTCGGGGATGCATTTTGAGCTTGTAATTCCATCCTTAGGATACATAATTTTCATACAATATAAATTAAAGTGCACCCATGCAGCTTAAGACCACCAACATCAAAATATTATCATAAAATCATCAATAATTGCTCCTTACTCAGATTTTTTACTTTACCCTTCAATTATTTATCAATCAGTTTACAAAAAAGTGACATTTGGTAGTACTTATTTACTTACAACCTTACTATCATATCAATAAAAGGGATTTTTCTGTTCAAAGCTTTACTAAATATAAAATGATTCTAAATAATATGCTATTTATGAATCAGTTTCACAGTCATTGTCAAGGAAACATTTCATGTATTTTCTTCTTATTTTAACTTTAATTGAGATCCATTCAGTATGAAATTCAACTCAATTAGCAGTCACATTGAACTCATAAATGCGATTTCAATGACGAGTTGTTGAACTTTAAGGATGTTTATGATGATATTCGGGAGAATTTTTAAAAATAGAATCTTGAAAATTTTGTTAAAGTTCAAGTCATTTGAATTGAAGATCCAGATGAAGATTTTTTTCAAGATTTTTATGAATTATCTGAAAGATTTTTCTACTTTTTGGGAATTTTTGAAGTTTTCTGTCAAAATGATGCTTAACAATGAGCATACTTACTCATGAGTGTTGAGTCTTATGATTATATTCAATACAGAGCTCGAAGTGGACGCAGATTTGAGATTGAAAATTCAACTCGACATCATATAATTTTGAGTAGACTTTTAGCTCTGACTCAATCATTTTAATTAACCATACTCAATTTTATGAGCACATTCATGCATATTTTCATCTGTCCGGAGATTGAATTAAATTTTATGTCCGGTAGTGCCCTCAAAACTCAGCCATCTACACTTCAGAATGAATATACAAATGTAGGCGTAGGAAAGCAGCCAAATTTTGAATTAGCTGTTGTCTTGGGATAGGTCAGAAATGTTTCAAAATTATTTCAGCTTTTAAATTTCATTCATTTCACTTTAATAATAATAAAAAAAAATTCTTTAAATTTCTGGGTACGCAAAATGTTTTCTTCTTTTTTTCCAAAAAGTTTGTTTTGCATTTTTCCACCTTTTTTGATGCCATGTGGGCAGATTTTTAAAGATTAGCGAGGCAAATTAAATCCAAATGGATTTTTTAAAAACATTTTTGAGTTGAATGTGGATGTGCAGACAGGCTTTAAATTGAAGAAATAAGGAACATTTTGCGTTGCATAGAAATTTGTATTTTTGTAGAATATTTTGTGATTTTTAAGAATTTTGTAAGGGAACACAAAGTCAAATAAAATGTAAATTTTAAGCTATAAATAGAACTTCTCGAATATGCATCAAAACTATAATTCCTATAAAAATATTCACAAATTAACCGCTTGATTTGCTTAATTCAATAAAATCATAATTTCATATTTTTTGGGCAATCAATTGATTTCAACTCGCATTTGAATTCGTAGTATGAACGGAAATTCCATTTCATGCTATTTGATTTCTTCCATAGTTTCTGTGTACTTTAAAGAAATTTTATGTCCATCGATTGAGAACATTCCGATTCGTATAAAAAAAGGAGTCGTTTTCTTTAAAAGAAATAAATGCACAATTGTACCATAAATTATGCTGCTATAAAGAAGAATGTACACAATAAAGGCAAAAGAAATGTCTCGACATTTTAACTCCCATCGACATTGTTTACCTTTACCTGTTTTCCTTCTTTTTTATTTTTCTAACTTAAAGAAAAGTTAAAATAATGAGTCACAATTTATACAATACAATCCGATATCCATAACCTTCATGAATATCAAGGTTGTACGAACATTATCATTACGGTTATGAATAAAAAGGCCTGACCTTATTTAAATACTTTTCTCTGTTTCGCTAATTAAGACAATAAGCTCAATTGTCTGAATATATTGTCATTAAGTGGCAGTCACAGATAAGTGTAGTACAATTCATTTAAATTAATTTTCAGACATTTAGTACACTCAGATTCGTTAATTCGCAGAGTTGGAGATTGTGAAAATGACTTTTGTGATGAGATTTAAAACTTAATTGAAAGGATCACGAAGGGCTTGCTGTCGACTCAAATTTTGAAAGGAAAAGTCAACTTAAGTCGAATTTACTCCATTCAAAATCCAAATCGACTTCGATTTTGGGCATAAGTCATGATAAATCGGAAAATTGTGTCCTGAGACCAGTCTAACAATGATTTCAAGTCGGATTTGCCAAAATTCGGTTTCAGGTTAAAAATGCTGACTTAAGGACATCATTTTCTGTTTTTCACGTCTTGTGGCATTTCAAGCCTAATTTTTCAAATTTGTTGATTAAACTCATCGATTTTATTTCGATTAATTGACTTTAACATTAAAAAAATCAACATTGCAAATTTAATCAAATTTTAAATACCAATGAATCGCAATTTCAAGGCTTCTCTCCAGCCTTTCTGTATCAGCCTTAATTATCATGGCATTTACCTTTCTAAGAAAAAAAATCTGTTTCTGTATTTTGTAAATATCATGAAGCAATTTTCTAATGTTAAGTTGAAAAGTTTGATTCAAAAGTTATGAATATTCGAAAAGTTCAATGGAGAATAATTGGAGGCGTTAAACAATGTTAAATAATGCGTTTATGCGTTAATAATATTTTTATGAATTGAAATAATTTTGAGAAATCAAAAATAAACTTTTTTAAGTTGTTTTAAAGGACTCAGCGCGTGTTCAAAAATCTCTTATTTTTTGATATGCGTATTTATTTTATTTTGAGTATTTTTAGGTAATTTAGGTAGGATAGCCCTTGTGTGAAGGGTGGCAACCCCTCAACCAGATTGGTGATGCTTACATCCGACCATTTTCAAAATCAACTTGTACAGAAAAAGCAACAAAAACAGGTTTTGATCTAAATTTAAAAAACATTTTCCCAGAATGACGAGTATCACAATTTTTCATCCTTCCTAAAAAATCATGACGATTCCAAAGAATCTCCATTACCTTCTGAAAAATGTCAAAAAATCTCTTCCTCACTCTGTATTTCAGCAGAAATAAAATTCTTCTTATTTCACACCGAATAAAAAAAAATTAATTTTATCTCAATTTTTTTGATCTCACCAAAAGTTCCCTCCGTTTATTACAAAAGTAACAAAGACAGAGTCTACGTATATAATTTTTTTATCGAGCAGTGAGCTCACACGCAGTCGATTTAATTCAATTAAATTTTAATTACTCGCTCTGACTGATACAGTCATCATTTCAATTTTTTGTTGTTTATTTCCAATGGGGAAGAGTACCACACAGTGGAATATGCTGTGAAGCATGTTTTGATATAAAACCGTTTACTATGATAAAGAAATAATTAAAAGTAAAAAAAAAAAGAGACAGTCAAAAAATAAAACGATGAGCAAGACGTGATGAAATACAATTTGTAAGCCAATTAATCGACTCACTGCTTGCTAGATGAGATGGTGACTCAAAGCGAAGAAGTTTTCTTTCTTTTATAAGTCTCTTTTTTTTTGTCTGATCGTTCATTTGAGATGCGAAATAAATTGAATGAAATGACTACTTTGGGGCCAATGAGTGAGAAAAAAAGAAAAGAATGAAAGAAAAGACAGAATAAAAAAAATTGCACGAAGGAGAAAAAATTGGACATGAAAGGAGAAGAACGTTTAATGATTTTAAATGTTTACTGCTAAAAGCAGCTTTTACCGTTTCAATTAGGATTATAACCTTTCCCTCTACTCGCCCTAAAGCGTGCCAGCATGAGAAAAATAAAAAAAGAAAGCATTTTGTGCTTTTAATTGAATTTTACAAATTCGAAAAGCTTAAAATCATTTCAACATGAGAATGCTTTTTTCGCATTAAATGACATTGGATATTTGCATAGTGAGGTGGGTGGAGTTGGTTGGAGGACGAGAGAAAAAATAAATTTTTGGCATCATGCACACAAATACTTAACAGCAAAAAAAGTGTTACTTTCAGTGCTTCTGTTGCTGCTGTTGGATACGTGCTTGCCATTTGAGATTTAGTCCAAAAAAAGTGTCTTGCAAAAACTAGTAGAAAAAGTTTATTTTGATGAAAATTAAGAAATGATAGGATGAGGGAATTAGTGGATATTGGTCGTAATGTCCATTGATTGGGTTCAGAATATCGAATAATACTTCTGAGACGAATAAGGTTGAATAATGCTAATTGAGTTGTAAGTTATGATCAAGAATCATTCGGGAGCGTTCAGAAATTACGTAAGGCTCAAGGGGAGGAAGTTAAAGGAATTTTGGGTTTAGTGTAAGAATGCATTGCGCGTCCGTTTTTAAATGGTACCAATAGAAAGCTCCTGACCGTACCAACGATACCAAACTCCGAACGATATCTTACAAATATGCTATCGAAGTTCTAAGATGACTTTTTCATATTGATCAAAGCAAAAAGTCAGAAAGTGTCTGTTTTCGTGAAGATCAAATCGTTTAATGCAATTAAAATGCGCTTTTATAGTCACAAACTATCTCCATCCTCCCTAGCTTATCCTTTCAGAAGCTAAAAGCTAACACCAAAATAACTTTTTTTGTACTATTTTCGCCTCTCTATTTTTGACGTTGCTAAAAATTCTATTCACAGCTCTCTCACAATATGAAGTGAAAAACTTTTCATTCGTCGATTAAATTTACGAAAAATTTTTTTTAAAAATTTCATTAAGCCACTTAAGGATTGCAATATTTGCTACACAGCTCTCTTTCTCATTCCGTTTTATGTTTCAAATGAGAGAATGCACAGCAGAATTGTTGGGTTTCAGAATAATTTATATATAAAAAATATACAGTAACAACAGCAGCAGGAGCTGAAGATATACTCATTTACAGTTCATGAAAATGTTCCGAGTATACGGGGTAAAAGCTGAAACGATGTGGGTATTTTGGTTTTTATAACGTCCAAGGAGAACTTTTTTTATTTTCAGTTTGACTGGAGAAGTAAAAAAAAAACTTTTCAGTGAAAATTAGCAGAAATGTGATCAAACTTACTTATGTGCTGACTCTAGACTTGCTGTTGTACAGAATTAATTAATTGATAAGTTTTTTAAGGGCATGAAGTCTGGAATTTATTTCTCTTAATTACTCATGAGTTGGGGAATTTAATTTTAAATGGTCAAGGTTTATCGGTTTTTTTTAATTACGCTCTCACAGTAGTCATTTAATCTCATTTACAATGAACTATAAAGCGAATCAGGTCAAATGAATTGATAACTTTAAAATAAAATGTAAATAATTTTATTTTTTGCAAAATTAATACAGCTCCATGACAATTGATTGTTCGAGTGATTGTGATACGGAAGCTTGATTGTGATACGGACATGTTGATTACTCAGTGGTGGGGGAAATTATTTGTGTCACGGGACACATTGGTGGTAGGACATGGTTCATGTCTTTTTCAAAAAATCAGTGACACACTAATGTGGCGCGACACATAGGTTGCCTACGACTTTGATATCCAGTTGGGAATTATAGCAAATATCTCTCAATAACCCTTGCCATATCCATTCTAAAATATCTCAATCCCTCATCAAAATTCATAAAAATCTATAAAAGTTTTTAAAGTCAATATTGTACGGTCCATATAACCGCACCGTATCCCAACCTTATCAATCGAACAACTCAGCAATTATTCTTCAAACTCAATTGAATTTTTTTTCCATTCAATATAAAAACAATTCGACTCGTCAGCTTAATGAACAGTTGTCAAAACATTCAGTTTTATTAAAACAATTTACAGAAAAAAAAAATAATATTTTTTTGCATCTCTAAGTTGTGCAATGTTTGACGTTATGAAATGAAAAATATTATTTTTATGCATTTGCCTTTTATTTATTTTACGATAAAAAAAGGAAATTAATTCCCAACTTGTGTTAAACAGTCGTTGAGAGAGAAATAAAAAATTTTTTTACTCCTTTCTGTTTGGAGAAAAAAGGCAAAAAAAAAAGTTTTGAGAACGAGAAGCAGACTGACTGTGTTGAAAGAGCCATTCTTCATATTTTTTTTTTGCGTTTGCACTCAATTAACCTTATTATTACGTTAGGGCATGTTGAGGTCATTAAATCAAATACGGCTACTTAATTAACATCCGTTCGTCGTCGTCTGTTAACCCGTAAAAATAGCTTAACGTTCGACATCTATACTCACTTCATAATCTCATATTATATAGTAATTTGTGTTATGTTCCTTGGATAAAATTTGTCGGATTTTTTTTCCTTCTTTACTTTCCCTTTAGAGGGCGGATTTTTTTTAGGAATTTTTCTGATTACATATCAGAGTGTTAATAGAAATTAAATTGTTTTGAGACAAATGTTGCGTGTCTGTGGAAAATTAATTGAGTTCTTTTCTGGTGAATTAGTATTATTTTTCAATGGGCGTTATTTTGAGGTTTTTGTGGATCTGTCTAGTTGATTAAATGATTTTATGGTCATTGATTTTAATTGATATTGAAATATTCTGAGTTGACGAGCTGATTTGAATTAGATTGAATTGGAATTTGAGAATTTAATTGAGTAATTAAATTTGATTCTAGCTATTTAGGCAGTTTACAGTCATTTCAATCAAAGTGAGATATGAGTGAAGTTGAAATCAGGAATTGGCAAGAGGAAGCCAGCGATAAAGCAAACTTCAGAGTTATACATTTGATATTGATAATTGTTAGAAGGCAGATAGCGATTGAGCCAACTCCAGAAGTCAACTAAGAGGGAATATGGATCACAGTTTACTTGTCCGAATACTGAAGGTATTAAGTAAGTTAGTCAGCGGTAAAGCTATCTTCAGGTGACATATTTGATAACTCATGGATAACAATTAGTCGGTCCGGTCAGCGAAGTATTTAAGGAAGCTCCAACGATAGAGCTTGCTTCAAGCAACATATGAGACGTCATGGATTACCAGTAGATCTGTTCGGTCAGCTAAGTGAGTAAGTACAGTGTAAAATATACTGAGATTTAGATTTATATCTTGAGACACAGATAGAAAAGTTGATATGCGCCCTCGTAAGGCTATGCTTCGTTCATTGTTTATTTTTGGTAATGGATCTAATTTTAGCTTGAAATTCTAAAGTATTCAATTTTAACAGAGTTTGAAAATGGAAAAGTCGACTCGACTCTATACAAATTCTAAGTCAAATTCGACTTCTGGTTTTAAATTCATCTGAGAGTTTTGATATATTTTGTCACTTTATATTAACAGGTACGAAGCTAAGCAACAGGTTAAAAGTCAAATTTCCAGACTCTCAAGCAATTCGAATATTCCTAAATCAAAGCAAACCTCAAAGAATATCCTCAAAAAGTAAAAATATTCCGAACAAATTTATTCCAAGGATCATTCCTTAATATTGAATGAATAAACTTACCAGGTATAATAAGGAGAAGTGTAATCAATATATTGGTTGTATCCATATTATTAGCTTGTAAATATATATATTTTTACTTCTTGTTATTTTTGATATCTTTATATACACTTTGATTTTGTCACTGAACCATGATAGCGTAGATACTTTTCATCCCTTTTAACTTCTTCTTCACCACATCAACAATTTCTTTTTTTCCTTCTTTTTCTATTCTTCTATTTTCTATGTGACTTTTTTTTTACAGGTTTTCTTATAACTTAAAAAAACTTTTTATATTAAAGAAACTTATTAGGAACTTTTTTTCTCTCTCTCGAGTGTGTATGTGTATTTTTTGTTTTCTACGCTTCAATGACTACTCTCTTTTATTTCCCAATTTCAAATATTTCGATTTCGATTCCTTTTGTTATTTCTTTAGGTTATTTTACTTTTTAACATTCACTCCGTATTGCATTTTATCAATGATTAATTCAACCGCAAAGTCGTTAGAACGTTTTGAGAATTTGTAAAGAAAAAGGTCTCTTCTTTCATTCTCTATGGTAAAATTTACAATTCTTGTGAGTTCTGCGATGTGAGTTTACCTATTTTCATGGTTAGAAAAATTTTCTTTTGTTTAGCGCATTTTATCTCGATTAGGATGTAATGAATTATAGTAAGGGGTCTGGTTGGGAATTTCGTGACCGAGGAAAATTTAATTTTAATTTTTAAATATTTTGTCATTAAATCCTTAACCAGCAAAATGTTTCACTTGCTTGTTGACATGAATTCTTATTACGTTGATTTTTTTTTGTGGAATTTTTAATTAAATATCCCTTTGATATGGAAATTAGACACACTATGGCGATTTTAACAACATCATTATAATTTACGGTGAATTCTCGTGGGATGTCAAGTGGTAGTATTCGCTGACAAACAAGCGAGAATATGACTTTATTTTAATTCTAATTTAGGATTTCATATTTATGGGAAATTTTATTAAAATTTTAAATGGATTGCAATTTGGGATTCTGAGAATTTTTTGGATAAGAATTTTTATCAGAGCTCGAAGTCGAATCAGATTTCATATAAAGTCGAGTCGACTTGAGTCGACAATATCATACAAAATCGATTTCAAATTCTGATTTTTATGAAAAAGAGAAATTTTGGTATGCATTAATCTCAAAAAATATCAATCTAAAATATTGAAATCACAGTAAAATCTATCTTGGTAACTTGATGTAATCATTAAAATTATCGAATATAAAATTTGAATCTTGTCTAAATTTTACCGAATTAATTTATTCATAAGGGATAATCCCAGGGTCAGACTTGGGTCAGACACTACAGTAATGCTATTCTGATACTTTTAATATACTTCTGAACTGCTTATTATTTCATAAAAATTGTCTGATTTAAATAAGCTACCGTGATTTAGATAAGTTTATAATTATATACTAGATCAGTAACTGTTAATTAAATGTGAAATTAAAATTCACTCACTTTCTCACTTTTTGGAAATTGAGGATAAATTTGACTAACCTAACCACTTTTACCAATTTTTAATTAAATTCTAAATTTCAATAAATTTCACGAATTAACTCATTCTAATAAAATATTGTTGCCTATAATTTTCCAATAATTAAAAACTGATCTTTATTTTTTTGTGTCTTATAGCTCGTGATTGACTCGAATTTCATATGGAATAAAGCCTACTTAAGTCAATTTTCCATACAAATTCCAAGTCGACTTCAAAATCTGGCCCTTAGTCAAAGCCGAAGATTAACTAACAAAATTGATTAAAACTGATCACAATTCCTGAAAATCCCCTCACTAAATCACAGAATTCCTTCCCCGAAAAACCCATAAAATTCCATTTCGAGAATAAATGCGCTAACATTTAACTAGCTCATAAGCATTTCAATACAAATTTTTTTTTTCTCTATTTCTTACAGAATACACACCGTTGTGTATGGTTAAGGGTTGAAGCTTATTGTTAGAGAAGAGGAGAAAAAAAAATTATATCGATTTCGTTAAATAATTTATTCGCTATATGGTTTAATGTACACACATGTGTTGCCTTTATTGAGCCTTCAACTCATCTATCAAGTTTCGAATATTAAAACTCACAGAACTTTTAATCAACTTGCTTTTTGCGTTCACTGTGGCTTTTTTTTGTTTCTTTTTTTTATTATTTTGATGAGAAATTAACGATTTCGTTCACATTTCACTTTCGTTTTTTTCTTCTTTCTTCTTTTTTTGTGCGTATTTTTTCACTCCTTTTTTACGTTCTATTCCATTCAAAATTGTTCAACTGTATTGTAATGGAATGTATGAATAATCACCTAATAATATGTAATGCGTTAATGTTAGTCCTTGTTATTTTCACAAATGCCGTGATCTTTTTTTTCGCTATTGCTGCCTCCGACAATTCAAATTACATCCGCCGCGCGCGATGAAATGAAATAATTACACGAAAAAAATAATGTGACTCTGTACTCGCTAATTATTAACGATAATTAATTAATTAGTGAAAATGTTGCACAATTATTTGTAGTTTGTGAGCTAATTTAATTAAATATGCAATTTATTTTCAATTTATTGTTCAAAAATTCTTCTTTTTAGAGATTATTAATTATTATCAAATATTAGTTTTTTTGACAGCACCAAACACGATTTGTGTCCAACGTTAAGAAGTGAAACGAACGAAAACTTTAACTTGACTGTCTCGCGCTAGAGCAAAATTTTGACTGAATTATATTTTTTCTGTATGTTTTTCTGCCAAAAGGCAGTCGAGAATCAAGCATGATAAAAGAAGTGAAATGAAGTTTCACAGTCAAATGTGTGTATTTTGTGCAACATGGGAGAGAGTCGTACATTTTCTCTCTCGCGTGTTGTAAAACATTGCTTGAATGTTTTATGATCAACATTCAACATTGAAGGATGATCAACAAGCATAACAAGTCGCCTTTTTTGTATATACTTCCTTTTTTTGATGTTGATATATAATTTTGCTTTAAAAAATGAATATACAGTGGAAAAAACGCTTGAGGCAAACACAAAACTAGATCATTGCGCTCATACATTGCATTATTGACTCAACTCTGTGTGAACACTCGTTTCCATATGAATGAATTAATGTTATATCAAGTCTTATTCATCTTTATCTTCATCATCATCAACAACATCCTCATCGTCGTTTGTTTTTAGTGGCTTTCTTTAAATCACTCTTGTGAAAAATTGTCTTATAGAAAAATTCTTAAGTTTTAAATAATGATAATGATGATAAGTAGTTGTGAGTGTAATTATGATTCAAGTACATTTGATATTTATATTATTTTCAGTGTTAGTTTATTAAGTTCTTGTGAAATTGAGAGTTATTTTGCAGATATCACGGAAATAAATGGGATGTATTCAGGAGGGAGGGTGGAAGGGTCAATACCCCTGCTTTCTGGCTATGTTCCTGACATACATCGAATAAACGTTTAGGATTAAGGATAATTAGGAAGTTAGGAAGGCTGCAGATCTGATTTGGTGGCTGATCAAACGTCAAATATTTCTCATGAACTAAGATGATTAACAATCAAATTAAAGCGAAAATCTCGCATCTCAACAAACAAATATCAATTTAGATTCCCAAATATTTAAGAAGATTATAAAATTCGCTAGAAAATCCAATCACTTTTCTCAAGAAAATTTCCAAGAATTTTCCAACTATAGCATAATTTACGAGCATCTTTATCTAGTATCCAAACAATTTTATGGTTGAAATTATGCGAATTAAATGTTTAAATAAGCATAACATTTATCTCAATAAATTATAATTTTCAAAAATCATTCTCAATTCCGCATAATCTGCATAATAAAATTTCAATTTTCTTTCCTATTTTCTCGCAAAAAATTTTTCCTATCGAAAATGGCAAACATTTTTTGACCCATAAAAATATTTTCATGTCATAAATTTTCACCAATTGAAAGCATTATTTTTTCTTTTCTTATCATAATCCACATCCTTTTACTCAGTTACTAAGTGGGTAAATAAGAAATTATACAATTTGGAGATAGTAAAAAGAAAAGAAAATTTAGAGATGAGATTTAAATTCATTAAGACCAAAAATAAAGTTTATTGCTTTGACATGGGGACGAGAATGAAAAAGGAAAAATGGCTTTCATAGGAAAGGAATTAAATGATGAAGAAATGATTGGGATTTAGACCATTAACTATAGGAAAAATCTTTTGCAACTCTTGATCCTTGTTGTTGCCTTTCATTATGAAATTGTCATCCTTTTTGTGCTGGAATATTTGGGGTGATGGGAAGGGTCATTAAGGCATTTTGTCGTTTGATTAGGTTTGTAGAGAATTTTTTCAAAATTCTCGGATATTTTTTTCTAATTTGTCTGATTTACTTCGTATGAGTCATGTTCTAAATCAGTGTTGTTCTCTTGAGCTTGTGGTACGACACAACAGTGTGCCGCGACACACCAATTTGAATGACATAACTCTAAATCAGTTAAACAACCTTTGATTTTTTGGGGGACATTTTGGCGGGTAGCTTCGACTAAAACCGCGGCTTTTCCAAAAATGTTTGGTCTAGTGTGTCGCGACACACAGGTTGCTCACCACTGCTTTACTAAGCTTATGTTACGTTGCAACAGTTGGCCGCGACACGACAGTTTGGACAACACTACCCTTAATCTACATCATAATACTTATTCATCTCCATTCCAGCCCCAATAAAGCAACAATTCCCCCCATACATGCGCCTATCAACCCTTCCCATCAACTGCATATCCACACTCACTTCCTTGATTCGTTCTTGATCAGTTTGCCTTCAAGTAGCACTAATATGACATGATAGCATCATGTGAAATATTTTCTGTGCTCCTTTTTGGCTTTCGGAATTTTTTAATATATACATTTTTTCTCTCCACGACTCCCTTCTTTTTTGCCTCCTTTCTTCATATCAAGTCAAGCATTTTATGTTTGTATGTATCATTGCTGAGAAAATGAGAGAGAAATGACGATGAAAATAAAGATTCTTGTGATGGGTATTGTAAAAAGGATGGCAATTTGCAATGATGAAAAATATGCTTCGCCGATTATTTCTTCATCCGGACAGCAGGAAAATGAAAAGAAGCAAAAAAAAAAACTTAAATTCATGAAAAAAAAGAATATTTTGTTCAACTGCTTCATCTTTCTGTTTTCGTTCTTGTTTATTAAGTTAATTGGATTAATTTTAATCAGCAAAAATTTAAAAGTCGTAAAAATGGTGAATAAAGAAGTGAAGAAAAAATATTCAGGCAACGACGTAGATGATGAGAAAAGGAAATTTCATTTTTTTTTTCTATTATATCCTCTTTCTTTCATGCTCTATATCTTTGGGGGGAATCTTTTAATTTCTATTCTCCTCGTGGAAAAGAAGAAACGAATGAGAAAAAAGAAGTCAGAAGACAGAAATAATTGTTAGTTTAAAAAGTTTAACTATAAGATGACGACTTAGGTGTATTTTGAGAGCTAAATGTTAGTAGTAATTAGTTTAGAGATAGACGAAATTTTAAGAGGTGAATTTCTTTGGTATTGTACTGCATAGCAGGAGATATGCGACTAGAAGTTGGTAACTTTTGAATGGCATATAATATTATTTTAAGGAACAAATATTAGCGAAGTGTATCTTCAATATTTTGAGTCAACTTTTAGCTCTTGGAAGCTTAGTTAAGTCACATACTAACAGAAACTACAAATTAAAACCAAGTTTGAGTGACTGGAGAGACTGAATTCACTAACAGGCAAAGAGAATGCTATTATGATGCAGAAAGACTACGGTGCCTAAGAACGGTCTCTTTGCCTGTCACGGAGGTCTGATTCCAAAGCTGACCAAATGTCAAGTGTATGCTTTCTCAAGTAGCAACCCCACAGTCAGACTAGGTATGATAAGTCTTAAAATTGACCAAAACAGTAAAGTACCAAGATTTAGGGTTAAGCTAAAGACCTAACAATTTTAATCCTCATTTTCCAACTAAAACAAACAGTCCAGAACACCATCCAGCCAGAAAAACTGAAAACACCATCAAAATCATATCAAGTCTGCCCCAAAGCAAATGAAAATAAAGACAAAAAAATATCCACAAAGAAAAATTAAACAGCAAGACCAATTTGCCTTCTATTTAGAAACGTAAGCTTTCCCTCGATTCGTTCATTTCTTCCTCGCACCCTCCATCATATAAATTGTTTGAAAGCGGTTTTAATGAGTTTAAGAGCCATTATTATCATCATTATAACATGACCTAGGTTTGTTTACTTCAAAAAAAATACAAAACAAAAAGCTCAACTTTAAGAATTAATGTACTTTAGTGGCGCACGTGTCGATTTGTACTTAAATTATGCTGTATTTTTTTTTTTTGCTCAACTCTCCGTCACCTGTAACCTTTCATTACTCATAACTTATACTTTCATTATGCACTGCACTCGCTACATTTTTCTTGCTATAAAAATGAATGATTTTTTTTTCTTTCTTTCTTTTTTTTTCATAAAAAGTCGTCTCGCATTGTACTTATTGTAGACGATATAGCCACTGTATATTATTAACAATGTGATACGTAAGGATGGTAAAAAGCGAAGGAATAACGTCGTCGACTGAATAAAATAATTATAATTACTAATAACTTTCAATTATGAACAGCAAAAGTTTTGCAATAATTTTAAAGCACATCGCTCGGGTGTTGAATATGTACAATAGTTTAGGGTGTGCAATAAATTTAATTAACAGCGAAATATTTTTTTTTTCTTCATTGGCACTTTTTGCCTCACTCCCTGTACTGCTCCCGTGTATGTGAGTATACTTCTTCAAAAAGTGCTAAAGGAACTCAGCAAGCTATTGTGCAAATATAATTTTCAACAGTGCCATAGAAACCACTTAAGTATGAGAATTTTCCTCTCACATTTTATTATTTTCTTTTAACTATGTGCCTTTTTTTTACTCGTTCAAGAATTCTTGAGCAGCCACTGCCAACAAGAAGTGTTGGAATCATGCTGTGACTGTTTAAAAAAAAGTTTTCGTTTTGAAATTGCCATTTACCGTCTCTTTGAAGTATGTGGAAGTGTGATGATGCTCTGTTTTGAGAGGAAAATGGGTCAATGCGCATTTTATTAAGGATGATTGGTCAGTTGAATGCTTTGGATTGTGTAGTATTTATGTTTATTGTGAATATTAAGATACACGGTTTGGATAGATGATAAATTGTAAATATTGAAGTTGCAGATAATTTAAAACGATAATCCAACCTCAAACACATCAGAACATTGCTTACTTACTTACTTCACTGGCTGTACAGATCAACTGTGATCCATGACCTCCCGCAGATGGCGCCTAAAGCTAGCTTTATCGTTTGTTTCTCATTGCTAATTCTTAATACCAAGTGCAATGCTGTTTCTATCGACAGAATCCTTCCAAGAACTCTTTATTCGTCCACGAGCTCTTTAATCATCAACAAAGTCAAATTTAAAGACCTTATTTAATGGAGCTTCTGCAGGTCTTCTAATAACATGTTACCCACATCGAAGCCTGTTCACTTTAACTCCAAACGTTATTAAATCAAATCCTCATTCAATAATTTCACATTCATATCCCAAACTGCCGATAAAATCTCCTAAATACTCGACATTAATGCAACTATAAAAAACCCTAACATCGAAGCTCATTACCGAATGATATTTGCAATGGCAAGGTAAAGATGATATGATACTTGAACTTTCTTTTTTCCAAGCCATGTTTGGGTAGGTAACTTTTTATTGTACATATTTGAACAAATACTCGAGCGATGCAAAAAAATATGAGAAGTTTCCTCATGCAACATAGACATTCGTTTCCAATGAAAATTGGTATTTAAACACAATTATCACACACAATGGTAGAATGAGAAAATGTGCACATACAGTGCAAGGACAAGAACAAGAAATATGAAAAGTTTTGTGCTAACAAAGTTGTGAGTGTTTAAGCAATAAATTATAATTTTTAGACAGTTTTGTAGTTTCAATGCTATGGGTACAATCATGAGACAACTATCATTATTATTCGATATGGATTTTATAGTTTGAACTAAATTGTGCACAATTATTATTATGATTATTGTGGATATTTGTTGGTTATAACTTTATAGAGAATTATTGTCTTTTTAATGGAATTTTCTCAAGTTGTGAGCGAGATTAAGTATTTTATTATAGAATTCTGAAGATATGAATATTTAAATAAATTCCAAAATCAGTTGCATTAGCACGTAATAAGCTTAAAATAATTTAATGCTCTTATCAACAAATCAAAATGAATTTTCTAAACTTTCCATCCAACCCACTTAAAATCATGAAAATCAAAACCCCCCACACATCATCAACGCTTAATGAATACTCAAATAATTTCTCAAAAAAAAAAAATTCATCAATCATTCTATATGAAGCTAATGCTAACATTTTTGGATAATCACGACTAAGACTGAATATTTACTTATTGAAGCTGTGATTATTTACATTGCGTGACATTGAGTTGATATGATAAAATCACTGTTAATTATCTTAAATGCTCAATTGGATATCACGACGATACCATTAAATGCTTTTTTTCTGAATGTAAGATGAATGTGAAGGGATTAATGTTGATGTCGTGAGTTTGAAGAATGTTAAATGAGCTTTCGTGAGGATTGAGTGGTGGATTTAGCAGGAAAACTTAAGGAAAATATTGATGGTGAAGAGCTGCTTATATGGATAGGTGGAATAAGGAAGGAAATGATCGACAATTACGTAATGCTAAAGGGACAAGGAATGGGGAATGGGGACAAGCAAGGAGGAAGGGGATAAGTTTGGGGGAAGAAAAGGAGGTATGGTAAGAATGGAAAGGACAAGAAGAGGAAGGGGGCAACCAAGGCAAAAGGGAGCAAGTTACTATTTTACGGATAACAAATGTTGGTTCATGATTTTGCTACAAAACGTTACGTTAGAGTAAGAGGGTCGTGAATGCATTACGTGAATTCAGCATTTCATAATTTCCAAAATATCCAAACATAAATGAGGATTAGAAGTTTCTAGAAATTTAAATTTTTCAAAAACATTGATTATGTTTACTTTGTCTAAAGACGACTTAATTAATAAATTTTTGAGAAATTTCTGGCATTTTTTAGAAAATTCAGTCTTAATTAAGAAGCAAAATCTGTTTAGATTAACAAAAGTTCACTTTAAAAATAGCAACAAAAGCTAATTATAATTGATGCATAATTTAAAGCTGACTCATAGACTTTACTTTAACTCCTTTAAATGTCATGTTTCATCTTTAATAATCAGAATTAATAAATTCATTCTTCAAGTGCCATGAACTAAGCTGAAGTATTAAATGAACTAATTAGCATGTTTACCATCTGAATAGCTTCAAACTAAATATACTGCACGACTAATTCTAAATTTTACTTTATAATTTGATAAAATAATTCTAAGATTAAAAATATAATGATTCTTATTCTTAACATTCTCACGACGACGATGGTAAAAATTTGGCTTTATTTTTCATTGGCAACATATTGTATGAGGAAGCTGTAATGGGAAATCGTTACAAACTTACGTGATTTTTGTCAAAAACTTTAATGATATTCAGAATGCATGTTGGAAAGGTTTTTTTATTTTCAACGTTCGGTTCTGTTCCTCTTCCCGAAATAAATGTGAAAAAATAAAGCTTTTTTGCTCTCTCACTTGATTAGAAGCACGTAATTTGTCGTCGTATTATCGGTTTTATGGTTCTGTACGATACAACAACTTTTTTTGCTGCCTTCCTTCCCATAATCTCATACCGAATACAAGTACACACACACAACAGTTAGCTAGCAAAAAAAACCTGCCATGTGCGGCATCGTTTCATTTAATTTATTTAACCGCAACAATTTTCATTCTTTAATTTTTTTCCTCCTTCCTGACTTTTTTTTTTCATTTACCACCCACCAGCTCCTTCCAATAAGCAGTGATGCCACCACCACCATTGCATGAATGCTCTTTTGGTATTGTAATTATTATTTTAATTTTGTTGTTTTTAGCGTAATTTTAATTGGAGAGTTGGGTTGGAAAAAAATTGCATTTTGTGCAGTTATGAGTGACAGACTGACTGTTTATGGGATGACATGTGGTTGAGTTTTGAGTATGGTTGATTCTCGGAATTGCAGACTTTTTAATGAATTTTTTAGTAGTAATAATAATTAAAATTCATAAAGTAATTAAGGAACAAATAAGAGATGCTCTGCTGAAACTGTATTCTGGCTTTTTTGGTCCTTAACATCTTCTATATCCAAATTCCAAAACTAAATGCGCCACAAATCACAATTTTCACCTAATTACCACTAACCATTATTATGATTCTGAAACAAAAACAAACATTGAGCGTGCAGGACTTCCACAAAACCCGCAGAATTATTTTGTTTATATTCGCAGCTTGTGGCGACAGCAGAAAGTATTTTTTTTAAACTGAAGAGAGAAAAGAGATTTAAATTATTTGATTAAGAATTAAATAAGTTCTTATCTTCATCATGTGATCTCACGTGGAAAATGTCGTAAGTTGTCATTATGTTATGACTACAATGTTTCATGACTAATTTTTTTTAAAAAACATAATTTCATATTTTTCGTAATTTAAATTTCAAGAGAAATCCTCATAAACATCCATCTCGTTTCACATCAAAATTGCATCTGATGAACTCACGATTAAGCATGTGATTTATTATGTTGTACAACATAATGCGCATGTGCGAAATTCCTCACATTTGATTGTGTGAATGTTTTTGTTTACAACTGAAAGTGCATTCGGCAAACGAGAGAGAATGTCACACTGCATGTTGCGCAACATGAATTGTTATATTCTTAATGTCACATGTGACATTGTCATGTATCGCAATCTTCGTGCAACAAGGATATTTAATGATTTTTTTCTTTGCTTTCCTTCTTCACACACATAATAGAGTGAAGAGAAAGTTTATGAATAAATGGCGCCAGATAGTTTGTAACGTCCTCAATCTCTGAAATGTCACACATAAAATAAAGAAGGAGAATTCTTTATTGTGAAGCTGTTGTGGACGCACACACAGATACGTTATATTGTTGTTTGAACATTCTTCGTGTTTCCCACACACAAATAATCATTTTTTTTGCTCTTAAATGGTAGAAAATTGAATGTGAGTTATAAAGTAATTTAAATTTATTTCATCGTCTCCTCAACATACGGACATTTGGTGTCATTAATTTTCCTACAAAATAAGTATCCTCCCGTTCATTGCACTGCAGCCATTTTTACAGTTATTACCCCAGTTGATGAGCTATTTTAATTGATTGTAGTGTTTTTAAAAAAGCAAGGCACATAATGAATAATTGTTATGTATTTTTTTCTTTCCACTTACTTTGTATAATTTTCTTCTTTTCTTACTTGCAATTTAATTGCAAAGCACTTAAATTCGATTCAGTTGAAATGAGAAATAAACTATATTCACCACTACCGCAATGAGATGTTTACAATTTTTTTCCAACTTTTCTTTATCCAATTTCTTTTTTTCATTTCCTATTTAACAGACTTTTTTTTTTGCTTTCACCCCACTCGCATTTACATTAAATTTATTTATATTTTATCGTCTGTACAGGCACAATTTTTTTTTTCTCTTCTCAACCCAGAGAGAAATTCAATGAAAATTCATGATTTTTTTTTGTGTGCTGAAGGAGTATTTTGCTTTTGTGGTTTGTTGCTTCATGTAGTTATGTGTTACATGCTGTTCACACATAAATTGTGAATATATGAAAATGTTATCAAAAAAAAATTCAGTATTTTGATGATATTTTATGAAAGTGCAATTTACACAGTTTTCCGTTTATGGAACTGCAATGAGCTTTGCTCTGTGAATATATTTTTTGTGAGACAGTCATAAGCAACATTGTAGCGGATAAATGCATTTTTTCAATTTTTAAGATGAAGATGCGACAACAATCTTTAACTTAAATAATGAAAGCTTTGAACTTCCTCTTATAGAGCACCCTAATCAGCCAAAGGGACCACTCTTATGTACTGTAGTGATATTCGCATCCCCTAACAGGCAAAGAGCATTCTTTTATTCCACTCTGGTATCTAAAACCGGTCAAATTCCATGTTAGGGATGATAAAATCATCCTCTTTGCCTGTTAAATCCATCACATGCCATCAATTAATTTCGATAAAATCCTCACTGGGGAATATTGCAGAAAGTGTTATCAACGATTAAATGAGATGATAAATAATGTTTTTATTCTAGTTGTGTTCTTGTTTATCAACAAACCGTGGTAAAATTAATAGAATTTTCCCTTTTACTGGTAAATAACATTATCTACTTATTTTCTGCATATTTTCTATCAACATTTCAATATTCCATTGATAAATCGACGACTGAGAAGTAAGTTAACGATATTAGGGGTGAGGAATAAGGAAATTCTTGGTATTTAAAGGAATTGAGTGTTTTGAGCGCATTTGTCAATATAAAATCGTCCAATAAATTGAAGTGTGTCTAATTAAAAATTCTATAGGCTAAACACTGTATCATAAAGCACCAAACAACATCACTTCATAATCCTAATCCCATTTCCTCAAAAATAAAAATCAATGAAAATTTGCAACAAAAAAATTCTTTTCAAACCACTTGCCAACCATCATACTGACCCTTCTCACAAATTTCTAAAAAGGGTCAACAAGTCAATTATTCACTGAAACTGCACACAATCAAAACATTCATCAGATATCGAACAATGAAAACATAAAACTGAGGGAATATTGAAATCAAATAAAAACGATGGGGGAGGATGCACAAATATCGATTGATGATGTTTTACATTTTACATTTTTTCATCGATTTGATTCGATTTCCTTCTTTTTCTATAATATATAAAAATATCTACCCTTCGAACTGTCGCAATCTTTCGATACTTAATCTTTTATTTGAATGCATCGTAACGTATTTCTTGTGCAGAACTACATCAATATAGATTTTTGCATGACAACGACTTTTTTCTCTCTATTCTATTAAATTTCCCTATTTGTCTATCAAGTCAATGCATTCATAGTTCTAAAGAAAAATAAGCATTATATTTAAAAGGAAGAGAGTATATGAAAGCATAACATAGGGAGACAATGAGATGATGTTATGAAGATGAATGAGTCATCAGTGTTTGTAAAGTAAACTTATATTATGCGACGAATGAGTCACATTTATGTTATGTTGCCAAATAATCGTAAATTCTTATTGCGTCTATACGTCCCTCTTGGAATAAAAAAAGGAGCAGAAGTGATGACTGTTGACTGTTGGTGGATGTTAAAGATGTAACGCATAATTTAGGTCATTTTGAGTGGATTGTTAGGATTATTGATTGTTTTGGGATGATGTCTGGTGAATTTAAGGAAGATTTGAGAATAGGACAAGTAGGTAATCGGTTCAAACTCTGGCATCAGGTCGGCATGACTCTGACATGGTTATGCAAGTTACCAAGTCAGAATCATGCACATTTCAGGAATTATAGACTAATTTGGATGTTTTGACGCCTTCAGCCTGATTTCTTCAGTCCATATGAAGCTACAACATATGCTGAGTACCTAAATGAGCTCCAAATTACCTAAACCATATAAAGCAATCTCATCGCTTCAAAAATACCCTCACAACCTCCATTCTCCCCATCCATAACTCACAATTCCAATACAACCTCCAAACTGAGCACAACAAATCCAATTCATCCTTCAAACTTCTTTAATAAATCTGCCTAGAAAAAAAAAATCTCGTCCACATCATAAATTGGGTCATTAAAGAGATAGAAAGAGGGAGGCACACAAATGTTATGAGGGCATGGAAAGATATTTTTGTCAAGAGCACACAAAGAAGAATATTGACACAGTTTTCCGAGTTTCTATTTATATATGCGTCTGTACCGCTTTTGTTAGCTGATCAAATAACATTTGTCAAAGGAGAATGCTTTAAAGAACGGCACCGACAAAAAAAGTTTCGGTTTCATTTTTCTTCTTTTTTCTAAGTAAAAACTTTTTTATCCTCGACCCAAACACCTATATACAGTCATAAAAAGCAATCTACGCGCATCGCAATGAATTGATAAAGAGAATTATCCATGAAACTCTATTAATGAGATCATTCATGTAGCGAGAAGTAATTTATGTTGATGTTGATATCTTGAGGGCAGTAGAACATTCATTCTTCATTGCGTGGTTTCTATTTCTCTCACTCTTTTATGTATAGCATTTATGTAGACGATTCATCCAGTATTTATGAACTAGTATTCACATTTGTGGTTTAAGGAAGTGAATTGTAGAAGCAATAAAATTATGACTTTTTAAGCGCATTTTAGAGTGAGTATTAGATTTTTGGCATTGCAATTTGGTGCAACACATAACCAAGCAGAATATTGCAATGTCATCAATAATTCCTAATCTCAAATGGATTTTTGCAGCTCTTCTTATAATTGTGTGACATAAAACTCAATTACACTCGAGCTTTAAGCGAATCCAAAGCCAATCTCATCTGAAGTCATCGGAACCATATCCATTTACTTTAATACTTCATATATCCACCATGATCATAATAACAAAATTAATTTCACTCAATCAGCCACACTACAATTAATCCCCCAATCATCCTCAACAAGAACGCTTAAGAAAATTATTTACAGAAATTGAGAAAAGAGAGAAAAAAAATAAGTTATGAGGCAAAAAGTTTGTTTTTACATGTTCAGCTAATTAGTCTCGTGCTATGAGTCGAAGACGTGATGGAAAATGGTACAGAAAAAAAATCGTTCTTTCCTCGAACTTTAATCCAAATCGAAATAAGTTTTTTTTTATCCTATTCTTGCTATGTGCACATCGTTAGAATTAAATGAAGTTTCTTATGGGAAATTAGTACATGAGCAGACAATAACCGTCATACGTATAGAGAATGCGATATAAATAAAAATTATGAAAAAAGAGAAAATTTTTGTTGTGGTATTCTTTTGTACAGTGGCTGTGTCATCATATTTTCATTATATTCTTTACTTTTTGTCAACTTATTAGCTTGGAATCTTGAAAGAATATATTAATATAATTCTGTAAGTCTGATTTTGGAGATGGTAAAAATGTACGTGGGCGGCGAAAGAACTCTTTGAAAGAGAATGTTGATAGAGACAGTGACGCATTTGGTATTGGTAATTGGCATAAGACAGACAGTCATAAACCCAG
Source organism: Chironomus tepperi (assembly GCF_022539635.2). Lineage (NCBI taxonomy): Eukaryota > Metazoa > Arthropoda > Insecta > Diptera > Chironomidae > Chironomus > Chironomus tepperi. The sequence goes on from NW_027226245.1 coordinate 589,334, forward strand.
TTTTAGTGACAACTGAGAGTGGCCATGGTCTGTACGACCAGCAAAGATTGTAAGTAAACATTAAAGGTATAAGAGATTATGTTTGGGTTCAATAAGGCTGTCTTGTTGTTGGAATTTTAAAGAGATTGTATTTCGATTATGAATGATTTTTTAGGGATTTTTGAAATTAATATGAAGATTCATACCTTAAAGGCATTGATAGTTCTAAGAATATTGTTATATATTAAGAAATACTCGTATAACTTCGTGGAATTAGGTAAAAGTATCATATTTTTAAGGTTCATAATCCTCGGCACGTGGGATGGATTCGCTTTGAGATCTGGAAATTTCCGGAAATAGATTTGAACATATTTTTGATGACAATTGATCAGAAATTCGAAAATTTTTATTTATCTCCTAACTAACTTACTTATTTCGCCGGTCATGAAGATCAATTGGAATTCATGGCCTCTCTCAGCTAAAGCTGGCTGTATCGCTAGCTTCAGTCTAACAATTACCAATACCACGTCTAACGCTAACCCAAATAGCGTTTTAATCTCTTAAACATTACTTTCCATTTGTCTGAATCTTAACTTCTTCTTTATCATTGGATTAAAACCATCTCATTTACTTCATCCTCAAGTGCTTTAAGTTCTATAAAGTTTTTTATTCCATCCACTACACAGCATTCATAATAAGTGTATATAAAACAGCATCAGCAATTCTCAAATCATATTTTGTAATGAACTTTTTCGTCTATGGTACCTGTGAGAATTTTGACTTCACATACACACACATTTTATGAAATATTGAGAAACGTATAAATTTAATAATTCATTTAATCGACATTGCATCGAGGGAGGAATGATATGTGCGATATCACATCATATGTTTGATGGTTAAGGATTAATTTTATATGAAAACGTGTAATTTGTGTTGCTATGGATCGAGTAGTTATTGAGAAAAAAGAAAAAGACGAAATAAAAATTGAATCGAGACGAGACGATGCTTAACTCATTATCGCTTCAACATATTGACTCAGTTGTAAGTTCATAATCGTATTAAACATGTACATAAAATAATTTAATACCTAAAATGGGATGTAGGAAGAAAATGAGAATCATAATATAAAAAAATCTATGAAGGTTCTCATATCACACAAATAGACGGCAGAAAAAACCATTTTTAGTACTGATGATGTGAGTTGTTTAATTGATTTTTCTTGTTTTGGCAAATATGTGAACATGTATATATATTGTCCATATGTTACGCCAACTCATGCTACATGTTATTGACTAAAAGTTTTTTCTTTCTTCTTCGTCATTTTCACATCATTTTGGATTTTTCCAAGGATTATCTCGGACGGTTTTGTAGTTTTTTTTTAAATACTCAAATGAGAATTTTGACAGTTGTTCGATTCGAATTGTGATTTAAGTGAGGGAAATGGATGAAATATTATTAATATAGTTTTGAATTCTTTTGAGTTTATTGATTTTGATAGTTAATGCTCGAATAGCACGAATTGATTAATCGATCCAAAATCCGGCATCAGTTTAACGTGAGTCAGACTTAGTGCTAAATTCGGCACTAGGCCGACATTAATGACTCGGTGCCAAATTCGGTTTAAATTTGTCAATTCGGCGATGTTAGTCCGACTTAGTGCCAACTCCAGTTAAAATTCGGCATCATGCCTAGAGTCACACCGGCCTTGTGCCTGATTTTGAATCTAATAGTACACCTAAAATAATCAAACCTTAGAGCAGTGGTGGGCAATCTGTGTGCCCTCAACATTTTTGGGAAATGCAATGAATCGAATGCAGTGAGCGGTTTCAGTCGCGGCAAACTACCAAGGTGTGCCGTGAAAAATAAAAGGTTACTCACCACTGCCTTAGAGTATTTTGAATAGGAATTATGACCACATAAATCTCAAATATTTGACTAGAAATAACCATAAATTCAGATTTTTGCTCTATATTAAAAATTATTTTTTGTGCCTTTTGAAATATGAATTTAAAATTTATTCAAAAATATAAAAGAACATTAAATTTTAAAAATGCTTCTAAAAGACACATCACCCCAACAAATTTTCCACAAAAAGAGAAATTTTCCATTTCATTTTGCATTAAAATAAACCACTTGTATGTGCATATTATGTATATTTTGATGTGCCATTTAATGTCTGAATCTAAATACTTATCATGAGCTACACTAAATCCTAATCTAAAGTTTTGAAAATAAAAAAAAATTTCTCGGTTTTTGTTTGTTGAAAAGAAGGAATTTTCATCTCTTTTCCTCCTTCTTTTCTAAATAAGGGAGGATTTAAGTACAGAAATAAAAATAAAAATCTAACTTTAGTCTAAAGTGGTTGCTGGAGTTTGTCCAACATAGAAAAATCTAGGAAATAAAAATTCAACACACACATAAATTGAAAAACTAAAGTGCTTTAGTGATGGAGTTAAATAATAGCATTTACTGACTTTATAACTGTATGGCAATTTATTTCAATTTTATCTTATATTTCAGCTGCACTCGACATGAAGACGAAGGAGTCATTTTTTTGGGAAAATGGAAAAACTGATTCATGAAAAATCAATTATTAGATTGGACGGACTGAACAATTTTCATTTTATGCATGTTTTTCTACCGAAGTCGGTTCCATGTAGAAGTCTAGACATTGATTGAAATAAATCAGCTTTTGGCATACTTAAGCCAGTTTTTTTTTATCATACACAAAAATTTTGCATTTAATTTTCATTCTCGTATTCATTGGAACCACATTTCTTCATTCTGCCACTGCTGTTGAAATTCTTATGGATTTAATTTCCATTCTACTCTTGGTTCCTTATCATATGAAACATTCAAGTGAAATTTTCTTCTCTTTTTTATGCCTCTTTCTTGAGGAAGAAATTTATTATGTGACTGTCCATATAAAATGTAAATTACAATTTCGTTTTTTTTTTTCGATGCCCACAATAAAGCAGACTGAATGGAAAAAAAGGAAAAAGGAAAGAAATACGAACGGAAAAAGAAAAATTTCTCTCCAGGTGCTTTGCGTTATCATCTTCAATAGACCTACAAACAAAGTTTTCTAAAATTAAATTTATATTTAGCATCTTATTTTTGGCTGAATGCTGGACGTATTTTTGTGATGGCTGATTTGGGTTTGGCAGTTTTTTTTTTTTTGGTTATTTAAATTATCTTGTGGAATTTTTGAGAAGCTTGTAAGATTACTTATGAATGGTCTGTTTTGGTTTAAGCTTTATCGCTCGAGGTCTGTTGAAAATATTTTTGTTGGTTTCCATGGAAAGCTGAATTAGCGAGAAGGTCAAAAATCTTGGAAAAATCAATGTTTATGTCTATCTTTTGGTACATGAATGGATGTTTTGAGGATGTCAATTTTCTAAGAACTCTCCAACGTCTCTACAAAAGTATGAAAATATCTCGAATAAAACAAATCGGCGGATTGATCATAAATGCCAAGTTCTTCGTGACTCAAAACCCAAGTTCAGATTGACCTAAAATCTGGTATCAACTCAGATACCCGCCGACTTGGTGCTGGTCCCGAATAGCACAAATCGTTCAAAAACCCTCAGCCTGTCACGACTCTGATTGCCTTTTTGATTCAGTTTGAGTCCGGTACTGTGCTTGAGTCACGCCTGCTTGGTGATGCATTTTTGATCAACTAATCTAATGTTGCTTAAATTCGTTTGTGGCACTGCACATCTTTGTGGTAAGTCACGGTCGAAACCGCACACTGCACGGCATTTTCAATAATATTCGGTGGCATACAGTTAAGAACAATTCAGGTATGTACTTAAATTTAGTTTTCGGAACAAATGCGTCTTAATTCCAACAAATTCTTATCAAAACCCCACTTTTTTAACAAAAAATGTTACCCAATTTTTACCATAAGAGGACATCCATCTGTTATTGTCAAACTCTCGTGTTACAAAAAAATTAAAGAACACTTGATACCATTGCATTTTAAATTACAGTCCTAGTCAAAAATAACTTGGGATCGTCGCATATTTTTGTTTAAGGTACAAATAGGTAAAAAAATAGAAATTCACATTGGAAAAAGGATCATGTAACATTTTACGTATGGTGCTTGTGGAATTGAAAATAAATTTTAACACGGATAGATATTTTTTTCTAGAGCATCGAAGAATTTTTATAACATTCTCATTTTAAATTGTGAAAAATGTGAATATTGAACAGGCAATTGTAGAACCAAGAATGTATTCTGAATCTCTATGGATGTTGGAATTGTTCATGGTAGAGCAAAACTCCTCCAATTGTAATGTAGGTCATTGTTTTTATAACAAAATGATTTAATTTAATGGAATTCATATAAAATGCATTGGCTTGTTAGCTCTGTACTTTGAATTACGTGGAAAACAAGAAAACGAGAGAAGAAAAAAATTTTCCATTTAAATTAAAAAATTATTCCCTTTTTTTTCACTACCGTGTTGATACATTCGAGTCATGGTTTATTTTCATGTACAAAAAGCTTTATTGGATTTTTTCTCATGTTTTTAAAAAGTTTTTTTGATGATAAAAAAAATAATACACAACTCACTTTTATTTTTGAAGCAGAATTTTTATTGAATGGTTGAATGCAGTGGGAGAAATGCAAAAAATAAAAAAATATTCACATACTCAATGCAATTAATCAATTCAATTCATTCAAATTATTATTGAATATTTGTATGCACAAATATTTGATATATCGATGGAAGCTTTAAAATAAAAAAAGGTTTTAAATGGTAAATATTGCATTTAAATTGAAAAATGATGATGTAATTTTCCTTTAGGAATTTTCAGGTGAATTATTTAAAAAGGTTTGTTGTGGTTGGAAATATTCCAGAGATCGGAATTTGTATGGACAAGTTTATTCGCAATTGATATGGATGATTGGTAATTGAAGCCAGCAAAAAGGCAAGTTTCAGGCGACATCAGAAAGAGACTGTGAATCACAATTGATCTGTCCGGACAGAGAAGTAAGTAAGTAATTGGCAGACGGAAACCAGCAATAAAGTCTGCTTTACGGGACATCTAAGGAAGGACATAGATCGCAATTGATCTATAAGACTAGTTAAGGAAGGAAGTCTACCAAGTCGACTAGATTCCATAAAAAATTCGTAGTTGAGGAATATTGAGTTTAGCATGAAAATCACTTAGCTGATTGAATTTGCGTCTCAAAATGGAGTTGTCTGTTATTTAACTAAAATATACTAAATATAGAATAATTGGTTTGAAAGTTCACAGTGAAGTCACTATCTTTTATCTTAATAGACTACAAAACAGCTATCATTAACCAAAATATTTAAAATTAGCCTTTATTGTCAACCAATAACAATGTCTCAAAGCATCATACTCATCTAATATTGATAATTTTTCCCAAATTTTGTCATTCAACAAAACAATTTCCAACAATATCCGCCATAAAATCGCCAACTATTCAAACATAAGAGATTCTTTCATAGCAGCCATAACCATCAACCAAACCATCTCATATTACTCATCATTCTCCAAAAAAATATGCTATAAAAATCACCGAAATCACCTCATGCGGCTCACAACATTCAACAAGTTTTGCCTTTCCTTCACATCATTCTCATTCATAAATGCAGTGAATTTTATACCAACATCATGGCATTCAATAAAATTGTTTGATTTCATTCAAGTTTTTTTTTTATGAACTCACAGAATCAGTAATAAATGATACATCAAATATTGAAATAAAATTATATATGATGCTATTTTTCCATTTAAAAGCTTTTCATAAAGTTTATACTTTTTTTTTTTTGGGGTCATGAATATTAAAAAAGAGCAAAATCTTCCTTCATTTTGACTTATTTCCTTTCAATCGACTGAATTTCTGATCGACAACAAGTTGATTAAACGAAATTGATGGAAAACAATTGATGTGAAAAAATGAGAAAAATTTTATATTTTTTGTAACGAAAATTCATCTTTATCAATCTTTGGCATGGCCTTAATATGTTGTATGAAATTTATATTGCATTCTGTTGTTCTATCAATGTACATTGAGAGGTTTGAAATGAATTTGGAGTAAACAACAAAAAAACATATATTTTTCATGAACCAATAACAAATGGTTTTTTTTACTAAAATGATGACTGCCCTTTTACATTTTTGTGAACATCATGCAATAAGAGCAAAAAATCCTCTTGACAATGTTCGATAAAAATAACAATAGACTGTCTATTCCAGTGGTCGACGACCTATGTGTCGCCAAAAAGTTATAGAAATGCCAATGAACCGTATGTCGTTTGGGATTTCGGTCTACCACCGAAGTGTGCCCCGAAAAATAAAATGTTGTTCATAACTGACTTATTGCCTACATTTGAGCCAATGGAAGAAAGAAAATTGCTTTGATGTACTGATTAGCAGCCTGTGCTGCCTATAATAATAAAATTGACATTCATTCAATTTTTTTTTTCTAAAATTCTATTTTTGGCTTTTAACTGGATTTTTTGAAGAGAGATGGACGGTTTATTGCTTTGATTGACTGATTGAATTGGCTTTTTTTGTATTTTTATTAGTTTTTAGAATGTACAAAAACCATAATATATAAGTCAATAAATATTAATTAAAATTCATTTAAAATCTCTAAAATTTTCATTCATTTCAATATTTTTGTTTTAGGGTCAGCAATCTCTCTAAATATGATTGACTTGAAATATGATATTCTAATAATATGGAAATACGGAGAAAAAAAATTGATTTGATTTATCAATTTAATATTTACCTAAATATGAATTTTTTTTTCTTTCGACTTTGGTTTCATCTATCAATCAGTCTACGTCAAGTGTAAATTATATTTGCATTGTCAATTAAAAATATTATTATTTTTTTATTTTTATATTTCAGTCATTTTGGAAACATCTATTTTAGTTATTTGCCGGAAGCTACTATGAAATTGAAATGTCTAGACCCGAGATTAGTATGATTTTGGCGGGATTTTAATGGAAATTAGTCAAAATTTGGGATTTAGGATTTTGAAATCTTCAGTTTTGGGATAAAGCGTTGATTAACATCTTCTACAACAGTTGTAAGTAATCTTTGTGTCGCAGCACAATAGTGTGCCACAAAACATTTTTCAATAAATCCAAAAATAGACAATTTTTAAAAAGTTATCAGGTTTGCATAGGAAAAAGACACAAAAAACCCTGCCCACCGCCTTACTGCAATCGTAAAATTAATTATGATTATCTTTTTCCAAACCATCCAAGTGCTTCCTGTCTACTAAGATGATTATTGAAAGATTAATACTTTATGTCTACAAAAATCTTCATTGAATATCTAACAGATTTATGCAATAATGAAGCGACAATCAGATTAAAATAAAAATCAAACCCGCAAGCTCGGTTTGATGCCATAATTTTTACTCTTCCTATTGTCATTCAGTTCAATCATATTTTATTCCTTTTTTAATTCCCTTCTATCACGGAAATTATCAATTGAAATTTAATTTCCATTTTCTTCCTGTATTTTCTTTCCTTTTTTAAATCTCAGACCAATTTTAATCTTTGCATTTTTCCACAAGACATTTATTAGATATAAATGAGTTCTTGACGCTGTCGCGTCTGAATTTATGAAGATAATAAAAGTTTTTTTTCGAACAGAAATGAAAGATGAAAAAGGAAAAAATGAATAAAATCAAATTGATTATAAAATGATCATAATGAATATGTCTCTATTATAGTTAGAAAAAATATCTGAATTAAGAAAAGAGAAAAATGTCAAGAATATTTTCTTTTTTTGTAACAGCTGTGTAGTCCAAAGTTTTTCATTCTTTTTTCTCTTCATTTTTTTTTTACAAATTTACCGTCCCATTGGCGACAGAAAGTCGGAGACAAAATGAATTGGATCATTGCATTTATTGCCAAAGCCATCAAAATATTGTAAGAAATCGTTAAGCATTAAAAATAGTAATGTTAATATAAGAACTAGTGACTATTGAGGGCTTTTCAATAGATATTTAATAATACAGCATCATGAAAAATTTTATGAGATCATATTGAGGTCTAAGAATGTGGCAAATGAGGTCTAGAAATTATGTGATGTGACAAGTTATGAAGCTATGAGGATAGTTATGATCTGTGTAGCATTGAGACAGATTTTATTATTATATGCTGGAAATTTCTATGATTAGGACTAAATCAAAGCGATATTTGCGATTTTCGATATAATTCAAATATCAATTATTTTGCAAAACTGATACAGAATGGAGAACAATACAAAGGCACAGCCAAAGAGAGGGACATTCATTGACCCTGGGCTCCTCTCCGAGATGACTATAATTATTACTTAGATGAACTAAATCAATTGCAATTGCAGTGTCATTTTCACAAAGTGACCAAAAAATAATTGAATTTAAATTTTTAATAAGATTGACTAAATAAACAAATGACTTTGAGCCCCCGGGCTTCCTAACCCTTACCCCTAATAATATAATCTTTCAACATCCCTGCCCTGAAGCAACGCAACATCAGTCAGGTCAGTGAACTTTTACAATACATTAAAAATCAAATATTTTTAAGCTATAAATTCCTAATAATTTCTTCCCATCCGATATCTATTGCATAAATCTCTATCCAAATCTACAAATCTCAATATTTACTGTACAAAAAAATGTTAACAAAAAAATCATTGCATTGTCAGACAAGTCGAAAGCACCGAGAAACGGAAGAAAGTGCAAAAAAGCCAGACTAGATAAAAACAATTTTTATTCCATTTTTTTTTTCAATATCTATATGTCGGTATATTGAAAAGCAATAAGAGTATAAAGACGACGATAAGTGTGCCATCGAGTAAGGAAGAAAAATCGACAACGATAATCTTTGATGTCACCCCAGTCTATAAATCGGTTAAATTTAATGTCGATCGATTTCCTCATCTCTTCCCTTTTAGCAAAATGCTTATCGAGTCGTTCATCGAATGTCGTATTTTTTGTACAGTTAAAGGCCATGAAGGGGGATACAAAAATTAAATAAACATTACTGACATTATTAAATTACCGTATGTTTTGGTGGCTCTATTTCGTTAATGAATTTCTTCGTTATTTCGTCTCATTCAGTCAGTGTTTATGTCTGCTTACTATCTGTTATGGTTATTTAATCAGAGTTGCGAAACAGGCACCTTTCACAGACAAAAACCGTACAATTTCTTATTAATGCGTATGGGTTTTCTTACAAAACCATACAAATTATCTAGAAATTGTACGGTTTTGTAAAAAACCATACAAATTATTAAGAAATTGTACGATTTTTGCCACTAACAGGTGTCTGTTTAGCAACTCTGTATTTAACACACAGGCACAACACTAAGGTGGAAAGAAAATAATTGTATTGTCGACGGTAAAAAAAGGGGATGGAAAATTAATTTTCTGATATTACATTTCTATAAACATACATAACGATAATAGTTTTTGCAATATTTGAAAATTGACATTAAACACTGCTGTTAATTTGTTGCTTACTATTGTATGTCTTTCACACGAAATCTACAACATACATCTAAAACCAATAATAACACACCCTCCAACGTGAAATTTTCTATTTTCTATTTTCTAGTGTTGATTTTTAATTAAAACCAATTTTACTTTTGTAACCATAAATATATATGGAAGCGTTGTGATAGATTGAAGGGAAAAAGCAGAGAAAGAAATAACAAAAAAAGTTTATTATAAATGGCATGAAATTTCAACCTGATGAATGAATGTGAAAAAGGTGACGAGGGTTGAATTTCAGAGCTCTTTATTTCATCACACTTGACTGATTATTTAATTATCAAACAGGAGAAAGGCTTTTAATTAACATATTTCTAAAATGTTGCCAATATGGTTTCAATGTTGATTTTTTTGGGAAATATGTTTCACATTTGAATGTTTTTTATGTATTAATGATTTTTTTGAGGTTAGATCAGAATTTGAATTTCAAAGGTTTACAGGCATTTTTGAGTGAGTTTTGGGTATGAAGTAGAAAGTACCAGTTTGTCAAAATTAGTTCATTTGTTCTAATGTTTGAAATATGTTGTAATAATAGAATTAGAATCTGAGCATTGAAGCTTGATCGAAGAATATGCAGGAAAATCACATGCGTTTTGGAACAAATCTTCAACTTTTAATTATAGAAAATCGAAAATTTATTTGTTGTATATCAGCGCTTGTTCTACAACATACCAGTGTGACGTGGTACACACCTTGACGACACTGACCAAGTAGTTACGCAACAGACCGTAGTTCTACTTGGGTTTGAGACTTGGGACTTGTTTATGATTCTTATTAATTGACAGTCTACCAACGAATCTAAATAACACTCAATAAATCTCTCTATCGAGCCTTCAAACTTAGATATTGTGCCAAATCACATTGCATCCACAATCAATAATAGCATCAAGTTAACGACCACATTCCTCAAATTGCTCTCATATCCTACATATGTTCCATAAAAATATCATTCTGACACCATTTTTTTTGGCATATATCCTAGTCATTACAATAATTATTGACTTGCGATCACAAATGACCATAAAATTCCACCATTCATAAATCTTGTTTTGAGTAAATAATGATTAACGATAAAAATGCGTCATAAATAGATCGCTTAATCAAACACATATAATCACTTCAAAAATGCTATATTCAACAATATTTTCATATCTATCTATTGAAAAAATAAAAATAAAAAAAAAGAATTGATAATAATTCGGTCAACTCAATTTATAATTTTCATATGTATATGATTATAAAGTCGATAACTATCATATTTCGAATTAAATATTTATCATATAGTATCATGATACAAAAGCATTATAAATTTATGTATATATATGAATAACTATGAATATTATTCACATTTTGTTTGATTGTGCCACTTCTTCTTATATTGAGCTGAAATTTGAAATAGTTGTATATACAATATACTGTTATATGGTTTTAACAAAATATACTATAATTAAATGAAATTACCGTTAGAAAACCAAAATGGCTGCCGCTCAAAATGATAAGGACACTTCTTTATAGTGAAAATTTATTTAATATAGTAAATTGAACATATTTGAATGCAAACTGTTGAATATTCTTTAAATTAAATGATTTATGCTTCTATCGATTTATCACCAAATTTTAATAATCGCATGAAAATGTTGACTTATTTTGATAAAATTCCATCAAATTTGTATAAATAATTACAATAACTAGTCAAAATAATAAATACTCAATTCTACTTTTTTACATCCACTTTTGTGCGACAAAGTTAATTAAAGTGAATATTTTTTGAAAAAATGGTTTTTTCTAAGAAAAATTTTTGTAAACATTCAACAAAAATGGAAATTTTTTAACTAAATATTCCGATTACAAAGCTGAAATTAGTCGTTAACTCTTTATTTTTGATCATACTTTAACATATATTCAGCTTGGGAACTGCCAATAAAGAATCAAGTGAAAAATCAATCGATTTTGTCCTGCAAATCAAGGTCATTGAATATGGAACATAGGAATTTTTTGAAAATTATCTAAATACATTTTTCAGATGCAAAGTTTTGACATAAATGACTTAAATTTGGCATTTTTAATCATCTTATGCTTTAAATTTTGCGCTTCCAGCATTAGAATTAATTTTTTTACAAAAAAAATTTTCCAAGTAATTTTGTGTCATTAGATGGTCATACAAATCGATTGATTTGTCACTTGATTCTTTAGTGACAGTTCCCAAGCTGAATATATGTTAAAGTATGACCAAAAATAAAGAGTTATAGACTAATTTCAGCTTTGTAATCTTAAAAAATTTCCATTTTTGATGAATGTTTACAAAAATTTTGCTTAGAGAAAACAATTTTTTTCGAAAAATATTCACTTTAATTAACTTTGTCGCACATAAGTGGATGTAAACAAGTAGATATTGAGTTTATTTATTATTTTGACTTTATTTGGATGGAATTTTATCAAAATAAGTCAACATTTTCATGCGATTAAAAAAATTAAAATTTGGTGATAAATCTTAGCATAAATCATGCATTAATTTAAAGAATATTCAACAAATTTTATGTTTGCATTCAAAAATGTTCATTAATATTACTATATTAAATAAATTTTCACTATGAAGTGTCCTTATCATTTTGAGGCAGCCATTTTGGTTTTCTAACGGTAATTTCAAAAATACTTAATTATAGTATATTTTGTTAAAACCATATAACAGTATATTGTAAACTATACAACTATTCCAAATTTCAGCTCAATTGGATAAGTAGAAGTGGCACAATCAAACAAAATGTGAATAATATTGTACTGTCCTTATCATTTTGAGCGCTACTGTATATATATGAATAACTATGAAAATAATAGACTCATATTCCAATTATTATCATCGACATCATCAATTTTTACGCGAAAATAAAGAGCAGTACTTGAATTGACATATTTGGACTGGAAAAGCGCATTTAAAGTTGATGATCATTTGACATACTATTCAGTCACTACAAGCAGGACTTCTAGCTTTGAAGCTTAAGGAATACTAAGATAATAGTTGGGCAAGCAAGACTCCACGTGGAAGTTTGAGCTTTTCGAGTCCTAAGTTAGATAATTTGGTAGCCAGGACTTCAAGTTGAAGTTTAAGCTTTAGGAGTACTAAATTAGATTGTTGGACAGGCAGGACTCCGCGTGGAAGTTTAATTTTTAGGAGCACTAAGTTAGATAGTTGAGCAGGTAGACACCTTGAGGAACATGAGCATCGCTATCTCAAATAGCACAAATTAGCCAATAGATCAGAAATCCGTCCACAGGCTTGCACGACTCTGACTTGGTCCCGGAGTCACGACCGGCCTGATGCCAGATTTTGAATCTATCATCTAACTTGTACTATTTGGATATAGTAGACAAACGAACAAAGTCTGGACACTAATGCATATTCCCTTTGACAACAGCAACTAAATTGAGCTGCGGATGTACTTTATACAAAAAGCTGGCTTTTGTGGGAATAGAGGAGAAGAAAAAATATTAATTTTAATTTCGATAATCACATGCATAACAACAACATGTGAAAATAATAAATATACATCTACCCTTCAATATTCCTCTGAATACAATTTTTTGGTGGGGGTGAGCACATTATAATTTATTAATCTGAAACATATACGCACATATATCCCTAATAAAATTAGGTGACAATCACAATTTTCGTTTTTTTTTATTCTATATTAGATATGTGCTTAACTATTAAGTATGAAGCATTCAATGCATGTTTATGTGCCTAACATCATTAGTGCCAACTGCTGTACGTTGTTTGCTGATTATTAATTACATTGAAAGTCATAATTATAGGTAAATTGAATTTACATAAATCTACTATGCTGTTAGATTAATAAAATTTAATTGGGAATGAGTTAAATTAAAGCTTTATGTAATAAGTACTATTCACATGTGTAGGTAGCATTAAGAGGTGATTACAAATTAAAAGCCACAACAATTTTGTTCTATTTTTAATAAAAAAGTCTTTATTTCGTCATGTCACACAAGACGTATAGACTTATTGAAATATTAAACTTTCATACATAAATTGATGTGTTGCTGACATGCTCTCTATAATTTTTAATGATTGTTAGTTATAAAGGCTTTATTGATTTTCATACATAGTCTTTTAAAAACATTTAATAAGGGTGTGATGTTGTTGCCGTGTGTAAACTTAGGTATGGACTGAAGTGTATGAAGGTGTTGTTGTTAATAAAGAGAAAATGCGTTCCCTGTTATTGAGTGTCTGGTGAATTTTTGGGACATTTATATAATTCGACTTCTAAGGTGTAGCATTTTAATGACTTAGAAGAGAACTTAGAATTAGATAACGTGAGATTTTAGTTGGCATGTGCAAGCTAGTAATAGACCCAGCTTTAGACGTCTGAGGGAGGTCATGGACCGTAATTGATCTGTACGAACAGCGACATTAGTAAGTAAGTAAGAGATGCAAGAACGAGTCATGAATGATCAAGTTAGAAGTTAGCAGAGCTCGAAGATGGCTAAGATTGTGTAAGGAAAAATCGACTCGAATCGAATTTGAAGGCTTAAATAAGAAAGATACGATAGGTGTTAATTCATCGAATGCAGCTTGAATTGACCCTGACAGACAAAACCTAAATGAGCGTCCTCGTGAATATGTTTGATCAAAATAACTGACGATTTGCTGAGCATGATCCTTGACTGTTTGGATGGAACGGACCTAAATATATTGTAGTTTAATGGATTATTAGAACGAAAGCTGACTTAAACACTAGTTACAAGATCTGTAAGGGGTTTCAATTGACTACTGGACTCACAGCTGCTGCGAGATTATTATGATTTACATTCCTGTTCTTATTGTTACCTACTTTACATTTCAGATTCTATAGAGCTTAGAAATCTACAGAATATCCTAAATTGGATCTCCATCGTTAAGGACTCTTCAATACACTGTCAAAAAAAGCATCAAAACTGCTGATAATCTTAAAGTTTAATAAAAAATCATTCAAACAACAAAAGCACACATCCTAAAATTCCCATAAACTTAACGAAATGTTTATGATAGTAATAAAGTATTGCTATATTGTATGGAAAATTATTCAAAGTTGTTGTGTACATGAAAAGCATTTAACGCAAATGAAATATTTGTTATATAGCATAAAAGAGAGAAAATAAAGGATAAGTGTAAGGAGAACGAAAAATGAAACATGCACATTATCACACATAAATTGTGATGTGCCTAATGAAGTGTCAGAGACAGCAGTTGATGCATGCAAAATTATGCAAAGTTATCTTTTGCTTTCTGTATAAGCACATATTTACATCCTCAATCACTTATCTGTATCTATATTATCGTCATCGTATGAAAGCTTCAAGTCGTCTCTTTTTCCTTCTGTCTCATGCATGTATATTAAAGGAATTTTATATGACTCATATATTACATGCATGAAATAAGCATAAGATGTATATTATACCAACATATATGTATGTGCACACAAGAGACGGAAGCATGAGAATTGTGATTTACTATGTAAATCTAATGTCATGTCTCAATACACATAACATCAACAAGAGCAAGAGCAATGGCAATGGATCAGAGAGGATATGTATGTCGTTTAAAAATCGTATAATTCCTTTTTACAGTAAACATAAGCAATTGTCAATTGATTTATCGTATTTACTAGATCCTTAAGTGTCTTTTGAAGATTTACCTTTTCTTGTTCCAATTTCCCCAATCGTCTGCAAAATTTTTTTTATATGCCCTCCGATTTGTTTTTCATCGACTTGATATAAGAGGAAACAGGAGCTGAAGATTATGCAAATAAAATTGTATTTCTTGGAGTCTTTTTATGGATAATTTTAGAAAATGTTAAGAGCAGCTTCGATAAATCTTGGTAAAAAAGAGCTCATCGACAATTTGTCAATATCTCATCGTGTCATCTTGCCAGATACATAACTTATTTTGGATAATAATATGAAACTTTTGCTGAACATTTTTTATGTAAACAGACAAACATCATGAACATAAATTCTCAATTTCTTTTGATTTTCTTCCAAAAACAGATCAAAAAGCATTTTTTTTTCGTCGCGTAGTGAATTTGTAAATTTTCATTCGTTCTTCTTTTTCTTTACCATTCGATTCACATCTTCTCACTGTTCACTTGCTAAATTGTTTATTCACTTTTTAGCAGCAGTTAACATTGACACAAGTTTGGATTCGAGATTAAGTTTAAGAGTGGATTGGAGTGTATTTTGGGGCAGAGTTGACATGGATGTAAATATAAAAATCGATTAAGGTCCACCGAATCACATCTTCTGCAGGTGGACCCTTCTGTAGGTGGTTGTCACCTTCACAGACTGCTTTTGAGGAGCTTTCGACGATATCCTGTGGCGTTGTTCACAATCCTGGATCTTTGAATACGATCCACGATTTGATATCCTCACTGTTTGCTTACTTCACTGATCATATAGATCAATTGTAATCCATGATCTCCCTCAAATGATGTATCTCGCTGGTCCAATCGTGGGCTTTCTTCAAACGGCGACACAAACTGTCCCTTTCACTGGCTTCTGCTTGGTAATGTCCAGTACCAAATGCTGTGCTATCCCTCTCAAGAGCTCCCATCTGTGATTTAATATCCTTATCCTTTTACAATCCTCCTTAGCAGACAAATAGCGTGGTTTTAAGAACAAAATAAGCTGTGAGTATCGCCCGCGAGTGTGCCCTCCTAGTATATTCGCGTGGATCAAGCTCTCGAGAGCATGATCTGTACCTGATAGGATCTGGACAGTCGAATTGTATCTATTTTTATAAATTCTTAAGACAAAACCATCTAAAACTGAATCAAAGTATGCAATTTTTTCTCAGATCAAGCTTAAAAGCGAGAAAAATTCATCAGCAAATAAGACGAAGATGAAAAAGGAGAAAGTAAAAAAATTACAAACAAAAACATAAACTTCCTCATTCCGTATTTTTTTACTAACTTGATGCTTTTCTTCTGTTGTAAGATTTTCTTCCAATTTTTTTTCTTTTCGTTTCTCTGATTGTACGCAAACTTTCTTATTGCTTAACGAAGCTTGATATTGTTTATGATGAGTAATCAGAAAAGATTTTTTCATGCTCGTTTTGAATATGGCATACATAATGTAGGTAAACAATATTTATTTTTGAGTTCGAGAAATCATGAGTAAGGTCAATACAGCAGTGAAATTTGTTGACTTCAATCATTTTTAAGGGATGTTAACATTGATGATCTCTTTGAGGATTATGTTGCATTGAAGGTTCTTTGATGATTGAAGTCAAAATGATGTCATAACGGGGTCTTGTCATTAAAAGGCATCAAATTTATACGAATTATCGAGTATATGGCACCATTTGATCTTATCGACATCTCTCACATACATAATTGGATATAAATTTTTAGTCCACTTTTTGCCCTTTCATTACCGCCTCAAAAAATATCAAGTGTAAGATAATTATATGCCTTTTTATGGATATTTCAACACAATTTTCTCCTTTTAGAATGGGATTTAAATGCGGCACGCAAAACGGTAATTTTTTACAGTGATTTTTTTTTCCTTCCACTAATTTGGTGTATGGCCGAATTTATTTTCACTTCGTGAAAATGAAGGGGTTCATTTAATGTTTACTTAAAAATCTATCATTAATCATTTTGTATGTAGACTTGATTTTTTGGTGTGTAGGGTAATGAGAGTAATGATTGAGTTTGGGGTAATGCACTCTTTTTAGGAACAATTATTTCAGATTAAGGACAATACTTTGAAAGACTCTTTAAACAGCAACAAAAATGACAATTTTAGACAATTTAAATGAATAAGAATACAAATCAAATTTAACGAACAATTCGGATTTAAAATTATTCGAACAAATCTAACTTCAAGAATAACTTGAACAACTTTCTAACGGTTTTGTAAATTTTAAATTATTTTTCGACTATTTAGTTTCACAGTTATTCTAACAAAGCCAACTTCAAGTACAACTTGTAGAACTTTTTAACGGGTTTGTAGATTTTAAATTTTAATTTTCATTTTTTAGACGATTTTGAATTTTTTTTTATAATTCTTAATTAACTTAACAAACTAAAGAATTCCTAAATGGTTCTTGACACATGATAGCTTAATTCTGTCAATTTTGAAGATTTATTCTGTTAAATAAATCACAATTTAAATGATTCTGCTAATAAATGAGATTTAATGTTTTTTTAAATTTCATTGTCTAATATATCGCAGACATATCGGATATCCTAGGATATTAGCTTACTGTGAATCTCAGCAAGCATCAGATTAATTAATTTAGTAATTAGAGAATGTTTATACAGCATTGGATTTCCCGTAAGTACATTAAATGAATTTACAGACAATGAGTATTTAAAAAATGTTTTTTTAAATCTGATAGCCACATGACATAATCCTCTTAAACATCAACTTATGCTGCATTTAAATCCCTCCACATAATCAAAACTTTCTCATGATTGATTTTCCAAAAAATCATCCAGATTACGACGATGAGAAGTAAATTAAGCTTATATAAGCCATTGTCACAGATTTGAACATTATGTATGACTATATGCTGCTATGACTCATGAAAAAAATGTTCAAATGATGTTGCAAATTTATGCTGTACATAATGCACAGATAGAATATCATTAATTTTGTGTTTATGTTGGTATTTTGCATAAAAATTAGCACTTTAAGCTGCATAAACTTCAAAAAGTTAACATAAATACATAAAAAAGTAAAGTTTATTAAATTAACATATTCAGATTTTATGTTAGAGGAATCAAAATTAATGTGAAGTGTTTAATGTTTTAATTATTATGTGTGTTAAAGTTTTAAGTACTCCCATCTGATTCATGAACTCAATTCTCACGTGTGTGGTATTAAAATTAAGTTCGCGATTAAAATTTTTTGAGCTGTGCTTTTTAGAGCACAGCAATGAGCAAATCATTAAGCGATAATGATGTAAATACTTGTTTTTTTAAAATGTGGAGATGGAATTGATAAATTATGTGTTAATGTTTGAGTGTTTATTTTTGGTTTAGTAATATGATGAACATGTCAAAAAACTGTGGGTTAAGAAGATAACGTGTGTTGAGAATTAAATATGGCAATAATAAAGTCAATGAGCTTAAAATCAGCATTAAGTCTTTTTAGGTACTGAATCACTACTTTTTGTACCAGGAAAGCATGCTTTTTGTCCATTAGGAATTCAAAAGTCAAAGCAATATCCGTTAAAAAAACGTAAAAATTTGAATTTTTAACACTTCATACGTTTTTCTTACGTTTTTACGTACGTAAAAATGTTAAACCAAAGCCAACTTCACTTCATACTTTTTCTTTGTTGACATAAAAATTTCAATAAATTTTTCTTTTATTTTCTTATATTAAGGGATTTTAAAGCTGAACAGCATTCCTCATCTACAGCAGCAAATGGAATTAGATTGAACAAGACACAATAAGCAATTCAAGTACATCAAAACAGCAGGAATATTTGGAAATTTGATGAATAAATCTAAAATTCTAAAATTACATTGGAACATGGATTGTCTGACTAAACTTTACATGCTGCAAACATCTAAAAACCATGCAATCACCACAAATACAAAGATCCAGCAAAACTACCTATCATCACTAACATCTAGTAAAAATTCAACATCCCACGTGACCATCCAACGGCTTTCAAACATTTTAAATAACTTCCTATAAAATTTGCTATAAAATGGACCAAAAATACGTCCAGAAAATTATCATCCGGTTCTCAGCCCATCCAGTCATTTAAGATTCAACTCTTCAATCGATAGGACATCAACGATTAAATTATCGCGAATTAATCTCGAATTTACTTTAAAAGTAAGGAACAAAGTTTAAGTAATAAATATTTTGGAAATTGATTTTCCATCCAACAGCATCAAAAGTACAAAGAATAAAAAATTCGCGTGTGTTTATACTGATTTTACCAAACCAACGATAATTAAGTGTTAATTGTAATTAATAAAAAAAAAATCTACAAAAAGCGAGAAAAAAGAATTTTTTTTTCGCGCCTGACTTGGCATTAAACAAAAGAAGGAACAACAAAGTACGTAACACGCTTCATCGAATTAATATTTCTTAAGGAAATCGGAAACGTTTAAGCAAGGGTAAGCATTAACATTTAATGTCATTTGTATTAAATTTCCATAAAATGCTTTCGAAGCGTGCTTGGATGTGAAAAGTTCATTAAATTGACATTTGTGGATTATATTGAGCAGTTCTAATGACGTGATTTAGTGATTAAATAATGACATTTCTAGTGGATTTTGTAATATGTCCTGATGGTCGGTAATTTCCCTCCAAAATTACCCGCCAATTTCTCGTCACGAAGCGTCACATGTTGACAACATGCTCGTCATGTGTTGCGCTTGGTCAATGCTCTTAATTTAGTCTAGATTGAGTTTGTGTTTGTGCAATTAATGAGTGTGATGATAGGAAATTGAAGTATTGTGTCATTTTATGGATTGTCAATGACTAGATTGTGACTAATAAGTGGAGATCGATTGAAATGAAGAGTCAAGCATATTAGTGCTGAATTAATAGTAGATAGAATGAAGTCATGCCCTGAATTAATGCTTATACTTTGTCTAAATGACTTGAAATCGTATTGAATATCCTTATTATGGATTTGAACTAGTTATGGACATTAACAGATATGTATGAAACTTCCTATACAATCCCTAAGTCTACCAGCAATTAATGAATGCAAATCAAGACTAATCATACCCATTCAGACATTTCAAGACCTTCGCACCCAGTTGCGTTCTTAAAAATGGTTAAATTAAGATTAATTTCCCTCCAAAATATGCACATTTTTGAAAAAAGATTGGACATCACTGATGAATGAACACCAATATGTTTTAAGACTAGCGTAACTCAAAGCACATCCAGGGAGAAGCTGCAACGACTGTTAATTGAAGCTTCTTATGTCTCGAAATACGCAATTGACTCTTAAATTAGTGATAAATTGTGTAACTCTCGCGTATGCTAGGCTTGTAAATTTTAGATTCTATGACCTCTGAAGTTGTAATTTATGAAATTTATTGGTTGTGCATTGCCCATCAATCATTATAAAGTCGATTTGTCTATATCAAAACTGGATTGAGTGCATGCTAATCCCAAATCCATAGTTGATTGAGTTTTATATCTAAGTCCATAAGGTTAACAGTTGCACAGCAATTTCAGACTTTTAAATGCTGATATGCATTTGTAGACCGACAAACTATAAACTCACCCCATAAAATGATCCAGTCAAGATCCAGTTAAATTTAACATCCTTCAAATATCCAATCCTCTCATCAATTCAGATCCAGCATACCACTGAGTCGCAAAACATAACTTCTCTGTTATGATGTCAAAATTCTATTTTTGTTGGCCAATAGCTGCGGTTAATAATAGCACTAATAATGTAAGAATTGTGCCGCCATTTCTGCCATAAGAAGAACATAAAAAATTATTATGAGCTTTCATAAGATTTGAGAATTGAAAGGAACAAAATGAAAATATCAGCATGTCTTATATGCTGTAAGTTCTTCTTTGCATACCTTTTTCTTTTCAATTGACTTACCATTGCTACTTTGTATGCCTGTCGCCCTCAAAAAAAGTCCTCCTTTATCAAATGCCATTGAAAGTCATTTGAGTAGCTTCATGAGAAAATTTATTCAATTTTATAAAGAAAAATTGTGGAAAATTGACAAAATAAAAATTTTCTTCTGCCTGAATCCCTTATAATGCCTATAAAAATATTGTGTATCATTCATTTAATGCTATTATGATGATATTTTTCTTCATTTCTTTTATTGCTGCTACTCGGTATGGCATAAAAAGTTAAATACTTTATCATTCTCATCGCATTGGACACAATCACGTTTATTAAAAAATTTTCCTTCACTGTAACTTTTCCGCGATTCACAAAAAATCTTAACTGATAAAGTTTATGCGAGAAAGGAATTTCAATTGGTGACAAAAAGTTTATTAAAAAGCCTCTCGCTCTCACTCACTCTTAAATACACATAAAAAAAATATTCATTTTCCACATTTTTCAACGCTTAATTTTCATTTTTCATTGAAATATTTACATTACGTGGATTTTTTGTGTAAATCTAATCTAATCCGCATGAAATTATGTTGAAAACAGCACTTTATGAATACTTATAGGATTATTATCGTTGATTGATTGTTTTTCACTGTTTTTCCACTTATTTTGATAAATTTTCACAATTTTCCGCGATAATAAACCGTTACTGTTTTTGAATTTTATTTCAATGCGTACTTTGACACCCTTTGAAATTCTCAGTTTTGCGCACACTAAAAACGCATTTTAACAACTTAATTAAATTTATCAATTTGACCACGATATATTGAGAAACCTTTTAAAAAACTTAACTAATCTACTTCATTGATTTGTTTTCTTGTAAGTTCTATTGAAGTTTAATGCTAAAATCTTCAAATTCACATACATTTTTTAATTAATTAATTTCCAGATAAAAATTTTGACAATGACAACTCCACAACAATCAGTTCCATTTAATATCCTATCGTCACGCTTTTCATCAATTGCTGGGACATCTACTGGACCTCCGAGTGAGGCACCAAGCAGTGAACTTTCATCTGTCGATAGTTTTAGTGATTTAAGAACTATTGCAGCTGGATTAGGAATTACAGATCCAGAAGAAATTTACACAGAACGATTCAAGATTGATCGTATCAAATTGGAAGAGATGATTAAACGTGAGCTATTAATTATGCAATGTGCTTTTATATATATTTTTATTAATTCCATTTTAATTAACAGTTGAAGGATATTGCGAAACAATGAACAAAGCAGAATGGTTTTTTGCAAACGTGAGTTGCATGCTGCTGTTAAATATAACATTTTAATTAACTTTACCTGATTTACAGCTTATGAAGGAATCTTTAGTCCATGTATCATGGCCATGTCGCCTTAAAATAGGTGCAAAAACCAGGAAAGGTAAGTATTAAGTTGTTCTGGATCATTAAGTCTGATTAATTACATTTATTAATCCTACAGATCCACATGTGAGAATAATTGGCAAAAAGGAAGACGTTTTACGAGTCAAAGACAAAGTCATGGCAGTTCTGGATGCTAAAGTAAGTTATTGAGCTATAATGTGCTGTTTTAAATCCTCGGATTTAATTTTAATCTAATCCTAAACCCAAGATTTATTTAAATCTAATCCTAAACCATACAGTGCAACAGTCACACAATTCCTCTTTGTGTCTTATCAGTCATTCTA
Source organism: Chironomus tepperi (assembly GCF_022539635.2). Taxonomy (NCBI): domain Eukaryota; kingdom Metazoa; phylum Arthropoda; class Insecta; order Diptera; family Chironomidae; genus Chironomus; species Chironomus tepperi. The sequence goes on from NW_027226245.1 coordinate 612,137, forward strand.
CCCCAAATCAGCAACATTCCTTCTTTTCCTTTCAAAATTAATCACCACAATAAAACTCATGTCCAATTACAGGGAAATCGAGTAATAATGAAAATGGATGTATCATATACAGACCATAGCTACATAATTGGTCGAGGTGGAAACAACATAAAGCGAATAATGGATGAAACACAAACTCACATACATTTTCCTGATTCTAATCGGTCAAATCCAACGGAAAAGTCCAATCAAGTTTCATTATGTGGGTCATTGGAAGGTGTTGAAAAAGCTCGATCATTAGTCAGGGAATCTACACCGTTATTACTTTCCTTTGAATTACCAATTATGTATCCTGGTGCACCATCGTATGATAATAATACGCCTTTTATAAAGGAAATGGAAAAGCAGTATGGTGTGCAAGTTATATTTAGTGCTCGACCAAAACTGCATTCATCGATGGTGCTCGTTAAGGGCTGTGAAAAGGAACATAAGAATGTCATCGATGCGACCAGAAGAATAATTGAATTCATGTTTGAGGATCAAGCTGTAAGTAGTAGTAACGTCTTTTTTAAATTTGAATTTTAACGGTATTGTAATATTTAAAATGTGAAATTTTGAAATATAACGGTTTTTTGTTTCATTCAGCCACATCGTCACGTAATCATGCATTTGGAAATAACAACATCACATCATCCAATTGTGCTTGGTAGAAATGCTCAGAACCTACGGGAGATAATGCAGCGTACAAATACGATAATTATATTCCAAGATTCGAATGACTCAAATGTTAAACCAATAAAACGCTCACAAGTTACCATCAGTGGACCAATTAGCGGAGTTTATTTGGCACGACAACAATTACTCGTAAGTATCAAGCATGAAATTCTTTTTTTCAATGTAATTAATTAAATTTAATTGTTTAGGGCAATATTCCCGTGACAGTCATATTTGATTATCCTGATATTAACATTGATAGCGAAACAATAAAGGAATTAATGGCAACACATGATGTTTTTATAAGCTCACGTCCGAAAGCACGACAAAGCACAATGTGTATTGTAATTAAAGGAATAGAAAAGTTTATTACAAACATTTATGATGCTCGTCATGAATTGCTTAAGTTGACATCAGATCGCATTATTGCTGACATACCGCATTCATATTATGGACCAAATGACATGACTAATTTCAAGGATAGCTCTGTAGCACAGCTAGTTGCATCATCAATGACTTATTCGGCAATGTCACCAATACAAATTCCACAACTTCCATGGAGTAATAATATAAATCCAGAATTAAATTGGCGTTCACGTGTAACACAACAGCCAGCCTCACCATTGACAGCAACATTATTGCAGCAGCATAATCAAATCACATCAAGTATGCAAATACCTTCCATCAATATTGCAAATGTAAGTGATTTACATACAAGTGGATATTCAACGTTTAATTCCGAAAATTCCATTCACAAGAATGGATCTGTTAATGGTAGTAGTCGTAATACGTCGCCTGAAAATTCCATAAATTATGGATCAAAATATCCAACGATGGGAAATTATATGGAATCGCCAATGAATCAGCAAAATATCAATGATTCAGTTACATACTCGCTTGATCCACGTATAATTGCTGGATTACGTGCTATGAGCTTAACACCGCAACAAGGTGAAGTTCGTACACCAACATCAGCCTGTAAGTACTTCCTGATATATCCTTCTCCTACTTATTATTATTACTATAACGGTTATTGAAGTTTTGAAAATTTTGAATTTCTAAAATACGTTAAATTTGTTAACAATAAAGTGAATTTAAATAAAAAAACTTATCAAATTGAAATAATTTATAAAATTTTCTTTTTATTTTAAGGGCAAGGCATGGGAATATCAAGAACATCACCATCACAACTCGAACATAATTCATGGTCTGATGCTCAACCACCAGATGGAATTGTTCCTGGATTGTTTAACATGACAACATCACTGCTCGACTCAACACCAATGCGACATCGTTCACAACTATCAAATTACAGTGACATCGCAACATTGTTGACTGGTTTGGGTTTGGGACATCACATTCAACATTTTGTTAACGCTGAAATCGATATGAGTGTATTTCCGACATTAAATGAACAAGATTTAATAAATCTTGGCATAAAAGCACTGGGCGCACGACGTAGAATAATGATGGCAATACAAAATATGAATCAATTAGCAAATATGCATCAAGATCATATACAACAACAGCAAAATAATTCACAGCAATCATCATCAAATCAACATTCATCGCCACCAACACCACTGCGTGGTTTTCGTTTCAATGGATCAGCGGCTCCTGGAGATGAAAGGCGATCAAGCGGAAATTAGACATGCTGATAAGTATCACATTAATATCTACCGTCCGAAGTGCGCCCGACTGAATGATTAATTGATTATAATCATCAATTAATTTTCTTCATCGGACCAATTAATTTGAGTTATATTTAACATTTTTTTTATTATTACAAAAAAAAACTGAATTTTATCCTTTTGATAAAGGATATATGAGATGAACGTTTATATAACCTTTATATAGAATTAAACAACACAATTAAATTCATGAATTCACCAATCTCATTTACTGGATCTTACTGCTGGATCATTGTCGGCTATAGCTAATTTGGACACTCGGTTACTTAATTAAGTGTGCAAATTTAGTGTCGCCGACATATTAAAATGACATTTATTTGCGAGCAAATTATTTTAAAAAAATACAAGAAAAATTAAGAGACGAGTTACTTTAATTAAGAAAGTTTTGTTGAATTTACACTCGATGATTTCAAAAAAAATATATATACATTAACTTTCATGTTGTTTTAATTAAGGAAAAGAAAATATATATACATTAACAACTAGAACAGCATAAAAGATTCGTTAAATTTGCTCTCTCATAGAAATGTAATTAAAAAAAAAACTTGAAAATGAAAATTTGTTATAAGCTTTAGTGACATTTTTCTCTGATATAATTACCATGTCATCGTGCTCACTTAATGAAAAAAAAGAGAAAAAAAACTATGCAGAAGTTGGTGTTGGAACTGCTAGTCGGTTTTTGTGAATGTAAGTTGAGGATTTTATTTTTGAGGAAATATTTGGAATTTTTTAATGATTGACTTGGATTAATTGAGTATTAGACACAATGGTTTGTTTTAAGTAAGGTTAGAGAAATTAAAAGATAGATTTAATATTTATTGAAGCATAAAAGTCCTTGAAAGTTAAGAATTTCGGAAAATTGAAATTTAACGGTCAATTTATTTTCAAATTTTTAGACGAGTTGTTTGATAATTTTAAATTTTTTAAGCATTTTAGACGATTTAAAGCATTTAATTAACATTTATTTCTAATTGTATACTTAATAACTGAAAATTATACGATTTTTATCATATTGTTTTCAAACCAAAATTATCAAAAGAAAAGTAACAGTTTTGTAGAATTCAAATTGATTGCTTTAAAGACCAAAATTTCCACAAAAAAAAGGAACGGTTTTGTAAAATTCAAAATGAACTCACTCTATTGTAACGGTTTTGTAAAATTCAAATGGAGTTGAATTCAATTCAATTTGAACTATAAAAAGCCGTTAAATATTGAATTCAATTTAAATTTTACAAAACCGTTAAACATTAAATTCATTTTGATTTTTAAAATATCGCTAACTTTGAGTATTTTAATTCTAACTGGTCGCAAATTTATTAATCTTTCTACTGAACGCTAGAAATCCTACCGAATTTTACCTCGTTTCGAATAAAATTTCAAATGACACTTGAAATTCAAATTTAAAATAACCGTTGAATTTGAATTTTGATTGGCCGTTAGAAACTTAAATATATTTAACATAATAATTATTAATTTAAATATAATAATTATTTTAGATAGTTAATTTATTTAATTTAGAATTTAATTCAATTTATTTGCTAATTTAAATCTCAACAATCCTCAAAAAATACTTGAACAAATCCCAAAAATTCTGTAATTAACTTAACTTTTTTCCCCACATCATTTCAGTTTCTGCAACTAATTTATGATTTTAAATCTAACTCGTACTAATGGTGAACCAAAGCAAAAAAAAACGTGTTTGTGTGAATATTTTTTTACAATTTTATCGTCAAACCGAAACAAAAGAATTCACTCACCAACATCACAAGCAGAATAGATTCAAAAAAAAGTTTTTTTTTTTTATTTTTTTGTTAAAAATTCGCATTGCACGAGAAAGGAATTTTTTATAGAGAGGAACCAACAACAAAACGAAAAAAAAGAACGACTGAACTCTTTCAAGTGTTTTCTGTGTTTCAAAACAACTTTTTGCATTTTTTTTTCTGTATTTTTGTGTATTTTTTCATGCTTATACTCAACTTTATATATATATTTTTTTGAAAACGTTTCTCCTGCAAAAGAGTCCATTTTTACGTGTCATGCCGCATGGCAATATGGAAAAGAAAAAAAAAATTAAAAGTTATTTTAGCTTGCCAGCACAGAAAAAACTTAATTTCTGCACGATAGAACTTTTACATTGCACAAAATTTTCAAAGAGCTTTATTGTGGGACTCAGACACACACATATACAGACAGATTCAGGAACGAAACGTTTTTCAATGTATTTTAATTCCATTAACTATTCAATTTATGTCCTTTTTTCTCTCTTTTTTTTGCCTTAAAAAGAAGAAAATTTCCTCCTTTAAACTTTTGAACTTTTTCCTGCACTTTCCATCTTCAATTTTTTTTCTTCTTTTTTTCAATTCATGTCCCTTGACTTTTATATACAATTTCATCCTCTCTAGTTCTCTCTATAATATTTCTCGGATGCAATAGCTTTAATTAATTATAGTATGTAAGTGAGCACACACACACATTTAATTAATTTGTAAGATTTATTTTGTTGTACAATTAAAAAAATTGATGAAATAATTTATTATTTGTATCAAACATTACTTAATTATGATTATATTGGAAACAAGAAAAATCAACACGCATATGGATTATAATAAATATGAAAAATTTGTATTTAATTTTTAAGGATAATTTTGTGGCATTTTTAATTGGTTTTTCTGAAGAGCATAACGTGTTACGTCGCTGTAACGTGTGCATCGCAACGTCAACAAATTAACAATGAAACGTAATGTTGCTCTGACGTCACCGTGACGGCTGATTTCGTCAAATTCTTACAGCTATAATTCTGGCGCGTCTCATTGTGTAGCTCGATTTTATGAAAGGAATTGCAGGATTTTACAATCATTTTTGAGCAGGATCCGTTCAAAACTGCAGACTTGAAGACATTAAACTCAGGTCTTCATCATTGGATGAAGTAAAAGGTACAGCTGAAATCTGCAGATCTGCTGCATCTGACGAAGTATAGTGAACATCCGAAAGCTATAAGCATGAGCATCTAAAATCCAGAAAATGCAAGTCTGTAATTAATGACCGAACTCAATATTTTAGTGACTAATTCATGTATTCTTTAAATTCCAAAACTGCTGTGACATACAGACTAACAGCAAATCCAAAATTCAATGACCTCTGTCCATATCATTCATCCTTCAATTGCAAACTATCCTAAGGCATCAAACTCGATGAAGCAACTTTTCACAACTTACAATTTTCAATCAAAAACAAAAACATCAATTTTGTCATAATCAACAATGCTGTAAAGTCAGTCTAGACAAAAAAAACGTTGGATACGCAAAAATTACTTAAAATTTTAAAATTGGCACAAATCCTTGGCAACGACTTTAATTTTTCAATTTCTTTGCAGATTTCTAGTTTCAATCAGCACAGCAGAGGAATTAGCAACAAGCCCGGGAAGCACATGGCAGGAGAAAGTCCATGTGACAGTCATTTTCAATCCTCAATGTGCCTTAAAATTACGACATGTATTACCTGTCATGTGACATTGCCACATGTCCGCCACATGACACTAAAGTGTCGCTCGGAAAAATTTTCTACAAATTAATCTAGAGAAAGCATCAAAACCATTAGTAGTGCTCAAGGTATTTTCTTGATTAATTAATATGCTCGAAGCAATCATCATCATCATTCCAGAAACTGTAATTAATTTTCTATTCAAACGTCACGACTGCCTTCATTAATAATTCATAAAAAGATAATCAAGATTTAATAAAATTCTTAAAATTGACATAAAAACCAATCATGCACAGCCATTGAAATCTGTTTAGATTTTTAGAATATAATGTCAAGTGTCGATAAGAGCTTTTTTAAGCCAGGAAATTTAATGTGTTTGTTGATTTATGAAATGTCACGTGAATATATAAATTTCATATTTCTTTTTCGTTGATATTATAAACACGTACGAAAAATATTGAGGGAAATTTAACGGAATCAACAGTCGTGAATGTCGTTGGATAGTCATTCAGGAAATTGAGTTTATAAAGCTTTTTGGTACTTGGCAAAAATAACGGTTTTGTCAAATTTCAATCATAACGGTTTTGTAAAATTCAAATGGTTTTTATAGCAAATTTTTAGTTACTGAACGGTCTTTGTGTTTAATTATTTTAAGTGATTAATTAATCAATTAAACAGTGTTAAAAGTAGTTTAGTGTGTATAAAGTGAAGTATAATTAAATTGTGATAATAATAATTGCTGCAAGCATCAAGAATTTACATTTCATCGATCAAAGCAAACATCCAGTAAGTCAAAATAAAATTTTATTAAATTTCTCCTTAAATATTCAGTACAAAAAAGGATTTTGTACGAAAAATGACGAAAGAAGTGTTATTTGATAGAGGAATCACATTACGCGAGCGAGACGAGGATGAAAAGTGTGATTTTATAAAGGTCATGTCATGCCAAGTAAAATACAGTGAGAATTTTTTTGTTTGTTGCTGCATACCAAAAATAATTTCTATGTGCCTTTTCCCTGTCATTTCATTTCCGCAGACATATATTTTTAGATATAGCTATGGATAAAATATTTCATATTTTTTTTAACTCTCATTGCTCTTGCGGGACTTTGAAAGCGTTAAATCCCGTTAAATAAATAAATTTTTCATATTTTTTCATCCGGTTTTATGGCTAAAAGCTTGAGCATTATCATCGTGTGAGAAATAACGCCTAAATTGACAAATAAATTGTGGTTAAAGACATAATACGGAGGAATTTGTGGATATGCTTCATATGACTTCTAATCTTGACAATTTTGGTGTGATTCTGAATCTTGGAAAGAATGGATGTGCTGGTGATTCATAAAATGTGTAGACAGTGGGAATGAGTGTGTAATGGATTTGCAATTGATTTAAGCTTGCTAAGATAATTCAAAGATTGAAATCCATAAGACTATTCTTGTGACTTGACATACTGAAAAAACTAACATACAGTCCATACAACACAAGAACAATGAAGCAACAGCCCATTCTCCTCAAAATTATCACAACCTTCCTCATTATTTTCATTACAACTGCAAAAATCCTTTAAAAAACTTTATAATCAGCTCAAATTATAACTCATGTAATCCGCACTATTTGTCCTCATCTTACACGCCGCACTGTCTGCTCCCAAAAAAAACAGCTTCGAAAAGCTTTTTTTTTCTCTGAAAATTTATAAACGCAAAAAAAAGTTCGTTCAACACTCGAGTTTGCTTCCATTTATTTGGCTTTAAACCACATAACATCTGCAATACAGGAAGCAATAAAGGGGGGTACAAATGTCTGTATTTAAACAAATTAAGCCTTTTATTGTTGGCATTTAACAACGAGTTAGTATAAGAAGTAGAAATTAATGATATTTTATGCGAAAATTATTAGTTGTTGAGTGCTTCTTTCAGCAATTAACAGAGCAGATTGTGAGTTGGATGTTATATGAAATTATGTAGGCGCTTAAATCAATTTGAAATCTGAAACTATCAAGGATGTCTATATTTATTTATAATCAATAATTTTCGGTTTAATCTTTTAATTCACGAATTTTTTTCAATTTATTTTCAATAAAAATCCACAATTTGCTGACGCTTTAATCCTTCCGTCCTTCCTATAGACCATTGGAGGACAACCTGTGTGTCGCGACACATCAGTGCGCCCCAAAAATTCTTGGGAAACCCATGAACCGTATATCATGTACGGTTTTAATCGACGCATACCACCATAGTGTGCCATGAAACATTTAAGGTTGCCCACAACTGCTATAGACCTTTAAACATCCATTCAAGAAAAGGATGAAAAAAAATCTGAAATAATAATTATGTCGACGGTAGCATTATATGATATATAAAGCTATGAAAATTGCAGGCATGTCATGATTAAATCATTAAAAAGTTTGCTTATACAGGTGAAGTCATAGAATGAGAGAGAATCTCTGAGACTGAATATATAGAACCGTTGCATAAAAAAAAAATCAGCGAATTTTTTTCCTGCTTGAGTTGTTTGCTCAGCAAAAAAATGAAATCTCGTCTATGTTCTTTATTGAAGCGAAAACTTTAGCATAAGCATAAATTTTTGTTGTGAATCTCTTTTCGCATTTTAAAAGTGTCTAGATGTTCAAGGTCCTATGGAAAGTTTTATGTGTCGTGAAACTATTGTAGAAATTTTGTCAGATTTTTGAAGAGTGATTGTGATGGATCTTATGTAGCAAGCGTAGTGAAATAAAAGTCAATGCCCGTACCACACAGTGTTCGCTAGGACACCGTTACGTCACCGTATTAACGGTGACTGGAAGTACTTTTGATTCGGCGGTCCATTTTTGTCGTATTTGCACTTTGTCGCTCAAGATAGCTCTTGCATAACAAGATAACGGTATTGCAGTAATTTGATGGGTTTTCATTTTAAGCTGGGTATCTATACCGAAAAGCTCAATGCTCGTAAAAGGAAACGAAATTTTCGTCTTAGTGCATTTGGGTGAAAGTCTGACGTGTGCGTCAGAGAAACTTCATGTGCTGATCGGGCATGCGACCCGATGAGCTAAGAAGCATTCGATGCAATGAGTTGAGATCACTGATAGATATCCAAAGGGCCAATCCTGCCTATCTCCTCCATTTGGACACAATTCTTTAATTTTCTAGGATTCTTTTTACTCTAATTTCTTAGTCTTTTGTTTTAATCCTAAAATTCATATTTGCTTGGTTTAAAAGTTCAATTTAATACGATTCTCGATATTCCACTAAGACCTAAAAAATACTAAATCTTCTCAAGGGTAATCTATGAAGAAATTTCCTTAAACATATTAATTTCCAGGAAATAATTAGATTCAATTTAAATTTTCAAACATTTCTGTTAAGATTGTCTAAGATTACTGAAATTTATACACAAACTTGCGGCAATGTTGAGTTTGACTTTTAATATTTGACTGACTAGTTTAGCTTCAAGTTCCTTCATTATGCTTAATCTATACATTCAGTATAACTGTGAGCTGTAAAGTTATGATAATCTTTAAATTATTAATTATTTTTAAACAATAAATGAAATAGAATTTCTGATAATATTACGCATTGGATATACTCATTTTATGAAAAAAACATGCTTTAAGGTATATTTGAGTTATGAATTTATTAATTATAGTCGCTGAAACGAGAATTTGTTTGTATATATTTTTGTATTATATTATGGAAGTAATCATTATGGTAATCAAGCATCGTGTTTATTCTATCATGTTTACTCTGGTTTTATACAAATTTGCTACCCTGTTTATTGTTAACTATATGTTTGTTTTGGAAATGTTTAATCTAGTTGTGATATGTGAAAATACAGCTATATATGCTATGTATGTCTGAATTGATATATTAATTATCGAGTAATATTATGTTGAATTTATTTTGTGATTTATAAATCGAGCCCAAAGGAATTTAACGATTTGTTCTCAGATACTGTACATTAGGGATTGTTGTGTTGATTGAACTGTGTAAGGGATTTGTTTCTATAACCTGTTCCTTGATTTTGAGAAATTGCTTGGAATTTTGAGCTTGATTTGTTATTTCTTTTTAAATGATCTGTTTAATGATCTCATATCCTACCCACATCATACCCTTGGATTCAGTTCTGTGCGTTATTAAGATATTTCAGAGCTCAATATTGACACTTTGTTGCTCACTTTGCTGGCCGCACAGATCGATTGTGATCCATTAGCCCAACTGACTTACTTACTTCCTTGGCCAAGGCGCACGAAGGGCCCATTGCCACATTTAGAGTTCGTCGGAAGCTGGATCTGTCTTTAGATAACTTTTGCCAGTTTCTAATTTCATCCAGTTTCTAATCTTTTGCATCGTTGCTTATACATTAACCCCATGAGCTCTTTGGTCTAAAGCTACCTCCATCGCTGGCTTCCGTCTGTCAATTACTAATGTCGACACTGTTCGGCCAAATTGATTATACTCGACTTGAAATTTTAGACAAGCTTCGATTGAACATACATTCTGAAGATCTCCTTAATCCATAACCCAAAGAAGTCGATGAACCACAACCCGAAGATTCCAATATACCTCAAACTCATAAACAACTCACCAATTTCACAATCAAGCAATATGTCACACAATAAATTATATTCTGGACATGAATCCCATCATAAATCTAAATCGATACAATATTCATACTATCTTAATCCACCACCATCCACAACTGTCTACAAAAGCAAGAAATTATCATATTGCAACAAAACAAATCAACCTTAAATTGAATTTCCCACATAATCTCCTTTAAAAAAATATTGCTTCAAATTGCAATATTGCGGTGACAACAAGTACATTCATACATGTATACAACACCAATACAAAAGAAACAAATTACTCTAAAATTACCGACAAATTGAATAGGAAATTCAATTCAATATTTTCTTCCCTTATTTTATCATTTTCAATAAAAATAATTCTGTATTCACAGACATAGATGGTGGATGCTTTCAACTTGAATAGCGTAAGGAATTTTATGGATGGTAAAATATTCGTAGCAACATTTGATAGAACATTACACACATAATAATATTGAATGTCGACACAAAAATGTATGATTAATGTTTGAGTCATTATGTGGATGTGGAAAATAGCTTTACAAAATTTTCTATGGATTTACACAACAAAAAAATATCATGAATATTCTCGTTATTGTTTAAAATATCGTGAGCCTTGTTTGGCTTACTATTTTTGCAACTCTTTCTCTTCATTCTTTGTAATGGAAAAGCTTTTTTGTCTTTGGTCCAGTGTCCATTGTGTATTTTGTGTATGCCGAGTGGTATATGTTGGAATTGTGAGCTTTTGTATTGTTATGATTTGATTTTTGGGAGGAAATTGGATTTAAATCTTAAGGGTATAACTATGTGCAGTTAAATGGAATAAGAATCACAGATGAAATCTCATAGATGATGTATTCTAATTGTAGAACTATTGGAGATAGTATTTGCTATCTGCAGGGCTAGATAACTTACCTATTGTGAAGATATCTTTGTTCGAATCCATAAAGTCGAATTCGGGAGAATAAACAGAAGAATGATCGGATGTACCTCTCATTCTGAGAGTAAGCACTGCCCTTAGTAAGATTTCAAGATGTGTCAGGCCAGGTCTGTGAAAACTGGGTCCGAATACTCCAGGAGTGGTATGGCACGGTATAAGTATATTACTGGTAAAGTACAGTGGTATACCGTACCAATCGTACACTTATACCATGTTCACTAGTAGCGTGCCGTACCGTACCGTACCACTCACGGAAAAATCGGCCTCCTAACGCAGAACAACTATCCAAGCATGCAGTTCGTCACGAATACGACATCAAGTTAACATTCTTGTCTCTTTATGCCTCACAAGTATGTGCTTCTCGGACAAAAATTCCAAAAGCACAGCAAACAAGCATTTGAGCATCGTTGACTGTCTTCAACCACAAGGCAAAAAAAAAAATATTTTTCGGACCAAACAAATTATTATCCTGTATGTTATCCTCTCGTTTCAACAAAAATGATAATGCTTTCCATACATGGATGGAAAAATTTTAATATTTTTTAGGAGATGTGAGATTATCACACGTTGTGAATTCTAATGAAAATTGCATAATTTGCATTCCAATGATATACAATGGCTATTTTACATTTTTCACAAAAAAAGGCAGTACGATGAAATGAGAGGGCTCTTGCTACATATAATGCACACATTTATTACTTGGATAATTTGTTGAATTTTAATTTGAATTCCATCCGATTTAAAGCATTGAATGGAGAATCGCGATGAAACATTTTTCATTATTATCTCTTGTTCTTTTGGAATTTTAAATCCGAATGGATGTTTTGCGCGATTTTGTGGTTAGGTATTTGGAGTTCACTCACTTATTTCGCTTGAAATCTAATCCTTTATTGAAAGCAAGAAGGTATTTTATTTGCAATCATGTCCAAAACCTTTAAATCTATTAATTTTAATAGAAAAATTAAATTCAATCATAAACAGCTTTCTATCCAACTAAAATTCATCAAAAAACTGACTAAAAAACAAATCGATTTACATTGTGCATCATAATCCCGACAAATGTACGTGCAGGACTAAAAAAACTTTCCATTTATGGTTGTGGCTAAAAATAAAAAAATTAATTTTTATGGCTTATGTTTTTATGTTTACTGCTCTCGCTTTGGTTTTTTTTTTTCACAACTATGAAACAGAAGCTGTAGCAGACACATCACGCTTGAGTAGGAAGAAGCTGGAATTAAATGTATTAAAAGTTTGTTTTGTGGATGTTTTCCAGTGATGATAACATTATCGAAATGTGAATATTCGGGAATTTATTTTTGGGATATGACGTGGAATTGTGGGAGAAAAAGTGAAGGCAGAAAGGAACTGGATCTAATTTCGGCATAAAAATTTAATCCGTATGAATCACAATGAGTTACAATAATCTAATCTAATCTTGATCGAATATGAAACTGTTTTGGGTAGTTAGAAGTCGAACAGATACCTTTTAATACTTCAGTGACTAGTCCGAGCAGAAATGAAATATTAATTGTGAATATATCGTTTTAGTGCTTCTATGATAGTAGATTTATCTGTCCAAATGACTTTTATTAATTGTCATTAATGTCTTGTCTCTGTCTTTTTTACGAATGTGTGGTCTACGTATCAGCAATGTCGGACGTCACTTTGTCTTTTTGGACTTAGCTACAGATCGAGTAAGTCTTTAATCCAGAATTAGTAGAGCTTCATTGTAGAGGCGCGTTAGCTAGAGTTCGGACTCCTAAAGACTCTAGACCGATTTAATCTAGATATGCTCCTGAATTGTCCTCAGTATACAAATATTTTATGTTCAGATTGTATCTTAAATCTCCTAATTTAGAAGGATGCATAAAAGTCTATTGTAACCTATTCAACAGTCAGATACTCAGGCACACGCATGCATACCAATTTTAAAATTCCTCCACCATGTTTCCAACTCTAGACCAAAATTTTCCTTCCCATTTATTGCCTTAAAACTTTTTTTTTGGAACTATTAATTAAGGAAATATTTTATGGTAATACAAATCCATTAAAGCATTTATCTGACATCTCAACAACTCATTTATGTCCAAATAAAATTACAATACATGTTCTAAATTATTGGAATATTCTCAACAGATTCAATAATAATTGTTTTTACAGAGTATATCCAGTAACAATAACAACACAATTTTGTTATCTAAAACATAAAATAATGCACAAAATCGCTTTTTCTATATTCATTGAAAATTTTATCACATTTCTCATGAAAATTGCTGTTTGGAATCTTCTATCCTCACATCTTCATGCTGCACATGTTATTTGCATAATAATTGTTGTAATTGCTATGCAAACGATTTTTTTTTTTTTTTTGAATCTTTGCATCTTGTCTTCCAAGCCGAGACATTTTCCGGATGTTTTCTTTTAGTTTAACTTACAATCTCGCAAATATTCCTCAATACATGATGTGTACAGAAGGGATAATCTTCTTCCAAGAGATGTATGTACACTCATATTGTATGATATTGTTTGTTTTATGGATGTTAAATGCCAATGATTCTGTATGTTTATATCATAATACCATGTAAAAGGAAAACTTTCGCTTTATAGCTGTTGTGTTAACGTCAACATAAACTTTTCATCTCGTGGATTTTGTGTGCGGAGAAGTGTAGATAATGCTTTTTAATCTGATTTCCTAGAATAATAAAATCGTTCATTGTTCTTGAGATATTTAAAATTTTGGAACTAAAGAACAAATTTGGTTGCTTATAAACTTAACTTGATAACTTGATGAGCTCTATAAACTTAACATTAATTGCAGACTACAAAGTAGAATTGGATTTTGTTTTAAAAAGTCGATTTTGAGTTTGACTTATTCTATATTTTTAAGATGCTTAACTGCATCATATTCATGATTTTAATTCTTTTTGTGAAAGTCTAGAGCAACATTTCAATATGTGCCGGTCAAGCTTCTTTAACTAATTCCATAATTCCATGATCACAAACTCCTAAAATTGCATTAATTCATCTAGCTCTGAGTTCAATCTTAACTAAGATCAGAATGTTCATACAAGCTCAAAAGTGTGTCACACAAAATATAGGAATTCTCAGATCGGTATTCTGATCGTGATTACAAAATATCTCACAAAAGTGAATTAATTTGCCACTGTCGCCATAATTCTATCTCCCAAAAATACACCATAACTAGGCTACTCTCAAAAACAATGAAAAACAAGAATGTCCCAAGTATTTCTACTACAAAATCTTCACCATCCAAAAAAATAAAAAATGAGCAATATCAATGAGCTGAAAATACTTATAATGCAAAATAGCTTCATAAACTCAAAATTCCCTCTGTTCTATACAGAATGGCAACAAAAAAAAATTATTTTGAATAAAAATTCCATTGGTGCTCAACAGAAAAAAAAAAGTAAGTAAGCAACAAAAGCGGCTCAAGGATCCATAAATATTTCAATTCATATAAAAATATTCGCTAGAGAGTAGCGAGTTGAAAGAGGATACGACTGTGTTTTTTTGTTATTGTTATAGGCTATTCAAGCCCACTCGCTCGCGCCTCTTCATAACGCAAAGTGTTATTATAATGCCAGTAAAAAAGAGAATCCACTTAGTGGAAGCGCAGAAGAGTGAGGAAATTTTGTGTAGAAATTGTAAATAAATCATCATTCGGAGAAAAGAAAAATAAAGTGAAGATTTATGCACAAAAATATTCCGCATCCTCTTCTTCTCATCTTCCTTCATTTCTTCATCATCCAAAACTTTTTTTTTTGCGCAAAAAAGCTCATAATTTCTTCCAGACACAAAACTTTTATTTTTTTCACATTCTCTGAGAGTAAAAATAAATTTTTTCTCTTCCCTATATTTATTTCGTGTGCCATTTCTCATCTCCAGCAACAGAAAAAAATGTCTCTTCCAAAATTTCCATAAAAATAAATTTTTCCTCTGTGTTGTGTTTGGAAAGGTTCTTTATTTTCACTCTCGCTGATGCTGTCACAGTGACTCAATGTGGAAAATATTTTTCTTATTTTTTTGAGGTTGTTCCTCTTTAAAAAATCCAATGTCGGAAGATTTACATTATAAATATTTTAGCGTCGAGGATTGCTTATTTGGCTTAATAATAATAATAACGATAAGGAAGAGGATGATGAGATGAGATTAATGCCACAGATATGATTCGACTGCTGCCTTTTTTTCTGTGATAGAAAGGAACAAAACAAAATGTTTAGATTAGATTAATGATTTTTAATTACTTGGGACTGATGCTACTGCTTGAATTAAGCTTTAATTATTATCTTTTTTGTTCTTGAATTTTAATGGAATAAGGATTAATATGGACTAAAATTTGTCATTTTGAATCTCTTCTGAATAATTGTGATTTTCAATCATGACTGCATTTATTAAAGGGTGATGATGATGTTGCGTTGACTTGGTGATGCTGGATGAGTTGTAGAAATAACTGAAAATATTAAATTTCCTTTGATATTTTTCCTTTATTTATTGTAAATATGTCAGTAATGATGAATTTTATGTCACAGATACTTAATGATGCTTTAATGTTCCTTAACATTGTAGACGTATGTCACGTGAAATAATGATGAATTTGCTTTTGAATTGAGGATTGTTATATTTGATGTATACTTCGTATTTAGAGCTGAAATGGAAAAAGATCTGATGTAACAGTTCATACTGTATTGAAATTAGTTATTTCTGGAGGGAGGCACAAACGAGTTTTTGGTTTAATTCAGTGGTGGGCAATCTGTGCAATGTGGCACACTAGACGTCTGTTTGGTTTCAGTCGAGGCTAACGACCGATTTGTTGCAAGTTGAAGAAGATTTTTCCTTGTAAAGCAGAATTTTTACTGACTAATTCTGCTTGCCGATCAGAACATTGTGATTCTTGGCCTCCCTTTGTTAGCATCTGAATCTGACTGGTAGGCGCCTGCCAATTTCCGACGCAAAGTGCATTACCATCTCTATCGACAGCGGAATTAATTAAAATTAAATCTAAAAGCTCGATTCACAAAAGTCAATCAACGAACAACAAGCCTTGTTAAACACATAAAAGAAACGAAATCAAAACTCTTAAAAAGCTCATTCTATACTTATTAATGAAAAAGTCAATGACATATACATATAAGATTGGAATCGGCTATTCGTTACTGACAGATTATTGTACTAATTCACAATACAAATTCGATCAAACATCGAAAATTCAGCAATTGACCACAGTAACAATACACAATAACCGACCTAGATTTTAGACACAGTGGATATTAGCTATATTTTATCCACATCAAGATTATATTTACCTTAAATTCAAGAGCCTCTACAATGGAATTTATTTAATAGAAGGCTGTTCAACGGTGATTGAGAAAGCTAATCCATTACTGAAGTCTATAGAATAAAGACTAATGAGGATTTCTAGGAAATATTACGTATTTCGATATTATAATCAATTATACTTCTTATTGCTCAGATTATTTATATAAATAGTCCATCTAATTCATCATCTCAAATTACTTTTATTTATTAAAATTTTCTGCTACGCAAAAAAGCACTAAAATCAATTAAATGTTCTTCTTAATAATATTTTTGCTTTTGGTAATTAATTAAGCTTCAGATTACTTATTTTTTCTAATTATTTCTTCCTGTGACATGGAAAATAAATAGATTCGAACGAGCTTTAGAGCTTGTAGTTCAATATTTGAAGGATTTTTGATAATTTAATAAAAATATTAGACGAGTAAGTTAATAATTTTATGGAAGTTCCTTCACAATCATGGAAAGTTGGATTTTCAGAATTGAACCAGACAGGAAAATTTAACTTAGCTGAAAATTTATATTGAAAACTCTTCCGGTTGTTGACATCTGTTGGCATCCACAAGAGAAATGGCATTCTGGTGCTACAATAGCAACATGACATAGGACGGTAATGAAGGAATGCAGGCTAGATGTCAAAACTAAAAATTTGTACAAGCATTATGATTTGATCAGCAATAGAGTCAGATGGAAAGCATTTTGTAGCAATCTAGGCTCGACGTCGGAGCATGGTTCCAGTAAGCAATTACCAAAGCATTTAATTTGGAACAATCAATTCAATGTTTAGTATTCATATCCAAAGTTATTGACAAAAAATCGACCTAATTAGCTTTTTCCAGAAAGTGTTGATTAAATCGGAATTATTAGTTTCCATTGTGACACTTCCTCCCTAATTATTAGAAAAAAATAAAAATACTATTGTTGATTATGATTATTTTAGGATGTAAACAAATGTAAAAGGTATTAATTGGATGTCATGTAAAGTATGTCTAATTAGTTGTTTTGATTAACACTTAATTAATTATTTTAAGATTAAGACGATTATCTATGGTAAAAATAATTTGTGTTTCCTATTCTCGGGAGACTTTCTTTGTTTATCCTGGTTGATGCATGTATTTGGCCAAACCATGATTGGAAGAAAATGCGTTAGAACTAATCATCAACTGGACGTTAACTTGATATCCACTTGTTATAACGTATGTTTGTTCACTCGGGAACTCATTGAATTTAGACAAAAGTACTGTCTTAATCTACTGGTAATGAAGATCAATTATTTACTTAGTGCTATGTATAACATTAAGGTCAGTAGTCTTCATATATCATCAAATTTGAATTCAACACGAAAAGCATAAATCGTTTAATCGATCACAAATCCGGTCTGAAATCAGTACGATTCTGACTTAGTACCGGGCTCGGATTCAATTGAATCTAGCAACACGTGGTCAAGCACTTGCATAACAAGTCTGTTGCCGGATTTTGAATCTATTATCAAATTGTACTATTCTTGTAAACAGTCTGAATCTAATTTATCAACATCCAAAAAAGCATCTCAAATATCCTTAAAACAATCTGCATGCAAAATTACCAATACGTTTTTAATCAATCAATTTAGCATCCAACATACAAACAAAATTGCCATTAATCACTCACAATCTAACATGTTCGAAAGTTTTAAAGTTTCAATTCATATCCAACAAGAATTTAAAAAAAAAATTGAATTTTCTCTCATTGCAATTAAATTGAAATTCTATGTTGTGTGTAAAGTGAGTATGAAATCGAAATCCCAACAGTCAAGATATTCACTTTCATCACCCAATATATGAGAAAAAGTCGATTGTGAATGTGGATATGCAGCTACTCTATTGTTTTCCTTTTTTTAAATCCCAAATCATATATAAAACATACAAAAAGCAAATACAATACAATGATGATGATGATGAAAATTGATACATGATAAAACTCTTGTATATACTCCCCTTTTTTTTTTGCTGATATTTCCATGTTGAAGAGCTTTCCAATTATATTATTTTTCTCGATTAATGCGATACTGTCAATATATATGTCAGTCAAATTATCCATGCTTCATTCTTTCCTCTTCATTCATTTTTCATTTTTTTTTTATTCTTTTTTTTTGCATGCTGCTTCCAACCCACACTCGTCCACGGCCCTTACTGTTTCTCTTCAATATTTTTCCTTTTGTGTTGATATCAAAAATTGTATCTACAATTGGCATTCAACAGAATGAAATTTTAATTTTAGCTTTAAATTTTTGAGTAGGACTTCAGTTTAAGATGATTCATTTTGTCGTGGGATTAATTAACGGTTGGTTTAGTTAAAATTGGATATACACTATGTTTAATGATTAGTCTGCCCTTTTTTGATTTTGGTTGATCGAGGTTGATTGAGTTAGAGAATGACTAGACTGCTGTGAGCAAAGTGTACTTCTAGGAATTTTGGATCATACCTTTAAACTAGCTTAGACAGTTTTGTGTCGTTGTTGGGGGAACTCCTTTCTATAGTGCAGTATTGTTCAAACTTTTAATGTGCCGCACTAGTGCACTAGGGAATTAGTGTGTCGCACTAGGGAATTGATGTGTCGCACTAGGAAATTAATATGCCGCACTAGGGAAATGATGTGCCGCACTAGGGAAATAGTATTCTATGACACAGTTTGGACAACGTTGCTCTTGTGGTATTCCTGAAGATTGCCCTAAGCAAGCAAAACACCTTTGATAATATGCATCTATACCAAACTCAATCCTCGATTACTTCCTCACCTAACTCTCTCTTTCTCACTTCAATCGATCTTTCGACTTTCAACATTCTCCATTTCTTCCATTCAATATTACATTCTATCATTGGGGATACATTGATAAATGATTTTCCACAACATTGTCATCAATGAAGGTGAGAAATTGTTTTTTCTCTAGAATGAAAAGTGTAGAAGTAACAGTTGAATGAATTCTATACCCACAATCTGGCCATTTTTACAACTTTTTTTCTCTTTCTTCTCATTCTCTTAGTGTCGTTATCGACGTGTCTACATCGATAATTTCCTCTTTTTTTTTTTGCTACAACTAACATTATATGTCATGTCATTGTTGAGAACAATCATGTATCGTGGCATGTGATAAAGAATATAAAAAAAATGTAATTTAACATTGTTAATTGGTATCCATGTAGAGATTAGAATGTCGTAACAAATCGACAGACATGTGTATTGGAAAAAATATTTAAACCTTCTCAATTCAGTGACTTTTTTTTTATCATTTTTGTTTTACCCGCCTCCATTATTACGTGAATTTGATATCAAATTCTATCTCAATGAACCGATCTGACTTTTTTAAACATTTTATTCTATTGCCTTGGTTGAGCACTTCTTAATGGCATTTGTTGGTTAAAGAGGAATATCCTCCAAAGTATTTTTGATGATGCCGAGAGGAGATATTTTTCATAAAAGGAAATATAATGTTCGTCATAATATAATATTTGTGTGTGAAGATTTAACCCAAAGATTCTTTTATTTTCTTCAATGATTCTTGCCAAAATTCTTCTTGATGTTCACTTTTTTTATATCTCTTATTGAGTATAAGAAGCAACACTTTTCATATCTTTGAGGCGGAATAATAGATTCAGTATTCCTTTTTTTCTCTTGCTTTATGAAATTTCCCTTCTTCTATGCCTCCTTTTTCTTCTATTTTTGACTTTCCCTTGAGATCATTCTTGAAGACTTTTCATCAGATTAAAGGATAGAATTTTGTATTTTTGAATAAGAACTGAATGGAAAGTTTGGTTATGAATGATAAGAATGAAGAATATTGTAAAAATGTGTTTATTTTATTTCTCTTGAGAATTGTTCGATTATCTTGTGGAACTTTGGGATTTTTTGAACTAGAATGAAGCTTTATATATTGAAAATTTAGTATAAAAATCGAATTTTTGAGAAACTGCTTCGGCTCGCTGAAAACCGTAAAAAATTGACATGGATTTTTTCTGCAGGCTCTTGTGAAGTATAACATTTCATACAAGTCCCAATCGGTGTTTAGCGAACTCAATTTCGGCTTCGATCTTTGACAATTCCTCTTATACCAATATAAATTCAACAATTATCAAATTACCAGAATCCGTCAAATCTAACTGCAGTCCAGCAATTTTCATCTGTACCTTACAGTTCGTCCAAGTCTACAGACCTGTATTTTTCATCTGCATGTCTCCAATTTTCGTCAAATTCTAGCTAAAATCTAACAAAACTCAACCAAAGGAAACCTTCCACATCTAATGATATTTCCTCAAGTGATGTAGTTGAAAAGAGCACCAGACTTTTCTTTTTTGTTGCTATGAAATGCGATGCCTACTTAAGTGCGGAAGCATTAAGGTTGAAATGAGTATCCTAGAAAGGCACTTTTAAGCACTTTTTCTCTTTTTTCTGAAACATTTGAAGTATGCTGCTTAAATTGTATGAAATGACATTACACTGCTGTACAATGGAGGTGAAAAGTGTGATGTAAAGGCTGTAAACAATAATAAGTCTTCTTGATGTAATATCAAAGAGAAATGTTGTGCATTCATGCTTATCGAATATTCAAAATTGCTGGCAGTCAGGAAATTCTTACTTGTTAATTTATCAACAGAGTATAAACAGCAAGCAGCAAAAAAGTAATAAAATTAAAGACGAAGCTAAATTTACTAGTAAAAAAAATTCTCGTACGGAATACCTGGAACTTTCAATTACACAAACGTAATTTGTTTCTTTCCTCTCTGATCAAAGCTTTCTTTCCAATTTAATTCAAATAAAATCAAACAGAAACAGAAAAAATGTCTTCAATGTTGTTTAAGAAAAGTCTCGAGAATCAAGGAAGAAGTGCCTTGACAAAGGAAGCAGAAAGAGACTCACTTTAATCTACGATGAAATGATTAATTAAAAAGGGATATTGTTTGAGATGTCAAATGAATGGAGAAGCATGGAAGACAAGAAGATGGCTCATGAGATACACAATAGCTGTGTGGATTACTACTTTTTCTTATTCAATTTTCTTCTGCTAGATTTGATGGAGTTTTGTATTGTCTATGGGTAGAATGTCTGGCTGTCAACCTGTCTGATGCTCAACTAAGTCTCAAGTTTAGGTTTTTAAGTCGAGCATGCGAAAAAGTTTATGACGTCGATCATAATGCATAAACATGTATCTAAGGATTAGCCAGAGGACGAGCAAGTCGTGAATGGAATTAAAAGTATGGCTAGACATACAGATCAATTGTGATGCACGGTTTCTCTTAGATGACGTCTGAAAAGGTTCTATCGTTGATTACCGCTTTCCAATTTTCAATTCCAAATGCAATACTGTCTCTATCATCAGCTTATCCCCATGAGTGCTTCTTGAGTGCCATCTATAAAGTCTAGAATATTTGATCATATTTAATGAAGCTTCTTTAAGTCTTCTTGTAACATGTCCAAGTCATTTTCCTATAAATTGCCTCTTTTTAGAACCAAAAATGCGCTTTCATACACCATAAATGACTACGTCAATTCAACTGCCCACTTATCTTCTCTTTGATTCTGATGTAATAATATAAAAAAATGTATAGACATGAATATATCCTCATTCTCATCATCTTTGTTACTGCTCTCTTATCTCATTTAATTTAATCATTTTCTTTTCTTTTTTGCCGTGTTATTTAATATACAATTTGTCATTGTTAAGGATGTTGTGCAGACTCTAGGCTCCAAAATTTTTTTTACTTATTGACTTCAAATGTCTTACAAAACCTCCATCCAGTCGAATTCAAACAGAATAATGAATAATGAAATTGAACGGAAAAATAAGGAAGCGGAAAAAATGCAGCAGACAAGAAAAAAAAAAAAATCATTTCAGGTTCTTCCTTCCGTTGGAAACTTCTTTAAAAACCCCTCTCGTACTTTCTAAGATGAAATTTCCGCTTGTTGTTGACTTTTATGCAATACTTCTGTCGATTTTTCAATAAAAATTGTGTGATAAAAAAAAATCGATGAAATGAAAAATTTTATTTGAATTATTGAGTTTATTAAGGAATTTTATGTACTTCCGGATGAGTAGACACGTAGATTTCTTAAGATGCAGTCTATTTTGATGCTTGTTGTGCAAAACATTACGTCGTTTTTGGAATATAATGAAGGTTTTCTATGGAAAATCATTTTAAATTGAGAATTTCCTTGAATGAAGGAAGAAGGGATGCTTTTGCAGGATGAAAACTACAATGTAACCAACTTGCTTACTACTAACTGGAATCTTGATCTGACTTGAAACCTGGGTTGCTTCAAAAGGCTTACCATCTGAACTTATTGCTGGCCGAAGCTTAAGTCTTGTACAAATTCATAATTTTGACATCTAATTGGCCTTCATTACCGTCCTACGACAAACTGCTTTTGGCCACAAACTGCATTAATAATTTAACTAAAGCCTTTATGCAAATTTGTCAAAACCCGTTATAAAAAAACCATCAAGTCTTTGTTTTAAACCAACTTAAAATTCCAGTCTAAGAAAAATTAAACAGCACCACATCACAGAAGCCAAAAGAAAAGTATTCCTTAACGTCATTAAGCATCCAGATCATGATCAAAAATCTATGATTCGTTCATAACATTTTAAATTCATTTTCATTGCACGAAAGGAGAGAAAAAAAAAGAGGAAAAAAATTTCAACGACTTGAATATTAATCTCATCATTACCACAAGCCATTTTCATGCTCGTTGTTTTTATAACTCGTTTGTGTGAAAGTGGTGAATGGCAATTGAGATAATTCTCATTTTTCCATCTTTCTTTTTTTCTTGTGCGCTTCGTTATGAAAATATTCGTCGTTCCTTCGATAATCTTGAGGAGAAAACTTCTTCAAGAATCCACAAAATATCTGATTTTTCATCATGTTGAATGGCATTGTGAAAATGCTTAGGATGCTGTCAAGATATAAAAAATGAAATCAATTGATTTAAGCTATTAAAAATAATTTTGTGTACGATTAGGAATGCACGACTGGAATTTTTTCTTTTTTGCCTTAATCATTCATGGGGAATGGAAATGATGGGAAATGATTGTTTATTGTAAATTAATAAGGATTTTGGGTTTGTTGAGGCAGTAGAGACAGTATTACATTTGTTATTTTAAATTGGAAGCCGATAGTCAGCAATTAAGTCAATTCTAGATGTCATGTTAGGCAGGCCATGATTCACAATTAATCTGTACGGTTAGCTAATTAAGTAGAAAGCAAGTAAAACAGTAGACAATTATAAAAGCTATAATTTGTCGGAATCAAAGATATTTAGAAAGGTTATTGGAATGCAGGCGATGCAGCAAAAAAGTGACAATCGTCATGTTGTTTAGGAAGCCAGGCAATCGACTCAAATGTCCCGGATTCGATTCCAGGGAAAGTCTAGTTGGATTCAGTTGCTTTTTCGCTGTTCTAGTTACACCAACTCAGTTTGTGACTGAAATAGTTGCAAGATACGTTGCATTGATATACCCTGGGTCATGCAGCGTCCAGATTTGGCAAAAGCAATATGTCCATTAAGACAAAAACAGTCATCACGACAAATCATCGTCTCCAATGCTCTCAAATTTCTGTCCACGTCTCTATCTAAATTATTGGATATTTTACAACTCCATAAAAATTACATAGATTCATTCATAATTTGCTGTAATTATGAAATGCTTTCCAAGTGTCATTCATTCAATTTTCATTAGCACATATGAATTTACATCAAACTGCAATTAAATTTTATTTTTCTATAATCTACACCTTCATTATCCACTCATTGAATGAAACACTCGAAAGATGAGAGACACAGATGAATTAAATCTTTTTTTTTGCTTAAAAACGAGAGACATAGACGTAAGAGTAAGGATAAGACTAACAGATAAGTGCTTTTGACAATTTCATTACATGAATGAGCTTATCTTTCCCTTCCATTTTTAGTCTTTCTCAACATCTCGACTTGTATTTTTAGCATTTTCTCGCAGGTCGTGAAGGAGTAAAGTTTAATTCATTTGAGTAATTACGAGACGCCTTTTTTTTTTATACGAGCGATATTACTGCAATTTATTGCCTCTTAGTCGACTCGTACATCCGTTCGCCCTGTATACAATTTCCACCGTCACTTTATAAAGAGGATAAACACATAAGAGTCAAGTACGTTTGTGACCAAGGAAAAAGTTTTGCTATTACACAAGATGTATAAAGAAAGTTATTAAAAATCCCTTCCATAAATTTACACTGATTATGAAGACAAAGAAAAAGAATATTTTGTTTTATGATTCACAGGTTGTAAATTGAATGCTTAATGCCCACCACTTTACCTTTTTACATTCTTCTTGCTGCTTTGTTGGAATGAAAAATAGAAAAAAACAGCTCAGGGAGTCCAAAAAAGACGGAAAATTAATTTTTGCTGAAGAAATTCGTTTAATTGGCTTAACAAGTGAGAGAAGACATGCTTTAGGAATATTGTTGAGGAATTAGAAAATATTTAGAATTAATATCCGTGGGATGAAGTAGTTTGAGAATTAAATAGCACAAAAAATCGCCTTTTGATCTATTTTAGTCAATAAAATATTAATGAATGCTAAGAATATAATGTGTAGGGAAGGATGTACAGTGTGGTCTGACACACTTTCTAACTTCACTGCCATACAAATCAGTAGCGATCCAAGACCTCGCTCAGTTGACGTTTCTAAAACTGCCTCTATCGCTGGCTCCTTTGCCAATAGCAAATACCAAGTGCTACACTGTCTGATAAATAGGTCATAGGTCTCGACCATGAATCGCGGACCTGTATTTTCTACATGGTAAATGCCAAGTCTTGTAGTTTAAGATTGCTTCTTATAGTTCGTCTAAGGCTTTAGGTCTGTATTTTTGTCTCCAGACTTACAATGTCGGACAAATCTTACTTGAAAGCCATTTCTGCTTACAATTTTACAATTTATAGCCCAAAATTCAAATTTTCTCTATCTTAAACAATCAAACAATACAATAAATAGTCATTTCTATTGGGACTTCAAGCCATACAATGCTAAAATCATCTGCAAACAGAATAAAATACAAAAATAATTTAATTTTCAACAGACAGTAATTTTCATCAACTATCAAAACCAAAAGAGATTCCTAAAAATTTATTCAGACTTAAATATCTCCAAAAATTCAAATCAACAAAAATGTTTATGTAACTAATTCATCCACACAATATTGTCTGACTAACTTTGCAAAATACAATTCAATTCAATTTTCTAAAAAGTTTACATTGTTATTTTTTTTGTGTGCTGTAGTTATTCCATCCAGCAATTAAAGAACTTCACACTGAGCACAGACAAAAGTAAAGTCAAAAAAATCCAATTTTTTTTTTTTTTGCATCCCTCACTCTTCTGTGTGTTTACAGACCGATGAAATCCCCTAAAAGCCACATCTCCTACTACACAATAATAATGATTGAATAGACTCATGGAGAGAAAGAGAGCTTGGTAGGAAAAAAAACAGATTTGTTCTATTATGTTCCACAAACATTGCAATGGCCACTCGACTCATGAGATGGAAAATGAAAAAGCAATGATAATCATAACTAATTGCGGTTACTTTGGAGATAATAGTTGGAGATTAAATATGAAAGATATTTTTTTTTGGTATATTTGGACAATGAGTAGGTTTAATTAAAGTTTTATTGCACGTTTATAAATTACATAAGAGATTGATTTTATAAAGGAGAGATTAAAGCTGTGTCCATAAAAGTAATTTTTGAATGATTATTCAAAGGATAATTTGAATGTGATTAAAGGAGAATTTATTAGATTTGGAATAATTGAATTTATTGTATCGTTGACTTTTGGATGGATTAAGACCTTTATTACCATTCGGAACAGTAAATTCAATCTAAATCATTTAGATAATTCGATAAAAGTTTATGTATATTTGCAAACTTTCATAAACATTTACATGATTCTAGACTTACTTATGCCGATGGTCATACAGATCAACCAAATCAAATCTATAGATTCCCTCAGATGTCCCTGACACTGGCTCTATCTCTGAGTTCCTTTTGCTAATTATCAATATCACTTTCTCTATCTCTAGTAATTGCAAACTAACAATACTAAATCACTATCTCTTAGTATTTTCACGTACCTCTTATATTACCCTAAAACACATTCCTTCAATCTCTTTCAACCCATACACTTAACCTTCAATTCACGTATTTATCGAATCGATTAATGATAAAACATCATAATGACCAATAAACTGATTTATCTGTACTAAAAAGCTCCATCCAAACATCATGAACCTCGTCTCAGACATCAAAACATACAAATCCCATCCAACAAAAAAAATAAGTCAATATAAGTAATTCCGAAAAAGAAACATAACTGTTAATTTTTTATATTCCTTTTACTTCATCTCATGTATTTTATTAACGTTTTTAAATCCATCATAAAATTTCATTTAGAGAAGCTTCTCATGCTTATATCACATAAAGTCAATTTAATTTACTTTAAAATTTCATAAATGTCAAAAAAAAGGGGAGACTTGTGTGAAGAAATGAAATAAAAGAGAAGACGAATCTAATTGTAACACCAGCATTAAAACGCATTACTCGTGAGCGATGAGGAAAAGCAGAGATGGAAGTTTTTTACTACCGGGTGGCGAAGGGGTTGAACATGGCAATAGACCAAACTGAT
Organism: Chironomus tepperi; assembly: GCF_022539635.2. Taxonomy (NCBI): domain Eukaryota; kingdom Metazoa; phylum Arthropoda; class Insecta; order Diptera; family Chironomidae; genus Chironomus; species Chironomus tepperi. Next base: position 639,548 of record NW_027226245.1, read on the forward strand.
TACAGGCGTTGTCTCTCTTTTTCGTCCGACTGTTGACAGACCACAGGTGCTGTCGGATGGCTTCATCGTCTAACTGCTACAAAACAGTCCGATCTGCTTCTACAGAATGTTTACAGATCACAAGCATTGTCGGATCTCGATTCTCGTTGTCAGGCTGTTTACAGATCACAAGGACTCCCTCTCTCAACTTTCCGTAAGAGCACTTACGTAGCCTGTTCGGCACCTTTGAATAAATTCCAAAATTTAGTGCATTTAAGCAATGAATTCCCAGAATCCACAAGTTTATCTAACCCCATCACACCTCAAACGACAACTCTGCTTACAACTTTTTCTTTTTTTTCTTATCAAAATAAAAATTCATGACGTAGAAGCTCCTAAATATGGCAGTCGTATAATGGAATGGGTAAATTGCATACATGTTATGTAAATATTTCAATCCACTTGAAATAAATAAATTTTCTCCTCGATTTATAAAGCAATTTTTCTTCTCTGTATAAGGAAATGTACGAGATGAAATCACTCAGAACTGCTTTATAATATTATTAAACGAGAAAAAAAAGGGGGAAGATGAGGAAAAAAGCTCTTTATATCTATATATTTTTCATTCTTCAACATTCTTATTCATAATAATCTTTATTCACATTGTAAATTTCTTGCGTGTCATGATTGTGCATTGAATTTCTTCTGGGAATCATTTATTGTGCTCAAGTCAGACGTCTTTGACTTTAAAATTCATATTGATGAGGGTGGGCTTCTCATTCATATTGGGTGAAAATGAATTTTTCATCATTTTCATGAGTGTGCTGATTTAAATTTAAGAGATGAAATTTTGTTAAAGGGGTTTTGGTGATTTTTTTGGGTGGTGATAAAAGGCTTTAAAGGTGTTAAATTGAATTTATTTTGGTTTTTAGATATTAAGTTGATAATTCCTTAAAGTTAGAAGCTAAATCCAGCACCAAGTGAGAATAACGCCACTCTGAAGTCGATTTGAAACTATTCGGGTTAGTTAGGACTCAATAGGGATATGCTATTGATCCTCTGCGAATGTTAGGGTCTTAATACAGCAGATGATCAAGTTTCAGCCATGTTTATCATTGTTACTTCTGCTATTTTGTTCATATGCTGCCCTCAAATCTACTCCTAGCTATCATCTGGTATACCTAGCGCTCAAAATCTTAATTTTTCCAATTTTAAACTCAATTTAACCACAAATCTCACACAAATCACTCACTATCGACCGATCTATAACAATTTTATTCGAGTATTTTCCAAAATAAAAAATTCAATTTATTCGGAAATAATTTCATAAAAGGATCAAAAATCCGGGATCAATTTCAATTGAACATTTAATGCAAGTACTTATGCGAAAGTAATTCTCTAGAGCACAAAAGCTTTATTCTATTGCAACAAAAAAATGCATACAATGAAGTGTGAAAATATTGTTGAAATTTTGTGTTGAGCTTTTTTGCTGGAGCACTTTTATCTGAATGCACATTGCTGAAAATTGTGAATTTATTTCATGTTTCTTTTTTTTTTGTGTGGATTATCGAGGAAATTATATGTAATAAAATTGTATTGAGAATGTTATTGTGTTATGTGCTGAATCAGAGAGTGAAAATATTTTATTTTGGAAACGGCAAGTCGCTTAAAGTTCAGATTTGGATGCATAGCGTACAAAACAATCAAATAAGCACAATCGAAGTAATTTTTGACAATTTTAGCTGGAAATTTGTAATAACTGGACAACTTGTGTTGACTAGTCGCATCTGGATGATATTAGCTGACAAAATACACAACTAGAAATGAACTGTTGTCCACATTTGGACTGCAAATATCCTCTAGCCATTGTCATCCCTATAACCAGCTATTCTCATCCAAATTGCCTCTCAAACCCTTTATATCCTTCAATTACATTCCACATTTTACATCCCTTAATCCCCCCCAAAGACAAACAGCAGCCATATTTCTCAATCCTCTTATTGTTTCCATCTTCGTAACATCTTAATAATGAACTTAACAATTGTGAAATTGTATGACATAATCACATGTCTGCAACATTGACATTTCAACTCTTGTGCTATTCATTAAATCCTTCATCTCATTCAGTTGCTCTTGATGACAGTGGTAGTAGTATATGGCAGAGATAAACAGACGAGACAGAATAAATTGGTAGCATAATTTTTGTTGAGAGAGTGGATGTAATTCCATTATTCAATGTTGCAGAAATCGAAACAGAAAGAGCAGAGGAAGAAAGAGAAAAAAATGAGAAAAAAAGGCTTAATGTCAGTATTTCATGTATAATTTTAAATTGATGTAGGAAAGAATTCTTTTTTTTTTGCTCTCTCGCTTCATGAAGGAAACTATATTGTAGCATGTGCACATGAAAATTTAGTAGAAGGAGAAGAAACTTTATCAGTAAAGCCTTAAAGCAATTTTCTATGTGTGTTCTGTGTGTACTGCAGAGTTGTTGGATGGTTGAATTGGATGACTGTTAGAATATGCTGAAGTGCTGCTTAGGAGCTAGAGAGTAAGGAGCTATTGGATCTGAAAATGAATCTACCACACCACTCTATCAATAAGAATCTCATAAGACATCCTGCTATAAATTTCCACATCTACCTTTTGAGTCAATAGATGTTCCAATCAATCGTCGCAATGCTGTTTTCTATATTGGATAGTTTTGTATGTTAGGACGACTAATGTCACTTAAGGCTGACTAATGTCTTATAAAGACGATTAATGTCATTTAGGGACGACCAATGTCACCTAAGGACGACTAATGTCACTTAAGGCTGACTAATCTCTCTTAAGGACGACTAATGTCACCTACGAACAACTGATGCCACCTAAAGACGACTAATGTCACCTATGGACGACTAATGCCACTTAAGTGCGATTAGACATCGCTAAAACTAGACTTACAACTAGTCAAATAAAATCCTGCTTACTCTGGATGTATATTATATTGCATTTTTCTGAAAACGTCTAGTTCTACATCCAAAGTGTCGCATTCTCCACAATCCTACAACATTCCAACCCTGTAACCATTAGAATCTTCCTCCAACTATCCTATAAAGAAGAAAAAATCTATGAAATAAGAAAGAAATATTCACAATAAAATACACAGTTCGTTGGTGCTCAATAGAGACGACAGCATTAGAGATACAGTCACAAACGGAAGAACAGGTAGGAAAAAAATGTGAATAGCCAAAATCGTGAACAGAAAGAACTCAATGATAGAAAATTGAATGAATATCAACTCAATGCAATAAACTTGGAGGTGCATAGAGGAAATAAAGATTCAAAAAAAGACTTTTAATACTGTCAGATTTGTCTGACTACTTCTCTTTTAATACTGCATAGTATAATATGGTGACTTAATAGACTTAAAGCGAAATTTTTTCGTTTCTCATGCATGAAATTGTTTGAGAAAATTTCTTTTTTTATGTTTCTGCTAATTTTATGATGATTGAAAAAGTTTTGGATGACATAAATGATAAGTTTGATTGCTTTAGGGTTATTTAATAGCAAAGATGGTTTAATCTTTGTCTGAATTATTTCCTTAATAGTTAGTTTTTGAATTATTAAAGACATTTGAAATAAGGAACGATTTTTTTTTAGAATTTCTTAGAGATTTGCAAGCATAGTTTGAAGTCGACTCGGATTTTGTATGGAAAAGTCGACTTGAATCGACTCAAATCCATGCAAAATTCAAGTTGAGTTCTAGATCTGGTTGTAAGAAGAAGGAAATAGTTCGGGACTTTATTAAATCAATACAGACATGACAATAAAGATGATCTAATTACAAATGGTTTATTTAAGGTAATAAAAGCTGAAAACAAGATTTATTGTTATATTTGACTCTATTTTGACTTATTCTGTCTTAAAATTCCATATTTTGAGTTTCTCAAATATGATTTGAATAAACTGCAAAATCTAAGCTCAATTTTATACGTAGTCAACTTAAATCCACATGTTCATACAAATTCTAATTCGACTTTGAACTATGAATCCTTAAAAATGTCATTTAGACCAAAGGCGAGCAACATGTGTGTCGAGAAACACTTGTATGTCGCTAAAACGTTTGAAAATAGCATAATCTACTGATTTAGACATAAACTGCTCCATTTTTCCACTCCATACAAACAAATGATTCCAAAAATTAATTAGCATGAACATTTTCGCTTTATTCCTGCACAAATTGTCATCCTTAATTTTCCATCAAGTCAGTTTATCTCCAATTTTTCCACAATTTTCCAATACAAACAAATGTTTATTGCTGCCAAAAAAATATTTTGCATAACGGTAGCTCGCCATAATTTTCATCCCTAAAAAAAACAATTCAATTTGAACACACATTAGTATAAATTACAAAATGCTATAAATCAAATTAAAAAGCAATTACAAAACCATTCACCATTTTTTGTTAGTTTTTTGCTATAAATTGTTCATCATAGATTACTAGCCTTTGGCTTTTATTTTATAATTTATTACAGTTTAATTATACAGTTACAGTTATCATCAAAAAAATTGTTTTTTTATTTTTTTTCATACATACAAATTATTATTTTTGCATTTTTATTTTTATTCGACATTCTTTTTGTACACTTATTCGCCATGTCCATAAATAATTATAAATAAACCTTTTTTATATATATGCTGTGGATGAGCGACAAGACATGCTTAATTCATTCAGTAAAAATTAAATTTATTATTTACAAAATCATCAATTCTTTCATTTCGCAGTTAATTCCTGCTGATTTAAGTTTGATTAATATTTTTCCCATTGGCTGGAGGTGACCCGAGCAGCACAATTCGGTGAACCCCACTAAAAATAGGTCGAACTCAACCATCAAAATTCCATCAGAGCAACTTTGCCTTTCACCGTCAATACATCGACCTAATGACACCCTACCAATCACATTGTACTGTTCGGGACATGGAAATAATCCTATGGATGTAATCGTTCCATTTTTTTTATTACATTTCTCTTCCAATTCATATCAATTTACAGTCAATTTGATATACTCACTCACATGTGTACTGTGTAAATTCGCAAATATGACCGCTGAATATTATAAAAAGAGGAATAAAAAATTGTTCACAATTTTACATATAACGGGGAATGGAAATGTGCTGTTGAGAATGATGAGTGGGCATATTAAACAAGTGAAAATTTCATGAATTTGTAAGATTTTTTTTGTCTTGACTCTTTTGAAAGATATACGTGTTGATTCAATGCTATTGAGTTTGGAATGATTTTTGGATGCATTGTTGGGGTTGTTTGACATTGATTTTGACTGTTTGAGGATTCGTGGGGTTGAATAGATTGCCTGAGTCTTAAACCTGAAATAAAGCTCCGATTTAAAGTTTGCAATGGCTTTGAATGTCTTCTTCATCTTCGTTGGCCGTACAGACCTATTGGGATCAATTGCCTTCCTCAGATATGGCCTAAAACTGACTTTAAACTCAAATTCCTCAAAAAGTCCTCAATTCCCCTTTTTGTAAAGATCAACAATTTCACTGAAAATTTACAGACATTCTCATAATGCGACTCAATAATTAATGAAACGTTAATAATTTTTCCATTTTTTTCTCCTCTCTTCCATCAAGAGCATTTAATAATAATTAAATAACCATAAATTATCGATAGCTGATAAGAGCTCATTGAGTGTATACATGTGCATATTTATAAATATAAATTGCCTCTCAAATTATTCATATTTTTCTCTCCTTTTACACATTTAAGCATTTTTGACTTGAACAAACGATTTATTGAGCTGTCAATAAGGTCATTTTTGACATGAGTGACTCGTCTGCGGTCCACTTTTTTAGGAAACAAAAATTAATTGGAAATAATTGAGTTTGGTGCCCTATTAAAATAATTAAAAATGATTAATGATTTTGAGTTAAATGAACAGAAAAAATTTACCGAATTATGGTTTTCATCTGCAACTCTTTTTTTTCTGTCTTTTAGCCTCGTTGATATTTTTAGTGAAAGGTTTTCGAGTTGATTTAATATTTTTTTTTCATGTTCATTTACGTTAATAACCAATAATAATGTAAACGAAAAAATTTAATTTGTTCCGATCGAGTTGATTGGACTTTAATATTATTTAACGAATATTAAGTTTATTATAGGATTTTTTTCCGCGTTTATTGGGGTATGAAAGAATAAGTTTTAATGTTTTGTGAGTTGAAATCAATGAATTTGAAGGTTTTAACCTAGTTTATTGTTAAATTTGTTGCAGACTGGTGATTAGGTAATTAGTTCAATTATTCGGTTGAGGGATGTTCTTTAATTATATTGAAATTTAGTAGAATAAGTTAATTATCAGTAAGAATTGGACCAATAATTGAGGTTTGTTCTAATTTAGGCTATCTGTCCACCTTAAATCATACTTTAAGCAATCGATTTCTGATTGAGCAGCTTGCGTAATCTCCATAGACATGTAAACCTGAAGTTAATCTGGTTACATTTTAAAAATCTTCATATTTGATCAATTTTATGGGTGTCAAGCTCAAGTCCTGACATGTACCTGTATTATTCAGTTTATTTCTAGCGCTAACAGACAAAGAGCATGCTTTCATGGTACAGTAAGACCATGACGATGTCTCTTTGCCTATTATGGTAGATTAGTTAGGATCCCAATTTTTGGGTATTAAGGGTACGTTTCAGGATTTGTTTTTGAAATTCCCAATCAATCCTCACGAGATTTGATCAAATTTCCTGAATTTGACTCCTCTCCAGAGTCACACCAGCTTAATCTTAACAAACAGTGAACATACTCATCTAAATGATCGCAAGTGAGTATACTCAATCAATATATTTGAACGTGTTCAATTTTGCGAGCATATCCAAGAGTATGCTGCTTGTCTGTTCGGGAAAATCCATTGCTTTTCAATTTTTTCTTCCCCATGTGCCTTTCGGAATCATAAAACTCCCTCAAATATTAAATTCTTCAGTCATTCATAATTAAAAAAACTAAAATTCTCAACGAAACAAATAAAATATTACTTTAATGATTCATAAATCTCCTCATTAAGCTCACATCTTACAAATAAAATATCTAAAAGTTCATTAAAATTCAATCTAATCTTTACAATTAATTGAATTAATTTTCACAAAACACCAAAAAAAAAAACTTCTTAATTTTCATCTGAGATAACAATCAAAATCTCAAAAATATTTATCTAGAAATTATTGAAATTCAAACCCACGAGCTGATAATTATTTACATTAAGCACAAATTACACAGATTATTTAGAAAAGAAGTATATGAAAATTAAGTCATTATATTAGGCGTTTGTGGGTGATGTTTAAATTAAACAAAATAAATTTTTGTGTTTTATTTACATCTGAATGTTAAGTGGCTTATCTTGTAAGTGCAAATCTGAAGTGAAAAATTCTCTTTTTTACATAGAAATTTAGCTCTGAAGATTATTTAGAATTTTGGTTTGTTTTTTTGAGAAACTCTCAATGGTAATGTTATGAAAGACTGAAGATTTATTTTTGGAGTTAGCAATTTTCATGGAAATTTAACGTTTGCATGGGTAAACAGAATTAATATGAAGTCTATTTTTAATTTTGTGTGATCGAATTTAATTTTCTCATTTTTTTGCAAATTTAAAATAGCTTTGAGTAATTTTTTTTTTCTTGGAATTTATGAAATATGACAACATTATGACGTAAATTAAAGCATGGAAAGGCATTGAAATGATTGTTCAGATTGGAATAGTATTGCAAGGAGTGTAGCGAGGAAAGATGGAATTTTAGCGCTTCATGTGAAATCCAAGTAAACTTGAATCTTTGACCATGTTTACATATAATGTTTGAAGGACCTAGAACGCTTACGTCATAAGATCTGAATTGCCAGGCTCATAAACCCAATTACAATTCGTACATGCAAGAATTCGTCAAGAAAATCATCTAGATCCTTGCTGTAAGCAATGACACACATTATGTGTCAAGGACCTCAAAACTGCACCCAACTCACGAACCGACTTGAACGGTAAAATTGAAAAAAAAAAAAGCTTCGAAAATTAGACATGACCTAGGATTGACCCAAGGATATTTGGCTTGTAAGGGCAACGCTCATTTACGCTCATTTAGGCCATTGATGTCCTTATGTTAGCATTGGAGTAGTCTGGACAGGCAAAATTTGGCGCGACCTCACTACGTTTACAAATATACCTCGCTCATAAATATATGTTAATATTCTGTATCATTTAAAATACTGAAAAACTCTTAAATTTCAATTTTTGAGTCTATATTTCTGGCTACACCCCTGCCTTCAACTTCTAAAATTCTCATTCGTTTTAAAAATGAATGAAATTGTCATATAAAAATTTAATTGTTTTAGATCTTTCAAAAGCACATTCGTGTTGAAAAAAGTTTAAATTCCCTCATAGACTTCCATCCATATAAATTCGCCCCAAAAGTTCATCCATTGGAAAAATAACAAACATTTATGTTTTTTTCATCCACAAAAAAAAAGTCTGACAATTAACAGATTAAGTTTTTTCCTTCATTTTACAATTCTTACTTTTCACATTTGTCATCATATTATTTTTTTATATTTTTTCATGTCTCTTCTCAAATCCATAAAGAATACAAACTGAATAAGCTACAAGATGGAATGCAAGAAAAAAAAAGTTACTAATTTAAATCCTATTAACATTTTTATAGACATATTTTTTCTTTTTGTTTACAAACTCTTACAATGGCATTAACAACAAATTTTTTATGTATATATACGCTTATATGTGGTCTCGGCTATTTACAATTTTTTTTCTCATGTTGGATTATCTACAAAAAAAATTTATTTTTTTTAACATAGGATTTTTATTCTATATTCACTAGGGCAATTACTGACTAAATGTAACAACTTTGTTGCGGATTTCTGCTTGGTTTTTTTATTATTTTTTATGTTTTATGTATATTTTTGGCTACCGCAGCATAATTTTCAACATAACTGGCTTTTATTTTTTTTGGTGATGTTTAGTCATCATTATCTCTCGCTCTCTTCCGTCACTGTCGTTGTTGTTGTTGTTGTGATTGTGTTGCAGTCTGTTGAAGGAAGTGCGTCAGATATAGTCACTTTATTATTTTATATCTTAACGACCTCCTTTAAATAGTATAATCAGGAAATTCCGACACGTAATGAGTAGAATAATATCGTGCAAATTGTGCAAATGTAAAATGTAATCCAACATATTGTCAAGTATGAATGAACGAGATTTTTGGAATGTGATGATGATGGTATATCGGCTGCAAGAGAGAAAAAGAACAGATATAAAGAAAAAGAATGAAAGATGAGAAAACATGGCAGTAACATTATTATTATAAGCATTGTTTGGTGTCGACAAATTTTTTTATTTTATGTTTGTGAATGTGTGGTTGTGGATAATAATGATAATAATTGGTAAAATATGGATGTAGACATTGCTTTTTGTTTGATTTTTGGAAGTGTGAGATTATTTTAGGACATTATCTTATTGAATGAGGAATTCTAAGAATTGTATTGTCTGTATCTGAACAGCACAAATCGACAAAACTCTCGAAAATTCGACCCAGACTTATGCTTTCCCGAAATCCCGGTCCCGAAACTTTTCCGGGACCGGGACGGGATCGGGACGGGACCGGGAAATCCCGGGATTTCCCGAAACAAAATTTGTGCTAAAAAGAACAATATTTTAATGTTTTTTCAGTGTTTTTAAGCTTAATATGTATTTTTAAAAATTTAATGATGGTTTTAAATTTTCAGAACTCTTGAACTTGACTAGTTTCAAATGATTTTAAAATAGAAAAACACTAAAAAAATTCTGAATTTAAGTATCATATTCACCGTTTATACGATTATTACGAAAAAAATCTTAGTTATGAGGAATAATCTCTAACTTTTGTAATCAATTTAAAAATCATTGAAACTTTTTTAATTTAAAAATTTTTGAGAAACCTCAAATTAGCTAGAAATCGATAAGTCTCTATAGTTTATTTAAAAGGTTTTGCTTGATTTGAGTTTGTAATAGTAGCCACTGCAATTCAGAACTAATATCAGAAGACCAAAATAAATTTTAAATTTTTTAACTCAAAAACATTCAAAATACGAATTTATAGCTAAATATTTCTCATGTTTTTTGATAAAATTAAATAATTTATTTTGATTTTAAATTTTTGATTACAAATTAAACATTTTTAATTTTTATTTTTTTAATTTTGTTAATAGTTTATAAGAAAATTTTTAAAAGCTGGTCCCGCGGGACCAGTCCCGGAAGATTTTCGGGACTCGGGACGGGACCGGGACGGGACAGTCCCGGGATTTCCCGGTCCCGGTCCCGGTATCGGGAAAGCATACCCAGACTAAGTCTTGGTGGTAGATTAGCTTTAAATTTAGAACCATGACATATTCACGCCGGTCTAGTGTCGGATTTTGAATAAATTAATAAACTTGTACTAGTCCGTGTAGTTTATAGATTCAGTGATTGTTTATTCAGCTGATTGCTATAGCTCTAGTCGCTAAATAACACTAAATAAGTGTAAATGGCACCATTCCATCGCTGTACTGACTTTAAACCATCTAAATGACGTTGTAAGGCTCTGATTCGAGTAAACTACATCTATAATTTGTAGATCAATAAATTTAGTATCAATTAAAGTCAGATCAACCAAAATTAGACAGAATTATGAGATTTGTGGTCACTTTTTAATCAACAGACCACTTGACAAATCAACAGATTCTTGACAAAATCTCATTTAATTGCCCTCAAAGGGGTTGAAACTAGCCACTACGGCGCCTACAGAGCACCCACGGCTTTTTGACGTTTCTCCAACGCAGTATTGCTCTAATGACTATGTCGTGCTGCTCGTAAACGACAAAAATGTCCTATGAAGACTATAACATAGAACACAGACTTGCAATCTACAATCTCAACTGTCTATGCATCTTCTTTTTGGAAGTCTAAAGTCGTGTATTCAATTATAACATAATAAATTTTCTCGCAGGCATCATAAGGCCACAAATATACCTTTTAAGAATGCTATTTAAATAAAATACCCTGCTTTAAATCAAAATTCTCAAAAATATTTATCAACCAAGGCATGCGGAAGCATTTTCGTTCATTTCTTAAGCTTTTTATTGAAAAAAAATGAATTTTTTTTTTTTGTTGTTCCCAATAAATCCTCTTCAGGAGGTTTTTCTTCTTCTTTTTTTGTTTTTTCTTGATTTCAATTCCGCATTTTTTTTTTTTTTTTTTTCAAGAAATACAATTTTCGAGTCTTTATGTTTAGCCTCTGATTGAAATAAAACTTTATTTATTGTGACAGATCTCATGATGGAAATAAAACCTAGCAAAATTTTACAGGAAAAAAAAAGAAATCAAATTGAAATTTTTTCTGCTGAGGCTTTTGAGGTTGGGAATATGGGATATGGGAGTTAAGGTTGAAATTAAATTCTGGATCTTTGTAGATTGTCCCGAGTTGCACAAATAGAGGGCTCTGGCATCTTATGAGGCTCAGCCACGGATAAGAGCTATAAGAGTTGATAACAGATTTTGTTTGGGAAAGTCGATTTAAGCCGGATCTCTAATTAACACCAAATGGAAGCCGTTTCTATTTGGCAGTTCAATAAGCGTTCTCATTACCTTGTCCAAGACTTCCCAGTTTAGATCTCGGTTTCGAAAATTCATTGTTAAGCTTTGTCAAAAAATTTATCCGTGGTAGAATCTTGAAGCAGAGCCCAAAGCAGAGTAAAATCAACTCTGTCTTAAAGGAACCACAAAGGAACCTCTCTAATTTGTGTCACTCGGGATTGGAATTCATTGAAAGTGTTTCATGCTCCTAAACCTTCATGTGTTCCAAAGGAATTTAATAACAACTTCAAATAACAAAGCATCCATGTATGCCTCCAATCTATCAAGCATGTATGCACTTCAATAAATTTTTCTCATCCAAATTTTTCCTTGAATTAATCAAACATGAAATTTTCATTTCGGAGGAATTCATCATCAAAAAAGTATTTTTTTGTTTTGTTCCTCGCATCTGTTGTGATAACAGAAGATTAATTCCAGGAAATTTACCTCCTTATACTTTAAAAGAGTTGTTTTGCACATTAATATGCCTGGTAACGAAATTTGTATTTTTTAAATGTAATTTACTTGCTTTGTCGTGTTCTTGTTTTTCAATGGAAATTGTTGGAGTTGTGGAAACAATTTGGAAAGGTTTTGTTAATGTTTTGAAGCTGGATTTGAATTATTTAAAAAGAAAATGTCGATTTTTGAATTTAGAGCAAGGTCTAACGGAGCAAGGTTGCAAGGGCATATCCAGGAGTCAACCAGCTTGCCTCTTCTCCAGTCGGCAAAAATATTAAATTTTCTAGGTTTTTCTATAATTCCAAATTTAAATTTTTGTGCTCCATACAAAATTAATTTAAAATTTTTGGGCTTAATCGACCGTCGGAAATGGGAGTCTACTCGAATTTCGTATTTAAAAGCCAAGCCAGTCGACATGTCTCAAACCAAAATTAATGTCAACTTCGAGTCCTCCTCCATCTTACAACCCCTTGCTTAACCAAATCCCCAGAAAACCTCACCAAAAAATCAAACCAGCTTCACAACAACTCAAAAACTCTTGACCCGAAAATACACATGTCATAATTTGACTTTTGCTGAATGTCAACAAAATAATTCCAAAATCTAATTAAATCCCTTCTCCGTAAAACTAATCTCTCCCACTCAACATTTCTTTACTTAAACAATACAAAATAAAAGTTAATGTGTTTGCTTATGTAAGCATGATACAGCAAAAATATTTACTTAAATATAACTTAAAATCCTTACTATTAAAATAAACTTTAAAGCTTTTTTCAGACTATAAAAGATTTTACATTGTTTTTTTGAAGATGAGATGTTTTTTTTATTATTATGAGCATTTTTTTGTTGGTTCATAAATTTTCAATATATTGTTGCTGTTTGTTTTAAATAAATATGAAATTTTCCATCTAGTAAGTTATAAAGTGGAAATTACTGAAATACTGAAAAATTGCTGAATGTGGGAGTTTTGAGGATGAAAATGTTTGGAATTGAATGGTTTTAAAGCGCATTTTTTTGAATTTTTTAGGAATTTTGAACTATTTGAAGAATATTCAACTGGAATAATCACTTTTTGAAAATATGTAACAAACAAAGAGGCATTCATAGTTGTATTGAGGCTTTTTAGTTCCCCCAGGATTATCCAAACTCCTTTGCGCCACGGCTAGGGTTGGGCAAATATTCGAACACATTTTTGCCTAATGTTAGTCAAGAGTCACCTTAGTGGTAAGCCTCGACTGAAAGCACATCGCTATACAGCTTAAGGTATTGCCAAATGCATTCGCCGACACACTCGCGCGACACTGGTGTGCTGTGGCATGCGGTTTAGACAACTCTGATCCAAATGGAATTCATTTTGTTTATTCTGTTCATATTTAATAGCATACGAAAGATTAACCCCGGAAAAACTTTCCAAATGTCATAAAAAGACACAGATTAACCATTAACCACCAAAATCCTATATTAATCCATTCACAAAATACTAATCATTCTATTTAAATAACTCTATTCCACAAGATGTCTAGATTCATTACCAATATTAATCAAAATCAGCATTGCAATCGCATTAAGTTCCATAAATAACTGAACTTTTTTCCCACAGTCAATACATATTTCTAGTTAATACCAAAATAAATGCGTCATTCATGCAGAAAATCAGCCGCACAAGTCAGAAAAATCGCTCAAATGCCACCAACAACACAAAAATTATGCTAAAAATATGAGCATTTTCTCCCTCAATCGTTATGCCAAAATATTAATGATGTTGAGATTATGGATGGAAAATAATTTTGTTTTTTTTGGTCGGAACATACAAAGATATTTCATGTGGTATGGTTAATGTGGATATTGTTGAGATTCTCTCTTCGTGATTCTATATTTATTATGTTATTTTAATATAAATAGCTCGAAAGTAAACTTTATAAAATTTTATGTAATAATTTATGGTTCAATGAATCCATATTTACAGTAATTTTGAATATTGTGTTTCTATTATGTCAGTAAGACACAAACTGAATATAATTCTTAGTAGTTTATTTACAGAAATTATGTTTCTTCTTGTTTGCATTTCCTACGTGCTTTCATAAAGTTAAGATGGGTAAGATGAGATTGAAGTTTTTTATGAGTTTTATGAGCTTTGAGGATGAAAATGAGATTTTATGTTACTTTCAAATATTCTCTTTTAAAATGTTTATTAAAATTCAATAACTTTCATTGAAATTCAAATAAATATTATTAAACTTTTGAGTTTTGTTTTGGAAGTTATAATTGAAAGTAAGAAGATAATAAATAATTCTGGAAAATTATTATTAAAATACTTTTTGGTATATTGACAGAAGCTTGAAAATTAGCAAGAAATGCTTCGAGTTTGTAAAAATCTTTTAGTTTGGTCAAAAAATTTAAATTTGTCAAAAAGCTTTGAATTTGTCAAAAAGTTTGAGTTTAGTCAAAAATCTTTGAATTTGTCAAAAAGCTTAAAATTTGTCAAAAAGCTTTGAATCTGTCAAAAAGTTTAAGTTTAGTCAAAAAGCTTAGAATTTGCCAAAAAGCTTAAGTTTAGTCAAAAAGCTTAGAATTTGTCAAAAAGCTTAAGTTTAGTCAACAAGCTTTGAATCTGTCAAAAAGCTTCAGTTTAGTCAAAAATCATTGAATTTTTCATAAAGCTTTAATTTAATTTTTTCCAAATCTTCCCCAACAAAAACTCCCCAAAAAAAGAGTCACATGTGTTTATTTACTTCATTTAAAAAGCTAAACCAGAAAACCATGAGAAAAATTATCCCACTAAACCAATGAAAAAGAAAAAACTTTTAATAATAACACAAAAACGAAGAAAGAAGTAAAAGCATAGCTCAATATCATGATTGGATTGGTTAGAAGCAAAGAAAACTTTCCTGTTATTTATCACCAAGGAAGAAGCAAAAAAAAATATATATTTTTGGCTTCTCATACTTTTTTACGTGAAGTAAATTCCAACAAAATGTGTTTCTGCTAACTTCTTATAGAAAAACTTTCTCATAAGCTTGAAATCAGGTGAAACTGTAACATTTGAGATTTTAGTTCATAAATTCCCATCATATGTGTGTATGCACCATCCACATCTGTAGTCTGTGCGCTTCTTATATTTATCACAGCCTCATTTCCTCTCACACAAAAAAACACCCTTTTTTTACATCCAACTTATGAGTTTTGTAAAGTCACTTTTTTAAGATATTGAAAAGTTATTTTGAATCGCTTACGGGCAAATGAAGGAAAATTTTTAAGTGCATGATCATATGTGAAATGCTACAATATGTTGAATGGTATGGAGGTACATAAAAAAAAACATGAGCATAATGAAGTGTGAGTGAGGAAGGAAACGTAGTGGGGAGAAGAAGATAGAGCACACGTTAAAGATAGCTGAAAAAATATTCTTTTTGCTTTTTCCTTTAAGAAGATTTTCTTTTTGGTTGACGTTGTTGACGAAAATAAAAATGAGAGTGAATTCCGTAATTTAATGAAGTTTTTTACTGTGCTTAGACACTCTAGTCAGTGTGGGTGGGTGTTTGGGATTTTGGAATTATTTTGATTGAATTAAATGGCATTGGAGCACTCAGTCGTCATTTACTGTCATTTGAGGTCATTTTGAAGGATTTTTAATATTTTTAAGGAAAAAGCCTTTTGAGTCTTCATATCATTGAGATCCAGAGCTATAATGGAATGTTTTGGGGCTAATGATTGCTTAACGAGTGAGTGTGCGCCAGACTACTGTACTCGGTAGACCGACCACTTATAGTGAAATCAAATCGACTATTTTAATGGCATTACTGCCTGGAGTCACAAATTAAGAGCATATAATCCGGAAAAGGACAATTTAAAACCTTCTCCTGCCGAGTTTCGAACCCATTATCGCAGAGTCAGTGTTGCAATACTTAGATACAGAAGTACTAAACCATTCTGCCACCGAGTCACTTCGACTCACACTTTTTAAATGAAATATACTAGAATATACCTAAAGAGAATTAAGGCTTGGTTCAGATTTGATGGAATCACGTCTTTCATTCTACAAACCAGTTTCAGGCGTCATTTAAAGGAATTCACAGATCACAATTGCTCGGTAAATCCATCGAAGACAGAAGGGATATTAAGTACAACAATTAAACTTTCTAAATTTACGTATGAGCTTTAAATGCGAGTCTATCCCGAGTGGACAAAAATACGTTATAACTCTAATACATTTTTGTCCACTTGGGTCTATGTCAATAGCCTCAACTACCCATGACTATATAAAATCGATTCCAAAATAATTCAAAAACTAAAATTTCATAAATTTCAATTTAAAACCAATAATCTCCAAAAAATTCTCTCAAGACATCAAAATCTCCATAAAAAAATCTTCAGGATCAAGCTCTTTAAGCAAAAAAATCTTATTTTTATACACAGTAGCAATGACAACAAAAAGGTCATAAAAATGTATTTCTTTCTACCCCTTAACTCATGAGACGTAAATTTTTATGCAGATATGCTATGGAATGTGTGACATTTTTCCATCACATGTAAGTACATTATTGTCATATAAAAAAGATTAGAAAAAGAATTTGTTTAGAAAGATACGCATGATCGTGAAAATATCATTGATGTGTCTTGCATACTATGGAGGCATCCATTCCCATTCCTAAAAAATGACATCCACCACAATTGTTTGTGATGCTTTAAATAAACAACAACAGAAGCCAAAGCTCCCGTATGTAAATAAAGAATTGAATTGTGATTTTCAGATGGGATTTTCATCAATGTGTGTATATCCTTTTTTTTCAATATTCAGGGTAGCTTTTTTATTCGATGCCATTTTTTTCATCGTTCCTTTCATCCCTTTGAAGATGAGAGAAAAATTCAATGGATGTACCTGCCATTATTTCCATACACTCAAGCACATATAGTGTAAAATATTATTTATGATGGATATACTTTTTTATTATTTGTTGAGCTTTATGTTCATTGTGCCTTACTTTTCTATAGAATTCTTAGAAAAATTCAATGATTGAGCTTGTTGGTGAATACTTTAATGACTTTAATATGGGATTTTTTTTTCTATTGTGTGCTGTTGTTGAATCCAATAAGTTTTAAATTGGAATTTTATGCTTGAGTCTATTTTTGTATATTCTTGGAATTTTTCTGGGATTCATTATATGGGCCCCGATAGCACAAATTGGGTAATTGAGCAAATATCCAGGTCCAGGTCTCCAACCAAGCCTCTCTATCACGTCTGACTGTTGTTGGATCGATTAACAGACTTCTGCTACTCGGGAACAATAGAATGAAACGTAACAAAATTCCAAGAATAATCATAGGACAGTCGCATAGCATCATGAATAACAGAGTCACGCCTAAAGCATGACACGACTCGAAAAATCTAGATTATCCAGATATACAAATTCTAAAACTGCTTTGTTAAAATCCTTGATCTTATAAATTTTAAATTTTATACAGCACAAATATTTAAGAATTCATCTTTAGATCTTTTAAGACTTTAATCTAAAAATAAACCTCGCATATATGAAAATTCCTTATAAGTCTCTTTCAAATACCGTCAAAAAAGCAATTTTCTAAATATTTTTAAGCAACATTTTTTTATGCCTTCTTTATCGAGAATTAAATAAAGAACAGAGCGAGAAGTCGACACATTGGAAGTCGATCGAGTCAACTTGACTTGACTCACAGCAAGTCGACTTGACTTGACTCAACTCAAACCAAGTCGACTTGACTCAACTCAAACCAAGTCGAATCGACTCAACTCAAACCAAGTCGACTTGACTCGACTTAAACCAAGTTTACTTGACTAGACTCAACTCAAACCAAGTCGACTTGACTCAACTCAAAGCTCTGGCATGATGGAATTTCATTATAAAGACATATGCCATTAGGATTTTTCCCTTCAAGTAAACAAATTAAATATTTTGACTGTGAAAAAAATTTAGAATCCCACACTTTTTCGCGAAATATATCCGAAAATCTACATATAAATATAGAAAATTTAATTCTCATCGATACCCACATCGATTTTATCTCTCGATGATTTTGATGGAAATACGTAAATATTTTTGAGGTATTGCTTTATTGAAACAAAATACGACGGATGAGGCTATTGCCATCAGGCTGTATATCAGGCAGGAAACAATTCAATTAAATTCATGAACTTTATTTTAAGAGCGGAATAAAAAAAAAAAATTATTAAAAAATGTTCGCATTTGAATTTACACAGTGGATCCTTACACAGACAATTGCGTGGGGATTTATAAAAATTTCATCAAATCTGTGAAAACAAAACAATCTGAATTAAAATATTGAATTTTTTTTTAGAATATTTTGATGATTTTTTTTATTTTTGTTGGATTATACTCTTGTGGCTTTATGTAGGCGATACATTTTTATGGGGAAATTGGGAAATTTGACGGCTTGATGACTAAAATATTCGATTTCAAACAGCTTTTTTTAGAATAAATTATTGGTTCCTGTTACAGACTTTAGGATGTATTTTTAAAATATATGTAGCTTATTTATAGAGCAGCTGGACTGATTTTGTACGAGATTCTGTTATTGTCAAACGTCCCAAATAGCACAAATTGGTTAATTGATCCAAAATAAGCTTTAAGCTGGCATAACACTGACATGGTGTCCAATTCGAATCCAAGATCAAGCCAGAGTCGTGCCAAACTGAGGTTGGAATTCTGGTTGATAAACCGATTTGTTCTAGATCAAATTATGCATTAGATAGTGCTTAATTCGACTTAGTTCACTAAAAATCTCTGTTTTTCAGCTGTACGCTAATAAAGGACATAGTTTTATGGCACAGACATACCCCTACGGCACTTAAAAGCGGTCTCTTTGCCTGTTAGGTTAAATTTTGAGTCAAATACCTCAAAAGTTGCTCAAAATCTCTTTTAAAATTCCAAAAAATCTCACTTCTTCTCTTAACAGCATTCGCAACATTGTAGTTTATTTACTCTATCAATCAGCAGCCCATTCAACCAAACCAGTGCCTCATAAATACAGACACCATGTCTAGTCGAAAAAAAAATAAATTTCAGTCGAAGCAATTCACTGGTGCATAAATGCGTTTAAAATGTAATAACACCAATCAGATATGACAACGGAACCATTATAATTTGATTATTGTTATTGGGAAATTGAATTGTGTGTTGTGGATGTGATAATAAATAATAGCTATAGTTTATCGACGACACAAAATAAATGAATAAATAAATACCTTTATAATGGGTCATTCCAACATTTGGATTGCTTAATTCTCCTTCATTAATACTATGATACATGTTCATATTTGATGTACCCGTAGCCAATATTTTCGGTCTCACTTCCTCTATCAGTCGTTCATCACTTTGATGATAAATGTCGTGAATTTGTGCTGTACATAGGAGCTAAAATTGAATATTATAAAAAAAAGAAGCCACAAAATTCAAGTTATTTAATTAAAACAAAAAATTCCTTATTATCAAGCATTCATGGTGACAGAAGTTCACGCCATTTGGTCGAGAAATGTGACGACATGCTATGACCAAAAAAAAAAAGTAAATGAAGAACGTACAAGAGTGAGAAGATGAAAGGCATTTTAATTCAATTTACGCTTTTGCTTTCTCGTGCAGGCATAATCAAAATGGAAGCTATTTCCATCTAGTTTTAAAATTAAAAAAATAATTTCAAATCTAGAATGAAAAATTGGAATTAAACAAAATTAAATCTCATGTCAACGCGTCAGTTTCCGCAGACTTTACAATTTTTTCACGATGTCAACATTCTTTTTTTTGTCTTTTTTTTTTCTAAATCTCACCCGAAAAATTTCCCCTCAGTTTAATGAGGTGTTACTGTGCAGAATGGATAAATAAATGTGATACACACACAGGTTGAATGTACACGGTCCATGACGCACCTGATACGTACAAAAAACACAATTTTTCCCTACTCACTCTTGTCGTTCTCGTCATCGCCGTCATCATCGTCATCCAAATTTAATTGAATTGGAGTATTTTTGGGTATTTTTTGGGAAGAGAATGGGAATTGGATGGAAGTTTGCATTATATTAATATGATTTTGGAGGAGTTGTGGTGAATTTTGATTGGATTATGATTTTGATATTTGCTTTTGGCAATGCTCTTTACTTAAGCATGATTTGGATTTGGTCTATAATAAATTCAAAAATCTTAAAATCTTTTCTCCATTCTTAGTGATGTCTATTACACTAATATCAATACTGTATAAATAAAATTCGAATTTAAGTTGCAATAGCCTCTGGCTAAGTCTCTAGAAGTCGTTAAATCATGAAATTCATAAATTCTAGTAGCTTTTATGATTTGTCCTTCAAGTTACACTCTGTAAAATTCAATAAAATCCATAAAAAATTGCTCAAAATTTCAAAAAATCCAAATTTCTTCTCTATTTGTCAATTAATGCAAACTCCATCCAAGTCTATGTATCAACTACAACCAGTGTAGTAGTGGGACGATAAATATAAGAAAGATAAACAATTTTATGAGAAAATAATCCATGGCACTTTACCTTCAATTTCCCTCGAACAAAATGTTGCTGAGTAATTGGAAAATGTATACCTAAAATTGTTGATTCTAAATTGCTGTCATTCTTCGATAATTTATAAAATATCATTTGTGATGGTGACGCCTGGAGAATATAGAATAGATATCAATTTTATAGATATATTTAACATGCTTTGTGCTCATTTTCTCAATTTTTTACTCATTCATTTTCAAAGCATGAAAAGGAGACACAAAAAAAAATAAGAAAATGAACATTAACATTTCATTTCTAAAATTAATGAAAATTTGATTGAATTTTGATATTTTTTGCTTGCTGCTTGTGCTGTTTCTCATTTCAATACTTGAAACTTAATTTAATTTTGTTTAGAAAAAAAAGCTTTTTTTTGACATTTCAAGATTTTTTCTTTTGAATTTGATTAAGTTTTATATGAATAGTGAGAACTAAATATCAATCAATCAGGATGATTGAAACAGAATTTGCGATTATTTTTGGAATTTCGGAATTCAAATTGAATTAAATGAAATAAGAGATTATTCAATTTGATTTAATTAGAGTAATGCATTGTAAGGTTATTGTCTAATTAAGGATAATTAGCGTAGTTCATTCATTAAGGGATCAAATATAAAAGTATTTAAAGTATTTAAGCAAAATCTGAACTAAATTCAAAATTATTCATAAAAAATAATTTTCAAAAGTATTCACGTTCAGCATAAAGTTCTTTTTCCTATCTATTCCATTATGTCAATCATTTTCTAGAATTTGTAATATTTCACATAAATTCTACAGATTCATCCTCAACGTTCTAGTGTTGAAAATAGTTTCAATAGTTTGAGAATGATTTCATTCATAAATTCCTATGTAAATTATGAAAGTTCATGCTTTAGAATTTTTTTTTATTTCCGAATAACTAAAAGCAAACATGTAGAAGTGATTGACAGACTGATGAATATTCACGGATATTCACACTTCGTTTGAGTTGAATTTTTTGCTGGAAGTTTGGGTCCGAGAAACACTCGATCAGCACAAATATTCATGGTAGCCAATTAAAGGTCGATCAGGTGGAAATCACTCGATTTATCAAGCATCAGGTCAGAGATTGCTGGGAAATTTGAAAAAAAAATTTTAAAAGCCCAACTGAGAAATGCTGAACCACAACACTGCTGCTCGGGAAATACCTCAATATTAACCTCAACAACGGCTTAAAAACGAAAATTCTCATAAACTATTCAAAGATGAAAAAATCTTTTTCCTCTTAAAAAAAAAGTAAAACTTTAAAAAACATTCCTTAAATCATTCATTCATTTCCATTCATTTATGGTGATTGATTAAATTATGAGAAAAGTTTTTGATTTTTTTTACTTCTTCTTTTTAAGCTCTTATTGCAAAATTTCCCATAAATCAAATGAAATTCAACGCTCAGAATTTCTTTAATTAAATTCATCTTCAAGTTTTTTTTCTTTTCTCTTTCTCCTTTTGTTCCATTTCTTGTGTGTTCTTGCCATTATTCTTTCTTTTTTTCGGGAAAAGAAAAGAAAACCTTGAGAATTATTTTAACTAGAAAAAAAAGCTCATAAATTTTATGAGCAGAAAAGAATTTTTTTTCTCTTTTTTTCAAAAATATGCAAAAAAGCAGGAAAATATAAATTTCTCTGCAATTTAATTTCATTTCATTTCGGAACAATACGCGGAAGGAAAGTGAATCAGAAGTGCTTGTAGGATAAGGTGTAATGTAGAGTACATTTGAGACATTTTGCATGCAAAAAAAAAATCTCTTTTTTTGTTTCTCATTCAGCATGAAAATTTTTGCTATGAAACTTTTTTTTGATGATTTTTAAAGTGTAAGTTTTGAGGTTGGCGAGAAGTGGAATTTATGTTTTGTAGATTGTCAGACTGGATGGCTGTGATATGAGTGAGAAATTGCTGAATATTTTTGGAGATATATTAGTTTTGTTAGATTTTGGAGTTTTGTAGATGCAAAAAGAGCACTGGGCTGCTAAATAATTCTTGAAAGGAGGCTGTGTAGCATATATGCATACGCATCAAGTGTATTTCATATGAAAAATTCTAAAATCTTCGATTTCCAAACCAAAATTCCATTTTTTGATTCAATCCTTTCTTTCAACCTTCTGAAATCCTTCATTAACCCAGGAATTCAATCCAAAGCTTCCAATCCTATCTTCAACAATTAAAAATTACCCAAGAAAAATCCTCAAATAACCTCACGCAATTTCATTCATCCAAAAATGCTCAAATATTTCCCAAAAAACCATCACATCCTGCAAGTCATCAAGACTTATCTCCATCAACACATTTTTCTTCTTAAAATAAATAAATTTTTTCATATCATCACAAATATCATTTCACGTTGTATCCACTTTTCAAAATCATTCTTCATATCATTTCTCATAGCATTCCTTTACTTTTCACACAGACAAGACGCAAAGAACAAGTCAACTACATCAGACAAGAATGAGAGGAAAATTACATTTTTTTTTGAAAGATGTAGCATTGAATATTTAATTAAAAAACTTTTTCTATCTCCTTCAACGCCTTCAATTTCGGATTGTCTTTTCTTAAAAAAACATTGATCGACTTTAAAGAGTGAGGAACAGCTCCGAGGGATTTGACTTTTTTCTGAGGTTTGTTGAATATTTGAGCAAGATTTTTTATTAATTACGGTGCGTTTTTTCAACTTCAAAGGTGAAATTTTTGGTACAGCTTTAAAAAAAATTTGTTAAGGCACGCCAAAAAGTTTGTAATATAATTAAGATCTCGTGAATTGTAACGAAAAAAAGTTTGTTTATTTACAACCAAAACTTTCTCTTAAAGCTTCGTGAAAATGCTTTCGCACCTTGACATTAACCTGACTGGCATGATCAAAATTTAAAGCATGAAAGAACAAGCGATGAATCAATTTTATTATAAAAAATCTTTCATCCATGAATTTTGTAGTAAGCAGGCAGTGTTGGCTGGAAATGTCTGGGTATGCTAAATATAATTGAGGATTGTGTTAATTATATTTTAAGGCTAATTTTGGGTTATTGAGAGTCAGCCACGCAGTAGCCTAGTGTATTGGGACATTAAATACGAAAATACCGATTGAGGCATCGTGAGTTCGTGACACAAAAGAGGATTTTATCCTTATTTTGCAATGTATGCTAAAGCCTGTCAATTGAGTGGTCTGGATCAAATTAATGTTGTTTATCTCAGATTGTCTACTTAAGGCTAATCATATGTCCATAGTATTGTAACAAAAAAGGAGCAAATTGTCTAATTATAGCAAAATTTGCTAGTTGCCACCTTAGACGATATCTCGAGTATAATTTTGTGATACTCGTGAGTGTATCAAGCGACAAAGAACGCGTGGAAGGTCCTATAACTCATTCTTTCCATGATGTTATTGATAGAGATAGTATGTCATTTGGTATCGGTAATTTGCCGACGGTTGCCGATGATGGAGCCAGGTTTAAAAGACGCCTAAGGGAGGTCAACGAATAGACCCATTGATTTTTCCTTCAAACCAGTCCTGATGTTTAAAATTTGACATTACCCGAAAGACAAGATATTGCCGGACTCAAATTTGTATATTTTCTCTGATTAGACCTCCAAATTCACATCCAGACACAAACACTTAAACAACAACACTGACTAACAATCATTAATTTACGTAGAAAAAAATTTCCATAAAATTTACGTTAAGGTTCATAAAAATTTTTTCACCTTTTTTCTCGCTGTTAAAAAAATTGGCACGAAGGAGCTTTTATGAATCAATTACCCTGACCCACTCAATATTTATATTCATAATCGACGTGGAAAAATTTCCGCTCTAAAAATGTAAAATTTCATCAAACACGAAGATGAAAGAAAAATTTTAATTTTATGTTTCATCATAATAAAAAATAATTTTAACTAAAGACGTAAAATTTTCTTATTCTTCCTCGTATGCTATAATCTTCCTTTATTCCTCATTTCGAAAATTTTTCCTCGCTCGATTGTGTTCAGTTTTGTTTTTTTCCATTAGAATCAACTTCGAAATCTATTGAAAATTTGTTCTTCATTCAATTGCTTCTCATTCATCTAGTCGTATTTAGCTTGAGAAACAAATTTGTTGAATGATATGTGATATTGAGAACAGTTTGTTATGTGAAGTGGGGATATTAAAGAAAATATTACTTGTTGTTTTGTTCTGTTTTTGTTCGAAAAACAATAGATTTTTTTTTCATAGATCATTGGGATTATTTGTAAGTGATGTTGAATGGTGATTGAGAGAAGTTTGTGAAGTTTTGTGAGAATTTTTGAAGGGAATCAATTTGTAGTTGTTGGTTGGTGATTAGTATTGGATTTACAGCCCTAACATACAAGCATTGCTTACTTACTGTAACCATGCTCCTAAGTGGCGCTAAGGCTACAACAAAAGGCTTTCCATCTCAACATACAAGCAAATGCTCAATGAATATCTTACGGTATCTAGGGCATCTTGGTTCAATACAACAATAAGAGAACTGTAATGAGCACTGCATAAAGAAGGCTTAACAGGGAGCACACAGCTCACGTGGTAAAATTTGTCATTTTTTGTGTGGTCATTTTCGTTATTTTTGCCACTTATGTCAATTTTGTCACCTCATTTTTCGTCACCTTGAGTTTCAGTTTGTTTTGTGCCACGCATTTTAAAAATTTCTTATAGTTCAGTAAGTCACAGCACATTGACATATAATAAAGAGAGTGTTGGTGGATCGAATCCCACTCGGTCTTGAACCGTGTGGGAAAGTGTGTTTTCTTCTATAGAATCCAAGAAGTAAGAAGGTCTCGAACACCTACAGTGTCCACCAACCGACTCTTTTTAATTTTAATTTAATAAAGTGAATGAGAGAATTAAATAGAAACTAAAAATAGAATAAAATGATGGAACTCAGATTCTGGGTACTACAAATTGGTTTGTAATGAGCTTATTATAAATAACTCAGCTGATTCTAAAGTTATGCCTTAGGTTGATAAAGAGGAGCTGAGAGAATTGAAAATATGTTTTAGAACCAGCGTATGAATTTACTTGATATCATACCTGAAACAAGGGTTGGATTTATATTCGAATACAATTTGGCCCAACGCTACCTAGAACCTATAATTTCATTAATATGACGTCTTAATATTATTAAACCATCCAACAAAATCCTACACAAATTCAAAAAATGCGCTCTATCTCTCATCTCACCCTCCAACCCTCTCACACAAATTCACCAATCTTCAAAAAAGATGAAGAAGAAATAGAAAATAAGTACATATAAAAATAAGTTGAAAAATGATAATAAAGAATTGAATTGAGAGTAGGAGAGAAGAGAAAGAAAAAAAAAATATCAAATTGAATCGGATTGAGATAACAATTGTGAGAAGCTTTCACTCAACTCAACTCATTCAATACAATTCATATATCCATATCCATTATTTTGATAAAAAAAAAAAAATGTGAAGACTTATTTGTGCAAATTGCACATCATCGATGTTTGTGTAGATTTGTTTGAAATCGAATGAAATAAAAGTGAATGGATGTGTTTAAGGGTGTGAGCTATTGAGAAGGTTTTGAGCTTATGGCGAAATATAAATGTTGAATAAGTGAGTTTTTGTGTTGATTCATGAGATTTAAGGAGAGAATTTATGTATGGATTCAGAAATTTTGTGTCGGCACATTAAAAATGAGATGAAGAAATCACAATTTGGATAAAAAATGCAGAGAAAGCCATAAAATTAGAAATTAAATTTTCAATCAGTTTTATGTGATCAGAGGTGATGTTTAATGAGAGGTGTGAGTTACATGTATGTGATTTTAAATATCTTAATTCTGATAAGGGGTTTTCAATGTCAGCATCGGTATTTGCATCAAGATTTCTTTATTATTCCTGAATAACCAGAGTGGCTTTGATTGGTTTTGGGTTTCTGACTTTAAACTCAGATCAGGACAATCTTATGATCTTTTCAAATGTCGGTAATAATGAACTGATTACTTAAACTTATCCAAGCCATGGAAACTCAGAATTAATCCCAAATAATCTCAAAAATCCTGAAAATCAGATACAAATTTGCATTAAAATAGAAAATTCTTGCATTTTGCTCGGGAATTTCATTAGAACTTTGGGATTTTTTAAGGAAGTAATCATAAGTTTCTACGCATCTTTAGGTGACAGCCATCGATTTCGGATCAAATATTCAACATCAGGTGAATTTTTCAGAAGAGTTACAAGATGAGGGTTAAAACTCATTATCTCTGTATTGTTTTTCAATCGATTGGGCACGGCTATGGGACATCATGGCAGAATTTTACTTCCCGCATAAGTTGATTAGGTTTTTTAAGCCGACTCTTGCGAGAGTTATGTGTGTGACTGAAGTGAAAGTACAAAGCTTAATGTCAGATTGATTGAACTCGATTAATCGAATCGTGCTCCATTCTGGTTAAGTATAATTTCTAAGAAAGACTAAGAACAAATCCCACCTAGCAATATTAAGCGTAGGACGCACTAAACAACTGTCAATATAGTCACATCCATACAATTCATATAGCAACACTGCATTCAACCTTCAAAAAAAAAAATTTTTTTTATTCACCAGACAACAAAAAGCTTTTCACAGCATTAAAGCAAGTAAATCAAGTAAATTGAAAGTGGGAGGTGGTAAAAGACATAAAAGAGAGTGAAAATATAAAAAAAAAATCTATTTTAAGGGCTTCACTTAAATGTATATCATTCACTTAAATTGCAACGTAAATAAAATCATCATCAATTTATGGTTTATGGTATTGAAAAAAAAAGAGAGAGAGAGAGAATGTAATGTAAAAAAATAAAGCGATGCTTAAGTAAACATGAAAACTGCATTAGAATGATGATATATTGAAGGTAGTAGATCTCTATTCAATCTCGATATGAAAAGCTTGCCAGAATGGAAGTTTATTCAAACATTTTCAATGATGAGAACTCGACTCTTTTCCCCTACGATTCGATATGGTTGCAGCACATGCATAGAACTAGAACTGAACATAATCGAGAAGATAAAAAAAAAGTACATAAAACTCCTTCAAATATTCATGTTCCAAAGTTTCGATTATTGAATGCGGATGAATAAAAAGAAGCAGTGCCCGAGAAAAAAATAGAGATTGGTCATACCCTCTAAAATGAACATCGATTATGAATAGAGCGTTGAAGCATTTGAAACATTAATTTGCATTAGATCGAGTGGAAATAGTTATTGTTGGAGATGATGGATGTACTGCGGTAAGGAGTAACTTAATTTTAGGGTTCATTTTCTTTAGATTGTGATTTTTTTTCAATTTTGTTGCTTTAAGTTGGAGTTTTATGGTAATTTCTATGAATTTCGATCTAACGAATATAAAAAATTCAAATTTTTTGCATCATTTTAGCGTCAATTGATGCAAAAAGCTCTGTTTGTTTACGTTTCGAATTCAATTACATTTAACATTTTTATCAATTTTTAAGACATTATGAAGCTAAATTTCATATATTTCAACAGCAGCTGCTAAACCTTGATAACAAAACCAAGCTTCAAAGCATATTTTCAGTAATTTTTTCGACATTTTCATCCTTAAATCATTAAATTTAATTAAAATTGACTTCATTTTCTCAAAGGTATTCCGATAAAAGCTTCAAATATCAAAAACATCGTGTCTAGACGACATCCTCGAATTTCATCCATTTGCCTTAATCTAAATTCTGTTTCATCATCCGCCTACAGCACAAAAATAATTTACATCCCTTAATTCAATTTTTATATATTTTTTTTCATACTAACCGGAAGATCGTTCACCATCCACGTAAGATTAGCAGCTGGTTTTGAAAATTGACTACTACAATTTCCTCTCAGCTCATCGCCGGGTCTATACCTTGCCATGATACCGTCAATAAATGGCTTCGCTTCAGGAATTTCTGTAAATAGATTGTGGGAGGTTATTATTTATATCCACAAAAAATAAAAGAAGAGCCAATGTAATTTGAGATGGAAAAAGCTATAAAAAATGTGAAACAGATTGGCTTGCTCTCATTTACCCGCATTTTTATAAGTTTAGCCATTAAATGTAATAAATTAATTTATCATTCACTTTCTCAATTCATCAAAAATAAGTAGAACATAAAATTGTCTATCGCCATGGAACAGAGTCTAGAATCATCAAATTGGAACATATTTAATGCTATAAATACGAGAGAAAAAAAAAGCAGATCAACACCAACATTGAGTGAAATAACAAAATTCTGTTCGAACATTTTTCGATTGGATTAAAGTGACAATTTGTGTTATCTCCAGAAAGAAGTTTGAGGATGATACGAGGAGGATGAAGTTAGCGTTTTTTTGGTATTTTAAGAAGGAATTTTGATGAAAGTGATCCTAAAATATCCTTGGATTATGTAAATCATTTATTGCATTAATACAAGCAATGCAGAAGGTGACTCTGACAAAGAGAACATTTTTAGGTACCAAAGAGGTGTTGCTCTATCATGTGCTTTGTCTGTTCTTCATGAAATAAGGAATTCAAACTCAAATTTACGGCTACAAAGTTAAAAAGTGTAGAAGCTACTACTGGACTATTCATTGATGGCATCCAACAATGAAGATGGCCCTATCCACACCATATAGACGCTAGGACAGCGTCACATTGCCATGTAGACTCCAAAATGACATGAAAGTGTCTTGAGGTTGCTTCTAACAGATAAATCTGTGTAAATATGTGATTTATGAGCCAAAACTGGAAGCCAATAGTCTGATTTAATTGAAATGTTGAGTCATGTTGTTTCTAGAATCTACCACTGGGTAGACAACCTTTTTCTGTGCAACGGCAAACTTTGGTGCCGATCGAAATCGTATACTGCATGAGGTTCATGGCATTGACTGAAGAATTGAGCGACACATCAGTGTGCCATGGCACACAAGTTACCCTTCAAGGCTCTAAATTATCCAAAATTCATGACAACTTCAAGCTTTTTGGCTTGAGTTAATTTTAAAGCATATGTAGGAACTGCGCCAAATTTCTTTTATTAGAAAATCGATAGTCAGATTCAAGAATTGTAAATTTAAAGCAGCTATAAATCACAATTATATTGATTCACTTGAATTGCTTCCCATATTTCATACTTAAATGCGACATTTCATCACATGATGTCATTCAACTTTATAGAATATATCCCTTACAAATCTACAGACAGAAAAGCATTCGCAAATGATATCAGCAATCAATTTCATCTAAAATTAGACAAGTCTATCCAGTTGATAATCCTAATGTCGATTGACACAAGATTAGCAAGATATTATTGACAAGCATATAAACTAATTTCTATAATGTACGACAGTACAAACGCATGAACAAATTTGTCTATCAAATCACATCGTATAGTTGAAATATCAGGTCAATATGTGTATCCGACAAATGTCTTCATTCACTCAATAATGATGAAAACGCTTAAGAATAGAAATTATATTTATTTATATCATCCAGAAAGAGAAAAAAAGTGTCTCAAGACGAAAAAAGGAAGTGAAAAGCCGAGAAAGAGATGAATGATTGAAAATCAATAAAATTAAATGCGGAAAAATAGCGTTAAGCAAATATGAGGAGCAAAAAAAAATTGCTTTTTTCCATTTCAATGACTTCAACTTACCGACAACTTGCATGTCGCCAGAAACGATCATGGTATTGAAATGTGGAGCATCGGCAGATACTATGTATTATAAATATAAATATATATGTGGAAAATTTGAAATAAATTTTTCATATATGCGATGAAAAAATATTAAATAAATTTAAGGAATGAGGAGATGAAAAAAAAAATTTATGCGAGATGTTATTGGAATTTCTTTGCTTCCTATTCTTATGCTGTCGAGCTTCGAAAAAAAAGAGGAAGAAAAATTTAATAAATTGTGGCACGATGTATATTGATTTAGTTACAGTACTACAAATAAATAACATGTGGGATGAGATTTTGTTCTTGTTATTGAAGCAATTTTGTGTAAAAAAAAAAATCTGGAAAGCGGATATTTTGTTGATAGGAATTTATGAGTTATGGAGTTGAGAATGTTGAGGAAAATTTATTAAGTTCGGGGATATATTAAGTTTTTCTAGAGATTTTTCTGGAGCTCTTTGCTGTGAGTAGAGTTGATAGTTGGTTGGATATATCCAACATATAGATGTTTTGGGATAGATTATACTTAGTCCTTGCTATGTTCTGTTGGTTCTTATGTAAATTATTATTCGATTCTTCTAAATCGAATCGAATTTATACACATTTTATATGGAAATTTAAATTTTATCCCGTAACGTTCGAAAGTCCAGACTAATTACCTGGAGACACTACGATTAATAATTTATTGTATCACATCCTTGAGACCTACAGCTTTTCAGTGAAATCCAAACCACAGATCTTGCTGCACTTCATTACAAATTCACTAGTACGTCTTAAGACCTGATGTACTGATGTACTTTGCATTGTACCTACTTACAATACGTGTGCGCAGGCTTTACCAATCCATTTACCCGTTTAAAATCTCTTGTAGATATCAATTTCTGTGACAGTGTTTTGAAACATTGTCCCACAATTTAAGAGCAGATTGCATTCTCATCTCTACTTAGAATTCTATTTTAAATCACGTTTCCAGACATAACTTTAGTCATGTCGACTTCAAGCTTAATTTTCAGTTGCTTGTACAATTTAAATTCTCACAATTACAGTTATTTCGACTAAACTTCCAAACTTTTCGTACAAATTCCATAAAAAATCATAAATCTAAACCATCGAAGCATTAAAAAATTCCAACAAATTCACATCACCTATCATAAACTTTATAAACATCTCTCCATAAATATTCAACGAAATGTAAAAAAAAGATTCAATTTTAAAAAAAATTGCGCCTTCATTTAATCGTAAATCTACCAAAACTCCTCGGCATACCTTCACATGAGAATTTTCCCGAAATGATTGTATCTACTTCTGTTATTACGACTTGTGATGCATTCGATAAACTAGTCTGTGAAAAAATAAAGAATGAGAGATTACGAGATATGAAAAAGTCATTATATCATGTACACCATATGTATGTAGCAACGGCTAACTGAATCACACACAAAAAAAAAGAGGAGATATAAGGGAAAAAAAGTATATACATGATGTGCATGTGCTCTCGGGCATTCATTACACATCATTGCGTTTTACCTCGACATTTATGCCAGCCACGGGAAATGTTTTTATGGATTGTGGTTCCTTCGGTGTGTAACGATAAAATTCACGTTTGCCTTTATACCATTTTATCGAATACAGTGAATCTCCTTCCATATCATAATTACAAATTAATAGAGCGTTATCACCTCGCTTTATGGCTGTTGGAATGGTGACACGAACATCACGCAATCCCACTGATATATCTGAAATGAAAAAAAAGAAAGAAATGATAACAATAAGAATTAAATGTAAAGAAAATTGGTGATGAGAACGTGACATTGAGTCATCATTCTCAATTATGAGTTATTGGTAAATAAATAATGTTGAAAATTGTCAAGCATTCGTACGGAAATTATTACAATGTCTGAGTTGATGATAGAGTGAGATCATTGTATAGTTATTGTTGTATATAATTTTGTGGTGTTGAAGTTTCGTGCAATTTATTATGAAAAGAGATTTTGTGGTTGATTGATGGATTTATTGGTCTATTTGGTACGGTTTTTAAATCAGATTTTATGTATTACATACTCAATTTAGTCGGTATGATACTAATTAATGCAGTGTTTGATTTAAAATCGACTAGATTGATAAATTGGCTCTCGTTAGGTTCTTGAGACCGAAATCGAGACTGAGACTTCGAAGGATTCCCTTTGCTTCTTGATCTCGGTTTATGTCTCTGTCTTAATCTCGATCTCGGTCTCTAACTCAATTTTGGTCTCTGTCATCAACTTGGTTCCTGTTTCTGTCTCAGTACCTCTTTCTGTCTTATTCGCTATCTCGGTTTCGGTATCTAACTCGATCTAAGGCAATGTCTTTAACTTGGTTCCTGTTTTTATCTCAGTTCCTGTCTTTGTCTTATTCGGTTTCTCGGTCTCGGTATCTGATTCTGTCTTAGTCTGTTTCTCAATCTTAATCCAATTCTCAAGTCTCGATCTCGGTTCCTGTCTCTGTCTCAGTTTATGTTTCTGTCTCAGTCCCTGCCTCAGTCTCGATATCTGTCTCAGTCTAAGTACGTGTTTCTGTCTCTGTCTTATTCCCGGTACCTGTCTCTGTCTTAGTCTTAGAGACCTCGAGAACTTCTAAACTAATATCAAGCTTTTTTCACCTTAGTTCCTTCTTATATCATTGAATCAAATATTATTGCAGTCCAGTTTTAGAACCTTATATCCCCTCCCACATCCACCAAGAACGTTACATAATAAGCGAACGAAACCTTAATTCCTTATAACCCACAAACAATTAATCACTACCATTGCATCACCTCATTATCCTCAAGCTACCACACATTTCTCATCTAAATGCACCATTCAAAATCTTACTATTGAATTTCTATCATTCAACAGCATTAACGTTTTGAATACTTTCTGTTTATATGATATATGCTACTATAATCATCGTGATGATGATGATGAAGATATAAAAACGCTTTTCGATGTCACAACATGCTGAAAAAAATATATATTCACTGACAGTATTTTTTGTTGTGTTCTATCATCATCGTGGATGAATAGCAAGTCGCTTACTTTCAACGGCACTCAATAGCACTTGAAGTTTGTATGATGAAATTGTTAGTGACAGTATAAATGGCTTTGTTGTTTCATCAACAATTTTCATCATCATATAACGCGCGCGGTAGAACAATTTCCACTTTAATTCATTTGTGTGTGTTGTACTTTCTTCATCGTATCTGCGTGTAGACTTCACACCAATTTCTCGTCATACTCAATTGTTGTTGAATACACATGAGAAATTGTGATACGGCAAAGTTCATGATTTTTATGAGTTTTAGTGTTGCGTAAAATTTGGATTTTTTGAAGTGAAAGCTTCTGGGCTGGGAAGCTTTCATGCCTGGCTTCCCTAATGGATGCAACGTAACATACCACTGACCCTAGCAGGTAAAGAGACCGCTTTAAGTTACCGAAGTGGTCTCATGTTCCAAGAAAGCCTCAGTGATACGTGGTACCAAAGATGGTTGTCAGGCAGAAAGATTGCAAAAGCCAGAAGCAAAGAGTTTGCTTTCTTTTACTGAGAATTGGATCGAGGCGAGATAGGGACTCAGACAAAGACAGTGACTAGAACAGAGACAGTGACTGACACAGACACAGTGACTGAAACAGAGAAAACAACCGAGGGAGAGACAGGGACCGAGATCATTATAAAGACCGAAACTGAGACAGAGATAGGAACCGAGACCATTAAGGTGCCTAAAAGTGGTCTCTTTGCTTGTAAGGTCTTCAAAGCTGACTTTCTGGACGGTAAAAAAGCTGGTGGAAGGATACTGTCGATAAAGATAGTATTGCACTTGTTATTGGAATTTGGCATGTGGAGGTCAGCGATAAAGCCAGCTTCAGGAAACTCCTGTTGGAGGTAATGGATCACAATCGATCTGTACGACCAACGAACTAAGTAAGTTGCCTTTAAGGTGAAATACAGACTAATTTAGGTGTTTTTTTAAATATACCAAAAATAGCAAGTTTATCTCAGTTAGACTTAAAGTCAAATCTAGGTGACGCTTAAATTATAGCATAAATAGCAAGTTGATCGCAGTTAGACCATAACAGATATCAAAGCAGTCGATTCTTTGGCCAGCAGAAGCTTATTTATGCCAATAGTTAGGGATGGCTAGTCAAACCTTACCCTCATTCTCCTAAGCACGCTCCTGACATCCCATGTCAAAAATCACTATTCTTCCTTTATTAAGCTTCACTTCTAAGTAACAGAAAAGAAGCTTTTTATCAATCATATTTTAAACAACATTCACAATAAGCCATTCCGTTGCACTAACAAGCTTTTTTCTTTCTACTATGTGAAAAAAAAAAAAATAAAATCCTCAACAAACTAAAGTAAGATAATGAAAAAGTGCAATGAAGCACACAAGGCACGACTGTTTCCGACTTCAACATAAATGTTTATTAAAGTCATCATGCTTTGCAAGCAAGCAAAAAAAAGGAGATAAAAATCATAATGAACGAGATTTGACTTTGCTTTCTGCTCCTTTCCGTTCCTCTATGCTTTAACAAAATTCGCGACGACATGATAATCATAAAAAATGGAAAAATAATAATATTGGAATATATATTGCTTGTATAACACAAGTGAGTGTGCCAAGAACGAAAAAAAATCATCATTAAATATTTTTCAGCATTTTTCAAAATTCATGAGACGTGCAGATATACAATTTAAGAGTTATTCTGCCTCATTTTCCCAATTTTTTTTTCTCACTACAACTATGGCAATACACATGAATAATAATAATCATAGCTTTCCATATCGACACATATACATAGACATTAAAAATAAGCTGTTCATTGTGAAAGCATAAACAGTTGTCAGGATCATCAATGCCATCGAAATCGAAAAGCATTAGGCTATACACACTAGTATGTGTGTATGTGTGTACAAAATATAGACGAGAGAATCCATAATTTTATTCATAACAACACGACATGTTTCTGATTATCGATATCATGCGATTAAAACTAGGCTTATGTATGGCTTCGAATGATTATGATGATGATGAGAATAGCAAAACAGCGATTGTGTGTGAAGTGAATAAAAGTGGAGAATAAATGTTAGGGGGAACTTAAGTTAAGTTGGTCGGTTTGGTATGGAATAGAGCTGGGTTGAGGGAGCTAGCCTTGACTTTTAGTCTTTTAGTATTGTTGCTGCATGTTTCTTTGTAAAAATTGGCAGAGTTGGTGTATCCACTCATTACAATCTTATTTGTTATTCAGCCAAGAGCTAGTAGGACATCACTTGCGATGAAGAGTTTAGGAAAGCACAATATAGCCTGTATATCCGATTTAATTGGTAACTATAGCCCTAATGTGATTCGATCATGATACTCACTGTCTGTTAGGAATTCATAGTCCATAGTGGATCAATAGAAACTGATCTTCAAATATGTCAAGAAACCAGAGACTCAGTTAGAAATATTCTTAGACATAAGGTTTGAAAGCACAGCATTCATGGCAATACCAAAATTATATGGCGGTTGCAAATCACATCATATTGCAGATTGCCCATCACTAGATATTGCAGATTGCCTACCACAGCCAAACCACTGCATACTGCAGGTTGCCCACTGCAGCCTTAGCATATTAGCAATTTTTGGCCAAGCAAGGTTATGGATATATCCCTAATAGAAGCAATTTATAGACATTATCTCAACAATCCCTTCCAAAAACCTTCACATACCCCATCATACCCATCAGCTCCTCCTATTTAAAAAACCATTTAATCCTTTCTCAAGCCTCTCAACCCCCTTGACAAAAAAAGGAATAAAAAAAATTCTCTTTTATGAAGTATCAATACATTTTATCTCAATTCGCAGAATGTTTATATTACAATGTCGACTGTACAAGAACAGCAGAAGAGCAGGAAGAACAGAAAAAAATTACAAAAGTCCTCGTGTTATTGATCGAGGGACTTAAGCGCATTTTTGTCCCAGCGATCAGTAATTGATTAATAAGTCACTTCCAGAACTAAAACACAAGATCCAGTAAGATCTAGTTCACTTTCAGAACTAAAACACAAGATCCAGTAAGATCCAGTTCACTTCCAGACCTAAAAACCAAGATCCAGGTCACTTCCAGAACTAAAACACATGATCCAGTAAGATCCAGTTCACTTTCAGAACTAAAACACATGATCCAGTAAGATCCAGGTCACTTCCAGATCTTAAAAACAAGATCCATATAAAACTTCCACAAATTTAAGAATTTCATCATTTAACGGATTTTCATAATTCAAACCTCATAACGGTCAAAAAAAATTCAAACATTGTTCAGTAAACACTGTTAAAACATCGACAAACATTGAAAAACACTGTAAAACAATGAAAAAACGTGTTGTTGTTTTTGTTGTTGTTGTAAATGAAAATGAAAAACTGTTAATTATAGTATTTATCCGTTTGTTTAGAGACTTCTAAATGACCGATAACCCAATAACTTGATAGAACGAAGCTATTAAAACAAACCAGAGCTCTCTACGATGTCTAGTTTTCGAGATCTCGCGTTCCAGCCGAACGAACGAACGAACGAACAAAGTGCATTATTAAGCTACGTTTTTGAAAACAAGTTTCAAAAATGCGCTAAAAATGAATTTCAGCCAAATAAACTCTATCGAGAGCATAGATCCAATATGAGAGATAATAATATGTAGAGGAACATCATGACAGCGTAATAATGTTTGTGCAAATGAAAGGCATGTTCAACATCTGCTTGCTTCGACTTTACAGTTCGCTGGTGGTCCGCTGTTCGTGGTATGAAAAAAAGTTTTTTTGAGCATAGAAAAGTTTGCACTTGGGAAATTATTTGAGGAAGTTATGGATGATCGGTTTGGGTGATTGGAAAGTGCATGGATCATGTATCTTAATCATTGCTGTCAAAACTTGCACACCTTAGTGATAAGCCATGACATTCGGTGGACCGTACACATCGACACACTAGTGTCAATGCTGATCTAAGTCGATACCAACTTTGACATAGTTTCATGTCAATTTTTTGCAAAATTAACGGTCAAGAACTATTCGAAATCCAATCTTTGATGACATTTAAAATTTCAAATTCAAAAAGACCGTTAAATTTTAAAAATCATCAATATGCGCTCTTGACATCAACATCACGCGACATCACATCTCTACTTCCTCTCTGTTGCTATCTCACACTCATTTTCATTCCCAGAGTATGCAAAAAAGGAATTTTTTTTTATATATTTCGAAATATTGAACGAATATTATCTGTATAATGAGTTTTTCCACATGCTTAACCATTTGACTGTGTGTGACATTCAGAACAGATGAAAATAATATTAAAAAAAAAAAAAAAAACTTTTTCATTGAGTTGAGAATGAAAATGAGGATCAGGAACATGCAATTGTGTATGAGAACAAGGCAAATTGTTTTGACATGCAATGACCGGAAGCTGAATTGAGCAAAAAGTTTTTTTTTGCCTTCTTTTGGTTTTGTTCTTCTTTGTGGATATTAGGAGAAGTCATGGAGAGTAAATAGAAGATGGATAGTAGGAGGAGCTTCTTAGAAGTTACAGTCCTGAATATTTATTCTATTTTGTTGATATTTACATTAAATCTATTTTAAACAAAGAATTTTAAATTTTATTGGTCATTTTTGGAACTATTTTATATTATTTAAGAGGAAATAGCTCATCACAAACTTTACATTCCAATCACTTCTGGGCTGGCAAATTATATAAATTGAGCTCTTTTTCATTTGGACAGTAAAATTGTTTATTGGAACCACAATGAATTTTACATCCGATAAATTTTTGGATTTACAACAATGACAGCATGGTAATCCACAATTTGATAAATTTATGTCATCATTGCTCTATTTTTGGAGTATAATTGTTGAATTTGTGGAATTTATCGAGCTTTTTAAGAGTTAAATTGTTTGAGTCAATGATGCGGCAAAAAGGCAGTAGTAGCGGAGTAGTTAGAGCGTCGGGCAACTAAACCTAACGACTCGGGTTCGATTCTAGGGAAATTCTAGTCGAATTTGAGTTCCTTTTCACAGTTTCTGGTCAAAAAAACTCAATTTTGTGTATTCAAGACACACAAATGGGTGTCATCGCAACAAAACCGCGGATTTCTGGAGCTTTTTTGCTGTCTCTAGTGGCACTAACTCGGTTTGGTTTCGAGACACACATGGACATGGACACATGGATCCACAATAGCATCAAAACAACAATTTACTTTCAAAATCTAAAGCTACGATGAGAAATAATGATGCAAAAGTGTGAATATTGCGTTAAAAGATGCAAAAAGTCGAAAAAAGATGCAAAAACTCGTCAAAAGTTTGTCAAAATGAGTTGAAAATTCTCAGTTGTAAATGCAAAACGTTCAATTTCAGTCTGAATTGTCAACAAAGCTCTCTCACTAACCACTATTCACATGACAACGGTCAGCAACCTCAATAATACATAAAAATCTCTTGTACAATATTGAAAACATCATAAATTCTATTGTTAAAGCGAATTCCTTTGTTCAAAAACACCAAGCACCAAGCATTCGAGAAATAAAGTAAACTGCTTGAAATAGCCATTCAAATTATTCAGGTGATTCAAGAGAGAATTTCATTCACAAAAAAATATAAAAAAATATTTCAATAAAAGTGAAAAATGTTTCATTATACGTTAAATAATTAGAATTCCATTCCATTCAAAGCACTGTGATGTTGAGAGAAATTCTGGTATGTGAATTGAAATTCTTTCATCAACGAAACATTCTTAAATACAAACCTTTAAAGCTCTCCTTGCAGAAAGCACTCGTTTAAATTAATTAAGAAATTAAATTTTATTTTCATTGAACTTTTTTTTTCGAGTGAAAAAAAGTTTTCACAGCTTTAATGTCTTGTGACATTTTTGCTTAACGATTTTAAAGACGAAAAAGCTTATTTTAAATGCTGAATTTTCAATTTTTAAAATATATTTTAATATTTTCATTTCATTATGTAAGCGTCAAATGTATCAAATGACTTTCAATTCAAGTGATGAAATCGAATCGAATTTCCAATTTAAATATCCACTGTAGACGATATTTTAAATTGTATTTTGATTGGGGTTTAAATTGCGAATTTGATGGATACGACATTGTTTGGATAATTTTTCAATTATTTTGATAATTTTGCATTTTGTTTTGACAATTTAAAGTTTAATTTGAATTTTAAGATGGAATTTTTTTGGAAATATTTTCTAAAATTTTTCACACTTTTGACAAAAGTTTTTAAATTTTTGCATCTTGGAGAAGAATTTTTTTTAAATTTTTGCATTTTTTGACAAAACTTTCTAAGTTTTAGGAACTTTTTGAAGTAATTTTCTGAATTTTGGCACCTTTTAAAGAAATTTTTTAAATTTTGCATCTTTTTGAACGAATTTTCAAAATGTTTGCATCTTTTTGGAGAACTTTTCTAAATTCTTGCTTCTTTTTAGAATTTTTTTTTTTAATTTTTGCATCTTTTTGAAGAAAAATTCTAAATATTTGCATTTTTTTTTTGAATAAAATTCTAAATTTTTCATCATTTTGAATCAATTTAAAAAGCTCAAATCAAATTTGCATATTTTCTTAAACTTTTGCTTCATTTCAACAAATTTAATTTTTGAGTTTTGTGAAATTTTGAAGAGTTTGAATCAATTTTTGCATCTTTTTATTGAATATTTCAATTTTTGCATCTTTATTTATGATTTTGCATCAATTTGTTGACTTTTAATTGACTCTTCAATAGAAATTCTGCATCAATTTAGCAAAATCCAATCAAAATTCCTCCAAAAACAATTCCAATCAGCACAAACAATAGACAACAGACAATAACAATAAAATCAAACGAGTAAAGTATTCAGTCCCTAACAATTGCTGACAAACATTGAACACAAAGTAATAGAAAAGCATTAATGACTGATAAACTTCTAATTTGAATGCAAATGAAATATCCATAAAATCAATAAATTTACAAGTTAAAAATTTCCAAAATTGAAACGTGCACGAACAACAACAAAAAAAAAAGTTTTGAATGTGAACGGGAAAAGGATCTTTAATATTCATTCCATAAAATTGCCGAAAATTCTATAAACAATTTAACAACAAGAAGAAACTCTCTGTAAACTTTTTAATGTTTTTTCTATGTAATTTGTTTTCATCGATTATCTAGAGAGAAAAAAAGAGAAAAAAAAAAATAATAATATAAAAAGGAAAAGATGATTGTTAAGTTGTGGTAAAAGCTTAATCTCATTCCTAACAATCCTAAAAATTCAACATATACGCACCCAACATTTATAGAATTATCTTAAACTCATAAAACTTTCTTTTCTCCGATCCATAAAAATTCCGTTCTCAATGTAATCAAATTTTGCTTCTTTTTTTTCTCCCTTTCTTTTCCGCCTCCCTCATCTCCCCCTTATCCTTCATCCTTATCTTCTTTTGAATACTAAACCCGAATGGAAAAAATTTCTTCTTTTTATTTTTTTCAAAGCATATTAAAGGGCATTATGATGATGAAGAATGGGAATGGTTTCTTTACATAGATAAGATGAAATGGCAACTGTACACTCACTTTCTATTATGTATGTCTCTATATATGATGAGCTGAGTGAGCTCAAGGGTCAATTTGGGAATTTTTTCTGCTGAATTTGGATGAGTCTGAAGGTTGTGGAACTTTTATTGTGAGTGAATCAAAGAGGGGAAGTGTGGAAGGTCGATGGAATATAAAATAGATATAATGTATGATTTGCTTGGTGAAAAAATCGATGCTTCGATAGATGATCTGTTAAACATCTATGAAGTGCTTATATCCCAAAAAACACACGGCATGAAAATATGAAAAAAAAATGTCCTAAGCTAGCTTGACACTAGGAGAAGCCAAATCTTGCCGAATCTGATTCGAAGTTATTATCAAGTCTCTCTGGAGGCAATTTCCGATTTTTTCAATCCGTGAGTGTCCTTGATGAAGCCAGTGATGACAAAATTGTGTGAAACTTTTTGTGTGTATCCTCCAAATAGCATAAATCAGTCAATTGATCTAAAATCTGTTCCCAGGTATTTGTGACTCTGACATGGTTCCAGATTCAAACTAAATCCAGCAACAAATCAGAATCACGCCAGCCTGTTGTCGGATTTTGAATCAATTAATTGAATTGTGTTATTCGATTTTGATTCCAGAATCACATACAATTCAATCCAGGGATAGAAAATTCTAACCATTTACTATAAATTGAGCATCGTGTAAAAAATATCAGAAACCTCAAAAAGAACCATAACCTCAAAATGGCTCCACATAGCTTCAAAGTCACAACAAACTCAAAAATGTCTTTAACTTCATAAAGTTCAGAGACTTCCTTTATCTCATTCAGCTTTAAACGCAGCTGTGATACAAGCGATAGCAAGCGATAGAGCCAGCTTCAGACGCCGACTGAGGAAGGCCATGGATCACACTTGATCTGTCCGTCCAGCGAAGTAAGTAAGTAAGTATATTTCACCCCAATCCACCAAACATGACCTCAATACTCATCACACACATTAACCATGAGTACATATCCATGTTCATATCCACACATATTCAAACATTACAAAAGCAAAAGAAAGAAAAAAGGGAAATTGGACCATTCACGAAAGTAAAAAAATTCAGCGTCTTATTGTAAAGAATCTTAAAAAAGAGAAAAAAAAAAAATTGGAATTGATAAAAGCGATAAAGATAATCTGGAACCATCAATGTAACGATATAAAAGGCGAAAAAAATGTGCTTGTTTGCGAACTTCATTTATGCTTCTTTCTCCTTTTCATTTCTCATCCCGTCCATAAGATTTTTTTCATTTGAGAAGAAAAAAAAGTAAGTTTTTGAATGAAAGGAAACGAGGAGAACAGAAGCGGGTGAGAGATGCTTGATGAAATTACATAAAAGACTCAAGGGTACTCTCTTTATTTTTTGAGGGAACGAGAAAAAGCTTAAAGGAAGCTTGGATATATTTTTTTAGCATATAAACGACAATGATGATGCTGATGATGGTCGATTCTTCTTGAATTTTCTGTTGCGTCACATGACGAAATGATAAAAAAAAAAATATGTAAAGAGATGAAGAAAACATGATAAAAAGTTGTTGGACAAAACGCTTAGTCGCTATAGGATGAAGGATATGATGAGAAATTCTGAGAATATTTTTGTGTATTATGGACGATGACAGACCTTACAAGAAGGTTTTAAAGAGTAAATTTTGATCATAAATTTGATGGATTTTTCTGAGAATTTGGAGTTGAATTGTATTGATAGGAAGTATAAAGTGTACTTAACAGATTCATTTGAATTTAATCTTCTGTATTTTGGTTAGGCTAGGTTTAAGCATGTGTTTGTTTAGGAATTATTATTTGGTTTGAACTCATTCATAAGTTCGACTTCAACTAGATTCAAATATTGATTTATGAATGAAACCATAAAGACTAAAATTGCAAAATTTAAGGATGTAGATGCTTTGAATGACTGTGAGATCATGTAGATAAATCCATAGAATTGGAAAAGAGATCCACAAGACTTCTGTGTAGCTTCAAACCTTACTAAACACTAATTCTTGTCTAGATCAGTTCCCAAACTGGCATGACATTTTAATCACTCTCTGTAAGCTAGCTACAGTCCACTTTTGATTAACTTTAAGCGGTTTTGGTTACTAGAGGCTTTTCCTGAGCAGCATAATGCAACGAACCCCATTATTTACATGAAAATAATGTCCAAATTTGCCATTAAAGTGCTTTAAGGACAACATCGGGTTATATCGTTAATACGGCGACGTAGAGGTGCCATAGCGAGCACAGTCTATTCTCAGGGAAGTGAGAATCGAACCCAAGATCTCACAAAACAGCTTTTCAGTCTCTGGACTAACCACTAAGCCACAAAAACCTTATTCGAGCATCGACAAATTCGCCTTCATATCAATTACCCAAAATTCTACACTATCAATTACTTCTCTTCGTAAATCTTAATTCTTTCTAACTAAAATTCACCATCAAAGCAATAATAAACCATGAAATTTATATTCATACCAATATTTACAGTCCAATAAAGACGAATAAATGTCTGATCTTTCAGATTGTAGATAAATTTCTTCATAAAACTCGATAAAAATCTTCTTAATTTAGAAAAAGGTTTCCTTTTTTTCTGAGGTCGTAAACAACTTTTTTTGTTTTTGATTAAAGTAAATTAAATTTGCCGTCAATTGATGCGAAAAATATTTGAAAATTTAATTTACGTTGGGAGAGATTGATGTGATTTTTGGATTTTTAATTTGATTTTTATGTGGTTTAAAATTTTTGTGGTCAAAATGAAGTTAGAATTTTCAAATTTCAATGCAATAATTTTTATTTGAATTCAAAATCCAAAATTCCGTTAGATTTCAAACTGAAAATCAGCTTCAAAATCTTATTTTACTAAAATTATGCTTGAAATTGGGAAAATAATTGAAATTTCAGCAATAATTTTATTAAAATTTTTAAAAATCCGTTAATTATTCCTTAAGTTGTGAAGTTTAAAAATTCAAATTCTTAAAAAGCCGTTAAATTTTAAATTTAAAATTTTCAAAACACAAGCTGTAAAAAAGAGAATCTCATTATTGACTATGCCAACCAAAACATCCCAACCAATCTCATGTTGCTCACAAAAGCAAAAATTTCAAAAAAAAACCCAGCATGAAAGCAAAGATGCCTCAAGGGGTACAAAGGCAGAGCCAAATGTGAGATGTGAAAATTGGAGCGTAAAGTTTACAATATTTACATTTTCGGTTATTTGGGCAAAAAGAAATAAAGGAGCAAGAAATCAATTGGGAATATTGATGTGAAGCCATAGAAAAAAAGCTCATTTTTATTTCTTTATTCAAAGCGTGCACGATTTCCTTCAATCAGTGCCTGGTTTCCATTCGACATCGGCTCTTGAATATTAAATAATCTCAATAATTTTTTTCCTATTTTCATAGTTAAATAGGAAGAAGGTGAAACTGCAGTTCATCACACGAGCATAATCAAACTTTTTTTTTTCAATGTGATGAAAATTTCTTTCGTGAGAAGTTTGGCAAATATGGAAAATGCTGTTCTTTTTTTTTGGCACATACATGGAGAATATGAAGAAAACAAGACAGATGAGAGGAGGAAAAAACTTTCATTTCCAATTAAAAAGTTTCGTTTCATTTTCAATACCCGATGACAGAATACATACAGCAAGTAATTTTTCGGTGTCAACCTTTTCGGATATCTGGTTGGGAAGTTGGGTGTAGATTGATTGATGTGGGCGATAAGTCAGAGAAGCTTTTTTTGTAAAGTTTGGTGAAATTTGA
This sequence comes from Chironomus tepperi, assembly GCF_022539635.2. Taxonomy (NCBI): domain Eukaryota; kingdom Metazoa; phylum Arthropoda; class Insecta; order Diptera; family Chironomidae; genus Chironomus; species Chironomus tepperi. Next base: position 684,201 of record NW_027226245.1, read on the forward strand.
GAATTTCTGAGGAAATTGTCTCTGTTTTGGTCACTTATAGAGATTTTGTTGCTCAATTTTAGAACTTTTGTTGCTTACTTTTAAAGCTTTTGTTGCTTACTTTTGGAACTTTTGTTGTAATTTTGTTCAATTTTTGAACAACATCCAAATTTTTTAACACTGTTGCTCAGTTTTGCTCACTTTCTTAATCATGTTGTTGAGTTTGATTATTAATTAGGCAATGTTGCCAAATTAAACTTAATTTTGTTCATTTTTAGCTATATTAGTAAATTTAATCATTATTTGAGCAAGGTTGCTAAGTTTTGATCGTTCAATTTATAAATTTTCATCAATTCTTGAGCAACGTTGCTCAATTTTACTCACTTCACTATCCTGGCTGCATAGTTTCATCAATAATTGAGCAACCTGTTCAGTTTTGCTCACTTTACTTTTCGGGCAGCAAAGTTTCATTAATTTTTAGCATCTTGGCTCAGTTTTGTGTATTTTATTAGCCGGGTTGCTAATTTAGTCAATTTTTTAGCAACGTTGCTCAGTTTGGCTCACTTTATCATCCAGATTGCTAAATGCTGTCAATTTTTGAGCAATATTGCTCAATTTTGGTTATTTTCAAAACAATTTTGCTTATTTGATCAGCATTGCTTAGTTTTGCTGAATTTCTGAACTGATATTTGCATATTTTTAATGAAAAATGCTAAAGTAATCCCCCTCGAACCCAGTCAATCAGACATTCCATCCACGATGAATATGTCTGTATATGTAACACCAAATTCAGAACCTCCCCAAAGTGAAAATAACTCAAAAGAAGAAAAATGAAAACACAGCAAAAAAGGAAAAGAAAAAAGAAGCACAAAGAACAAGAAGGAGGAAAAAAACGAGGAAAATGCTCAAAATGTAATTGATCATGTCTGCCATTGCTCATTGCAATTAATCAAATATTTGAAGAACACGATATGAAATCGAATTAGTCTCTCTTTTTTCACAATCTAAAGTCCTGTTCTTCTAATTTTCCCATATATATATTTCACTTCATCTGACAGTAATTCAGTCGTAAGATTAAAGAAAGATTTGGGTGGTGGCAATGCCAAAAAGAAAGTTTTGAAATTTGGGGGATGTTGATGACGATGACGAAGAAGAAAAAAAAGTTGTAGTTCCTTTCATTTTATTTTATTATTCGGTAATCAATATTCTCCCAGTCTTGATTTCACTCTTTTGTTCCTTTTTCTCCTTCTTTTTGGCATCAAAATTTATAGCTTAAATGGGATGTTAAGCTTAAAGAAAGAAATTTAGGAATTTTTATTTTGCTGTCATTGCTTCGATTAAGCATTTTAAGCTTTAAAGAAGTTTTAAAGGAGATGAGAATGAATTTGAAATTCTTTGATTGTATCCGGAAGTCTCAGCTTATTAAGCTACCTTTTTGGAGAAAAATTCAAAAATGCTCTTTTATTAACACCAAGGGGAAGAAACAATTTGAGAGCAATTTAGTTGCCACAAGGAGCATCGGAATTTTTATCAACAGAGCCTTTCTGTCACACGGAACATCAGACCAAAAGCAAAAAAACGGAAGAAATATTATAAAATCTAACTTGCTACAAAAAAAGATAGCAAATAAAAAAAAGTCTTTGCAAAATATGGTAACATACGCATTTTGTAATCGGGATTCGAACCCATCATGACTGTCTTGAATCATCTGAACTTCAGAGCAATATCAATCAGTCTATTTCACTTTAATTCTCAATTTGGCAGAATAGTGAACAATTAATATCGACGGAGACATGTTAATAATTATTTTAAGTTCGATTGCTCGATATGTTCAGATAAGGCAGTGGTAGGCAACTGTTTATTCTTCGCGGCATCATGGTACAAACCTTAAAAAACATTGACGGCACACAGACTGCCCACTCTTAAGATAATGTGTCATTTAAAGCAGTTTATGTGAATTTCATTAAGATTCCTTTGCATTTTTCTCTATCGCACAAATTTTCCTGCCCTAACTGAACTTTAACATCCACTTTAAATTAAAATTCAGACGAAAAATACTTCAATAATCCAATTTTATATAAACCAAATTAATTCTCAGCCTTTCTTTTTTCAGTCACAAATCCCTCTCAAAAATCTTGAATCCCCAAACAAAGAAACAACAATACAGTAAAAGCCTGTTAATTAAAATGCTCAGAATTTTAATCCATTAAGCACTTTTTTCGTCTCACAAATTCATCTTCTTTTTTTCCAAGCAATTGTTTCTGATATACATCACATTTAGAATGTATTAAGGACCTTCCATCAACCAAAAATTTTTACATTATTTTTTCGTTCCTTTTTTTCCTTTTCTTTACTTTTCATTCTTGTATTATTCATGGAAAGAATTGAAAAACGAGAGGCAAAAAAAGACCTTTTTTTTCCTTTTTTTCTCCTCTTTTCTATTCAAACTTGTCACATTGTTTCAGGCAATCCATTCGTCACTTACTCTTTTCTTTTGGTGCTGCTGCTTTTTTTGTTGTTTAGGCTTATGCAACATATAGCTTGAATAAGAGGGAATCTGGTTGAAATAATGTCTGCGGATGAGTTATGGTGAAGGATTTTTGCTTGGTAAATAAAGTTTACTTCCTTTTTCGTTCAGATGGGTAATTTTTTGAGAATTTAAAAAAAGTTTTGATGCTCTTTTGAGTTGGTTGCGTATGAAAGAAAGTTAGTTGAGTGGAAGTAGTGAATTTTGAGGGTTAAAGGTTGAATAACTTCCGAATTTTGACTTTCTGACTAACTTGGTCGGCATAATTTGAATTCAGTATACTTAGAATCTATCAAAATTACCGAATCTGCTAATTTGCTTCTATTCTGTTCTAAATGTACCATCTCGTCGGCAATATTGCGATATTTCAATGCAAAATTAGCAGAAATTCGGGAGTCCGGACTCCAAAAGTCCAAAATAGAGTCTCCACTGTAGTACGGACTCAAATAACGGCGCCTCAACATTAAAGTCCTGCCAACTCTGTATCAATGAGTGTCAATTAGACCTGGTTAGGTCAACAGATTCAAAAAGTCAGTTTTAATTGCCAGTTTCAGTTTTGGTGAGATCAATTAGCAGACATACAACCAAGTGACGGCCGTTTGTAGACATAATATAAAATCACTGTTTAGCTACCATTAGATTCTAAATTCACAGTTTTGTATCAACATATTATGTGTCGCATCTAGTCAGAGCGGTTAAGATTCAAAGCTAGATTTTCACGTTCCGTAATAAGTGAATAACCCTTTTACCCAACTTGTTAAAGTATGCTGACAATGCTTTTTCTTTGCAACTGATTTAGTCTAATGAAAAATTGATTCCTTTAAGACGATTTGATGTTTCTGTTGTTGCTAAATTGAGTAAACATCCAAATACAATGAATATGAGAGAATAAAAGAGATCTCATGAATATGTAATGTTACATGAATTCAGAACAATTCAAAAAGGAAATGTCCAAAGAAAATTAATTGGAACTTTTGTTTTTGTTTACAATGAATGATCTGACCTGGATCTGCAGGGGGTTATTCTTAATTCATGATGATATGAATAAATTATTTAAAAAATTTGTTCTGTGAGATTTGTTTTTTATTAATTTGGAAAATTCAGTCAAAATCTCATTAAAATTGATTTTTAAAATTCAAATTTTGATTATTAAAATTGAATAATTTTCAAAATTTAAAATTCTTAAGATTTTAAAATTTAAAATTGAATTTTTGTAGAATTTAAAAGTTCAAAATTAATTTTTTTGAAATTCTCAAATTGAAAATCGAATCTTTTTTATGTCAATAATTGAAAAAAATTGGCAATCATCCACTCTCAATTCCATCGCTCATTCCCACGAAGCTCAATGACAATTCCATCACAAAACAATTTCCAGTCCACTTAAATTTTAAATACCATGACTCAACAAATATTTTCACAACTCATCTGCCTTTCATCAATTTTTATTTTAAAACAAAATTAAATTTCTCTCTCTCATTTTTTTTTTTTTGAGTAATCAATCATCAAGCTTAATTCAAATAAGTTTTACTGTTTCAATAATCACTCAAAAGAATGGAGCACAGCACACAGCACCACCAATATAAAAAATAAACACATAAAATATAGATGATAATCTCATGCAATTTAGAGCATTTTCAAATTGAAAATTGGATTTGAGTTGATTATTTTTGCAATAGAATCAATAAATAAAGGGTATTTTATGAATCAGTATCAGCATATAGTATAGAAACCAATTGATTTAATTTAAAAGTTTTATGAAGGATGAAATTAGAGAGCTTTTTGGAGTTTGTTGGGGTTTTCGGAGGATGTTATTGGGCAGTGTTGTCCATACTGGAGTGCCGAAGAGGAATTACTGCAGATTTTGTTACGGATGAAGTATATCCCCACATCCTGTCCCGGTGCGGGTAAAAAAGTTGACTTTTCGTTTTATTTGAATAAATTGTTAAAGATTTTGATTGAAAATTGTAATGAAAAATCACAAAATTCCTGGAAAATCCAGTTTTGGACAACCATTTTTCGCGGCAAATCTTTGGCAAACCTCGTTCAAAACCAGCAAATGTCACACAGGCCACAACATTTCCCGAAATTTTTAGCGGTGCCTTAATGTGCCACAACACACAGATTGTCCACCACTGCTTTAATCCATTCCCATTCAATCACATTCCACATCCAAAAAAAGCACAATCCACACAATATTTTCCATCTACCTTTAAATACCCAAACAGATTCCTAATTTCCTTCATCTACAGCACATTTCTCGACATCTAATAAAATTAATTAAATTTTCTCCCTCCAGAAAAAGTCATGACATGCAACTATAATCCTCACATTCTATTTTATTTAATTCCCAATTACTTTTACTTCCAATCCATGATATTTTTCTTCAAATACAGAAAATGTCTTTAAATATGTGTTGCTGTATTTGATGACTAAAGGAGAGAGAAAATTTTCTAATATGAAATAGCAGAAAATCCCGGAAGCATTTGGTTCATTAGTGAAATAAACATGATAGTAACTTGATATATCCACAGATACGTAGATAAAGATTTATTTTTATTGTAATGGAGTAAAATTGGTGATATTTTGTAATTCCATATTTGATTTATTCTCTGTAAATTGGTAAGTTTTTAAAAGGTTGATATATTGAGGAATTGATATAGGTGTGTTCAGGTGGTAGAATTTACAGTAATATGACTTTTGAGAGGATGTTGAAGGTGTAGGCAGTATTATGGGCTTTTGGGTTGAGTTAATGTTGTCATATGTAGTGGGTAGGGCGATAGCTATGCTTTTACGACACTGCGAATAGTTTTAACTGCTGAGCAGAAACAGGAGAGGTGGAGATGAGCGGAAAGAGTTGAATAACTTAAGTGAAAAACGAGAAAAGTGCCATAAATAGGACAAAATGATCAAAAGAATGTGGCAAATGCGACAAAACTCGTCACCTGAGTTGTCCGCCTCCAGGGTTGAATTCCATTAGGATTAGATTATACACAGAGGAGGGAAAAGGGCTAAAGGGGAGGAATCCATTGATCCGTTTTCACTATTTGAAGTGCAGCTCAGTTTATAGTGGAATCCGGTACTACCCTTTTGGTTACATTACTGTCTGAGGCTTTCAAAATTAAGCTGTGAGCCTCATTTCCACTTCATACGATTCGAAAAAGAACAAATGAAAAATTTCTCCTGTTGAGTCTCGAACTCATGATTACTGGATCAGTATTGCAATAATTAGATCCCGCTATAATAAACCATTCGGCCACCATGTCACTCCGACTCTCACCAACGACCTAATACAAAATATCAATGCCATTAAACATCGAATATATTCAAATCAGCGTCCTCCCTCAGCAGAATTTATTAAAATTCATTAAATCTCAATTTTCACCAAAAAAGCTCGCAAATAAATCAAAGAAAATCCAAAAAAGCAAAAATATTCCACACAGATTACCTGCCGCATTCATTCTTAATCAAAGTAATGTCCCACCATACATTACTAAGTCGTGTGCATTTTAATTTTTTCATAAATTCATCTCTTAATCCATTTAACATACATTTTGCCATTTTTCATAATTTTTTTTAAACGTACAGCACATAAAAGCACAATCATTTTCTTCTGATTTATTATCCGAATTAACTGCCACGTACAGGTATAAAATGTTATTATATCACCGGAAATCACATTTTTCGTGTTTTTAAATTTACTTTTCAGATCATTTTCAGTTCTTTTTTTAATGCTGTTTGTGTTGTTTTTTTCACGAGGCAGTACGGGTGAAATTTTCAATTTTCTTCATAGCTGGAAATTTTTCATCCTTTTCATGACTCGAGAGTATATTTTGAGGCAATTTGGAATAGGAAGACAGGGGTTAGTTACTTAGTCATGCTTTCAACTACGATGAGTTATTTATTCTCTCTTTTTTTTGCTGCAACATGCTGTTAGGTAAAAGATTTATCCTCGGGGATATTTTTTTGGAATGATTTTTTAAAAGCTTTTTGTTTATAGTGTTCTAAATTTAGGGAAGGAGACGGTGTTGAATTATAATTTAATGCTTAAAGAGTTATTTAAAGGTAGAAACCTTGGTAGGAATGTAAATGCTTGAATATTTTGAAGCTTTCTTTAGAACGAGCCAGCAGTCAGTAGAGTCAGCAGAGCTGCACTCAGAGATCAATCCAAAACTCCCAGTATTGACAAATATAGGTGCAGAAGTTTTGATCTCAACATCGGGACCCTTATTAAGTATTGGAACATGAAAAACAGAAAATACTTGAAAAATTTGGATAAATGGTTATACTTCCAACAGTTATAAGAGACCGGTCTCCTAGAAAATTGAATAATCCTCAAAATACTTCACGAGATTCCAACCTAGAAATCACTAGAAAATGAGATTCGATTAGAAACATCAGGCCTGCATTTAACAGGCAAAAGCTTGCAGTTTCAGCTGTACCATATAATTAGTCCAAGACAGCAGGCCCGTAATTTTGAGCGAAGCCTCCTAGAAAATCGAAAGAAATTTAATTTCAAACTCAAGAAACGGATGTGAACCTCAAAACAAACCCCTCTCTAAAGAAGACAAATGAACAATATGAAGTCAAGACCAATAACCATCTTCTTTCATATAAAAGAAGAATCTATCAAAAACCCCATTGACAACAACTTCAAAAGACTGTAAATCGACATAAAGCACACCACAAAATAGCAATCATTCAGCATCAAAATTGATAAATAAGCAAACGAAAGAAAAAAAGGCATGCAACCATTTTTTCGTAAATAAAAGTAATAAAAAATTAATAAAGATTGATGGATTCCTACCCCCTGGACTATAAAACAAATAAACCCTATCCATTTTGAAAAAAGGAACAACAATGCATAATGGAAGTAATGAATTGTAGGAAATTTTCTCTCAATTTTTATATATTTTTTTGGTTCCACTCCTCCCCACATGAGAATGTTTAGGGCTACGGTATTTCTTTTTTGTGGATATTATATTAAGCTAAACTAATATATATTTTATGGTGACGAATGAGTGCTGTAACAGTTTCATGATTTTTACTTTCAACACACATCACACACTTTGGTGTCATTAGTTATTTTTTTTTCTTGCCTACTGCCTGCCTATGTTGTGTATCCGGATGTATGTGTACTTTCTCAAAATGCCAACCATATCCCCAGCCCTCACCCTCAAACACATATTCTATGTTCACTGTGTGCTCACCCGTCCAAAGTGAATGTTATATAAATTCATTTATTTTGTAGTAACTACAACGCATGAATAAAAGCATTATTTGATTCATTTTTTATGTTAAAGTGGCATAAGGCTATTAAGCATGTTGTGAACGTATATTTGCTATTTTTTATATTGTACGGTTCGCAATTTTTTTTTTCTCTTTTTTCGTACCCCCGGCCTTGAGTGTGAGTTGTGTGTGAAAATGCGAGAATATTACACATTTTTACTGAATTTTTGTCTACCATGGGGGTGCTGATTGTTTTTTCTGGGAATGCAGTTTGTCTTTGATTTTTTTGTTGATTTGGTTGATTTGAAGGAACAGTGATTGGACGTCTTGAATTTTGAATGGGAAATTCAAATTGATTACATACAAAGTTAGAATTAAATTATGCTTGATACTAGCATTGAAAATTGGACTTGAGCTCTAACTGATCGGCTTTTATTCAAATATTGCTACCTCGGCGTCGAGATATCAGCAAACTTAGAGGAAGTCGTCAATTGACTGCTACTAAGTTCGGCGTTAGGCAAACGACAAAAACTAAAACTTCTTGTCCTCCAAAATATGTATTTCGAGCGGTACAATGCTACCAACCGTAATTTTCACTGTAAAGATGGGTCGAAATCCGCCGTAACGATGCCAACAAGACAACGTCGCGTACAGTGACTAAGCATTGACATGGGCAACATAATGTGCTGTTCGGAATGTGGCTTCCGAATGACTTCCACATAAAACTCTCAATTTCCTAATTTATTGACATTTTAGGATAAACAATTTTCAATTTCACAAAACCACCCGCCGATTAAAGTATAGCTGTAACAGTAGACCACCACCAAATTTCCAAGAACTCAATATTATTACCAAAAATATGCCAATTATAAATTAATATAAATTACCATCAAAATAATTGGACTATCAGTGACTCCATAATGCTGGTTAAAATATCAATAAATCAATAAACATCAAATTACAGGCTCGAATTTTTAAACGATTTAATATTGATCGTGTTGTAAGCTGTAATTTTTTTTTGTAGCTTCTGTTCTGGACAGTACAGTGTGGTTGCTAAGGAATAGCTTCGTTGTTGTATTAACGGTACCCAATAGACAAAGAGCACTAAGTGGTATTACTGGACCATGAAGGTATAATTAGTGTCTGACAAGGAGTAAGACGCGAAGTTGCACTAACGTCCTGACGGCACTAGATCATGCAAAAGTCAATAAGTTTTGAATCTTTAAGTCTAATTTGCAGTTTTCCATAGCTTAAGCCCGATTGGACAAGAATACGTTATAACTAGTGAATGGCAAGTCAATGTCTTGTTAATGACTAGTGCTAATATTTTTATCCAGTCAGGAAAGTGAATCTTGATGTCGATTCTGGTTTTGGTTGGGAAATTCGACTCAATTCCACATAAACTTCACAAAACTCACAAACTTGTAATTCTCCTTAAATCTAACCAATGTGCCTTTCCAACTTGTCACACAATTTCAATTCCATCTTATTCCATTTCTCTCCCATTTCCTTAGTGATGTGAGCGATGCAACCCATAACAACAACACCGAAAAAAATAGAAATTTTCACCAGAAACACAAAAAAAAAAACAAGAAAAATTCTCGTATTTGTGTGTGAAGCATATGTGGCAGATGAGCGACTGTTGTTATGAATGATCATGTGGACTAGTAAGGAACAAAAAAAAAAATAATAGAAAATTTTCTTCCCTTTCCATTTCAATGGAAGTTTATTTTATGAACATAAACATTTATCCTTTAATATAAGCTCAATATTAGCAATAGAACACATGATGTGCTCTCATTTGGAATGGATCAGTAAAAGCAGGCAAGCAGCACACAAAAAAACTGCTTAATGCGTAAAATCAGAAATCAGCATTTGTAGTTTTTTCGGGTGCCATTACATCATCGTTGTTACATGACGAATATTGAATGTGTGTGGGGTGGAGATCGACAAGTCATTGCTGTAATATTCAGTCATCATCCATAAAGTAAAAAGTTTTTTTCTTTTTCAAAAGTTTTTTTGACGGGGAAATGAAAATTTATGTTGCTTTTTAGTCTGAAATTTATTCTTGGAAGTTGTATAAAGACTGATGTCTTTAAAGCAGTGTTGCTATCTGAATGGCTGAATAGCTATCTAATAGAAATGGATGTACAAAATATTAGTGAAACTGGGTCAAACCTGATAGATTCAGACGTGAATTGATGTTTGAATCTAGTTATTCAGTCATACCTGATAGTATAGATAGTACTGAGTACCTTTGTTATTCTGGTATCGGACTATAGTAAGGATACAGGTAGAATTGATCTGCGAAAGCTCGTCGAAGAACGGCTTCCGATCTTATCCAGGTGATCCAGGTGATCTTCTGCCAATGGCCCCTGCGTAGTATGTCGTCTTCAGATAGCCTGCGTAGGTTTTCATCTGCCGATAGTCCCCTTTGTTAGTTGTTGTCTTCTACCGATGGCCTCCTGTGGTGCTCTTTTGTCGTTGGTCTTTTCAGCAAGTGACCACCTCCAGTCGGTGAGCCTTTCCGTAAGTTGCCACCTTCCACCAATGACTTCGAATTAAAGCTTCCAGAAGTATCAGTCTGGATTGATTCTTGAGACCGAGACTTAGACAGGGGGAAGCTCCCTTTACTTAAAGTTGTCCGAATTCTCGAAACCACCAATTCTCAGTCTTGGCATTACGCCCCCCTAACCTCAAAATATGACATCAACATAATCATGAATCTAATAATATAAAATCAACATCACTGCTTAAAAGCATAATTTTAGATGAATTTCGTTGGAAATTTCGCTAAGTAAGAAGAGTTTGTGTAGCTTCTAAAATATTTACATTGGCTTTGCATCTAAGAATGCTCTCAATTTTCAAAAGTTTTTACAAAAAAATTGACTTTGAATTTATTTTATAACCATTATGAAAATAAGCACATTATGAATAGGAAATGCGATATTTTAAAACAAATTTTTATTTTTTGGTAATTTGAGAGTCTTTAGAAATATTTTCAAAGGATGATGAATAATTTTGTGGAACTTTTAAGAGGATTCATGCTTTTATACAATAGATTTGTTGGTAGACTTGAGGAATATTGTTGGAAATTTGATATCTGTGAAGCTTAACATTGAAAATTTAAGTCAATAAGCAATGGTTGATGCTTTTTGTGGTAAAAATGGGTTGAAAAAACTGTACCAATATGTATTAACTGCAGGTGTGTTGGTGAACGTGGTAATGAACCTCATCTCAGATGGCACAATGCTTGAAATACCAATGTTTGAGCTGTGTAAAACTGAGCATTTTCTGACTTATTGTTAATGCTCGACGTATAGAGTTTCTATATAACGAATTTTTAAGCAAGAAGTTTGGACTTTTTAGGACAATAATTAGCAATTGGTAGCAATTGATTGAGTTAGACTTTTTGAGGTTTTTGAGATTTTTCGACAATTTTTGCTCAAAAAACCATAACAAAATGAAGATAATTTGCCTCTCAATCCCTTCCCTACTAGCCATATCCATTTATCCAGCTCAATTTTCTTCAATAAAATTTTAAATTCTTTCCACAAAACTCAACAGCATGTTACACTATTATGAAAAACTTTCATTCTAACTTCCTCTCCCTTCAAAGTCAAAAGTTCACAATCAGCACAATTATAAACTGCATCTTCGTGACATTCCCAACCTCACACAGTTCAAAACAAACTCAATTAATCCAACAAAAATGAAACTTCAGGTCAAACAGTTCACATTAATTCTTTTCATTTTTTTTTTGTCGTCCTGCAAGTGCTTTTCTAAATGAACACATTTTCATTGCCAAACGTTAAAACTTTTCTAAACGATTCCCCAGTGACATATGGTGTCAATTTGCAGCAACAATAAATTTTTCATAATTTTCAAAAATAAACCATTTTAAACTTTTCTTTTGTGCTCATTTTTTTGCTAGGTGCCATTTGAAAATTTTCCTATTTATCAAACAATAAACTTTTCTCTTTTCTTTTCATCCATTTTTTGAGAGAGATTTTTAGTAACAAATAGTATCAGCATGAGCCAAAACAACATTTTTCTTAACTTTCATTTCATAAAAATGTCACACATGAGAAAAGAGAAATATTACACAGTGGAATAATAATTTATGTAATAATTTAAGTTACCATTTGTTTGGCATTTGATATTAACTACAGTTCTTCTTAGCTTTTACAGCTTCTTTATCCTCCTGACTTTCTTTTCTTTATTGTGATTCTTTATAGCATCTTTTTTTGAGAGGAAAAATTGAGGAAGTTTTGACTGGACATTTTTGAATGAAGATTTGGTGTATTTTGAGCAGGATTGCTTGCTTATTAGAACCTGGCACTTGCCTGGCACATTTGATATTGTCGTTTTAGCAGAAGAGGGAAATTGACGGCATCGAGTCATGTGTAGACGAATCTGCCAGTGCGAAAAACAGACCTCTGTGACCGATTGGTTACCGGATACTTGTGCAAACATCTTTTATGGAGGTACTCTCGGAAACTTCGGTTCAATTCCAACCTAAGACCAATCTCTCAATCATTATGTAGTGTCTTGATTGCATGACAAGTATTTGCACTATGTTCATGATATTATAGATGCTTAGGACTATCCAGTGACACTCTTAAAGGCTGACATTTGAGACTCTTTAAGACCGTCAGGTATGATTCTTAAAGGTCATCAATTTAAACTCTTAAAGACCGTCAAGTGAAACTGTTTAAGGACATCAAACAAGGATTTTTAAGACCATCATGTAAGACTCTTTAAAGCCTTCAAGTGAGACTCTTTAAGTCAGCCATGGGAGACTCTTTAAAGGACATCATGTGAGACTCTTTAAGGCCGTCATGTGAGATTATTTAAAGCTGTCTTGTGAAACTCGTTAAGACCGTCATTTGAGACTGCTTGAGGTCATCAAGTGAGGCTCTTTAAAGATTTCAAGTGCTTCTCTTTAAAGCCATCAATTGAGACTCATTAAGGACAACATATGAGATATTGCCAGACCGTCATGCCAAATTTATTGAACCCAATACTTTAGTCTCATCAGATTGCGCTTTATCCACATCTCAACCCATAACTCCACAATCTACATCCTCTAACAAAGATAAATGCTAAAATATACTTTCAGCATGAAATTTTACCCCAACACTGACCAAAAATTTCTCTCACTTCCTTTCACTCCCATCCATTCTTCTTTATCATAAATCAAAAAGCCATAAGAAAAAAAAAAATTCATGAATATCTATTCACAATGTTACAAAATATTAGAAGTAAGTAAGTAAAGTTTTAAGGAATGAGAGTTGAGATCTAGATTTATACCATCAATGTCAAAAAGTGTGAGCATAATCTGTTGTACGTGCTTCAACACATTTTGTACTCATTCCAAATAAAGGAACAAGAAGGACTTCGACGCATATGAACACACACATCCATCTGTGCTGTTGTTATTATCACAAATCATCAAAGGAGATTGAGGACAGTAAGGATGATACAGTAATACACAAAAGTATCTAGTTAGTATGTCAAAAATTAAGGAATTTATTCTAAAATCTCAAAAATGATATTTTAAGTAGCTACAACTGTGTAGGCGAATGCCTTATATGTGGGCTTTATGCATATATTTAAATAGATGAAAGCATTCAACGCTCCATCCATCATTTACTAAAATGAGTTTTCTAAAAATATGTGAGCATATTTGAATGTCAAGGTAATGAAATTACATGCTAGTGATTACATTATTCCCAAAATAGCTAACATGATGGAAAAGTTTTTAATGTCAAACGTTAGTTCTGTGATGTAGAGATTAAATTGTCATTTGCTTAAGACTTGACTGGCCATATGGATGGGATTTTTTCTAACTTATAGCTCTGGCATGAGATGTGATATTGAACAGATGGAATATGCTAGATGTAGGAGCAGTCTCTGTTCCATAAATTTCTAAATCTGAGATTGATTACTGCCGTAATTTCCAGCACAGATCTAGCTTCAAGAACTTCGGTTTTTAATTGCTACATGCAGAGTCAGGAATGTTAAATTTTTGCTAGATCTATACTGTATCTCACAATACTACAGACCGACATATCATCAAAATAATGGCTTCAATCCTACTGTAGAGGACTGATTGGCTTTAAATTTGAGTGCTTAGATAAGGCAAGCACGCACTTGTGTAACTTTCATTAGTCATGAAAGATACATACAGTCTGGAGCCAGAGGTTGATAATTTTCTCATCCTCAATTCTTAGTACTTGAGGTACTCAACATTTTTTGAAGAGTGTACTCAATACTGGAACAGGAATGGAGCATGAATATGGTCCCAAAATTGATTATGCTCAATTATGTTGATTGCATGTTAGGATACTTTACTATTAACTGCTCATATCACTGAACTCCTGATTAGACCACTAAACCAGGAATCATACAGTTAAAAAGCTAGCTTATAGCAACCTTACAGTCAACCTGAATTCCTATTGGATATTAAGATTTTCCGATTTCATTAATAAAACTTCCGAGCGATACGATGTGGAGAAGCACATATTTTATCTTAAAAGTAGGTCGAAGTCACAGTACCGCCTGGGAAACTTTGCATCTTGTCATTTACATGGCGACATAACGTTCCCTTGGCGAACTCGATGTTCTGATGAGAATTAAAGCTCTATTTACTATCTCAAATTATGCTATTTCCCCAAAAAATTCATATATGACCCAAGCCCACAATGTAGTCGCCAGGGTGTCACTACGCTACCGCATTGACGACTAGACATGAAGTTACCCTGACAACTACGTGACTACTGCCCATTCTTACTATTTAGATGAACAATCCCCAAATTACTAAAACTAATCCCATTAAAATCACCCAAAAAAGTGCGTCCAATCCTTAAATTCTCATCATCTATGCTCCATTACCATTTTTTGTGTCTATTTAAAAAATTAAACAAACCGAAAAAAGGACCATCTGAGTTCCACAGTCACACACACACAGACGAAAAAGAAGAATCCATAAAATTTATTTACATTCTAACGCTCATAAGTTACGACCATCATTGATATTAAAACACAATTTTCATTAAACTTTGTTGCTTCATGTCTCTGAGTCTAATGCTAACTCGAGCATAAATAAATCTTAATTTTGTAGCTTACAACATATCAATATTAAATTGTAAAAAGCACTCTTTTTTTTTGTGCCGTCCGTATTTTTAAGGCACCCCTCATTTTTATGGGAAAACTTTTGTGTAAATATATTTATTTACAGCACATATGCTTCCTAATTTTTTCGAGTATAATGATGACTGGGTGGAGGGGAGAGAGAGCGTTGATGTCGAGATATGGATAAAGAAAAATCCACAGAAAATTTTATTAGATGAAAAAGTTCCTTAAAGAAATTTGGAATAAAAGTCTTTTTTGTGGATGTACCAGTGGTGGACAACCTGTGTGACGTGGTACACTGCTGTGTTGCCAAAAAAAAGCCTTAAGTTATTCAGATCATTGAGATCCAGACAAGATGCAGAGCTGCACTAAGGCGTTTTGAGGTTAACGACGAGTCAGACACTCAGTGAACTTCAGTTTGTATTTTAGTACCAAGTCCTTCACCGAGTCACTTCGACGCACCAAAAGTGCTATGTCGCCAAAAAGCTATGAATGAGCAGGCACCTCGACAGACAAAAACCGTACAAATTCTTGATGATTTGTATGTTTTATAAGAAAAACCATATAAATTACCATGAATTTGAACGGTTTTTGCCTGCCCTAAACCGTATATCGTGTACTATTTTGGTCGAGCCTAACCACCAAAATGTCCCACCACAGACATAAGGTCGCTCACCACTGGATTCAATACCTTAACTTTCTTTCGGACGAAGTTACTCACAACTTCATGCGATATCAATGAACAAAGATTTTTTTCTCATTCTCCAATAACATGCATTGTCCATTTACTCCTTACCATCATGACAATATACATTATTTTATATCATGGATTATTTTCTTCTTTTATATTGGAATAATACACAAGTTGTGTTCTGATTCGTATTTATTATCAGGCACACACACATATGCTTACTAAAGTGCATGAATAAGGATGTTAAAGAAGGAATTAATGGGACTTTGAATGAATTTTTTAAAAAGGGTAAATGGAATTTGTGCTTTTTTTTTGTTGTTGTGTTAATTTATGGAATAAATCCATAAAAGTGATTCTGAGAATGGCTTGAATTAAGATGTAAAGCCTGGTTGAATGGCTTTTATTAGGAGGGAGTTGGGTCGCATTGTTATGTCTGTATGGCTTGTAATAGTCGGTACCCATTTATTTTAATAATAGTAATGGAAATTTATTGAAGTTATTGCGTTCAATCAGGCAGAAATATCAACAGAAGGTTTGCTTTGTTAATGGATATGGCAATGTGGAATTGACCTTAATTTTTATTGGAATTAGGGGTCATTTAAAAATGAACAAATTATAGACATTGGAAGGATGTAATTGCATGGGCGACCGAGAAACTTGTGTTAAGAAATTGAGTTGCTTAAATTGGCAATTTTGCAAGCTTAACCATTGGTAGAGTTAGCTTCAGGCATCATCTAAAGGAGATCATACAAGTGATCTGTATGGCCAGCAATATCAGTAAATAATGAAGGCATTGATGCAAATATTCTTTATTATTTAACCTGAAGTAACAAATTTTCTGATTTTGAAGCTTGATTTACTAACTTAAAGTTTGCGTCTAAAGCTGGTTCTATTGCAGGCAACCGCTTGCCAATTGCATTTACATCTCGATCGACAGCATCTTTCCAGTATGACAATGGATTTTTATATATTGATACTAATAATTTGAGTAACCTAAGCAGTACAGTGTTGTAACTATGGCATCATTCCGTTGATGACATAATTTGAAGACACCCTGACAGTTTGCGGAAGGCTATGTGACGGTGATAATTGAAATTTGCTGTATTAGGTAAGCATTGTGTCATTTTTTGCAGTAGATCAAGAAGTTAGAGCATTTAACATGTAACTAACAAGTCGTGTGCTAGAGTCTCACTAGCTCTATAGTTGGAAAGTGTATGATTCTTTAGAATCTTGACTACAACTATTAATGGATGTAATTCATGACTGTATCTCTTAATAACCTTCCTCAAAAATTCAGAACTTCATTTCTATCTAAAAGCTCAAAGCCAAATTTCAAGCTACAAAAATAAATTCTTTAAATTACAAACTTCATGCTCATCGGCGACCATAATCCTCTCACACACACAAAAAAAATTGACCCAACACATGACTGCTTATCTTCTTCGTCAACACTCATAAATCTAAACCTCATAAGTTAATGAAAACGTTTCTCATCACTGAGCAAAAATCAATGACTTGTCTCCCCAACTAGTCCACAAAACACAAAACTTGGTTCATATCTACAACACAGCACAGTCAATGCGACATCAATTTCCGTTTATTTGTTCCACAGAAATGAACAGAAAATGTGTGTATTTGTTTCGGTTTTATTAAGGAAGAAAATTAGGACTTTCCGTACAAATCCAGAGAGCTAATAATAGGCCATAACATAAACTTCCTCGCATCTGTTAATGTATTCACTGGATATATATAAAATGTGTCAATATCAGGGTCCAATAGTACTATGGCAATGAAATAAAAAAGCATTACATAGATGAAAAAGTTACAAAACAAGTTTTTGGATTATGTATGTGTACCCATAATTCTAAATATCACCCTAAAGAGCTCATAAAATAGCAGATGTAACGGCACATACATGTTAACCCCCGTTATAAATTTAGGCTTATTGATTTCCCTTTTTTTATACTAGTGCTAAGGGTGGGAGATGAAGACGAAGAAAAAAAAAGTGAATAGCTAAAGAGGAAATGCCAAAAGATTGTTGTGACATGTTTATAGTATTTCATATCCATATGCGGTACTTTGGGTCCACATATATATTTTGAGGGAAATAAAACAATTATATTTTTTGAGACATCCTTTTACTGTCCTTTATTTCCACTTTTCTTTTAAAGCGTAACTTTAAGAATGAGGAGCTAGGAGTGTTGGGATTGGATTGGCTGTCGTTTGATTTGGTTCATGAACAATTCAATGTCAATTTTCTTTTAAATTCACGCATCATTTTTCTGGTTTAGTTCTATTTTGCATCATTTTTGGTGCCTTTTTGTTTAATTTTGCATCTTTATTGCTGTATTCTTGCATTTTTTTGCTTCATTTCTGCATCTTTTCTATTATACTCGGAATAGAATTGGCATCAAATCATCCAAAATGTTTTGCGTCTTTTGATACTTCACTTTTGCATATTTTTTATATCATGTTTGCATCTTTTCAAATGAAGTAAACTTTAGCATCATTTTCTATTTTTGCATCACTTAAACTTAATTTTTGCATCTTTTCTGCTTAACTTTTCATTTTCTAATCAAGCACAATTCATCGTGGAACCTGCAACAAGTCTACACGTGGCTGCTCCAATTTTTGAACATTTTTTGGTGTCGTGTGACTTCCAGATTGTTGATGATTGATTGATACTACATTTTAGCATCTTTTTATTTTTTCTCAAATTTATATGACTGTCTTGACATCCTTAAAACTCACAACATCCCCTATACAAACTGCGTCACAATACAGCATATCCCCTAACTTCCCTTCTCATTTCAATTTTCCTAGATACCTAAATAAATTCCATTTATCGAATATTTTTATCTTTCTTTCTCTCGAGTATGTCAGAGGCCGAAGCTACAAGGAAGGTCCAAAAGGCCACAAAACATAAAGTGTATCCAAAAAGAAACTGACCAAAAATGCAAAGAACAGAACAAAACAAAATAATAAGAAAACCTTTTTGTGTCACTGCCTTCAAATAAATTCTCCCACATACATTTCTATCTACTTAAGCTGTGCCATAAATGCGTCCCATGAAAGGCATTTGAAAATAGATTTTTTTTTTCTCTATGTAGGCATACGACATGCCATTGTTATTGCCATAACTTACTTATAGCATATACACAGCTTTTTTTATTCAGAATCATCGCACTTGAAAATAAAAGAGGTGGAGCAACAAGAATATTTTACAACATAATCATAAATGTTGTGTTTGTTGCTTCCTGTTTATGTATTTATTTCGACTAGCAAAACAAAAGAAAAAAACTAGATGCGACATCTTCTACTTCCGATATTGTGTGTAGATGCTGTAAAAAAAAAATAAGAAACTTTCATTTCCACTCGTTTCATAGTCCCAATTGTAGAATTGAATGTGCGTATGGAATACGGATGTTATTGTAAGGAACAGTAAGAACTTACAACCCACCCACGTACACATCTACATAGAGAACATAAAGTGTGTATTATTGGCTTCCATTTACGAAAATAAGTGGTGCAATAAATTTTACTCTTGATACTTCATGACTCTGTATCTAATAAGATGATAAACATGTGGCATTGAAATGAAACAAGTAAATAAAATAGAATTTTTTATGCATCGGAGGAGCTTTTTTTCATCTTGTGGGATGTATGGTATGTATGAAGACACTTGAATATGAACTATGTGTATGATTAAATTGCTATTGCTAACATTTCAAATGCTGTAGACAAGCTTTTGTATATATATACTTTATTTGAACGATTTGTGTGCTTCTGGAGCATAAATTTCCTGAAGTGTCTTGTCTTTGAGTTCTTTTTTTTTGTGTGTGATGTTGTTGTGAAAGCTTGAGAAATAAATTGCTCAAAGTTGGTCATGTTTTGATGCACGACAATTGTTTAAAATATATGAAGGAAATATGTCATTGGAATTTTTTAAAAAGTTAGTTTAAATTGTTTTTGAAGTATTTTGACAAAATTTTGAGATGTCATAATATATATCAGCTGATTTCTTGCTGAAGAATGGATTAGTTTGCTCTTGGGACTAGGATTTTATACTTTAAATCAGTACTAGGCAGTGTATGACTCACTTGTGTTGCCAAGTCGCCAAAAGCTTTTGGAAACGCTATGAACTGTATGATATGTAAGGTTTAAGTCGTGATTTATCACCAAAGTGAGCTGTGGAACATGAAAAACCTTTTCACTTAAGAAGGAAGACACTTTATTAAAATGTAAAAAGATGATAAAGCGGTAGAACCAGATTTAGACACAAACTGAGAGAGGCCTTAAATTATAGTTGTTCTGCATGACCAGCAAAGATATGAAGAAGAAGGTTGATACAAAGGTATATTTAGTTCAAAGTTCTGCAACTTTTAGCTCAAACTCGACTGCAAATTAGAAGTTCCATGAGTAAAACTATGCCTCATAGACATTGTCAAGATGAGATCATGGGGGTTTGCTCACTCTCGAGTTTGAATGGAGTTAAGCTCATAGTAGTGTTGACAGGAT
The DNA here is from genome assembly GCF_022539635.2 of Chironomus tepperi. NCBI lineage: Eukaryota > Metazoa > Arthropoda > Insecta > Diptera > Chironomidae > Chironomus > Chironomus tepperi. The sequence continues at coordinate 704,279 of NW_027226245.1, forward strand.
TTAAGAGTCCAGATTCAAAGTTCAAAAAGGTGCCTGGAATCTAAATAAAAGTTTGAAGTCCCGACTTCAATTAATTTCAGAGCAGTGTTGCAGTCTGAGTGTTGACTGTAAAAGACATTGCCTGTAAACAGGCAGAAACTGTGACAGATCTGTTGACTGTGCTTGTCGCAGACACCTGTTTTTGCAACTCTGGTTCAGAATCCAGTGTAAGTGTCTTCACATTGAAGCCCTGTCAACTATGGCTTCATACAACTCAAATTTTATTTAATTCAGTTGATTTTTCCATACAAAATCCGAGTTGACAGTCAATCCAATAATTAGAGCATACTAAGGTTGATTTCAGTGTGATAACATAGAAATCAGTTCCAACAAATTCTTGTCTTCAAGATTTAACCCACAAATTGCTTATAAGCACCCAAATCTACCATTCATTCATCTCCACATTTCCACTAGATAAACAAAGCTCTAGATTTGCCTAGACAATTCATTCATCCTCAATTTGCACAAGCACAAAAAAAAGACAAAAACATTCACTAAATCTCTCACAAAACAAATGTCATGCTTATCTATCTAGGACAAATTTATCTGAAATTAATTCTTAAATTCTCAGAAATAAAGTAAATGCATTTGTTCAACGAGAAAAGCGTCTCATATATCATGTAGATTTCCACTATTTTTTTGTCAGCCAAAAAAAAAAAGTCTTTTTCTTGATGCTAATTTGTGCTCTATGGCATACATAAAATAAGAAAAAAGATACACCCAATAAAGCATAAGGAATACAATATGAGCTTTTATGTAAATATCACCCAATTTTTCATCTTAAGCATGTAAAGAATGGTAGAACAAGAAATAAAGTAGAGATGATAATTTGACAAAAAAAGAAACTTGCATTGACAAAAAAAGAATGTTTTGGAGGAAGTGAGGGTAATTTGGGTCAAATATGGCGCATTTTGATGTATTGCTGCAGTTAATTCATAAATTATCTGTTTTTAACGATTTAACGAACTTTTGAAATTCAAATTTCAACGAACTAAATAATCTACAAATAAATCATAGTTGTCTGCCCCGGATTTCCCATATTTAACTTTAATTATTGAATAATTCTTCATTTCCACCACGGAAATAGCATTTTAAGTGCCATTAAGCATCTACAGAATGGCAAAAGTCAAACAACAAACAATCCATCCAGTTACCAATTAGAAATAACACCAAAAACTTTATCTTAAAGCTAATCAACAAGCCAAAAAAGCAATAAGAACACAAACGCTTCAAAATCAAGAGCATGAAGACTTTCCTATTGCCTTATAAATGGCACTAGAAGTATCAACGAAAAGAAATAGAACGAATAACTTTCTTATTTTTTTGTGTCATTCACTTCCTCTCTCATCCTCGCACCATCAACATCATTATCATCTTCACTTACGAGACATACCCAAGCCATTTGACATGAAAAAAAAATGAAAGAAGATGAAGATTTTGATAAATTTATTTTTATTTTGCTATGGGAAATTAGAACAGCGAACAAATTACTCAATCAAGTTTGTAGTTTGATGTTCTCTTCTTTATCGTTCATTTTTCCTGTTTCCTCAATTTTTCCTCATGCTTATCACCATTGCCGTTTAAACTTTTATCTCTAAATGAAGCTTCTTCTTTATTTCATTTCATTTTGCTCATCAGTGTGTGATGTGTTGCATGTGTGTGTGTGTGTGTGAGTGAACACAAATGTACACGAGTCGACACCCAACAGCGAAATCGAACGAAATGAGAAATTTTTCCTTTTTAGCTGACTTTGTTGCAAAATAATGAGAGGCTTTTGTGATCATATTGAATGCAGTTAGTGATGTGTGTGATTTTTCGTTCGATAGATTATATTTAGAAAATGTTCGAAAAGTGTTCGCGAAATTGAATTGTTTGATGCAAGCTGTTGCTGTTTGAGGAATTGAAAATTTGTGTGTTTGGGAGTTTTTGGATATGTTTGTGGTTTTAATGTAAATTATTTTGAGGAATTGAAATAGAGTTTTGGGAATAATTAATGAAATTGCGTTGTCGTTGTGGGACAATGATGGGGATTTTTTGAGAATTCTTGGAAGTATGGCATGACTGATAGAATAGAAAATATGAAATTTTGTAGTAGAGTCAAGGTTGATAATAATGTTGAATTCTAACATTTTTTTTTTTTTTTAAATAAACTTTTTATTCATTAAATTTTTAACTTAATTATGTACAAAGTTTGGATACATTTTATTTGTATTTAAATTTTTAAGGATTCTGGCTTATCGCATTCATCACTTAGTTTTTGATTTTATTTTGAAATTGTTTTGCTTTAATTTATGTTATGGTTTATTCGGTGTTTCGCGACGCAAGACGAGTGTTGAAATTCGCTTGCAACTTTCCGACGTAGTCCTCAATAGAGGGTATTTTTGCTTCAGTATGTAGATCTGATATCCTTTCATATCTTGTTTTGTTGAGAACAATTCTCAAGAATTTGTTTTGTAGTACTTGTAGTTTTTGTAGATGTGTTTTTGCCATCCGTTCAAATGCTGGACAGCCGTATGTGAAGATGGGTCTCACGGCTAGCTTGTAGATGAGAAGTTTGTTTCGAACGTCGAGATGTGAGTTCCTGCTGATGAGGGGATAAAGTAGTCTTAGTGCAGTGTGAGCTCTGTTGGTCACATATTCTACATGCTGCTTTAATGTCACTCTCTTGTCGATTATCATTCCCAGATATTTAGCTTCGGTTTCCCATTTGATGTTTTCGTTGAGGAATTTGATGTTGTCTCTTGGAAGTTGCCTGGAGTACCTATTTGTGATGAATAAGGCTTGAGTCTTCTGTTTGTTGAGATTTATTTTCCATTTGTTCATGTATTGTTGTACTTTTCTTCCAGTGTGTTGTAGATGTGTTACAATATCGGCTGAGTTTTCTGCAGAATGATACAATGCAGTATCATCTGCGAAGAGTGCGATATTGTTGGTTGTTTCTCTTACAATATCATATGTGTAGATGTTGTAGAGAGTTGGTGAAAGCACTGCTCCTTGTGGTACTCGAATTTGATTTCATTGGTTTCTGAGAACTGACCTTTAATAAAAACTGAGAAAGTTCTTTCACTTAGGAAAGATCTTACAGTTTTTATAAGTGGTAGTGGAAACCCTAATTTGATCATTTTAAACAAGAGTCCGTTATGCCAGACTCTGTCAAATGCTTTCTCCACATCTAGGAAGATCATTCCTGTTGATTTCTTCCTGCTTATGTTTTCCTTTGCTGTTTTGATTACTTTGATGAGTTGGTGAGATGTTGATCGTCCTGTGCGAAAGCCACACTGTTGAGTCGGAATGATGTTGTTATCCTCCAGATGCTCGTTTATTCTATTCAGCAATACTCTCTCCAATATTTTGCTTAGGGAACTAAGCAAGCTTATTGGCCTATAGCTGCTCACTTCGTTTGCTGGTTTGCCAGGTTTTGGGATCGGGATTACTTTAGCTTTTTTCCAAACTTTCGGAAAATAGTTAAGTTTGAGACACGTGTTGGTGATGAACTTCAAATATTCGAAGCCTTTTGGTGGAAGATTTTTGAGGAGTATGTTGTTGACATCGTCTAATCCTGGTGCTTTAGGATTTTTCAGATTTCTTACAATGTATGAGATTTCCTCTACATTTGTAAGTTCTGTGCAGTCACTATTTTCTCCTTCCAATGTTTCCTTCACTGCGTTGTCTACTTCCTGGGTATGTACTGGGTTGTTGTCCTCAAGTGGATTTTCGTGTGCTTTACGAAAATAGTCACTGTGAACGCTGGCTTTTTCCTTATTAGTGATGGACGTTCTATCTGCATCAATCAACGGTGGCATCGATTTTGAACCTTTCTTGCAATGCTTTGCAATCCTCCAGACTGTTTGGTTTGATGGTTGGATTTCTGAAAGCCGCTTATTCCAGTTTGTATTTTTGAGTTCCTTAATTTTGTCTTTGATGACTTTCTGTAGAATGTTTAATTCAGTTTTGATTTGATTATCTCTGCTACGTTGCCATCTTCGTCGAAGACTTCTTTTCGTCCTGATTAAGTCTTTGATTTCTGGTGTGAGCTTTGTCGATTCAAAGTTGATCTTTTTCTTCTTCACAGTTTTGTTTCTGGAATCCATGATGAGTTCTGAGAATACTTTGATATGATGTTCTATCTCCTCTACTGTGTTGCATGGGTTTTCCAGAGTGCTGTCTTCGATGCGACGAGTTATATACGATTTGAATTTTTTCCAGTTGGCATTTCTGTAGTCATATCTGTAAACTGTGTTGTCTGTTCTGTCAACTTTGGACGTCCTGATTTGAAAATACACAGCGCAATGGTCACTCATTGCCTCTGTGCATTTTAGTTCTGTAGTGTTCAGACTGGAATTTGAGAGCATCAGGTCGATTGTTGATACAGATTTCGTCGGATCTTCTGGATAATACGTTGGTGAATCGGGGTAGTAGATCATGAACTCCCCGGACATATCCTGTAGTATTGTCCCGGCTTTGTTTGCTACGTTGCAATTCCACTCTCGATGTTTTGCATTGAAGTCTCCGCAGATGTAGTAGTTGTTGAATTCTAACAAAGTCTAGCCAAATCGACAGAATTCTAGCGAATATTATGAAGACTTACTTAAATGGACGGAATTCTGGCGGATTTGATCAAAGATCAGAAAAATTAGCAAAATATGTCAGAACTTTCACAGATTTTACTAAAAATGATTGAATTAGGAAAATTGACTGAATTCTGGCGGATTTGACTACATGAGTGTAATTGATACAATTCTGACAGATTTGAGTAAATGAACAAAACTGACTGAATTTGATGAATCCTGACTAAAATGCGCCTCAAAAACCTCCAACCTACATCACCTCCAACTTCCTCTCCGCACTTTTTTTCCTTGTTACTTCAAAGAGCATCAGCTCATATGTGTGAACATGCGAAAATGTTAATGTCATTGACAAACATTTTATTTAACTTTGTTATGTACTCTGAGAAATGCCAAATGTTGCATGTCAACTTGATACATCACAATATGCCAATCACTTTCAACAGCAAAAAAAAAAAAGATGAAAATTCAACGTTATGCTTCTTTCACCCCTCTTCTTTGCTCCCCATAACTTTTTTGTGCTCTTTCAAAAAAATGATGAAATATTTACATAAGTAAGTAAGTAAAATGTTAAATTTGAAAAAAAATTTATGAAAACAAAATTATTACGTTGATGTATTTATATACGTGTGGTGTTGTTCTTTCCATTTCTCACTTTAGCAACAAATGTAAACATTTTGCCACTTTTTTGCTCCATATTTTTTGATCTGAATGTATTCAATTAAACCTGAATAACAACAACTTTTTAATTCCACATTTTTGAAATGCTAATCAGAATGATTTGAAAAGTTTTGAAATGTTTCGTTTTTGCTTCATAAATCAGAACCGATTATTTTGAGGTAAATTTGGGGATTAAGTGGGTTTTATGAAACAACTTTAAGTGCGATTAGTTTGAATTGGAGTAAAATTTAGAATTAAATTTTAGGATTTTTAGATGTAATTAAAATCACATCAAGTCCACTTGAGTAGTATCAAGTCAACTTGGGGCTCATCTAGTCAACTTGAGTCGTATCTAGTCAAATTGAGTAGTATCTAGTCAACTTGAATAGTATTTAGTCAACTTGAGTAGTATCTAGTCAACTTGAGTATTATCTAGTCAACTTGAGTATTATCTAGTCAACTTGAGTATTATCTAGTCAACTTGAGTATTATCTAGTCAACTTGAGTAGTATCTAGTCAACTTGAATCGTATCTAGTCAACTTGAATCGTATCTAGTCAACTTGAGTCACATACAGTCAATTTGAATCACATCTATTATAGCTCTGCAACTTAAATATTTGTTCATGCCACTTCACTAGATTGTTATCAATATTAACACAAATTTGATCATTATCAAAATTGCAATTAAAACTTTGTCAATATAAACTCATTAATTTCCAATCCAAAAAAAGTCAATCACTTCCATTGACGAATCCACACAAAAAATATCAATTAAAAATTTCACGTTCAATAAATTTTTTGTCAATTTTTTCAAATATATAATCACAAAAGCTCATTTTCATGTTGATTCAGACCTAATGATAGCAATTTCTGTTTATTAAGCATGTAACACAACACGTATGATTAAATTAAACATTTTAATTAAGTGACAATTTGCATTTTGTTAATGATTTAATTCATTTCAATTTAACTGTGTTGCGTATCAAGTCCTATTTATAGGAATTGAGGATAATGAATAGCAATTTTAATAAAATTGAAAATTAGCAATTCGAGCTTGTTGTGTCTATAAAGTCTCATTATATACTAAAATTAATTTAACATTTTGTTATTTCAATAAACATTATATTCAATGATTTTGATTAAATTTTCAGGAAGTTGGATATTGAATAATGACAAAATATTTGGGGGCAATTGAAGCTTTCGTATGCATCGACATACTACGCATCAGTTGATATTATTAACATCAACAAGTATTTATCTTCAGTTCACTTAGTTTGATGTGATGCATAATGTGTATGTACGAAGGAGGAATATGCTATTTAGTAAATCTTATTAATTTAGATACTGCTCATTGATTCATGTAAAGTAAATTAGGAAAATTTTAAGGACGTCCTCTTCACAAATTAAATAAATAGCTAATGATTTGTTTTTGTTTCCGGGCAGCACAATGAGGCTAATTCAATTGTTTGCCGTAAAATTGGGTGGAAATCCGCCATCACAATTAGCAGTTCTCGATGACGAGACAGAGACCAGAAACCGAGACTTTCCGGTTAGTCGAGTTGTCAATATCAAGATTTCCGGAATCCACCGTCATGATGCTCACGATTTGTTGTTCGGGATTTGAGATTTGTGGGAATATCAGCCATCACAATTAACAATTCCCGGTGCCGAGATCGAAACCAAGACCGAAACCTCCCCATTAGTCGAGTTATAGAGACCGAAAGTTCAAGAAACCTCAGTCACGATGCCGTCAGGGCAACATCGAGTCTGGCCTTCAATACAGCGACATAGCGCTGTACTCAGTGTGCTGTTCGGGATTTGAGATTTGTATGGAATATTTGAAATATTTATGGGTCAATTGCTGTAAGATTTTATTGAAAAGCTGATTGTGTGATTGTAGAATTTCTCATTCACAACTAAGGCAAGCTTAGCATTATAATTTAAATGTTATCATCCTTATTATATTTTAATTGAATAATTCCATTCACTTTTGTCGTAAGTCCGTAATTTCTCAATGAGTATAAACGGATGCAGAGTTGCTAGAAACGTTTTGAAAATTCAGGAATATGTAGGCAGCAACATATAGATTAATTTAAGATCTATCCAATGAAATATGTGTGTATACACGTACCAGAGCTCTAAGTCTCTTCATTCGATCTGACTTTAGCCGACTTTTCAATGCCAAATCCGAGTCAACTTTGAGATCTGGCTATTTACAAACATAGAGGTGCTTAGTTTTTGTCAACCCCGATCCTCATACATTGATGAGTTTTCACAATAAGTTGAATGTTTTCACTTTCCTCAATATTGAGACTACATTCTCATTTTGAGAATCCTTGTAACAATGATAGTCGAACTTAAGACCTAAAAAAAGTGAAAATTAGAGATTTCCGATCTATTGCATAACTATTCGGCTTGATTCTTGAAATGGCAGATTCTCATATACATATGCTTTAATACACTAGAAACCTTTTTGATCAGCTCCCAAATCTTCAATTCTTCTGAACTTCTAATTAATAATTTCATTCACCATACAAAGAATCTTCTCATTCAATTCCTAATGCTTAATTAAATTCCATGTCCTTCAACAAAGGTCAGCAAAATTCTTAATTCTGTTTATTTTTTGTTCTTTTTGCTCTTCAAACAATTGCTGATTTAACAAAAGTTTTGCAATACTCAAATGAAAGCAGCGTGTTGCTACAAAATTGCACAGAAATAATTTCCATGCATGAATGAAAATTAATTATCAATTTACTAACAAATACACAACAATAGTTTCAAATTTCTATTGGAATTTGATCCTTTTCATGTAAATTAAAATCATGAAAATTCATTAAAATTTTAGAAAATTTTTCGCATTCGTTAATTAATATTTGTAATTATTTTAACATCAATGGAGTTTTTAAAGCATTTCATGAAAGTTCAATGTAATTTTATTTAAAATGTAAGCTTTTAATTTTGTTTTTAATTTAGTTGTGAAAGTTTGTAATTTGAGGTTAAAATTATTTTTTTGTTTATTTTATCAAAATTTGATACTTATTTTTCATTAATTTATGTTTGAAATATTATCACTAAATGAATTAAATGATTAAAAATGTAAAAAACTGAAAACGATTAAAATTTCCTTCAAAAAATTCAAAAATATTGATTTGTAAAATGTTTAAAATCTACAAAACTATTATTATACCTAATAAAAATAATTTTTAAAGTTAAACAAAATTGCGAATCTTTAAAATTGCAATAAAAATTGTTAAAATTGTAAAAATCACAATTTTTAAATCTTTTCCGGCAAATCTAAATCTTTAAATTTTAAAATTCCCAAATTTAAATTTAAAAGATTTTAAATTTTCAAATTTAAACTATTATAGATTTGAAACTTTCAAATTTAAATTCTAAAATTTTTTTGAAGTTTTCAAATTTTAATTCGAAGAAATTTCAAAAATTTTTGAATTTTTGACAGAATATTTCAAAATTTTGTTGGTTAATTTCCATTTTTAAACTTGCGAATTTCCTAAATTCCTCAATTAAAACACAAAACGATGAACAAAATAAAATCACTTAATAAAATCTCTATAATTGTTAATGCTTAGTGCTTTAATACAATTCAATTTATAATACAAGATACAGTAATTAATTCAACTTAGCAATAATCACGCCAATACAATACAAAAAGTACTCAGAAAAAAATCTCATTAAACTTTTTCCTGCTTCCTACATTCTACTCAATTCTCACAATATTGATTTAGCTGTTAAGCACTTCCTGTTATTTGTAATCCGTGAATGAATTCAAGATAAAAAAAAAAGTTTTTAATTCCATTTTCAAGACATTCAAAATCTTTGATTTAAATAAGACAGACTTTTTCTCATCAGACACAAAAAAAATTGAAATTTACTTTTTTTTTGGTATTTATCTTTAGCGTACAGAACAGAACATGATGAAAGTTTATTATCTTTTACACGAATAATATAAGAGAAAAACTTAATTTGAATTTAATGAAGACTTGTGGTTTTATTACGCTTTACATTGTCATAGTCGTAAAATTTTGTCATCCTTCCTGCCTTTCCTCTTTTTGTGGGTAAAGACTTAACGTGGATTTCTACATATAATGGAATTTTTAATTTGTTAGATTACATTAAATTTTAAAGTTTAGTGCAATCCTTTGAAATTTTGATTTTCAAAACAATTTTCAAGTTTACTATTTAAAAATTGTTAAACTTAGAATTTTTAAAAATGTTTAATTTGAAACTGATTTTTGTTAGATTTTTAAAAATTTAATTCAGATTAAGAATTTTAAATATTCAAAATCTTTTAAAATTTGAGTTTTAAGAAAATTTTAGAATTTTGAATGAAAATAAAATTCTCAATAAAGTTTAAAAGTTTGCTTATTTAAATCTAAATTAATCTTTATCCTTAAAATTTAGTTTTTTGATATTCTTGAAAACAAGGAAAATTAAATTTCAAAATCTGTAAAGAAATGAAATTTTAAAAATTTTCAAATTGAGAATTTCCAAAAAGTTACAGCTTTAAAATTTGTAAAAATTTAAAACTATCAAAATTTAAATTTTTAAAACTCTTTTAAATCTAAATTTCTTTAAAATCTATCAAAATTTAATTTAAATTTCTTTAAAATCTATCAAAATTTATTTTTTCAAAATTTTGAATTAAATTCTCACAAACCATTGAAGTTTCAAATTTTTGAAAAACATTAAAATGTAAATTTGTAGATTTTAAATTCATTTAAATTTATTTTTTCTCAAACTCATTAAATTTTAAATTTTTTTAAGCCTTTCAAATTTGAATTTTTAACATCTTTAGCAAATTTTCAATTTTAAAATTCAGTTCATTTAACTTTTAAATTTGATTCTTAAAAGTTTAATCTTAAAAAATAATTTTAAGATTTCAAATTTAATTTGAATATATATTTAATAGGGTAAAAAATATAATTTCTTGCGTTATATAATTTCTTGCGCGAACAAATTCACCAAAAAAAAATTTTTTTTCAGACATGAAATTTTTAAATGCTTATGTCTTCTCAGCGATAAACTCTATTGACACCAAAATCGATTAAAAATATACGAATTTCGTGAATTTTCAGATTCCCTGAAAAAATATTTTTAGGATGCTCCATTGCTTCAAAAATCGATCATTTATACTGAATATAATTTCTTGCGCAAAAAAATATAATTTCTTGCGCAATTTTGGACAAGTAGGCGATTAATTTTGACGAAACAAAACATCAATTTTCTGATTATTTACCCTCTTTTACGACGCTGTCTTCCTTCCAAATAGTTTAAGGATGCTCCTTGATCATTTTAAAATATTTCTGAGGTTGAAAATGCGAAAAAATTATCACGACAAAATTTTTTTGTGTTAGCCTACTTGTCCAAAATTGCACACAAAAATTTTGAAATTTTGTTTTGGTAATTTTTTCGCGTTTTCAACGTCTAAAATATTTTTAAAATAATCAAGGAGCATCTTCAAACCATTTAGAAGCAAAATAACGTAAGATAGTAGGATAAATCGTCCGAAAATTGAAGTTTTGTGTCGTCAAAGTACATCGCCTACTTGTCCAAAATTGCGCAAGAAATTATATTTTTTTGCGCAAGAAATTATATTTTTTGCGCAAGAAATTATATACAGTATAAATGATCGATTTTTGAAGCATTGGAGCGTCCAAAAAATATTTTTCTTACAGAATCTGAAAATTCACGAAATTCGTATTTTTTTTAAACTTTGTTTGGTAAAATTCATGCTTCCGTTCAAAAGTTATGGACATTTAAAAATTTCAACTGCATTTTGCGCAAGAAATTATATTTTTTACCCTATATTTAATTTTAAGATTCAAAAAAAAGTTGAATTTTATCAAGTTAAAATTTTTAAATATTAATCCATGTTATTTTAAATATTACCAAATCCTCCCCAAACTTCCATTCCAAAACCAGAACCAAAAAGTAACGACACAAACAAAAAGGAGAAAAAAAAAAAAACTTTTTCAATCCTTCTTCTTCCATGTCAATGAATGAGTCTCAAAATTGAAGATAGAAAAAATCTTTTTCTAGAAATTAGAAAATGAAATGAAATTGAATTACATATATGGGAATTTTCTAATGACTTATCATAAGACCTTCATAAAACTTTCATCATTTCGTTTCTATTTCTGCTCTCAAAAAACGAGAGGGGTTGGCTTGATGATATAGAAAATGTGAAATGAATATTCCCACTAATTAAAATACATAATCCATCTTCATTTAAAATATCTACTGCAAAAACTTCTTAAAAATTCCCAACCGTATGCTTATAAGGATGCGAGATTCTCTTATCAGATGAGGTAAAGGGAGTTTAACATCTGAGGAAGCTTAATAAAGTTAACTTCAGTTTTAAGACGAAAATTTTCTAATCAAAAATAATTTCTTTTTCTCCCCCATCAGACTTCCTTCCTTACTGTCTCTATTTTTGTTCCTCAGTTCGACACACAGAGTTTGATGAAGACATTCTTCATTTATATTTTAAGGAAATTCTGATTGATTTTGTTTGGTTTTAGACTTCCGGGTTTACGGAGGTTCAAATAACTCATGGAAGGAAGCTGTCTATCAGAGCTCGAAGTCGAGTTGGTTTGAATCGGATCAAGTCATCTCAACTGCATCAACTTAGAGGTCTGCTGTCTATCGAGACAGTATTAATTTGGAATCGGGAATAAGCTACTAATAGTCAGGGATTGAACTAGTTTTAGGCGACATCTATGGGAGACCATAGATCACAATTGATCTGTTTAGTACGATAGGATGCCGAGGATAGGATGCCTTGAACAGACAAAGAGCATGCTCATAAGTATCCATTACTATCCCGGCAACATTCCAATATGTTGCCGATCGGATATCCTCATTAAATTGAGCATTTTCTACTATATTGATTGAGTATAATCATAAGTACGCTCATTTTGGATATCCTGGTCACATCCTGGTTTCTGTTTGAAGTTATGATTCATTGCTTCTGGATATCCTTTCTAACTACAGGAAAGTCTTCGCTTTCAAGTCCGATCCTCTTAAGTTGGAAATATCTCTGAAAAATAAGTCTAAAAACTTATTTTACATAGAGAAATTGCAATGATCTCCATCAACTTTTCTAGGATTCGAACCCTGAATAATCAACTTAATTTTTCAATATTTTGAAACATTTCTACAAACCCTGTATAAACCATCATAACATAATGTTAAATATAAATGAACACATCCGCCTTAAAAAATTAAAATATCTCTATTTACAGCTCAATCCCAAGCCATATCCACCCAAAATACCCACCATTTGATTTCTTCTTAGTCAACAACAACAACGCATATCCATTCTTCCACAAAATTACCAAACATCCAATAAAACCCTCATAAATTTTCACATGGAAGTTAAAGAAGAAGAGACGAAAAATAAGCAGGCAATAAAAAAAAATGTTGAGAAAGAGCACGCTAAGTGAGTGAGATGGAGCGATTGAATATTATAATAATTTCAAGAAACACAAAAAAACAGAAGAGATATCTGCTTAAAATATGTTAAGCGTTGAAAATCTAATCAAAATTTGATGTAATAAGATTAATCATTATAATAAAATGAAAATGAAAATTGGTTTCTCTTCATTGCTGTTGCTGTATAGCAGGCATTGAAAATGAGGTACCATGAAAATGAGTGAGAAAGATAAACAATGAAAGGCGAGGAAATGGAATAAGAGAATTAGATACAGTAGAAGTGTGGAATATAAAATATAAAAAAAAATAACTTATTGAGGTTGGTTGTTATGGAGTTCTGCTCTGTATCTCATGGGAGAATTGTGTAATGCTGTAATGTTGATTAAAATGTCAGAGGTGCCATAATAAAAACAACTGTTGGATTCTCTCGTTGGCTTGATTAAGTGTGAGCTTTGCTATTACTCGGTGGGAATGAATTTTGAAGTTAAAGTGGTTTATGCTGACTTTTGGATTGTTTGTGGATGGATGAGATGGTGAATTTAATTGAATTGAGTGGATATACTGACAAGATTGATTTCTGTGTGATATATTGAAGTACAATGTATCTGATGATTAAGACATATGTAGGTTAATCTGCCAGTGCAATTTTAAGGCCTCTGTGGCCGAATAGGTTAGCATCAGATCGGAATTCTCCAGTTATGTCTTCTTAAGTCGTGAGTTCGATTCCCAACAAAACCCAAACTCTCAAATCTCAATATAATCTCACAGGAGCATGCTCATTTCATTAGTCCTGCTTAGTATTAATGCAGGGGTAAGAAATCCAAAGCACCAACCTCTTAAAAACAAAGAACCCGGTAGATATAAGATCGGTGTACTTGGACTTGGATCCAATAGGCCCCGTGCGCCTTCGCCAAGAAAGGAGTAAGTAAGTACTTGCACTGAGTGTAATAAGATCGACTGAGTGAAGTCAAAAGGTCAAAATATTCATCTACATGCGACACTAAGCTACTCTACTCAGGACTCGAGACAGAGCAAATCAAGGGGTGTTGGCATCCTATTGAGCAAGTCGATTCAAGATTCACTTTAAGATTGGGAATATAGTATCTGATAGGATTAAAGCACTGAATAGTAAGTAAGTTTGTGTCCGAGCAATATTTCCTTGGCTAGGGCGCATGAGGGCTTATTGCTACGCATAGGGAATGTCTGAAGACCGATCTATCCTTCGAAACCTTCTGTCAGTTTGGGATATTGAGGACCCTAGAGTCCTTTTCAACACATCCAATCCAGGAATTCTTTGGTCCGAGCAAAACATCGTGTAAACACGTCTTATGACAGTCATTTGACCGTCTTCAAGACATCATGTCAAATGTATTAACATCCTGAATTATTAATTGCAAATAATTCCAAATCAACCCCAATTACAACCAAAGAAATGCAATAAGCATCCCTAACTAGTAATCATCCTCATACCTCATTAATATCCACATCCATATTCAAATATATAATCATGTTTGTGAAGTCATCAATGCAAATATTATGTCTGTAATTGGGTTCATATTCAAACATAACATTATGACCTTTTTACATCTTCACAGGTAAAACATCTTGTGGCTATGAATATTTATTGCATATCACATCAATCTAGTGCACTCATGCAGAATGTTCAATGATTTTAAAATTAAAGACTATGTGTTGAATTTGAAAGCTTAACAAGTTAATGCACTCTATAATTATCTTAATTTTGTGTAGCTTTTCTAATGGATTATAAATTGCTGTCAATTATCTATCCACTTGAGCTTCAAGAGGTTTTTTGTAGATAACAATAAGTACAGACTCAATATATACCTTTTTTCTGGTTATCAAATACAATCGTTAACCTTTTAGGAAAACATTATTGAGTGACCTAAGGCACAATTTTAATTATCATTATCAGAAATAAGGAAGTGAAACTCAAAAAGAGGAGATGGAGATGATTTTTAATCCTCAGGGTAGGGGAGGCTTCCTTCTTTATCTTTGAATTGAAGTTTTTGGAAATATTTTTTAAGGGAGATGTGAAGGAGTTGTTGCTTAGTAACTATGTTTATGGAATATTTTGATGTAATTCTAGATAAAAGAGGCTTGGGATGTGTATTGATGGAAATTTGGGCAAAAGGAAGGAGTTGGGGTGATATCAATGGAGTTGGAGTGATATTAATGGAGTTTAATAACATTATGATACTAATCAGGATTATATTCATGAAAAAAGGAATGAGAATGGTTGGAGTTAACCTCCTACGGCCTTTGTTTGGACAAAGTTCTTAAATTTCTTAGGGATTTTCGAGATAAAACCCAAAACTCCCACTCTAGATCGCGTCCCTTGGTGATATTTGCTTTACTTTGGCCAAGATCTTGTGGCAACATAGCTAAAGCTTGCAAACAAGCTATTCCACCTCCAAAATCCATAAATACCATCAATTTGTATAGAATAACGGCAATTCCGCAATATTTTCAAGTCTGAAGCAGGACTTATCCTGTCCAATTCCTGTCCCCTGATCATATATCCTTGTTCAATTCCTGTTCCTTGCTCATATGTCCTTATCCAATCCCTGTTCCCTGATCATGTATCCTTGCCAATCCATGTCACCTGATCATATATCCTTGTTCAATTCCTGTTCCTTGCTCATATGTCCTTATCCAATCCCTGTTCCCTGATCATGTATCCTTGCCAATCCATGTCACCTGATCATATATCCTTGTTCAATTCCTGTTCCTTGCTCATATGTCCTTATCCAATCCTTGTCCTCTGTTCATATATTCTTGTCCAATCCCTGTCCCCTGATCATATATCCTTGTCCAACCCATTACTGCCCCCCAATTCATATCCAACCCAACATTATCCATTCCAAAACCATTTATCCTTAAAACTTTAGTTCAAAAAACCTCTTCATTTCCACCAGAATCAACGATAAAAAAAAATGTTTTTCATGCGACAAACAAAATTTTCATCAGATAAGGTTGAAGAAAGCAGCACAAAAATTCCCTTAGAAAATACCACAAGATGACTATGGCGGAGAAGTTTTCTATCTTACAAGTAAATATCTGATTTTATAACATTTGCCATTTAATATTATGACGGCTGTTGACTTTAAAATGTTGATACTTTCATTTGACAAGGTATTTTAAAGGGGATTAATATGTAAGTATGCTGTGAGCCATAAGAAAAAAAAGGTTGAAAATTTTTGAAAGTATTTGTGTAATTAATATTCAAGATTTTTGATATCATAGAGATTTTAGTGAATGTGAAAAGTTTTGAGGCTCAATTTTCTTTACAACTAAGGAATGTCTGAAATATTTTTGATTGAATTTTCTGAAAAATTCATAATGCGCAAACATTAACAAAGAATGTCACGGTATTGAAATTTGTACCTTATTTCTTGGAAACCATCTTGAAATTCATTCCAACAGTAATGAAAGAGGTTTTGTGCTTTTGTGTCAAAACCATTGAATATTCGTACCTTAAATTGTTATCTGAGGACTTCTGGGAATGTTTTTATTAGTTTGGGAAAAGAGCACGTGTATTTTGATGAAAAATATGATCTTATTGTGAAATATATTTGGGTTTTTGAATAGAATTCCACAAAAATGATAGAAATTGTAATTTAAATGCTCAAAAATATTTAACGGTTAATTGAAATTCAAACAATTTTCCCAAAACCACGTGGAAATCATTTCGAAAAGTTTTTTGTCGATTTTTCTCAACTTAAGCATTTAATTATCAAAATTTGTGCATTTTATTGTTAAAAAAGATGGCAAACAACATATAAACATTTAATTTGTATAAGAAACTCAATAATTTCATCAAAATTTTCAAAAAATTGTCCAAAATAACTACAAAAATTCTGGTCAATTGTTCTTCTCTTCACTTCATAACTCTCAAAACCTCCAAAAACCCAAAAATAGAATCACAAGATTGCCTCCACTCACTCAAGAGCCTTTAAGAAAATCTCAATCCAATTTCGTAACGCTAAACAAGTCAATTCGAAAATTTGCCAAAAGCATTGATGCTCATCTTTTAGGTCTCTTGTGTTACTGTAAATATCTACACATACACAAGATTGTGCCTCATTATTTTTCAAAGTTTATGTAAATAATGAAAATGTGGAAGTAGAAGAACTCCCAAAATAATCCTTTTGTATCTTGTATGTAGAAAGGCTTCTGTATTTTTTTTACTCAAACTTTTTAGTTCTGCCTTTAAAAATATTTTCTTTTTACTAATTCGATTATTAATTTACTCTTCATTGAGCATTGAGTGACGTAAGATGATAATAAATTTATTAATAATATTAAACTTTGGGTTTCCTTTTTTTAATTGACGCCCTTGAAAATGTTGATAAGTTTTGAAGCCATAAATTGTGGTTCCTTAAAGTAATCGCTTGGAATAAGACAGATATTTTTGAATTCTTGGACACTGTAGTTAGAGGATCTCAAGAGTGAGACTTGCCCATGTCAGTGTCAGTGTGTCAGCGTCACAGTGTCATTGTCAGCGTCACAGTGTCAGTGTCATTGTCAGCGTCACAGTGTCAGTGTCAGCGTCACATTGTCAGTGTCAGCGTCACAGTGTTACAGTATCACAGTGTCACAGCGTCATAGTGTTACAGACTCACAGTGTCACAGTGTCAGTGTCAGTATCAATATCAGTGTCAGTGGGTGTCGGTATCGGACTCCAACCTGGTCTTGATCTCTGTCTCACTGTAGCATTACCGACTCTAAATCATCCCCTAATCCAAATTAGCCTCATTCGTTAAAAAAAATAACTTTTTTATCAGTGGCTTCTGAATTCTGCCGATAATGTATCAACTTACTACTTCCTTTAAATAAAAAAAAAAATCCCGAACAGCATGTTGAACATAAATAGAAAGAGGAGAAACTAAAACATACAACATTTAATTAAACTTTTCTCTGACATTGATTAGGATATACGATTACATACAATCAATAGCTCTTTCATGGAGTTGGAAAAAGTAGAAAGTTTTGTTCAAACTGTTTTTAGATAGCTGAAAATTTGAGATTTGAAGTGGATTTTGTATTAGTCGATTTGGTGTTTGTTTGTGAGTTTTAGAGTTACTTAACGGATATTTTGAATTCGAAAACATTTGTTCACCACGTGGTAAATTTTTTCTCACTTCAAAAAGTTTTTTGCTTTTTATTTGAATTTGGAAGAGATTTAGACTTTGAAAATGCTGCAGGAGACTTGGAAAAAGTGGCAAAAGTGACATTACATCATTAAATTGATATACTTTATTGAATATTGATGAAATACATGTAACTGAAGTATAAGTTTGATTTTCAAATTTTAAAAACTCGTTAAAATGTCATGCATTACAAGCGCATTAAAGCAACTTCACTTTTGCATTCTCACTATCCATACTCAGCAATATTTACATCTAAAAGTTTCCCAAGCCATACAAACACATAGTTTACAGCTGTAAACTGTACGATAGAATATGTTTTATTAATTCCATTTAACTCAAAAGCATTGAATAAAAGTGATGGCTTTGTATAGCCAATACATTGGTTTTTTCTTCCATTTTCCCATATCCCATCCACATTCATACGATGCGAAAATTATAGGGGCGAAAAATGCCTCTAGCAATAAAATGCCAAACATGTGTAAACTGACCCAACTAATTTTCATGAATATATATGCTGTATTCTCACACAAATAGTGAAGCTTCCCGAAGCATAAGTAAGTATAGACATAAATAGGAATCAAAGTAAAAAAGTATTTAAGTAGCAAAATGAAGAACGAGAATAGAGAAGGAAATGATAAGGACTAAAGTGAGTGAATGAGAGATTTAGTAATGTGATACATCATGATATTCCTTAGAAAATAGAAAAGCAGCAAGATTATCTGTTACTGTTATTTTGACAGAAGGGTTCTTTTACTTTTTGTTCTGTTCCTTCATCTCACAGCTTTTGTTGTTTAAACATCCAATTGTTAATGGATGGGGTTTATATTGTAAAAGATATAAGCATATAGCCCCTCCTAGACTACCCAACGAATGTTATAATAGGGTAAGAAAAGGCAAACATAACCTCAAAATTTTACTCCTTTTTCTCTTTATTCTTCAGGCATCGAGTCGGATCGTATTTCAAAAATTAACCCATGAAAAAAGAGTTTTGGATGGCTTGATCTGATATCGCAGTTTTCCACATTTTTTTTTTTTTTTTGTTTCCAATACTGCGTTTAACCAGAAGAATGGAAAATATATATACACCAAATTTTGAACTCTTTTGCACTCCCTCACGCTTCCTTTAATCCGCTCTTCTGTATGTCTGCTGTTTTCGTAGGATAATTTTTCGAATTCATTGGGTTTTTCACAATTGCTGTGCGTGAGCTTCGATAAAAAAGCGATTGGAAATTGGAAGTTGGAAATGGAAGTTTGGGATTGTCATGATGAAGAGACGCATTTTGAGTGGATAACATATTGATATATTGAGTCAAAATAATCAGACTCCGATGGGCTGGACAGGTTATTAGAAGACCTGTAGAAGCTCAACTAAATAAGGTCTTTAAATCAGACGTTGTGGATGGTAAGAGAGCTTGTGGGAGGACATCTGAGGGAGGATATGGATCACAGTTGGTCAGTTGATCTATATGGTCAGGAAAGTAAGTAAATAAGACATATTGATGCCATGTATATGACATAAAATTAATTTTGATCCAGAGCTGCATAACTTAGTATGTTGCATGTGCACTGGATCTTAGCTACGGACTACGTAGTTTGGGCTCTATTGATCCAGTTATTTAAATTATGGCTGACTAGCCTCTCCTCAGGTACGTAGCCTATAGTCTCTTGAGGAAGGTAAAAAACCCTAGCAAACTCTAGAATTTTATTCAAAAAAATCGGGAGGAAAGATGTGCGTGTTGATCCAGAGCTGCCTAACATAGCGACATCTTGCTTTGCATGGGTCTTGGACCCTACTTTTTGACTATCTATTTGCCTTTCCTCTGGGCATAGCCTTAGAGTTGAAGAACTCAAAAATAGGTGAGAATGGGTGGTTGTGAAGGTCCGGCCAAGGTCCGACATCCTCCAGATACACCAATACCTATCCTCATCTAGCAGGTCTTGCATAGTAACTATAAAAATCTCTAGAAAAATTCCTCACAATCTTCTCACAAACATATACTAGCTTGATATTTTGCAAACAGCAAAAGCACCTAAATATTGAACAAAAACTAGAGAAAGGAATTCCTCAGCTTTCAAGATGTAAAAGCCGAAAGGACTTGAAATTTTCTGCTGTTGTTGTTGTTGAATGATAGAAACGAGAAAGACTGAGAGAGGTTTACGGGTCAGTGAAACCATTACAGCTTTTCAAAACAAACTTTAGTCCTTTTTTCACTATATCTACATCAAAATATTTCCATTTTTGCCCCCATCCACTCCAAAACTCATTCAGACATTCACCAAAATAAAAAAGAACTGCTTCTATAATATGAAAATTGTTTACCACAAGAATGTAATGTAGGTGTTTTGTCATATCTGACACAGATTTTCTTCGTATCTAATCTGACTCCTTTTTCACCTTACTTGAATATGATATTAAGGTATTTTTGGTAAAATTTTTGCACCTTAATGTCTCTTAAGTACCAAAATCTATTGTTTTGATTTTCAATTTTCATTCCTTTTGTTGTTCAGCATGTGGGACACTCACATACCCCATCCTAAAGTCATTTACATCTCAGCATATACATATCTATGACATTTAAATAAATATTTTCTTTTTTCATACATATGTCATATACAGCCATCATAATGTGAGGATGTGATGATGATATGAAAAAAAGAGAAGAGATGAGGAGACGACAAAGCAGCACATAGATAGGTACGAATGAAGAAAATATGCTCTTATGAACTTTCACCGCATATACAGAATAAAAAAAAAATTAATTTAAATTGCTTTTTTTTTTATTTTATACAATAAATTAATTCTCATTTCTGTTCTGATGTTCGTCTCGATGATGTTTGCTGGTTCTTTTATTATGTTTGTGTGTGTGTTGTGTCCAAAAAATGACAGAAAAGTGTTGTTTTGTGGACAAAATTCTATTTTTTGGGCAAATTTCTTTATTGATGAAGAGTCAGTTGCTTTTTGTAGCTTTTTGATTAAATTTTTGGGGCAATTGTGAGAACAAAGCCTTAAACCCTAGTACTAACTTACTTCGTCGGCCGTACAGATCAAGTTTGATCCATAGCCTCCCTCAGTCGGCTCCTGAAGCTGGCTTTATCGCTGCTTATCGCTTACCAATTAACAATTCCAAGTGTGATACTATAAACCCGAGTAGCACAATGGAAAAAATGGTCTAGCCTAAGAGACAAAAATTAAGAAAGCTCTGTTAAGAAGCATTAAAGGCTTCACTAATCTGAGATCATCCATAGGACACCAATCCATGGAACACCTTGGTGATGACCCGCGACTGAAACAGCCAGAGGATTTTCGCAAAAAATCGGGACGCTTCTAAGTTTGGCACTATTGGTATACTTTTGGTCTTTTTTGTAGCCTTAATATTTAAAGAACTAGAAATTGGGACATATTGAGGCCTTGTCGGGACACAGCAGATGCCCGCCCTACATTATCACCATAATAATCTGCATACAATCAGCTACTCGCATGCTTACTCTACTTCAATACCTCCGATATGCACTCAAATTCACATAACATCCTTACAATCCCCAATTCTACCTCCCATGTTCCAAAAAAAGTGCATCCAACTTTGCTTTTTTTTATCCTACATCTATTCCACCACCAACAACAACAAAAAAAAGATAAATTGTGTGTGTGAGCACATACAAGTTTTATGCATTCAACAAATGCATAGATTGTTGGAATGCATCATTTGTGGCTCACTCGTCCATTTCATTTCACTGAGTTATGTTCAATGGAAATAAAAAAACCAAAGTTAAGCTCAGATGTGGATGGGAAAGTGAGAAGAACGATTATTTAAAAGTTTTACAGTCCAGCTATAACATACCATTTTTATTCTAGATCCTTGTTCCAGTTTTTGTTGTGAGTGTTGAGAAATTTAAGCTTTTCAACACTTGGTGCCGGGGGAATTGAACTTTGTGGAATTCACGTTTAAGGACGTTTGTTGATGACTTGGTTTTTGTGGTTAATTTGAATTATTTGAAGTTTGAGGTTAAGAATGATTCTTATATTGTGTTACGGAATTATGAGCAATGAGAAAAAAGAGATTAACTTGATGCTGGTGACATAGGTAGCATGGCAGCCATGAGAGCCGGTAAATTTAATGACACAGGAAAACCACACCGCAAAATAATCAATTTGAACCCTGGTTTTAAGCAAAATTTTTCTTCTGTATCAATATTAAGGGTGCTTAAATCCGGTCGGCAAATTATTGTAATATTGTCGAATTGGATGTCAAACCGAGAGCACAAGTAGAATTAAGTTAGGCTCGTCAAGAACTATTGATCTGACTGAAAAAGGACAATTCCAATTACGAGTTCCGAGTGGGACTCGAACCCACGTCAAACGATTTCCGGTTGCATGCTCTTACCCCTGAGCTGCCGTGGGTTATTCGACTATTTGGCAAATTGCCATATTTAAATTTCACATTTTCTGAATCATTCTTGTTCCTGCATTTCTAATGATACATCGGACAAAATTATTTTATGTGACACGGCACCTCAAACTCTGGAATTTTATGACTTAATAATTGTCCATGTAAGATTTGTGGAAGAGTTTCGAAAGTCACTTGAGATTGTTCACAGTACACAAATGTGTCGCATCACACAGATTGCCCATCTCTACCATAGATCTCATGACAACACCCAAATCCATCTCAACAAAATTTTCAAGTTACAAAAACCCAAAAGTCTTCCCTGTTTGCCATAATTCCATTCCATTCTTTTTTTGTTTTGTTCACATACACGTTTCATGAAAATAAATTGTTTTCAATTTATTTCAAAGCACTCAACAGCTTCAAAAATAGCTTTAAGATCTTTCGCATTTATTTTACTTTCCCTTCACAGCCTGACGCTTTGCTTTGTTCTCTGCTTTTTGTGTGTACGATGCTTTATACCCTTTTTTTCTCATTTCAAAACCCAACAAAAACAATAGCAAGTTGTGCATGTTGGCGACGAATGAATGAAACAATTGGCACAGCGACATTTCAGCTGTCATTATGTGACTGCGAGCATCTCTTTTCCTTTTTTTGCTTGTGTGACTTGTTTGTTATTCTTTTCACCATGATCATCATCATCATCATCATCATAATAATAATAATACTAAAAGTCATTAAAGCCGTTGCTCAGAATGCAACTTGCTTGGCTCTTGGTTTTGTGCATCAAACGGGGAGGAAATTGTGCGTTCTACATTCGCAGTGGTAATTACTATTTTTTGAAGAAAATATAATAATTTTCAGACATTGCACAATAATCATGATTCTCATAATAAAGAGCACAAATTCTGATGCTGATTTTTGCTCTGTGCTGTGCTTTTTTCTACGTATGAAATTAAGCAACTGTTTGTGAAAAGTGCTCAAATGAAATTTTGCTGCCAAAAACAATTTCCATATATTTCTGGCATTTTTCGCGTTGTTGGCACTTTTTTTTTTTGTTTTTAAAAAAGTCGTTTTTACTTTTTGCTGTTTGGAGATTGGAAGTTGGTGAGTATAATGGAATTGAGATGATAGATGCGGGTGCAGGTTTGGGGTTTGGGGTGAGTTTGAGGATTTGAAACTGATTTTTGAGCAAAATTTACGTAAATTTTCTAACAAATTTTAGGCTAACTTGAGCAACTTTCACTGAAAACTGAGCAAATTTTACGTAAACTTGAGCAAATATTACGTAAAATTTAATAAATTTTACGTAAACTTGAGCAACTCTCACTGAAAATCTAGCAACTATTACGCAAACTTGAGCAACTTTCACGTAAACTTGAGCAACTTTAACGTAAACTTGAGCAAATTTTACGTAAAATTGAGCAAATTTTACGTAAACTTGAGCAACTTTCACGTAAACTTGAGCAACTTTCACTAAAAACTGAGCAAATTTTACGTAAACTAAAAAATATCAAAAAATCAAATTTAAATTCAAGAAAAACTTTAAAATTTTCATCACATTCTCACCAAAACTTATCAACACAAAAAGCCCCGACCAAAAAACATAAAAAATTTCATTATCACAAAAAAAAATATGAATATTTCCACCATTTGAATTCACTACCGTATATCACATCCTCATCTACATTTTTATTTCCTTTCAAATGAGTGAGAAACGAGTGGCAAGAACAACAACATGAAATCTTATGGTTATGGAACCGAAAAAAAGAAAAAAAAAAATGAAAAAGCTCAGCAAATAACATCCACAAAACAAAGTTGTTGTTATATACAATTTTTTTTTTTTTTTTTTGGTGAAAAGAGAGATAAGATTTATGAAATTTATACCAAGTGTGCTCTTAATAATTCATATGAGCGCCATTGTGTGACTCGCTGTTACAACTACCTCATAAAATTCACACAATTTGTGAATACCGTACATGATCTTCTTTGTTCGCAGACTTTTCTTTGTTTTTTATAATGTTTGTGTGTGTTTTTGGGATTTGTGCGGAAATTACGTAATCTGCATAACCTTGAAACCTCCAATTTTAAGCCTGTTATTATCATCCAAGCTTGGTTCATACTAATCAGATTATTCAGCTGTTATAGACAGTAGCGGCGTCCCAGGCTAAATAACATCCAAACAACCCCCACCATGTGTGTTTTGGGAGTTGTGCGGAAGTTACATAACCTCAAAATCACCAATTTCAGATCTCTGATCATCCCTAGCGACCAGATAAAGAAGGCTCCGCCACGGAGCTTTTAAGGTTCCGCCAAAACTCTTTTACTAATACCAAATGGAAATCGTCTCCATTTGGAGGACAAATGGCGTCCACATGGCTGCTAAACGAAGGTCGTCTCCAAGAAGAAGCCAAATGGTGTCCATATAGCTGCAAAATAAAGACAGCTTCCATTTGGTATTAGTAAAAGAGGTCTAGCGGAGCCTTAAAAGCTCCGCAGTGGAGCTTTATTTATCTGTGTCACTCGGGCATCCATATTAAGCAGCATTAAACACATGACAGAAGCATGTAGCTTCCCAGGTTACGCAACAACCAGCCAACCCCCACACCATGTATGTGTGTGTATTTTTCTTACAATTTTCAACATTACCGATTATAATTTATTTTAATTTCTTCATAAATTACGACATGAGAAAGAAAACAAAAAAACAAACACGAGAAGGGTAAGGAACAAAAAAATAAAAGATTATTAATGACTTTAAATTGTTCACAAATAAAAAATGAAAATGTCATTGCAATGAATCACTCGGTTTTATCAATGCACGAAGAGATTTTGATGATGTAGACGATAACTTTATTGCATTCTATGGAGCATAAATTGTTGTTTTTGAATTGAGAATATTGAGATTTTTATTTACATTTTCCTGGGGCTGGATTTGGATTTTTGTTGTTGGATTTTGTGGTTTAATTGGAAATATTTAAAGTTGTGGAAGATTTTTAAGCTTTTGTGAATTTTTTTGAGGTAAATTAGCTTTCGAGATGAAGTTTTCTTGTAAAATGTAATTTTTACATTTTCATGTGTAAAATTTACATTTTAAAAATGTCAGTTCACATTTTAATTTTTGAAGCTCATTTTTGTTAGGTAAAAGAAAGATTATTTCGTGAAATTTATAATTTGATGTGTACAATTAACATTTTCAGACGTAAAAAATTACATTTTCAGACGTAAAAAATTACATTTTCATGTGTAAAGTTTACATTTGTAAGGGTTAAAATGCAAATATTTATATATGGCTGTGCAAAGTTTACATATGAATGGGAAACGTTTACATTTTGAGGTGTTAATGATATAAAATAAGTGTAAAATTTACATTTCCATGTGTAATTTTTTACATTTTCATGTGTAAATTTTCTAAAGTTCATTATCTTTGCATTTTCACACCTTAACAAAGAATCCAAAAGTAATTTCAATTTTTTAGAGTTCCTGATGAATTCTAGAACGGATTTCAATCTTCCTGAATTTTGACATAACTCATTCTAATTCCACCCAACCTTTCCAGTACTTAAGTGCTCAAAAAACTTCATCCACACAACTTTCAATTCACAATTCGACCATAAACCCAGCAAAAATCTTGCAAAATGTGTTCAACTTAAAATATTCATCACAGTCTCCGGATCACAGATGTCTGTGAAGTTTCAACTCAAAAAATAGTAAAATCCAGTCCCAGATGCTTCAATATTTATTGTAACAAGCAATTCTAATTTTTGCTGCTGAATGCAATAAAAAACTAGTCGAAAAAAAAATCCGACAATAAATTCTCTTACGTAATTTATGAACAAATCTTCACAAAAAAAGTATAGGAAGTAAAAAAGCAAATAGCAATAAAAATTACCTGCTGCTAGAAACAAACATAATAAAGGGATTCGCATCCGTGTATTCGCTAGTGTAGCGAATAACATTTTAAGTTTCACAATTGCTATCATATCACCTTATACACTTAAATAAAGTTGTTGCTACTTGCTATCTATATTTATTATTATTTTTTTTTGCCACTAAGCTGCTGAGCTTCCTCCCGTTCCTTTATATGTATTGTTTGCTGATTTCTCACACAATTCAAACCCGTCTCCAAGGGATTCCAATGAGCGTTATTTAATATGTTTTATTTCATCTGTTTTCATTTGTTTCTCCAACAAACTTTTGTGCTACATACTAAAATATTTCATATTTCATCCTCGCCTTCTTTTCCTGCACATTTTCAAGATGAAAAACTTGCTTTTTTTTTACTTCTTTTATTTCATATTTTATGATTCACTTTTACAGCACCGAAATAAAAAAAAGGAACGAAAAAATAAAAGATGAAAAACTTTAGTTGTTTATTCACAGGAAGCTCTCCTCTTTTCTACCCTCCTCTCTTTATTTAGTGCTTCTCTGTGTGTCTCACACAAATTCACATATTGTTTTACATCTCATAGTGACTTTAATATGTCTTTGCATCTCGTCTGCTCACTTTTTATTTTATTTTGTTTTATTAAATCACATTTAATCGTGAAATATGAAGAAGAATTGTATTATTCCTTTTTGCTGCTGCTTGCTGTCTTATGTGCTTGGTACTTTGTGCTGTGTGGAATGTGCTAGATGGATGAAAAGAGAAAAAAAGAGAGAAAAATGAGTGGAATTTGAAATATTTTACATAGCTTGATGTTTTGTGATTACTGGTAAAGATTATAAGTAGTTAGGAAATTTTGAACACTTTGGGTGACTGACTCTATGGTCAGTTAAAGTTTTAAAGTTGACGTAGCCCTAAAGACAAAGAGAATGCTTTCATGATACAGAAAGATCACTTGACTAAAAACAGTCTTTGGCCTGTTAGATAGCCGACTTAACTCGACTAAAATTTTAGTCAAATTTGAGTTCTCTTGATCAGGTTTTGGTGAACATTAGTTCGGAATAGAAAGCAACTAGTTAAAAGCGATGACCAAATGGTACTCGATCGGTACGAATGCTTCATGGCAGCCAGATGGTGGTCACATACCATCCAAGTGGCAATTTTCATGTTAACCGTCATTAAATGGCATTCAAGTGACATCCAAGTGTCTATTTCATGTTCATTGTCAAAAAAATTGAAATTTTGATGCCATTTGGTATCCACTAAGCTGCCATGAATATGTATTTTGTGCCGATCGGGATAGAGTATCCGGATTCGTATCCCAGATACCGTAAAGTCAGACTTGAGTATACTTATTCTCTGTTTCTAGCCACATAATCTTAATTTGTGTTATTCGCGAGGCACAAATGTGTTATATTCATGCAGTTGTCATAATTATCTTTCGGAATAACCCAGAGAATTACATATTTTGTTTATTCATAATTAGTAATACTTTTCTTATCAATTCTCTTGATTCATGCTTCAATTGAGATAATGTGATACTTTTAGGATTGTTCGAGAGCAAAAAGTCATTTTGATGAAATTATTAAATGTTGATAAGATTTTTTAGTCATCGCTAAACTGTCGTGACGAATGCTTTTGCTATGTAGTCATCGCATGGTGTCGCTTGATCTATTTATCTAGCCATACTTCATGTCCCTGATATGTTCCATGATCAAATGTTGTCAGTTCCAATTGAGTTAGGTACATTAGGGTTAATTGCCCTGGTGTAGTAGTAAGCAACCTTTTTTTGGCCATTGCATATCTCAGCCATAGATTGAAGTTTCATAAATGTATCTAGCTTATATAGTTCACATCGGATCGACTAATATAAGCAAGTACTCAAGATCCACCCTAATAATTATTGTGTAAAGTGGCAACAGGCTTTATAAAGTCAGCATGATCATTATTATCATAAAGTATCTTCTAATATTCTACTAAATTCAAAATCAGTCTATTCTGCTTGAAAATGCGCTTTAAACCAAAATCCCTAAGAAACATCAAACTTTGATGTAAATCTTTCATCCTTCTTACTTTTCTTACATACATGAAGCATAGTTTACAGTATCCATTTTAAAAATGTAATATGAATGTGCTATATGTACATCCATATACACATGTATATGTAGCCAAGTTCCACAGCATAAAAAGGGCCACATAGCTTTATTGCTGAGATTTGCTATCTATGCCCTCATATCGTACATGAATAAAATTCTTTTTTACAATGCTCAGCAGAAGATTCTTTTCATTTTTTTTTTTTGTTCTTGTTCCTTCCCCATCTAGCTGATCTGAAATGTTTTACATTATTTCATTACTTAATTTATTCATACATATTGGGATTAAAGTAATTTCATGCTAAAAATGTGATGTCTCTACACTTTTTTTTCTTGTTCCTACACATGAAAATTCGTTGATTCTTGCAAATATTTTAGGAAATTTTATGTTTTTTTTTCTTTAATAATATTAAAATTTTTTTTAAGCAGAATGGAAGTTTATTTATGACAAAAGCATGCTCATATGCCAGAAATTTTCCTTTCATCCCCTCCTTACAACAACTCTCAGCTCATAGCTCCTTTTTAGTTACCGCTTGACACAACATAAGCCATAACACAGCTACTAGCAATGTTATATATGTGAATATAAATACAATAACTGTGTATATTATGTGAGGAAATAGGAAAAAGGAGGAAATTTTTGTGGATGCCCAGTGGGAGTGAATGATTTTTTTCGGATGATGAAGAGGATTGTTTAGAATTTTACATCAGTTTCTAGAAGCTGTAAGCTATGAAATTAAGTAAAATATTCAAATTAAGTCAATTATGTAAATAGACTTGAAGTTAGCATTTAGTAACATGAAGTTGACTTCCATTTAAAGAATCAAAAGCAAATTAGAAGTTGCTGAAGTTAGCTTCAACTTCAATGACTTGAAGTTGGCGTCAAATGCGTTTAAGCTTAAGTTGTGAAGTTGGCACTGAATGACTTGAAGTTGGCAATGAATAACTTGAAGTTGGCATTGAATGACTTGAAGTTGGTAATTGAATGACTTGAAGTTGGCATTGAATGACTTGAAATTGGAATTAAATGACAATAAATTGGCTTTAAGTGTCTTGAATTGGTTAATCACTTGTTGTTGACTCTGAATGTCTTGAAGTTGGCGTTGAATAACTTGAAAGTATCATTGAATGACTTGAAGTTGGCATCAAATGAATTACTTGAAGTTAGTGCTAATTAATTTCAAATTGTCGGTAAAATTAAAAGTTAACAAATGACTTGAATTTGAAGTTATCTGACTTGAAGTTAACGCTAGTTGACTTGTAGTTGATTTTCTATTCAACCTGAAGTTGACTTCAAATAACCCTAAAATTGCCAAAAATGTGAATACTTTGCATTACATCATCAGAAACACATTTAAAGAGTTCAATGACACACAACCCTTAAAAGAACTCGAAATTCTCCATCCTTGACTCATCAAATTCCAAAGAACTCAACTCTACATGTTGCTCAGACTCCTACAGAGATGATACAAAGTTATTATCCAAGAATAAACAAAAAATTGAATCCTTAACAAAAATATGCAGAAATCCGATAAGTTTGACATTAACAAAAATCATTTTACTACTAGCAACATGAAATAAAATCAAATTTATGAGTAAAGCAGACAACTTTTCAACTGAATATCCTTTCAATTACATAGCATTGGGATTGACATTTGTTTGATATTTGATATTCAGCAAACAACAACAACAACAAAAAAGTCGGAAAATAATTGAAATTGATGAAAAAAATGTTTTTAGCCTACAGAAAAAGGCTCAGATTTATGGGCTGAGAGTTGTGTCAAATTTCATAGAATTTTTTCCTCCTTCTTTTATTAACTGAAGATGTCTTGGGAGATATTTATTTAAATAGCGACTGTTTATTGTATTTGAATTCTTAAAGATTGTTGGAAGACTTTAAACGATTCAAATGGGAAAGATATACGGATATGTGTGGGAAGTTAGCATGAGTGTCACTCTAGTCGTAAGTTAGAATATTGAGTCTCGTTCTGCTTAGCTTCACTCGATCTAAGAGATATTCAATCACGCTCAGTTCAGCTTCGCTCGATCTAAGAAATATTGAGTCACGCTCAGCTTAGCTTCGCTCAATCTGAAGTATATTGAGTCACGCTCAACTTTGCTTCGCTCGATGCTCGAATTGAAGGACATTGAATCACGCTCAGCTTAGCTTCGCTCAATCTAAGAGATATTGAGTCACGCTCGACTTTGCTTTGCTCGATCTAAAAGACATTGAGTCGCGCTCAGCTTAGCTACGCTCGATCGAAGAGATATTGAGTCACGCTCAGTTCAACTTCGCTCGATCTAAGAGATATTGAGTCACGCTCAGCTTAGCTTCGCTCGATCTAAGAGATATTGAGTCACGCTCAGCTTAACTTCGCTCGATCTAAGAGATATTGAGTTACTCTAAAGTTTGCTTCGCTCGATCTGAGGAATATTGAGCCACGCTCAGCTCAGTTTCGCTCGATTTGAGAGATATTGAGTCATGCCCAGCTTAGCTCCGCTCGATCTAAGAGATATTGAATCACTCTCAGCTCAGCTGGCTCGATCTAAGAGATATTTAGTCACGCTCAGTTCAGTTTCACTCGATCTAAGAGATTTAGAGTCACGCTCAGCTTAGCTTGGCTCGATCTGAGAGATATTGAGCCACGTTAGATCTGAATAAGGCTAAAACGCAGCCAACTTTAAACAAGCTTCTACATTGTTCTATTTCCTTGCCAATTCTCAATAGATTTGATCTACCCTCCGAACAAAAAAATTCCACACAATCATCATCACCATCATCCCCTCCAGGAGTTTATTTAAGGCGACAACAAATAAAATTCACTCTCAACGATCTCAAAGTAATGAATATATTAAAAAATTATATTCAACAACATGTGTGCACTCTTTAGGAGGCGAAAGACGATGGCATAAGAAGAGCGAAAGCATCAACTTGATACTTTATGGATTTATGGAAAAAAAAAATATCATATACAAGAGGAATGAACGCAGAGTAGCAAAAAAAAAAAAAGAAAAATGAAATTCCATATACCGCATCATTATAAAAATTCCTTCTGTCTTCTCATACTCAAATAAAGAAAAATATATTGTTCGTACGTACTCCATGTGTCTACGTATGTGCCGTAAAAAAAAATACATATAGGGAGAAAAACAAGTGGAAATAAAGGAGAGAAAAAAAGCAGTGGGAGTTTAAATTTAATAAATTTTTCTTTTTTCGAAGACATAAGCTTAAGGCATAAGTACGAAGACAGAGGATGTGTCGCAACGAAAATGAAATTGAGTGATATTTTACCATAAAAAACTTTCTCATATTTTTCAATCATATTTTCCGTTCTTTTTTTTTATTCAATCAAATTCAATAGATTGATGTTGTGGTGTGGTCTGGAAATTTGAGGAGTTTCTGGCTGATAAATTATTTGTGAAGTTGCTTCATTCATTAATTTTATTTGTGGCAGTTTTGATGGGGAATGACACATTTATGGCAGGGAGTTTCTGGTAAATGTTGTGCAATTTTCTGGATGAAGAATTTTTGGTAAATTGCAAGACATTATGGTGTTATTTAATGCAGTGGTGGGCAACCTGTGTGACGCGGCACATTTTTTTTTACTTACTTCCTTGGTTAGGAATGTTGGTTTTAAAATGGAATATTGTTGTTGCTTGGGAAGAGACACAAGCTTGCTATACTGTCCTTTATTGGAATCCACAAAGGAAAAGGCGTCCAGGTGCTCTAAGAGCAACATGTCGTAAGACGGTAATGAAGGAATGGCAGTTGGATGTCAAAACTTTGTGATACAACCAGCAACAGAGTCAGATGGAAAGCATTTTGTAGCAACCTAGGTTCCAAGTCAGAACATGGTTCCAATAAGTAGTAAGTTACTTGTTAGGACGCAGCCAAGAGAGGCCATTGTTGGACGTAGGGAATGTCTAAAGACAGCTCCTTTGGAACCTGCCAGTTCAGGATATTAGGGACTCTAGCGTCCTTTTCTACACATCCTATCCAGAAATTCTTCTGTCTTCTACGCGATCTCTTGTCATCCATAAAGCTGCGGCACAATAATATAATGCCATATGTATGAACAGCATACCGAATGCAATTTCTGTCGTGACTTACCGCCAAAATGTACCATGACACAAAAAAAAAGGTTGCCCATCACTGACTTAAAAACAATTTTGACACGGAAGTGGCAATAAAAAAAAGTCCTGAAAAACAGACGATAAATGGATATAAATGCTGTTTACAGGAACGAAATGTTTGCTTAGTAAGCACAATTTATGAAGGAATGAAGCATTTAATTGCATCAATTTGAAGAAATATAAGGGTTGTTAACCTATGACAGTTATCGGAATAAATAAATGCTTGATTTTATTACATATTCCTTGCCATTTTCGGATTTAAAATTCATAAAACTGAATCAGCAATTGATATAGGTGGGGATTGAAGCTTTATCTTTTATGGAGAGGTAGGATAAATGATAAGCGATTATCGTTTGATGTTGCATGATATCTCGCTTATTTAGGGATGTTACATGCAGCCAAATACTGAAATGTAAACTGGAGGAACTTTAGTAGCATATACTGAACTCCATTTTGTTAGGGTTCAAATCTTATGACCAAATTCTTCACTTTTCTAGAGTTTTTCGCGTCAAAAATCTCATTACCCTGAGAAATCTGATTTTACTCATAACTGACCACAGTCATGCTAGTTTCACATTGCTTTATTTTCCCCAAATTAGCCACAGACAGGCAGATTAGTGCAGACTGTAGGGTTCATGTAAAACTGAAGGCCAGTAGCCTGTGATGAACTATGTGGTACAGCGCAAAACCTAAGCAACTATGTACAGACTTGAGCATCTAAACTATAGGAAGTTCAGATATGTGCTCCCTCCTTTTCTATAATTTTTGGACCAACTTCAATGATTAGAGCGACCATCCAATGTCTCCAAGGATCCGCTATGTCATCACGATGACAACAAGACGTAAGGGTGTCATAATGGCTGCGAATCGGTAGATTTCGGACCATTTTTAGGTCGAGAATGAAATTTGCGGCTTCGTGCTGTTCGGGTACATAGAAAACTTTATTAAATGGACTATCCAAAATCAAAGATTATCCAATAGGATTCAATATAGTCAAAAATGACATTAAAGTCCATAATTAAATATTTCAATTGTACACAATTGAACAGGTGACTTCAATAAATTCAAAAATAATTTATTGAATATTTTCCATCCATTTCAGTCCCATTCCATTCCCCTTCATCACCAACAAGGAGAAAAAAACATCACAACGACGACAAGAAAAAAAAGTCAAATTGAATGAATATTGCAGATGAATTGTCTCAACATTGCAAAATGATGAAAATATAAATTTCGAAGACAAAAACATAAAAAACCACAAACAGAACATGGGGGGACAAACTGACGGCTGGTTGGCGGTTAAATGATGGAATGGAATGAATAAATGGATGAGAAATGTTATAAAATAAAATGAAGCATAAAAGAGCGAAGAGCTGGCACCAAAAAAAAAATATTTTCTTCTTCCTTCTTAAATGAAAAAAAAAAATAAAATAAAAAGAAGGAAAAGTTTCTTCTTGTGGTGATGGAAATGACGGCACAAGACGATAGACAGAAGATATGGATGTATATGAGTAAAGGAAAACCACAAGGAAAAAATGAAATTATAATAAATTAAACCGAAAATTGTGTAATATGCATATTTTCAAGTTATCAAAACAGTTTTTGTGTGCCTTCTTATGAGCAACCCTCATCTGATGTTTGTCGTTAGTGCCATCAAAAGGCGATGATGGGGAATGTCAGGGGTGGGTTTAGGGGTGTTGATAGAGGGATTTGATGTAGTAATTCCTAAAATTCTCAAAATTCTTAGAATTAAGTGATTCTGGACCATTTAAGCTTGTCAGGAGGAAGAGACCATCCCTCCTTCACATCCATAGGGTGCCCCTCCCGATATATCCACAGGCTTTGGTGCAAAAATTCTCAAAATTCGAAATGTACTTAGAATTCAGTGATTCTGATCCATTTAGGCTTATTAGGAAGAAAATCGCCCTTAATCCACCCCTTCATCACTCATATCCACAGGGTGTCCCTCCAAGAATGTCAGAAGTGGGTATAGGTGCTGTTCATTGAGGTACTTGGTCTAAATTTTAATATGCTTTGACTTAAGTGATTCTTAACTAATTAAGACTGTCAGGAAGAAGTGACCAACCTCCCTTCTCTTCCATTCTTCATATCCACATGGTACACATTCGGGGATGTCAGGGGTGAATGTAAGGACTGCTAATAGAAGGGTTTAATGCAGAAATTCTCAAAATTCTAAATATCCTTGCAATTAAGTGATTCTAAGCCATTTAAGCTTGCCAGAAAGAAGTCCACCACCTAACCCATCCCAATTATCCCTCAAATCCACAGGGTGCCCCTTCTGGCTACACCACTGACAGACATTGAGCATGAGGTAATTTCTTCCAATTCTCTTTTTTTGTTTTCATTCTTGTCTCCTCTTTTGCAATTCACAGATAAATATTATTATTTTTTTCTATATTCTGTGCCTGCTCCTGTGAAATAATGCCTATCATACCACATGCCTACCGAAAAAAACAACAACAGCAAGGATTTATGTAGAGAAAAAAAAAATCTGGCAGTGGTGGTTGTGGAGAAAACATGAACACAAAAGCGACTGTGATGGAAAGTACAAAGGCACACAAATTCCATAATTTTTTTTTTTTTTTTGGTGGAATTCCTTTTTTGTTGTTGAAAATTTAGGTTATGAGTTCATTTGGGGACGGGGCGCGATGGAGATGGTGCTGGAGGAAATGATGATATAATGAAAGTTTTTGTGGATTTGTGAATTTGAATTTACTGCACAACTTTGTGGCTGTTTTTGCTTGTTATTTAATCTGAGAAGAAGAAGTTGGTATTGGAATATATTGCGTAAATTGATGGAAGTAAGAAGTCGTACTTTATTTACTGTATGTAAAGTTTTGTGTTCATGGAAGTGGATTGTTAAATTTAGAGCATAAAGTCAAATTTTATTAAGTTTTCAGAAGACATGTTTAATACTTAATCACAGACTTTATTGCAGTAAGTCAGACACTCGAGTGTCACGATATAAATAAGGATAGTCATGTAAAATTCATGTTTGATGCAGGGTGTGATGTCTAAACTTCATGTGCTGTGATCTAATCATCACATACACACATAAATATTGTCCACACGGCAGCAAAGCGGATACAATAATCGGAACCAATTAGTTGACAATGATTTCCGACCTTCCATGTTACTATCAGATGTCTTTCATTGCCAAGAAGAAGCTGCTTAGTTTTAATTGTACTGTTCGCTTGGCTAACTTATGGGAAATGTTTATTGAATGCAGTTTAAGGCAGCATTTAAAGGTATGGCTTTAAAATTACTGCTAAATTGTTGGTTCAAATCCTGTCATTTCTAAATTTGTTCTTTTTCAGGGGGTCATGTCCTCCTGACCTGTGGGAGGTCAAGGATCACAACTGATCTGAACGACCTGCAAAGTAAGTAAGTAAGTAAGTTATTTTTCAGAAGTTTCGATTCTTCGACTGCTTAATGTACGAGATCAACCGTAAATTAGAATTTTTGACAGCTTTGTATTAAGAAACGGGTCTGAAACTTGAAGTGTAGTAAGAGACATAGAGACAAGAGTTACTGGACTACTTAAAGATTGGAAAATTGTAGGGTTCGTCCAAAATTACAGGCCTGCAGAGAAAAAAATGTAGATCAACAGTCCCAGTGAGCTATAAGGTGGAATCGAAGACAACAGGCCTGCGCACCAGTAAATGCAAACCTGCAGTTCTTGACCGACCCCTAGAATATTGATAGAATGGACCCGAAGTATCACGTTATACCAACTGAAGATCGAAATTTCTGGAACTTCACTGGATTAAGTTAGTTAGTTTAGTTCGCTGGCCGTACAGATCAAGTGTGATCCATGGCCTTCCTCTGTCGGTTCCTGAAGCTGGCTCTATCGCTGGCTACCGCTTGCTGATAACTGGATTAAGTTCCCCTCTTATTAACCGTTCTTACTTAAGCCTTAATTTAATTTAAGTCAAAAATATGCACTTTATACCATAACCTTCCATAACTTCCCTACCACATCACTGGTATTTGTTTGAATGACACAAAAAAAAAATATTTATTGGTCTTCTTATTGTTTCCTCATAATAAAGACTAAAGCAAGTGAAATAGATCTAGACACAGTGAGTCAAAAAAGATTCTCATAGATATCAAGGCAATAGAGAAAACGATAGAATGAGACAAGAAGGAAAGGCATGCAGTAAAATATGCGTATCAAAACACATAAAAAGTCTATCAAAAGAAATAAATGGCAAAGGAGGAGTAGGCAGCACACAAAAAAGGGCACAAAGAGTCAAATCATTCAAGATATAAAATTTTTTTTCTTATACTGTATCTAAAGTTATGCAAATATTTGGTTCCGTCGAAGGAAAGCAAAAAGGAATGGCAGACACACGCACCGTCATTCACTTGCGTATAAGGCATAAAAATAAGAAATAAATAAAATCGGAAATGGTCCAGAAAATAAAATATAATCACAAAATTATCCAGTACTTTGCCATGCCTCTATGTTCGTACTTTATGCTACTTTATGTGCTTTACAGACATATCATGGGAAAATGTCTTTTGGGGAGCTTATGGGACGACAGCACAGAAAAAAAGCGAATGGAAATTAAATGCAAAAGTAATCTGCTGGTGCCAGGACTTTTTTTTTTATCCATATCCATTTTCTGTTGCCTTTTTTTCTCACCATTTATTTCTGTTGCTGTTAATGCAATTCACAGAAACGAGTTTAAAATTGATGCAAAATGGCTAAATGCTTTTGGTGCTGATTTCAAGGGATGGCGAAGCTCGTTATAATAAATTCATGTTGTTGAACCTATTTTGACCCAATTTTTATGATGTGGAACAGCTGTTGATGATATTAATTAATATTATGAATAGCTGTCATGCTTTTGTTATGACATTTACTTCAAAATTGGCCTTAAAAAGTTTTTTAAGGAATGGAAAGAAAGTAAACAGCTTCTGTTATTTATCATTGAGTTTTAAATAAGGTTGAGGGGATTTTTGAGATAGGATATGGGGTTACGGATGTTTTTGAATTTGGGATGAGTTTAAGAAGCTGGATTAGATCAGTGGTAGGCAACCTGTGAGCCGCGACATACTATTAGATGCCATGAACCATATGCCGTCATATTGGCAGATATCGTTTTCTAGTGGGATTCGAACCCACGAACTCACAAATGAGTGAAACAGAGAGCCGGTCTTCTATCTAACCACTCGACTACAGAGGCCTTACTCTCATACTGGCAGATCCGAGTTCTGTCTGATGCGCCAGACTTCAGGGGAGTATTCAGAGGTGGGTTAGAGTGTTTATGCTTCCCCATGCTTACTCAAAGAGCGGCGTGCCGTCGAATTTTATTGGAAAGTCATGAACCTCATCCTGAGTACGTTTTCATTTGAGGCTTACTGCCAAAGTGTTTGGAGCTGTGTTCGGACAACAATGTCCCCTTATCAAGCAAGCAATATGCAACATCTTCATCCTTAACTTCCTCCAACCTGAACCTCTCAATGTGTTCAAGCTTAAAGACACCACCTAACCATCTTTAATAATTCTCAAAACTCCCCGAAAAAAAAAGAAATGTCGAATGTCAACAACTGACAATATAATTCAAAATGAAAAATCCCAGCGGCAAGCAACATCAGTTCATTTAAGAAGTTTACGGCACAGTCGTTAGCCTAAATTTACAGAGCATTTTCCCTTCATGAATTAATAATGAATTCATTGGAAAAATTGGGGAAATTCAAGAAAATTTCAAAATGAAATGCGTTCTCATGAAATTTCATAAGCATTACCCGGAAGTAGGACTTGAAAGCAGAGATTTTAAGAATCGCTTAAAATTCAAAACTTTCATAAGCTCATCAGCATCCAAATCTGTTCAATTCACTATCAATTATCCATCCTCATCCTGAATTAATACACTAATTAAGTAGACAGACGTTCAGGACTGTAGAAATTCCTTCTTAAAAACTTTCCATTTAATTGAAGCTAATTTAATCAGCTTTAAAACTTTTCACAGAAAAAAACGAAGAAAAATGTCTCAATTTTCTCAAAATAATTTTGTTCCACCCTCGTATTCCTCAAGGCAGGCACAGCAAAAAAATTTTTCTTATTTTAAAACTTGA
The DNA here is from genome assembly GCF_022539635.2 of Chironomus tepperi. NCBI lineage: Eukaryota > Metazoa > Arthropoda > Insecta > Diptera > Chironomidae > Chironomus > Chironomus tepperi. The sequence continues at coordinate 742,773 of NW_027226245.1, forward strand.
GCCCAAAGATTCTTTTTTTGTTGGTCTCACAACAAAAAACAAGGGTGAAGGAACCGATAAAAAAGTGAGTGAAAATTGTCGTTAATTGCATGAGCCATTAGAAAAGTTGTTCCATATGAAGGGATCAAAAAAGCAGAACAGAAGCAGAATCACCAAAAAAATATGAACATATTGCAATGAAGCACAAAAAGAAACTAAATTTATTTATGGGGTTAGTTCATGTAAAATGGGAATGGTGTTCAATTCTGAGGTTGCTATTGCAGGTTATGGTCTAAATAGACACAATGTATTGCTTATGAAGGTGAACATTCAGATAAGAGAATGGCATTGGTTTTTGACAGACACCCTAACAGGCGAAAATACCGCTTTTAGGTACCGTAGTGGTATTTCTGTATGATCAAGGCATGTTCTTTGCCTGTTATGGACACTTCACTGAGTGTGAGACTGAATGGGCTACAATGATATTTGGTGCCTGAATACAACATGAATTATAGTTGATCTGAATGTTGACTTGTGTACTAAACGCTTCTGTTACTAATACCAGGAGATTTGACTCTAAAAGTACACAACTGATCAGTTCCGCATTTTAGTATGTTCCTATAGGTACAAATGGCAAACGTCACATATTGACTCCAACAATTTTCTGTCGTGGATATATTTAGTAGCTTAAAAGTCATAGGTTCGATTATTTTCATTGCCAAAATTTGTAATTTTTCTGAAATTTAGATGCTTCGGTTACTTAAGGAGCGGAGATCAAGATGAAATTGACACTCTGAGCAACGTTAGACTTAGGGAGCTAGTCAAGAACTTGAAGTGTTGTGAGAGACACTCCTGTGTCATTTGGTTCCAACTGCAAAAAACTGACACTGAATACATATTTGTCCAAAAATTCCACATTCCAGTGATGAAGTCGTCCATCAATCTAAAGACCCCCCGAACTTTTAATAAACATAATTTATGAACAACTGTTTCGACATGGAAGCGATTTCATAAAAGATACACACAAATTAAATCAAAAAAAGAGAAAAGAAAAAAGGTAAAAAGGAAAAGATTTTTTTCTCATTTTTATTTCTTCTTTTTACATCCTTTCGTGACCAAAATGCGTATGTGTGATTTGATTTTTGCCTTTTCTTTCTTTCTTTCTCTTCCTTTTTTTTCATAAATTCAATAAGATGAAACATAAAGCATGAAGAAGTCGAAGCAATTCATCAAAAACCATAACATAATACTAAAGAATTATGTAATCAATAGCGTGTAGATATCGTCGACTGTACGCACCTCATCGTGCATGTTATGTGGAGATTATGAATTATTTGTGACTTTATGGTAAAGCTCATATTTGCTGGCTATTTTGTGCGGAATCAAGAAAAAAAGTTTTTTTATTCAGTAGAATTTGTCAGCTTTTGTAATCCTAGCTAACATGAATACAGATTAATGTTTTAGGAAATGCTGTAGAGCTGACAAAATTAATCGAAAGTTTTTTTGATACATTGGATGGATTTTATTGGGCGTTGATTGGGAAATATTCATGGATATTCGATGGAATAAACTTTTATTTTTTGGGAATTGAAACTTGATTGAAGTTATTGGATTAGTTTTGGCTTGTTACTCGGAATCATTATGCTGGATAGCGATAGGTTGGTGAGAAATGGGGGGTATTTTGGTGGAATTCGAATTTAGATCTTTTTAATAAAAGTTCATGCAATTTTTGATAGTCACAACCGGCACATGTATTTCATGGTAACCAGTTGGGCTCCCCACAAAGCAGCCAAATGGCAATTTGTGTAGCTGTGAGCATGAAAATTGCTACTTGAACGACATATAGCAGCCACTTGGTTGCCATGGATAATATGTGTCAATCGGGATGTTTCCTTAACAGTAAAATGCGGCAAATGTAATTTTTTGTTGAAAAATTAGACCAAAATCAGCCATCATTGGATCCGTCATATCTAACTGTCAACGTAGTGAGGTATAGTGACGTACCAATGTCCTGGTGTGGCGTCGATGTAGTGCTCTAGTATGTATATTAGCGAGTTAGAGTCTCAAAAGGACAGCGTGTTTGCTTGGGTACCGGTCCGTCACTTTATTGACGATAAGACGCGAAATTGCCTTGACGATACCATGACGGCTGATTTCGACCCATTTTTACAGCCTTTTTGCTACATTGTGCTGCTCGGGAATCAAACTAAATACCATCCAAATCGACCTTACCATAAGCATAATCACATACAAAAGTTGACAGTAATTAATTTTCATCTCAATAAAAATCATTTATTCTTAGTTCCTTAAATAACACTTATTCATCACAGTCGTCAACACAAAAATTTCCTCAGAAAGGCTCAAATCCTATTTTCTATGATTTCATTTTCTTGCGAATTTGTTCCTCTTTTATTAAGCAAAAAAATTCCCAAATCTGACATATTTTATGAATAATCAAGAAAAAAATGTTCAAAAGACCAAAAATTCATCAGTACTTCCTAGAAAAACAGACTCTATTAGGGATATTATTTGATGAGATTTATCTTCCTGGAAGTTTATTTCATATTTAGGGAGATAATATTTATTCTGCATCACGGATGCTTTTTGCTGGATTTTTTTGATGCTGATTTCTTAGAACTATTTTCTTTCATGAATGATGAAAATCTTTTAAAAGCAGGATTTAGGAATAAAATCTGGATATTCTTGAGTTTCTTAGAATTTACAAGGGATTTTAAATAAAAGAAATTTGAATTTTTAGGATTTTAATTTTTTAATGCAGAGAGCAATTGCCGAGTGGAACAACAATGCTTAACAAAATTGTAAAAAAACCTCCCTCTCTAACTTCTATCTACGGAATTTACGAATATAGAATTTTCCCAAATACATTAATTTTGTATTGTCTAAATGACAACAGCATTGCGCGAGTCCTCATCTAATCGACAAGCACACTTTGTAATAGATTGAGGAAACCGCCTCTGGTGGGAATCAAACCAACATCTTTACAACAGAAAGTCTTTTAGAAATCCTGTCTGTTGTCAATCTAGGCTACGTTACTAAATCCGGAGTATGTAGGCAGATTCGCCTACATATAGCTCAATATTCTAGGTTCCACTCTATTATTGAACTAAAATCAGAACAAAAATCACAAATATTGCAGCTCATAAAATTTTTAAAATGCTTTCAAAATACCAGAAGGATAATATTTAAAATCGAAAATAATTTATTTTTATGAAATCAGATGACTTTTTCCATAAATATTTTATTAGAATTAGTCACACAAAAGTATAGTCGAATAATATGAATTGGAATTTTGGACATATTATTCTGTATTTTCTCTAACAAACGCTACACGCTCAATTATATTTTTTAAGTATACTCATGAATACACTCTTTTAGATGTGGATGCTCATTGTCTGTTAGGGTCTTTGTCATTTTTAGACTCTACAATAATTAGACCTCAAGTTTAATTCAAATTACAAATGAAGTTAAGCCAGCGACATATTCAGAAGTTCGGCCTCCTTTTTGATCAAAATTCATCAATTTTCTTAGGTTCTGAAGTTAAAAATCCAATCAATTTGCCAAATTTTTGCATATTTTACAATACTCCCGACTTTCTGACTACACTCCTGAGTTGAGTAAATTTAAGTCGATTTTTTCACACAAATTTCGAATTTTAAGAGGCTAATACAGTTAAAATACTGTAGAACTTTGAAGAAGAAATAGATTTCCATGACTAAGAGCTCAAAGTTGACCAAGAATACTTTGCATGAAAAACTAAACAAAATTTTAATTTATTGCATATAAACTTTGAGATGACTTCCAACTCTACCATGGACACCTGCTCACAAAAATTCATTCTTTATCACCAAAAAGTGTTCAAAATTTCCATTAAAAATTGAATATGAAATTTTATGTTTTTTTAAAAATTAATTTCCAATTTTATCCAATAAAATGCGCTTTAAATGTTCAACCTTAGTGCTTCACTTACTTTTTCACTTATTTAATTTGTTATGTAAACAATTCGAATCAGTCCAATCAATCACGAAATAATAAAAATTCCTAGTTTTAATATTTATTTATTTCACTAAAAATAGATAAACTTTTTGTATATTTTTATATCCTCACAACTGCATTTAATTCTATTATTCATGAACAAAAAGTCCAGCATACAGCACAACACACACACGAGAGAGATTTTTAATGCTAAAAATTCAGTTCCGAGTTCATTGATAACGTTAATTAATCATTTATTCAAATACAAGCTGAAAATGTGTAGCACATCAATCAAGCACTTCCATATTTTTTTTATCTTTTATTGATGTGCCTTTTAGCTATGTCCACAAGATTCTTGATTGATGCTTAATGCACCGACTTTAATATAATATTCTTATTATTATTATTTATTGGGGTATATCCTCTACGTGAGGAGTTTAATGATCGACCAAAAAAGAAATTAACACTCTATTACACTTGAGAGCTATTCACAGACTATATGCTGCATGCAGGATATTTTTGTTATTGAAGGGAAATGGCTCATGGAATGATGAGATTCTCTTTTGAGTAATTCCAATGGAATGTGAAGGCAGAGCTTTTTGAGAGAAGCTTTTTTTCTCTCTCAGAGCTGGAAATTTTGAGAGAGAAATTTTTGTGCATCACTTTGTGCATCCTTTATAAATATTTAATTAATTTCAGTGAAAATTACATGAATAAACTTCAAAAGGAAAATATTACGTACGGGTTTTTGTGTGTGGAAGGTATGAAAAGTGATTGTAACCTTTTACATGGAAATATGTTTGGGGATTTTAATGAAGAATTGAGAGAGAGAAATGTTGATGATGAATTTTTATTTGAGATTAAATACATGAAATTCTGAGAAATTAATTACATTTTTTGCTATGATGAATGCAATCAATTGCAGACGATAAGTACGGAGAATATTTTGGAAAAATATTTATTTTGAGGTTTTAACTGAAATTAAACAAAAATAATTCACTTACATTCTTGGATAATACACAGAATTATGAATGTAGCTTTAGGACTGTGTAGTTCCTTACCCGAAAGCAACTCGGCGTAGAATCTGGCGTGGAATTGTTAGATAATTCAACTCCAAGTCTACTTTACTTCAGCCCAGAGGTGGGCTACCTTTTATTTTCCGCGGAACACCTTGGTGGTTAACCTCGACTAAAACCACCCACGACATACGGTTCATGTTATTTTCATAAATTTTTGGCGGCACACTTCTCTAAACTGAAGCTTATTTTCATTGAATCCAGATTTTCAGCCAATTTCTACATCGTGTGCTTTCCGGGTCAGTACCACACACTTCTAACAAGGCAGGTCTTCTCTAAGTCAATAATGGTCATTTTATGTCACATGGTGAGTCGATGTGGATCCAAGGCATTGACACACGTTTCATCCGGATGAAAGGATTTTTCATCTCCATACAAAAATTTCATCTGGATGAATAATTTTTATAGGCCGGATGAAAACGGATGAAGAGTGTCAATGCCTTGGGCAGATCGGAAGCGGTATTGTTTCGTCTTTCTGTTCCTAGTTATTGTAATACCGACCAAATGGTTATGCGTTCAAGACTAGGCAAGAGGCACATTCTCACCTGTCCTTTTTCAAATCATATGCAGTGGATACGTAAAGCACAGCTTCTTTTTGTACATTAAGGACAGTAAGCTGACAATCGCGTCATCAAAGGAGTGGTTCTGATCCCACTGAGTCATGTGATCTGGCGCACCTTCACTCATTAGACAATGATTAACCGCGAAACGCCCTAGAGAAGCTCTGAGTATTAATGATCTGAACATCTAAAAATTTACATAATTTTCATGTATTCCCCTATCCGTTAATTGCACAAAGAGTTTAATATGATCATCACATCCATGGCCATTAACTAATTCAATCCATAAAAAAACTTTCACTGATTTCTTTTTTTTCAATCAACTCAAAAAGCAAACTGCAACTGCTAATGAAGTCACAAAGTGCACTTAATTTACATAACAGCAGCTAGCTACACTAATGCCAACTAATTACAAAACATAACTCATAATTATTAATTATGAACTTTTTTTTTCATCCCCTTACTCAATTCTCCATCTCCTCCATCCCATTTCATTCCTGCCCATTTTCAATGCATTTTCAGGAGCTGAAAAGGATGAAAAAAAAAATTGCAATAACAAGAAAAGAAATTTCTGTTCACAAATGAGCTGTAGAAACTTTCTCATTTGAGTTTCGTGCATAAAATGTTCAGTTCTTCTTTTTTTTTGTTTCTGTTCCTTCTTAATAACATTGATTTCATCATCTGCCATGTTAAAATGCAAATTGTTATTGCACTTTCACAGGAATAAACTAATTTTTTGAGCAAATTTTCTTTGTTTTAAACATTTTTTTTACGAGTGTTTCTTTTGGAGGAGGGAAACGACATGACAGGCTAGATTGTTTTCAGTTTGTCGGAAAGTTTGACATGTAATGTTGCTGATGTAAATGAGCATAACGATTATTGTCGACGATGATGCTTTTGTCTTGCTGTAAGTGGAATTTCTTTGGATTATGAATCGAAAAGGATGAAATATGTCCGGAAGGTATTCCGAGCAATACAAAAGAAGATTCGATCGAAACAGTACCTAGCAGGCAAAGAGATCGTTTTTAGGTACCGTAGTGAAACATGAAAGCACACTCTTTGGCTGTTAGAGTAATATTGAATTTGGAATCGCGAATTGATAAGCAGTTGGCTAGTTTTAGGCGATATCCATGGCAGGGAATGAATCACAATTGATCTGTACGGCCAGCAACTTAAGTAAGTGCTTTCAGGGCTTTGCTAAGTGGAAACAGAAGCCAACGCTATCCTAATGGATTTATACCTGGGAGTTCTGAGAAAAATTCCCCCATAAAACCAGTTTAAACCGATTTAAACCCCACCACTCCAGTAAATACAGCTATGCACATCAGCTATTCATAGAATTAAATCCCTCACAAATGTAAATTTGTATAATAAATATTACAACTTCTCATTAATTAATGAGCAACGATGCACACATGTATGTTGATGAGAAAAATACATTAAAGTGTAAATTTTTATTCCTATCTACACGAAATACATTCCTATTTTGTCTTATTTGACGCTCATTAGTGACTTTGTAACAGGGTTCATTGGCCTGGGTGAACAAAAATTGCATGGCTGCATCTGGATGCGCATTTAATAATTCAAATCTGTCCTAGAGTGAGGGATGAATTCAGGTGAGAGGATTTAACGTCAAATCATAAGTTTTGAGCAAAATTCTTTAATTTTTCAGATTTTTTGAGGCAAAAAACTCAAAAATCTCCAATTCTTTGAACGAACGACCGAACAAAATGCATCATTGCTCTCTATTTAACAAGTTTGCAAAAAGATGCACAAAAAAAATAAATAAAATTAAAAATAATTAAATGCGTACATGTAACTGTGTAGGTTTAAGCAAATGAAGTGCATTGAAAGAAGGAAAAACTTTTTTTCTCTCCTGTTTCGTTCAAAAATTTAATTAATTATCTTGTATTCATTACAAAAGTTTTTTTTGTTTTGTTGTAAATTCTAAAAAACGGAAGCAATGTGAGGAAATAAAAGTAGAGTCTTCAAATGAAGTTTTTTCGTGTTTTTACATGAAATTTAGTTAAATTTTCATTGAATTTATTTAGGGACTTTAAGAAAATGGGAAAAAATACAGCACAGATCTAGACCCGAGCAACATGAATGAAGAAGGGTTTGCTATGAAGCTTTAGAAGCTCCGCTAAAGCGCAATAACCACAAATTCTTCAATAATGTACACAAACTCACTAAAGTTGAACAAAATTCACCAAAATTGAAAAAAAAAACTTTCCAAAAATTAGCAATAACTCCCCAAAATTTAGTCAAAACTCGTCAAAATTGAACCAAATTCACCAAAAAATAACAAAAACTCTCAAAAAAATTTCAAAAACTCACCAAAAATTTACAAAAACTCACCAAAAATGAACAAAATTTTACAAAACTAAAATGGTCAAAATGGATTCGAAATCAGCCGTCTTGATGCCGTCAGAACAACTTTTTATCTTACCGTTAATACATCAACATGTACAACAACGTAACAAAACCCTAACAAACACGCTGTGTCGCTCGGAAGAACTGATATATGATCAATAATTCCATTCCAAGATATCATCAACCTAATGCGATTATAATGAATGATTGAATCAAAATTAACTTCTCAATTTAATATTTGACTTGATAATAAGTTTAATTCTGATGAAAAATCACCTCCTTTAAACCTCCCCAAATCATTTTCCGAGAACAATTATCGACAATTATAAGATCTAAAATTTCTCTAACCAAAAACCCAATGCCAATGAATTTTCGATTTCTATAAGCTTTCATTAATGACGATGTCGAGGGGGTAAAGGTTGAAACCACAGATTCGTGTTAATTTATTGATAATTAAATTGAAAATTTTGAGAAATAGGAGTTGCGGAATTAACCATTTGACTAGATGTGGATGGAAGTTTTAGTTTGTAAAGGAACAAAAGAGGAATTTTGAGGGGGAAATGGAAAGGTGTGGATGGAAAGGGGGTGTGGGGCGGCTATGGAGGGCATTGACATGCGTTTGGTTGAGTTTAGCTGTTAAAACTTAGGCTTTTTGACTGGCTGAGTGACTAGATGAGTAATTAGATTGCTAGGTGTCTGAGCAGCAAGCCAGATGACTGGTTGACTGCAACAAGTCATCACAAATGACTCTGACCTCAAAAACATACTCAATTCTATCAAATTACTAGCTTGCCTAGTTCAATCCTCAATATAATCGACAAAAACACTCAAATGAGCTTCACATCCAGAAAACAAGGAACAACTTCGCGAGTTATTACAAAAATCCACTTATAATTTCACAAGTAATCATTTTAAGGATTTCAAAAGCAACTCGCATGAATTACATAACGTGCACATGTGTTAATAATCTACTCAATTTAATAAGTGAAATTTATTTTTTCAACTTGAAAATTTTTCCTTTTTTCATTTCACACACAGCATGTAACTTTCTGTAATTCAGGAAAAAAAGGCTTTAAAATAAACCATTTTTCATGGTAATATGTTAAGCCTTACCTTAATAGGAGAAAACTTTTGTTAAATTTATTATTCATACACGCAGTTCATGTATGGGAGACTGTGACTGTATCTGAATGTAATGAATTAATAATGGAAATATTTTTCGTGATGACAGGAGTTTTTGTGGGGATGAGTAATGAGATTTTGGAAATTATTTTTGGTTTTGAAGATAATTTCATAAAGTTATAAGGACATGAGATGAGCTAAACTCACCAAAAATGAATAAAATTGACTGAAATTTAACAAAACTCAACTAAACTGAACAAATACTAACAAAAATGAGCAAAAATATACCAAAAGCTAGCAAAAACTCACCAAAGTTGAACAATAACTCACCATAAATGAACCAAAACTCACCATTGTTGAACAAAATTCATTTAAATGAACTAAAATTCACCAAGCTGTACAAAATTGAATAAAACTCACCAAAATTGTCAAAATTTTAACCATAAGTCATACATAGTTGAACCAAACTTACCAAAAAATAAAGACAAACTCACCAAATATGAATACACACTCACCAATGTTGAACCAGAACTCACCAAAATTGAACAAAACTTTTCAAATACGAAATTCAAAATCAAACTAATCAAACCAAAATTTTTCTCACACAACCTTCAAATCATCTTAACATCCAGCTGTCTGCTTATCATAAATCCTATATCCAAAATTATTCAGTCACCCTCTAATCCCACCCCAATGTCATTGTATTAATCCTAAAGAAAGGTCAAGAAAAATCCACGAATTGTGAAGCTCCAAAAAAGTAAGGAAAAAAATTCATTGAAAAAGAATGAAAATAATCCCGAAGCCGCATTTCCTTTTAATTCTTTTATTTTCACTGCCAACTTCTTAACAAAAAGTCTGTTGGCCCAAAAAAAGAACTGATACTTCCTGTGAAAAATCCTTGAATGAAAAATCCACAAAGGAAGCTTGAAAAAAGTTCCTTTCCTTTAAAATTAGAAGCCAAAATAATAATTACGTAAGCAGCTACAATGACAGACTTGGAAAATTATTCAGCCATTCTTCTTATTCCACCCCACAGTCATGTCACTAATAATAACATGTTCCTAGAAATTTTACATCATCAGAGTCATAAGCATACAGCATGTATGATGATGTGACGAGCTTTTTTGATATGAAAAGCATCATTAAGGTTCTTGGAAACACTGTTGATGCTAATGATAAGGATGATGATTAATTAATGTATAGGAGCTGCTTTTTAGGGAGTTAATTTGATTTCGTTCAGGCTCTTTTGTGCATGGATCAAAATGTTGATTGGAGGTTTTTTGAACATTTTGTAGCAGATTTCTGAAGGTTGAGCGGTAAATTGTAAAATAAAGTGAATTCTGGGTAGATTGCAGGTTTGTCGAGAATTTTTGTTCAATTTTAGTGAGTGTTGTTCATTATTGGTGAGTTTGTGTTCATTTTTGGTGAGTTTGTGTTCATTTTTGTTACGTTTGTGTTCATGTATGCTCTTTTTCTTGTATTTTGTGTTTATTTTAGGTGAATTTGTGTTCGTTTGAGTTGAGTTTATCGTCAAATTTTGGTGAAACTTTTTTCATTTTTGGTGAGTTTGTGTTTAATTTTGGTGAGTTTGTGTTCAATTTTGGTGAGTTTTTGTTCAATTTTGGTGAGTTTATGTTAATTATTGGTGAGTTACTGTCTTACTGTTTTACCGCCTTTTACAGTCTTCTACAAACCAAATTCACAAAACCACATTTACCTCTTCTAACTCCATATCAGCCCTAACCTCAAAATACACACAAAATAACACATTCCCAAACATATAATCCTAAACTGTCAAGATCAAGATCAACGTTTTACAAATAGAATAAGAACTGAAAAGCTCCCAACAAAGTTCCTAATAAGAGCGAGTAATAGATACAGAAAGAGCTGTAACAAAAGCCTTAACGGGAAAGAATCATCAAAGTTTTAATGAGAATTTATTATGAAGAAGAATTATAAAAAAAAAGCAAAACTTTTATGTATTTTATTCCCTCAGAAAATCAAGTCATGAACTTTAATCTTCTTCTTATTTCTTTTGGTTTATGTGATTTAAGATATTGAATAACAATGGATGATTATCGAAGCTGGGATTGAAAGGTTTCAAACAAAGTTTGGATTACAGCGCGGGGTAAATTTGCATGATTTTTTTAAGGAAATTGTTGTTGATGTTTTGAAGGAATTGATGAGCTGTATTGATGTTCCTTTATGTTAGGGATGTCAGATGAGTTCCTGGATGAGTTTGGACTTTTACACAAATTAGCTAATGGACCCTTCATGGTTCTGGTTTTGAACCGGATCCGGGATCAAGTCAGAGTCATGTCGGCCTGAGGCTGGTTTATTGATCGATGAGTCACTTGTTTGATCGTCACAAGTATTTTATGGTCACAAGATGGTGGTCCAATGGCTTCTAAGTGGGAATGTTTATGGCAGTAAAATTAATTTTGCTATTTGGACCTTATATGGTAGTTACTTGTACGCCATTTGACAGCGACTTGGACGACATATCACAGCGACTTGGACGCCATATGACAGCCACATGAACACCATATTGTAGTCACTTGGACGCCACATGACACCCTCTTAAACGTCACATGACAGCAACTTGGACGTCATATGACAGCCATTGAACGTCATATGACAGCCATTGGACGCCATATGACAGCCATTGGACGCCATATGACAGCCATTGGACGCCATATGACAGCCACTTGGACGTCACATGACAGCCATTTAAGTGCCATATGACAGCAACTTGGACGCTATATGAATCCCTTATCATAATTTGTCCCGATCGAGTTGTTGTCTATTTATAGATGTCAATTATGAACAAATTTACAAAATTTCCTTAATTTTCATCAACCTTCACCAAAAATAACTCAAAAATCACCAAAATCCACTTCTACATCATTTCCAAAAAATCCACAAAAGCCTCTAAAAATTACACGAAAAACTTCAAAGTTAGTCAAATCCCTCAAATTCAACTCAGGTTTATTATAGAATTTGATCTCTTAATAATTAAATTGAATATAAAATATTGCCTTAAATTTAATGTAATTACGATAATATTAAAGAAGCTTTAACCTTATCCATTTTTCATCCATTAATTAATTGCTCATCAAAGTGATGATAAAAATGAACAGTAACGAAACAAGAATTAAAACAAACATCAAACAGATTTAAAAATAATGAAAAAATATTTCGTATTATCACGAGAAATTCCTTTCTTTTGCTCTTTATCTCTTGTTTGTTGGATGTGATGATGATTTTTTGTGAGAAGGTGGGGCTTGATGGGAGTGCAGATTGTCTAGGTGAATTGTTTCCATTTTTAAGTATTCCTCTGGGGAAGGTTGTTGTTCCCTCTGGGGATAGTTCCCTGAGGATGTCAAACTCTAGTCCCGTGGTGGGCAACCTTTTATTCCTTTCATTAAACCTTGGTCCTGCCTCAACACACATGCGGTTTATGGTATTTTCAAAATTTTTTGACATCACACCAGTGTTCCCCGGCCCTCAAGTTACCCACTACTGCTGGTCCAGCATTTTCCAGAATTCTTTGCGCCACGGCACTATAAGCTGGTGATTACAAACGAAACTGCACACGACATCATGCTTTATGGGATCCACTAGAGTACCATAGCACACAGTTTGGACAACACTACTTTATTCATTATAAAAGAAATTAATCCAGTGGTGGACAACTGTGTACCGCAGTCATCAAAATTTCGGTATGTCGTAGGGTCGATGTGTCCTATGCTACAAAAAAAGTTGCCCATCATTGAATTAATCCATGCAATTGGTTCCTGAATTGGTTTTTCATTGAGCAACTGTTCGAATCGATATAAGTTCTTTATGGCAGCCACAAGGCAGCCAAGTAACAATTTTTATGGCAGTCAACATGTAAATTGCCACTTGAATGGTATGTTGCGGCCGTTTGACTGCCATGAATAGTTTGTGTCGATCGGGTATGCATGAGACGAGTTGAGAGCAACTATACTTGTGCCGCAACACACAGGTTGCCCATCACTGCATTTGACCATTAATAGAAACATGTTTATCAGCAGAACCTACAGCAAAACCATACCCTAGAGCAGGTAAGTGTCAAATTCATCCCAAAAAATGCGCCATATCCTCACTCAACCCAACCCAAATCCCACACCATTTTTTATATTTTTCACATGAAAAATGTGAGCATTGAAAATTTCATTAAAAATTATTTCGTACATTTTTCCTCATTTTTTAAGCATTTATGTAGAGATATTAAAAATGCTCTCTCGAGTAAAACGAAGTCAGAGGAGGCACAAAATATATTTTCTTCTTTATTTTGTTTTTCATCCTACTTCGTACGTCTGTTTTAAATAAAAAGGAAGGAAGATTTAAAGAGCGTTGAATAGGCTTCATTCGATTTAAGGCTTAGAGTTGTTTCGCATTTGGATAAAACAAGATTAATACCTAAAATAAAAGGAAATAATAAGAAGGAAAGGTTTAGTGGAGGTGGTTTGGCGTTGGAAAGGTTTAAGAGAATTTTTTCGTTTAAGGTGCTGAATTTTATTTGAAAATCTTCTTAATCTGACGGAAGTGGAAATGAAGGAGATTCGGATTCTTAAATTTGTGTGCAATTATCCTCAAATGGCATGCAAAATTTGAAGAAATCTGGCCTTAAATGGACGCCCAAAGTCCTGCGAAAGGTCTACTGAGTGCAATGGTCTGGCGTACCCTCGGTCCTTGAAGTCTGGAGGGTGGTCTCGCGCACTTTCACTCGTCCTAGTGCAGTTCCGGATCTCAATGATCTGAATGATTAAAAGTTATTTGGGGACGGAACCGGGACTGGGTTCCGACATTTGGTTCTGACTTTGGTTCCGACTTTGGTTCCGACATTTGGTTCCGACTTTGATTCCGGGAAATTCTAGAAAAGCATAAGAATAGCCACAAAAGCCAAACTGATGCTCTGCAAATCTAAAGAAAAACGAACAAAGCTTGCTAAATAATTGTATGCACAAGAAATTCCTGCTTATAAATATTTATATCCATTCATTGCTCTATATTCCAGTAAGTATGTAAGTATTGCTCTATATTCATCCATACTAACAGTAAGTTATGATGATGTTTGTGATAATCATAATAATAATGATATCGTTGATGTGAATAGACGGTAGCTGCTTATGATTATAAAAAATCATAAATTTTGTGGCAGGAATTGAGCAACACTTCCTGAATTTTTATGTTACTCAACTGTTTGCTGTTTCTTCCTTCCTTTAAACATCGCTTTTATAGCTTTTCATTCGTGATATTTACTGATGTTACTCATTTTTTTTTAGAAATAAATGTACGGCATCATGAACATCAAAAGTCAAGCGACTGCTGCAGCAACAAATTTAATAAATGTTCATTTTTTTTTGGTGTGTGTGTGTGAGTGCATCAGCCATCACGAGACAGTAAATTTGATTCTCATTCGAGCATTTTTTTTTTTTTTTTTGATGACGAATGAATATTTAAGCAAACTGGTGCTGTAAATGTTTTTATTATGATGACAATAAAGCAATTTTCGTTCATATTTTTGACATAAAAAAAGTATTTGTATACATTTTTTTGGGTACCGCTTGCGATAAGATCTCGCAGATGAGTTTATTGACCAATTTTTTTTTTTGTTTTTTAAATGCTTGAAATTGGATCGACATGTTGATTGCTGTTGGTCAGGAATGGGTAACCTTGTATTTTTACGGCACACCTTGTATCGCTGACTACAGGTTGATCACACTAGTGTGTCGCTTACTACACGTTGCTCAGACTAGTGTGTCACTAACTACACGTTGCTCAGACTAGTATGTCGCTAACTACACGTTGCTCAGATTAGTGTGTCGCTTACTACACGTTGCTCAGATTAGTGTGTCGCTTACTACACGTTTCTCACACTAGTGTATCGCTGACTTCACAAGTTGCCCACACTAGTGAGTTTCGGAATACAAGTTGCTCTTTCCAATTTACCACAGAATATGACTTGCCCCACGCTAGTGTGCCACACATTACAGTTCACCAACATTAGTGTGCCACACCATACAGATTGCCCACCACTGTACTCTACATTGTGGTTATGGTTGGAACATTTGAAAATTGATATAGAATATATTTTTTATTGCATTTTATGTGTGATGCTGTTTTGAAAATTGAGTGGATTTAGATCATTTTTTTTTTGTGTGTTGAATGGTATTATGTGACATGGAAATTGTTCATTTATGAATCACAGCATGTATGTCATCTGGTATTGTTATATTTGATGTTAATTCATTGAATTTTTATGTTCAAAGAAATTATTTTGCTGTCTAAAACACTGGAAAATTTTGGAATTTGGAGTATGATGCCTAAATTAATGTTGGTCTGAGTTTTAAGGTTCTGTAAAATGGATCCCTAAAAGGACTACTTTCAAGCGGTGACATGATGAATAAATTGAATGACTTAACTGAATATTCCCGGACAGCATACTTGCTTACTTCCTTGGAGAAGGCGTATTTAGAATTCGTCGGAAGTTGGAGCTGCCAGATTCTAATTCCCAGCACCTTTGCATCGTTGCTCTCTCATGCCGGTAAGCACACGGCGTAAAAATGACCAAAAATTAGAAGCCAGTTCAACGTGAATCTGCAGTCTCATCTATTGTCATGTCAATCTGTGGCTTGATATTTGGCTTAATTTCTTTGCAGTGTATTTTTCAGAATCATCACCCTAATAACCTCAAAAACTTCCATAAAAAGCCTCCCAAAAAAGTCATATTTTTCATAAAGTCAACCACATCAGATTTAAGCCCATTTAACATACTTCCTTCTTTATGACTCACAGTCTCGTACACTCATTATATCCATCCTTAATCCGACACCAAAAGAACGAAAGAAAAGAAGTCTTGCTCAATAACACGAATACTTTTATTAACCAGCAACTGAATGAAGCATAAAGAAATTTCTTCCTTCATTTCCGCCACTAATTTATTTTTATCATGTCGTAAATTAACAATTCTTTTATGTTCGCCAAGATGAAGACGAAACAAGAAGACATTGCATAATCTCGTGAGAACCAAACAAAACCTTGTTGTTCATAATTCGTACACCGAGCGATGTGAAGGAACAAAAAAAAAGTTCAGCAACAAAAAGTTCATTTCCAAAAAAAATCCACACAAAACATGAGAAAGAAAATGAAAAAGTCAGACAAAAACATTTTCTCGCACATTGGAAGAACTGAATGAGAGCAGCACAAACAAAAAAAAAAGGAAGAACGCACGAGGCGCATGTCAAATTGAATGTTACATTAGCACAAACTTCCATTCCAGATGAGCTTCATGAATATTCATGTAAATGAGAAGCATAAAGACTGATTTTAATTATCATCTTCATCAAACGATGAGAGTGAAAAGTTTTATGCATCTGGAAGTGAAAAAACGAGTTGTTCCTTGAAGGAGGAAGAGCAAAAAAAAAAAAAGTCATCAAGGAACAGAACCAAAAAAACAAAAATTATGATTGTGAACTAAATAAATATCAGAAGAAATTATTTCGTTCCAACACTTTATTACGGGTATATTAAGTAGCTGTAGAGAGCATGATGAGGTGATGATGATAAAAAAGGAGGAATGACGATGATGCGGAATATTTAAATTAAAAAGTTGTCAACAAGAGAAAAAAAATGGAAATGATGATAGCTGGGTGCTAGGTACGGGTGTATCTAGTGCATTGATTTGGAACCTGTTTGCTGTGCCACTCTCGTCTGCACGACTCACTTGTGTATCGCTAAAATTGCTTGAAAATGCCATGAACAGTTTGCCGATTGCGGATTCAGTTGAGGCTAATCATCAAAGTATACTAAATGCACTAATAGGAATAGAAACAGCTTGCTCACCACTGATTTAGCGAACAAGGAGATTTGTGGACCAAAAAAATTCATGCAATTCATACAAAAAAAAAATCAACTTCCATCAAAATGGAACAAAAACAGATTTCGTAGCACCTACACATCATTGTGACATTCTGTCTGCATCAGGGCGACATAACACACTATTTAGTGCATTTTTAAGAACCACTGGTCAGAAGTACATTAGTCGTGAAATACTCATACAAACTCATACAAAGGATAGGCTGAAAGGAACGACTGTATAGAAGTACGACTGAGTACGGCTGAATTTTGTATGAAAAAGTCGAACCAAGTAGACCAGAGTGGGAAAATAGGCAACTGTCACAGGCAAAAACCGTACAATTTCCTAATATAGGATAAGAGAAATTATCAAGAAATTGTACAGTTTTTGCCTGTGACAGTGTCTGTTTTGCAATTCTGAAGTCGACAAAGGAAGACTGTGCGGCTTGCTCTACAAGAGATCTGAAAAAAGTGAAAAATAGCTCCTGCCGAGTTTTGAACCCTTGATTACAAAGTCTTTGTTGCACTAATTAGGGACTAAAGTACTAAGCCATTCCACCACCGAGCCTTTACGATTCACAGATTCAAAGCTAATTTGGTCTAAATATAAATAATTTCCCTGCTAAAATCACCAGCAGACTTCTCAAATATCAGCTTTCGTGTCACACAAATCCATTGAATGCTGTTCAAATGTAAAGTTTCTAACTTTTTTTCTTCTTTTTCTTCCTTGCCATTTACTCCATAATTAGCTACAAAAACACAACTTTATAAAAAGAGACCAAAACTTTTGCCACCAACTTCCTTTTTTTCTGTTATGTCGTTTAATAAACTTTATAATTAATTATATGTTGTAAATTAAGAAAGAGAAACGCGTTGAAGTGAATGAAAGAAACTTAAGTAAGGATAACTTTTCATTCACTTTTACTTCTCATTTCTGTAGTTTTTCATTCCATTCAAGTTTGCATGCTGGGATGTCAGGATTTTGTGTTGTGGGTGATTTTTTCTGATTGACGGATGTTGTTTATGTGAAAATAGTTGGAAATTATTGATTTTAGACATATTTTGGACGATTGAGGAAATATTTTAGTACCATTAAGTGGCAGTGGTCAGGAAAGTCGATTAGACCACCTTAAAATGATGTCTACTGAATTCGGTGGACTGGCGCATCCTCACTCGTTAAACAGTTATAAGCTGCAAAATACCATAGTGCAGTATTGTATCTAGAGGAATATTCAGGAGAGGGATTGGATGGGTTTGGAGAGGTTAAGGGGTCAAAAGCAGTTTGAGGACCTTAGACTGGACTTCTTCGTTGATCGTACAGATCAATTGTGACCAAGGTCTCGCACAGGTTGACTAATGCTGGCTCAATCGATGGCTTCCGTCCGCTAATTACCGATGCCATATGCAATACTCTATGAGTTCCTTAGGCACTCCTCATGCCTTTTTTTCCGTTAATGAATCTGACTCAATTTAATAGAACTTCAACTTCATAATTTTCATTTTCATGCAGTTAGTAAAACAATTACTAAAGCATCTGGCTATGATGAGTTTCCTGAACAATCTGAAGACATAAAAGTGCAACAAACAAACAGACTAAATTGAAAAAGTGAAGACTACAAAGGGTTTTCCAAAAATAGAATATAAAGTTTTATTAAAACAGATTTTTACAAATTTATTAAAGCTTTATTCACCGACACCATAAAAAAAATTTGTGTATAATTTCTAAGATATAAAATTTTAAACTAATTTTCATTAAATTCATTATCTACATCCATTTACATCTACCACATATTGTGGATGATCCACTAAATCAGTGTTGTCCAAATAATGTGCCGCGACACACTAGTGAGCATGTTATGTCACATGTCTTGTGCGGTTTCGGTGATGGCATGCCACAAAGGTGTCCACGTGACACAAAAAAAGTTTGACCAACACAGCACTAAATGAATCCATTATAGAAAAACTCTTTAAATTCTTCTTTTATAACTTTAGCATAATTTTCATTTAAATACAGATTCCTTTTTGAGCTCTCCGTATCGTCACTGACTACAAACATAACATCCGAATTAACTTTATCGAATTCACTAAGAAGATACGGTAAATAGCACAAGCATAATTGAGCACCAAGAGCACCACATCGTGTTAATTCAACATGCAAATCGAGTAATGTCGGTGGATCCTTTACGTATCCAAATCTTTTTAAGCTATCGACAAATGTCTCATAGTAGAATAAAATCATTTCACTTCGATGTTTTAAACGATTCTCTAAAGTCATTGAACCGTATAATGCCATAAAAATATCAACAGCTGGTGAAGCGTAGACGCTCAGTTGAAAGTCCAACTAAAATGAGGTGAGAAAAAAATGAAAATTTTGGTGAATTTTAAAAGTTTGAAATTAAATTCTGGGGGGTATTCAGGAAGGGTAGAGTAGGAGAGGGTTAGGTTTAAAAACAGGAAGAGTAAGGTAGGATTAGTGTTAGGGAGAGGTCAGGTGAGGCAGGAGTAGGATTAGAAGGAGGAAGGATTAGCGTTAGTTGTAGGTTGGGTAAGGGTTAGCGGAGAAATAGGTTTAGGGGAGAGGTAGGGTTAGGAGTGACGAAGTGTTAGGGGAGAGGTAGGGAAAAGTTAGTGTAAAGAAAGAGGTAAAGTTAGTGTGAGGAGTGTGTTGATCTGGTAGAGTTAGGAATCAGTTTCGGTAAGGGATGGGATAGGGGGGGAGGTAGGGTTTGGGATGAAGTAAGAATAGGAAAAGGTAGGGTAGTTAAGTAAGAGTAGGGTTAGGGATGAGGAAGGGTTAAGAAGGATGAAGAGTAGAGGGGTCAAAATACCAACATTTGGAAAATAATCTTCAATTTGCAGGGTTTTCCGTTGAAAAAATTCTAAAATGTCCCTAAATTTTGGAGATTCATTCAAATAATTTTAAATTTCACTAAATCCCCCTCCCCCCATGAACCCCAATTCCTATCATTTTTTGCAAGTATTATAGTAATATTCCACAGCTACCCTCCAATAATCCTCCACTCAAAAATTATGTATGATACGCTAGTATGCAGCATAAATTGATATATTCTAAGCATAACTTATAACGAAAAGTGGAAAAATGAAAAATTATAAGCGAAAGAATTATTGAATAAGTTATGCATTTTAGAAAAGTTTTTGGAAATTGTTAAAAATTGGAACTAGAAGAAATGAAAAAAAAATTTATTGAATTTTCAGCAAGAGAGACGCGAGCTAATAGAACTTTTGATGATTTACGGGATGAATGTTAGGGTAAAATGGTAATAATTTCAACTAATGTTCGAAAATCATCAACGTGCATGAAATTGAATTAGTTTTTTTTATTATATATTTTGAGTAGTTTATGGACATTTAGTAAAGGTGCTCTTGAGGATGCAACCGAGAGACACAATATTGAATATGCTTTGGAATGGCACCTTCATAGTTTCGTCATTGATGTTAAATTATCATAATTCAAAACATCAGATGGATCTTCATTTAGAAGCTGTATGACCAATGGCGTAGCCAAAAAATTCTAGTAATTTGAGGCTTGACTAGGGTGGTCTGAAGATTTTCGCAAAAAATTTTTGGAAAATTTTTGGAAAAAATCGAGACACTTCTTAGTTTACAAATACAGCAGATGGCCGCCCTAGGCTTGACACCCAAACTGCAACCCTGTGCCTCTGCATGCATTTCATGTAAATAAAAGCAACAATGACAGAACCTTTTCCATTTTTGTTGCTCGGAAAATTCAAAATAAATTCCCAAAATTCAGACTGAATTAATCTGTTCTACGTTATAGTATATTCAGAGCCTTCTAACCACTAACCCAAAACGCTCCATATTAGAGTAATGGTCAGAGTACACTTTTCTCAGACTATTTATTCCATGCGCCTTTTGGGTACGGTTCTAGAAAATTGGATCATTTCTCCATAATTTTGTTCGAGTGGGATCCGAACTCACGCCCTCTTGGTTGCATCTCAAGTACTCTTACTTATGGAGCTACCGGGGGTTACAAGTCAATATAGAGATTATGGCAAAATGCTCTCTTAAACCCTTTAAATGAGATCACTTTAAATTTCTAACTACGATACTTCCTCCCCTTCCACAGCTCTGTATATTACTGTATTAAGTTAGCTACAAATCCAACATTTTGAATAAGATAAGAATCATGGTCAAAATTCTCAAAATATAAATAACAAACTAGAAGGGAGGAGGAAGAAGCTTCAAAGTTGTTTACAAAATCAAAAGCTCAAATTTAATTAGAATAACTTCATCATGACAACTCCACTACCATTTTTTGATACAAAGATTTCCAAAAAAAAAGAAGAAACTCCTCCACAAAAATTTTCATCATCAAAAGACCTTTTATTTGCCAAACATTCATTTCCAAATAGAACCTCAAAAAAATAATTTTTTTTTTTAGAAATTCAATTTAATCTTTTTCGCATTAAATGAATCTTCAGCATGAATAATTTAATCTACAGACTCTGTAAAATCTAAAGAAAAATCAACAACAAAAAAAATGTTCTCATCTTAATTTCTAAGAAAAATCTCTGTAAATCTGCAGAAATTACACAAAGCTATGTCAACATTTACAGTCAAAATGCCTCATTCTACAGCTATTTTAATACATGTTGCTGTGACACATCCATTTAAGGTAAAATGTCTCGTACATAAAATCAGATATTTTGTGCTTTATTTTGCCATAAGCTAGATTTATTTCACCTTTTTTTTGCAATGAAAATAGATCAGCTAAATTTGCTTATTGCAGTGGAGGGTAACATGTGTGTTGCGATACACTAGTGTAATTGTGGGCAGTATGTGTGCCATGACATACGAATGCATTTGTGGGCAACCGTGTGACGTGTTACATTAGTGTGGTGGTGTGAAAACTACGTGTTGCTGTATTCTATTGCCTTGAGCCGCGGTACAGCAATTCAGTGGAGGAGAAATTGAGCTGTGACACACTTATGTGTGTATTATGCAATGACTAGCAACCATTTTTCCGCGGCATACTAATGGTGGGCAACCTGTGTGTCGCGATACACTAGTGCAGTCATGAATATATTGTGTGTTGCGATTCACGTATGTCGTGTTGGGCAACTGTGTCGCAATACGTTGGTTCAATAGGGGATAACCTGTGCGCTGCGACACACTAGTATTGCGTTGAGCAACTTGTATGTCGTGGCACACTAATGCAGTGGTGAGCAAACTGTGTGTCTTGGAACATTAGTGCAGTTGTTGGCAATTTGTGTGCGACACACCAGTGTAGTGGTGAGATTCATGTGTGTCGTGGCACACTAATCCTGTGAGACAACATGTGTGTCGTAGTGGTGGAAAATGCCATGAACCGCATACCAAGTGAAATTTCAGTCGTGACTCAACACAAGGTATGTCGTGAAAATATAAAAGGTTGCCTATCACTGACTTAAATCATAGAGCCATTAACATGAACATTTTTCGATAAAATCTATTCATCTTCTTACAGCATTGCTTGTTGTGAGTTTAAGGAATTATCATAGATGTGTTGCTATGTGCTACTTATGAATCATATTGTATTTAAAAAATAGTCAACTTATTCATATATATTTTGTTGTGGACTTCCTTAGACGATAATTCTCAGTATTTGAAAATTGAATTTTCATTGTTAAGGCAAAAATTTTTGATCTCACGGATGAAAAAATGCCAAAGGGAAGCTTTCAAGGTCTTGTTTGGATAAATCATTTAACTCAGATAAGCACGATTGTGTTGGAGTTGTTTATTTTGTTCAGGAAAAATACAAAATTTCGTTGAACATGAGCTTTTTAAACAATTCTTGGAATTTTGGACTTTTTATCAATGACTTGCCATCAATTTATTTGCTATCAATGGCAAAGATCAATCTTAGGAATTGCTTTTGCATAGCCAATTTTACATTAATCTAGACATGTTTACGGGGCCTAAAGCAAAAGCTTCTTACAGCTAGACCTATGTATATAGGCCTACCCACATATCTGATCATTATGCACATGTTCTGAAGTTCAATCTCGAAAAAAGTTTGACATTGAAGCTTTACCTTATAAATATAGGAGTGTTTTTGAAATTGTTTCTTTTGGGGATTGATGTAAAGCTAGACATTGAAGTTGAAGTTAAGCTTTAAATCTTAATGAGAGGCATTCCTTTGAAACTGGATTTTACCAAAAGTGAAGCAATGTTTTGAGTTTTAGCTTTACAAAATAAAGCTTTGCTTTGCTTTTGTAAAATAAATCATTGCGTAGAATATTGAATATTCAATTACAAAGCAATGCTTTAAAATAGAAGTTTAGCTAAACAAAGCATTGCTTTTGCACTTGATTTTACTAAACGAAGCCTTACTTTGAAATATGACTTCAAAAAATGAGTTATTGCTTTAAAATTTGCCTTTAAAAAAACTTAAAGCATTGTTTTGAGTCATGGTTTTACAAAATAAGAAATTTCATGCAGTTTTTCTTCACAAAAATGAAGCAATACTTTGAAATTTTTGATTACAAAATGAAGTATTACTTTAAAGCTTGGCTTTATAAATCGATTTGTTGCTTTGAAGCAAAATAAAGCATTGATTTATATTCAGACTAAACAAAACAATTCCTTACTTCCTTCAACAAACAGTAATCTCCTTCCAAATCACGCAAGAAAAATCAACAAAAAATCATTTTTTTTTTCTTCTTCTCCTCAATCAAACCCAAGAAATCAGCAATATTGATAAAAATAATTTCAGTTCCAATTCAGCAAAATTCTTTTAAAACATTCCTCATTAAAATAATTTTTAGACAAGAAAATGGTTGGAAAAAATTGAAAACAGCAGCATAAAAAAATGTTGGACTTTATCAATTAAAAAAGTTTTTTTTCTCTTGTTTCTTCCCTCACCCTCATTTGCCTGATGTTCTGTAACCGTTCCTTCTTATTATTTTTTCTTCAACTCGCAATTGATTATTTTTTCATGTCGAACGAAACGAATGTAAGAATTTTGTGGAGTCGGGGAGAAGAAAAATGATTTTTTTTTGTACTTACAAATTGCACATCGCAAATTCTTCCATCGACAGCAGCCCTCCGAAATAGCATATTTCTCATGAAAAAATCACCATGATTTAGACAGTTAAAGCCAGATGTTGATATGCTGAATACTCGTTTACCTCGTTCCGTACATTTTTTGATCATTTCATCTACACGTTTTACATACTTTGAATCATTCATCTCTGGCCAAGCATTATTTAACATAAGATTCTTGAATATACGGAGATTGTGTTTAAAAAATGATTCCTGAATTGACTCTGGCATGTGATATACAGAATAATTGAATGATGTGTAGTCGGCACCCTTTATATTGAGAGAGGGGAGGAAAAAATGATAAATTTAAGGTGAAAATGAATATTTTTGTGAAATTTGTGGAAATGAGATAGAAAAATAATGATTTGAGTGCATTTACGATTAATGTATAGACAATTTGTATCAATTTTATGAGAATAATTTAAAATCATTGTCAAATTCTTCGGAAATGATCTGAATTTCTGTCAATTTTAAATCTTTTTTAGAAGTTTACATGAGCTTAAGTCATCGCTTTAAAAATTTTTTATTAAAACTGTAATTTTAATTGCAAAATCGTCGCTTTAATTCGAATCATAGCTTAAATTTTAGTCATCACTTTGAGTTAATGGATCTCATTACTTTCAGAAGTAGCCGTTTTGTCCTGGAACATAAACTTGCTCAACCGCTATTAACGAAAAACGATTGACAGTGGATCAATAAGTACTAATCATAATAATCATCATCATCAAGTGTTCACCTTAACAAAGCTTTAACTCAAGTCGTTGCTTTAAATTTGTTCCAATTTAAGTCAAAGCTAAATCAAAAGCTTTGATCAAAAACTTAATATAAATCGTGGTTTTGAGTTGTTGGTTTGAGCAAGCTTATATTTGAATCATTGGTTCAAATAAGCAATAATTTGAGTCGTTGCTTCAAATGAACTATAGCTTAATATTGCAAATTTTGAAAAGCAACGATTTGAGTTGTTGATTAAAACAAGCTTTAATTTAGGTCACTTCTTCAAAAAAGCTTGCATTTAAGACTTTGCTCTAAAAACAGGATTATAATGTAGGCTTTAAATTACCTAAAACTTTAACTTACTTAAAACTCATTACTTAAATCCATATATTCGAATCGTCACTTTAACTAAGCTCAATTTCAATCGTAGAGTCAATTGCACTAGCAGACAAAGATCATGCTTTCATGGATCAATATAACCACTACGGTACCTAAAAGTGGCGTATTATGGTTAAGTTCATTGCTTCAGTTTAGATATGTATGATTTGGGTCACAGTTGAAGGTAAGAATCACTTTGAATCGTCGTTTCAAATTGTATTTAATAAAAGTCGTTGCTTTAAGATCATTTATTGTATTAAATCTCTTAGTCCCTCATCAGCTACGTGATAAATGTCCAATTCCGATGAGATTCACCCAATTAAAGACCAACGAACTTTCACTTGATTTTATCCTTACTAAATTAAGAATCCAGCCACCAGGCATGCTCATAATACCAACTTAAAAATGCTTTCAAGAACACTTTTCAATTTAAGAAAAGGTTTAAGCATGCAGACATGACAATAGAGCAAAAAAACCCAAAAGAGGAAGGTCAAAAAATTATTAAAGGGTAAGTGTTAAATTCAAGAGACAAAGGAAGGAAGCTGGTGAGGAATGAAAATGAAAATTGATTTCCCGCATCAGAGACAATGTCTTTTTGTTCTTGATTTCCTTTGGGGAATTTATGAGGTAGTAAAAGAGAAAAAGGAACAAGAAGAAAATGAATAAAAGTACAAGTGATAAAAATGAAAATTGTGTGACAGCTTGTGGTTATGATAAATGATTGAATGAGCAATGAACAAGACCGACAAGAGAAGTAAATGATCTCAAGAAAAAATCAACCGACTGAATTATTTATTAATGTGATTAATGCACAAGCAGTAACAATATACTTACATTATCCGCCAAGTAAAAGCTCGCAGCATGAAATATAGCAAGTCGATAAAATATCATTTTTGTCGTTTCCAAATTTTCATCTGGTGCACAAACTGTTGCAAAGCCGTATGAGTTCAAGTCTTCGAGAACAATAACAGCGGTTGGTTCTGTTGTTTGATAAATTAAACTGTGAGATGAGAAACATGAAAAACATTAATATCTATTAGCAGAAGTTACTAAACGGCAGTGGGTCATAATTATTGGTTCAAAATGAGTATGTACATAGGAAGGAGATGAGTGAATGCGAGTTGGGTGTTTTTGGATCTTGTTTGTAATGTGGAGCTGTTTTTAAAGTAAAGATGTCCAGAGTTGGCAGATATCTTTAGCTTAGAAGATCTGTTGCCTCTAGCCTGCACACATTAGAAGAGTCGATCTTTTGGGAGCAGATTTGAATTTTGCTGACTTCCATGATGCACAGTGAGTCAGTATTTGAAACCAGAATTATTCAAATGTTTATGATACACTGTGAGTTAAGCATAAGAACCCTGTGCAGCTTGGTGGTTGCATCTTCGTCCTTTCTACTACGGATCAGGAGCAAAGTTACATTTTTTTTGGAATATTCCATGGGAGCCTCTATGAGGAAGAGACATGAGGACCAGGCTCTAAACGAACAGGGAAGGTTTGCTAAGATTCCAAAAATTTTGAACAATTATGTCCAAAGAGACGGGTTTTTTGACCTCAGACTCCTTTTCTTCTTCTATGTTATGTCCGTTACGTTCTTTCATCGATCTGATTAGTGTTTCTTATTTTTGGAAGTTAAGATGCTTTTGACTACTGTATGAAGCATTCAAAGCTGAAATCGTAATTTTGATAATACTGAATTTGATGTTGTCAAGGTCAAGTCAAGGTCTACGACCACCTTGGTAAACTCCATAACATAAGAAGTACAAAACCCTTCGACTTAAATTGAAGCTTTTTGCAAAATTTTTGCAATAACTTCTGATTCTGTCTATAATTTTTTAAAAACACTTGTAAAATAAGAGCTAAGAACAACTGAATTTTTGATAAACAATCATAAAACAGATCAGATAACTTGAATGACATAAAGATAGAACGTTCGAAAAAATAACTTGACAATTTTTTACCAACACATAGATAAGCTACTGGCGAATATAAAATACTTTTGCAAATAAATGAGAGAAATAAAATAAACAGAAATTACCGCCAATAAATTGGGGTTGTTAGTAAATGATGTGAGGGATTAAAATGGAGGTTTTGTGACTTTTTGGAAGGGTTCGTTCAAAACTGCAGGTCTGAAGCAATAGACAAACTATAAAGTACAATTAAAAAGTGCAGGTTTGGTAAACTGAAATTCAGTAAACGCAGGCCTGTGGTTCTTGGCCGAACCATACATTTTTGAGAACCTCCGGTTAAATTATGCTGTTGAACTGTCGCCACTCTTCGAAGAAATCTGTCAATCTGTAATTGGCAGACGGAAGCCAGCGATAGAGCCATCTTTAGACGCCATCTGAGGATGTCCATGGATCACAATTGACCTGAACCGGTCAGTTCCGACCCTCCATGTACTAACTGTCATTAATGCAAGACATCACTTACGTACACCCCAATCTCAATTTACTAATTGAATAGCTTGAATAGCACTCAAAAATCCAATTATTTACTCACTCAGTCTCTCATCTCCCTCTCACACTGACTCACCAACTCTCTTACCTGGGAAACAGTTTAAGCTCTCCATAAGCCATCCGCACAATTTTATCAATGTCAACTAAGCTCTCACCATACATTCTCATCTCATTTAGAAACATACGATGATTGTCAATATCAACATCTTCATTTACCGGCAATGATTTCACAATAACTGATATTGTTTCAATATTTCGGCCTGCTGTTGATGTCCGTGGACTTTTTGAATAATTTAATGTCACACGATATAAATCACTTGCAAAATTTTCACCAGCATTTGATCCAGAACGTATTGAGAAATTTATAAGAATTGCTGACTCATCTTTTGTGTAATTTTTGATGACTTTTGTGAAGAAGTCTTTATCAAGCCAGTCGGGAACCGTTTTTGACATTTTTTAATTAATTAAACTTTATTTTTCGCCTTAATTTTGTGTATTACCGTCTTATACTTGTAGCATGCTACAAGCGATTAATGTGGGAATAAAAAAAAACTTTTTTTTGCTGTTCCTTCTTCTTATTTTTTTTTTGTGCTCTCAGATACAAAATCGTCTGGCTCGCTCTCTCTTTTCCGCTTTAGGTTAAATGATTTTGATTGTTGTGGTTACTTTTTTTTTGTGTACTTTTTTATATTCTCAATGCGATTATTAAGAAAGAAAATGATAAGATTAGAATCAGTGATGCCCAATTTATGTGATATGGTGCTTATGTGAAGCGTGATGATACATTTTAGGGACAGTATGACATATTGTTTGTGATTACTTTTAGAAATGTTTGAATTTGGGAATTTAAAGTTAGGGATTTATTAGATGTATTTGGTTTTCTGACGTAATTAATTCAGGGATTTGTAATTTCGTGAGTATTGTACAAAATCTAGTCATACCGACTAGTTATATACTTACCTTGTGATCTATGACCTCCCTTAGATGTCTCCTAAAACTGGCTCAGCCACTGGCGTCCGTCTGCCAATTACCGATGCCAAATTGCCATGCTATCTCTATCAATAGCTATTCTCCATGAGTTCTTAGTCCAACTACCTATTTATATCGACTACAATCTATGTAAAGATTAAGAAAACCGCATCTCATGGGAATCGAACCCAAGTCCTCACAAAAGAATGTATTACAAATAGTCCGAGTATTGTCCATCACCAACTCTGCCACAGTTGCCTAACTATAGTAGTAACAGTTTCGAATACATAACACTCTACTCCGACAATAATTGATTCAAGATGGGTCTAATAGAGAGACTGTCAGAGCCCTTGTTTTGGCTAAGGGATGGAGTCCTCCCTCTGGTTAAGGACTATACCTTTTGCTCCGACTAAGAACAAGAATCCATGCACTGATTCAGATCATTTTTGAAGATAACAGTCTGAATTCGACCCCTAATTGTGCAAGGTCGTTCACTGATTATGTAAAGCTCTTAGAAAGGCGCTTTTTGTCACGTTACGTAATATGTAAACCGTTCCTAAGTGAACGACCCATTAACGGCTCTTAAGTCAACGACTCCTTACATAATAAGCATAATATGCATATTCAAAACAATTCTTTAAACACAAAGAAAATCTCTAAACTTCATCATTGTAACTCCTCAATTTAATTAATATCATAAGTATTAACATAATTCAAGATTCAAGGTACTTTAAGTTTGATCATCACTGTAATAATACAGACGATGGGTAAATAACTTTATCATGGTTTATTCCACTTTTTGGATTCTTAATTATGAGCATTGTTATCTTAATTAAATTATGATTTAATATCTAAATCTGTTCCTGTAATTAAACGTTGAATGTTCATGATATCAGACGTTCTGCTTATTCTTCTGCCATTATTTTGTATTGTGATATGACGAAACACTTGAAATAGCTATTATTTGATAAACTTTATCTTTTGGAAATTTTTGGGGGAGCAATAATTATGCGATGATATGGAATAATAGAAGATATAGTAATAAAGTTTAGCATTAATTAGGTAATATGGAATAATTGTTTAACAATTCCTGCAGAATACTTGGAATAGGGGTTGTTCATTTACCCTAACAAGCAAAGATCATGTTTTCATGGTACAGAAATACCACTACGAAACCTAAAAGCTGTATCAGTGCCAGTTAGGGTTGCTTATTATAACCATGCTACCAAGTGGAGCTTAGGTTGCTGCAAAAGACTTTCCATTTGATTCTGTTGCTGGATCTAACAGACAAAGAGAACGTTTTTGGGTACCGTAGTGGTAAAATTGTACCAAGAAAGCATAGGTTCTGTTACTTACTTACTTTCTTACATCCTTAACTGGGGCGCATGGTTGCAAATTGCCGCGTTTAGAGTACGTCTATAATCAGCTCTATTTTGCGATAACTTCTGTCAGTCCGGGATATTGAGAACTATAACGTCCTTAGTTCATTTACCTACTTTGCAATAAATCTCTGTCTACACTAAGTCCTACAAGCAGCACACCGTGTTAGTTAGATTCTAGACAGTTTGAAAACTTGGGTTCGCCGCATTGTGCCGCTCGGATTCGGTAAGCCGACATACTTTTCTGTTCTGCTCGATGCAAGGCTCAAACACGGAAGCTTAGCCAGAAATTTTTTGATGAGGGCAAGATTAGGGACAAATGGGTATAGATTGTGGTGGCGTACATTCTGATGAATGTCCTAGTTTTGATGCCATGTACCTTCATGGTTCTTGACAGTATTGCACTTGGCATTGACAATTGGCAGGCGGAAGCAAGTAAAAGAGCCAGTTTTAGGGGTCATCTGAGGACAGTCATGGAAGTTGAATTCGTCCTTCGCTGGTACTAAGTAAATAAGTAGTATCTTAATGGTCCTTCCAAAAATTTGATGTCTTTTCAAAAGCATTGCCAGATCTCATGACAGATCTCATTTTAGATTGATTCCATAATTAACGACTCCCAATCCAAAAACAATCAACCAAAAAATCTCCAAAAAATAATTATTTTTATTGCTCAATTTCAGCGACCATAACATCAAACATCCAAAATACATGACCTTTTCCCAGACATACATTCCTTCCTTTTGTCTAAGATCTAATTATATTTTCTGCTGTCACTCAAACAGGCGATAAGATCCAGCATAGCTAATTAATTCCATTCATTAATCCCAGACTGAGACATTTGCTCATTGAAAATATATCCAATTCAATAATAATCCATACCAAAGCTGAAAGGAATCAAGCATATTTTATTACATATCAAATGATATTAACGAGATGTAATTTAATGACAATGAACTTGATCCACTTGACTAAGCCGACGGGCACAATTTTTATTTATGTTTTCATCTTGTGCATCTTGTAAACATTTCTATAAATCCACATGAGAACGCAATTCATGTTCTGTTCTATAAGATGTCTATTGATTTCGTTTTATTACTTTTTTTTTGGAACATTATTACCTTCATTATACTGCAATAAAATGGAATGTCTGTAGATATCTTCCAAGTATTTACTTCTTCTTTCTTCATATCTTATGCATGTATATCTATCTATATGTGTGTGTGTGTACAAAATAAAGCTTTGCAAATAAAATTCCATTTTATGTCGTACACATAAAGCTTTTACTTCTTGGGGAGCATTTTAACAATGAAATGCTGTATTTGAATTGTTTGATGACGGTTGACTGGGTGACTGGGTTTTGGGGAATTGAAATGCTTTGTAGGTCAGAGATGATGACATGCTGAGACGGTCAAGATTTCATTTTTTGATGGAATTGTCATGACATTGTTGGGAGCTGACAGTTCAAGGAATTATTTGGTGATTTCTGAGAGATGATAGATATGGATGGATGGAAGGTTGGGGGTTAATTTTGATGAAATTTTTGCTAGAGGTTCTGATTCTTACTTTTGTTGATATAGTTGCAATTGCTTTTAGGGGTTGTGACTCTTCTGACTCTAAATCTATTGTTGATCAAGGTTCGCAATCACATCATAAATGCATTAAGTATTAACTTACTTACTTACTATAATCATGTAGCTATGTGGACCTTGAGTTACAACAAAATACTTTCCATTTGACTCTGATGCTGGCTCTCCCGAACAACTTTTATGTTCGATAGGATACAGCTGCGTCATCGTATTAAGGATAAGACGCAAATTTGCTCCGTTGATAGCTTTCTCCATTGTGTCACTTGGGTCTGTCATCTGGTTTGTTCAACTTATCTGTCCGCACGTCAATCTAAGACGTTATGTCATCACGATTCGTTGCCATGAAGCTCCAGGACGTCGTTTCTTTTGCTGATTCTAACCATTGGCAGAGGAACAAGCTTGTGCACTTCTGTCCCAGCATTGACCTATTCTGTTGCATTATTATCACAAAGTGGATATCTAATCCAAGCATACTTCCTCATCTGCGTACTTCCTCATCTGCATACTTCCTCATTTGGATCTTCTCATTGATGTCTTGTTGACCTGCTTATTGTAGAAGTTTCTCATTTGAGTTTCAATTATTTTGACTTCAATTGTGATCCATGAACTCCCACAGGTTTCCCCTTGAAGCTGGCTCTATCGTTGACTTCCACTTGACAATTTTCAATACCAAGCACAACACTATCTCTATCGACGGCTTCCTTCCAAGAAGTCTTTAAGGGTCAATACAGTAAAACTAAAACTGCGTCCAATGTCCCCCTACCTAATATCATCATCATTAACTTAACTTTCTCAACCAAAACATATTCTTTCTGTCTGCAACAAAAGGACTCGGAATTGAGATGGCAAGAAGGAAGATTCAAGCTGCAAAATGAAAATGATGGCAAGAAGAACAAGAAGGCAAAAAGGAGAAGTAAATTTATATCAAATTAGATTGAGATTAAGTAAAGAATTTATTGTGGATATATAAAGATTTTTTTTTGAGCACATTGGATCATGTAATAAATCTACAAAGCTCACTGAATATTCTCTTCTCCTTTTTATTTTCTTGTGTAAATGGATGTTTGGGTATGTGTGTGTTACTGACTTCTTTATGATAGTCAAAGCAATAGAGTAAATGATGATATTTATGGCTGAATTTCCTTTTCGGATTCTTTTATGGAAATTATATATATTTATACAATATTTCTTAGATTTTGAAGTACTTCTGGGAAATTTTTAAGGATGTTGTGGGAGTTGGGTTATTAATTTTGATGCAAAGGAGTTTCCGTTTTAGGTGTTGGTGTCTATTTTAAGAAATTTATAATTGCACCTTACAGTTCTTTGAAAATAACAAATTATTAACTTCCTTATTATAAGGGCTTCTCGAAGTCTCGGTTTGATGAATTTTCTAAACCGAGACCGAGACTGAGAGCAAGAACGAGCCGAATCGAGTAAAGCCGAGTCTAGCTGAGCCAATTCGGGCCTAAGTCGATAACGAGCCGAAACCGGGCTGAGACCGAGACTGAAACTTGGATCGAAACCAAGACCGGGACAGAGCCGAATCGAGTCAAGCCAAGCAGAGTCGATTCAAGTTGATCCTAGTCGAGTCAAGCTGAGCCGAATCGAAACAAGCCGAAACGAGTCGAGTCGAGTCAAACCGAACCGAATCGGGTCAAGCCGAACATTGCCGAGAATAATCAGATAACGAGCCGAAGCATGACCGAGCAGAGTCGAGTCAAGCCGAGCCTTGTGTAGCCTAGCCGAGCCAAATCGAGTTAAACCGAGACTAAGCCGATAGAGAACCGAAATTGGGCCGAGATCGATACTGAACCATGGACCAAGATCGGAATCGAGCCGAGCCGAGTCGGGATCGAGTCGAGACCGGAACTGTAAAGATTTTGATAAATTTTAAGGCCGAATCAGAAAAGTAGTAGTCTTTGTATCAAGAATCTTTACCTAATTGATTTTCACTAATTATTTCTAGTTTTAATCCAAAAATAAGCATTAACATATTTTCCCATTCGGCAGATTACTTAATGAGCCCCAAATAGATTCCTCTTAATTTATTTTCCTTCTGGGAAATTCTTTTCTAATTAAATGACCGTCATAGGCTCGATGTATTAAATAACAATCTTGTAACTAAACGAAAAATGTTATTTTCTAAATGTGGGTCAAATGTTTGAATTAAAGCTTTAAAGGAGGAATGTCAATGGAAATATTATATTCTAATTATTGTTAATTAAGCTTTAATTTACAGGAATATTTTTGATTTTTTGCTTGAATTTTAAAGGGAATTGTAGGATATTTTTGGAAAGAGTACTTTAAAGACTTCTGATTCCTTACCTTTTAACGTACCTTGGCAAAGCTTCTTTCCTTCACAGCGTCGCTCGGTTCTACAAAAAGTCGCTCAGTTCTTCAAATTGTCGCTTGGTTCATCCCAGTGTCGCTCGGTTCATCACAGCGTCGCTCGGTTCTTCACAGTGTCGCTCGGTTCTTCACAGTGTCGCTCGGTTCTTCACAGAGTCGCTCGGTTCTTCACAGTGTCGCTCGGTTCTTCACAGTGTCGCTCGGTTCTTCACAGTGTCGCTCGGTTCTTCACAGTGTCGCTCGGTTCTTCACAGTGTCACTCGGTTCTTCACAGTGTCGCTCGGTTCTTCACAGTGTCGCTCGGTTCTCCACAGTGTCGCTCGGTTTTCCACTGAATTGCTCGATTCTTCTTTGTGTCGCTCGGTTTATCACAGTTTCACTTCAATTTATCATATTAAGCTTAAATTTAATTTAAATAAAAAGAACACTTCATTTATTCCGCTGTTTAAATCTAAAGCACCCATAAATTCCATTCTTAATATCATTCAATTAAAGAGCTAATTGAATCATAAAAGAATTTCTCGTTTCCGTCCCTTTTCTTGCCATCAATCAATTCGATTTAATCCCATTTATTAGGAATTTCAATTCAATTCATTTGTCTCGCACAACAGTCAAAATGCGTCTCCCAAAATCTCCTCAGACTTGCGATTTGTGAAATCATACGGCCATATATTTCCACATTATTGAACAATAATAATTGAATGTTTAAAAATGTTGCTTTTCTTCTGTCTCCTCCTTGCTATTTGCCTTCTTATTCTTATTCCAGTTTTCAATCATGTATGTAATGTGCGTCGAAATCCATCAAAAAGCTTTTGCTCTATTCGATCATTCGCTTGCTGTTCGATGTGATGATTTTTCTGTATTGGTATATGGCAATCTATAATAATGGCAAGTAAGAAAATTTGAAGAATTTACAACAAAATTGATTGAAAAATTAAAATTTGAATTTTTTGACAAATAAAATTTTTAAAATTTTGGAATTTAAATTTTAAAAAAATTTGAAAAATATAAAAATTTAATACTTTACAGAAAAATAATTCAAAAAATTTCAAAGAAATTAAAACTTTCAAAATTTTAAAAAAATTAAAAATTTCAAAATATAAAATATAAAAAAAAAGTTTAAAATTTTCAAAAAGTTTAATTTTGAAAGAATTTGTAAAATTTAAAAAATTTGCTACCTAATTTTAAAACTTTGATTTTGTTTAAATTTTCTAAATTTTTTAATTGAAAATTTGTTTGCAATTTAGAATTCAGAACTAAATTTTAAAAGTTTAAAAAAGTTTTTAAAAAAGTCTACATTTTAAAAAATAAGTGAATTTAAATTTTTTTTAAATTTCAAAAAATTAGATTTAAAAAAATAAAAAATTTAAAAAATTTTAAAAATTATATTTAAAACTGTAAAGTGTCAATTTTAAATTTCAAAAACTTAAAAGAAAAAAAAAATCAAAATTACAAAACTTCCAAAATAACCAAGTCCGACAAAAATCATTCACAAACCCCAACATCCAAGATTTATCCCCAAGAATCAAAGCACACCATAAAGATTTTTATTTTTATGTAAGATGCTTTTTATCAATCACATAGCAAAAAAGGCATTTCTCGATTGAAAGTTCAGTTTTGTGGAATAATTGGGAATCATTCAGTTGTGTATATAGCGATGGGTTATTGCCATCTTGAATTGTTTAGCAGCGATAGTGATGATGGAAGGGATGCAGCATCAGGACAGACACAAAAATAAGTTTATGTCGGAATTCCCAATATCCACACATCTATAAATAAGCTTCACATAGCTGAGCTGTTGCTTCTAATAAAATATTTTGGCAGCATAAAAATTGAGAAGGCAAAGAAGAAAGGCAAAAGTACGTGATAAAGTTGATGAAATCTCTCAAATCAATCGAGCATTAAAATTCAAATTTATTTTGTTATGCTACTTTGCTTGCCTTTGCTGAGTTGATTCTGAGTTCTATGAGGATCTTCGAGGAAGTCAAATTTAATTTAGAAGAATGGAATAAAGAGGGAAATAGAGAAGAATGAAAGATAAATGTTATTGGATATAGGCCTGTAGATGGACGTTAGTTGTGCATATAGAATTTTTACTTATTTGTTGAACGTGAATCAAGAGAATTAGTGAAAAGAATGAAAAATGACTCAAATATGAATTTGTGACAGGATTTGCAATTTATTAAAAACTGTAACAATTTCAAAATTTCAAAAATTGGTAAAGATTCGAAATTTTAAATGTTTTGTTCAAATTTGAAATTTTTTGAAAACCGTTTAAATTTTGAATTTTCAAAAACCGTTGAACTTTTGAGTTTTGGTTCCAATTTGAATTTTTTGAAAATCAGCAAAAAAATTAAAATTTTTGAAAACCCAAAATTTGTTTCAAATTTGAAATTACAAAAACCGTTAAAACTTCGAATTTCAGAAAATTTTGAATTTTTTGAAAACCGTTCAAATTCGGATTCAAAATAACTATTTGTTCGAACTTCGAATTTTGGAAACTTTTAGATAGAATTTTCGAAAGCCGCGTTTTTGGTTTAAATTTGTATTTTCAAAGAGCGTTTAATTTTCGAATTTTTGAAATTTTTGGTTGAAATTTAAACTTTTTAGAATCGTTAAATATTCGAAAACCAAAATTTTGTTTCGAGTTTGAATTTTTGAAAATCGTTAAAATTTAGAATATTCAAATTCGTTTGCTTATAATTTTGAATATTTGAAAACCGTCATTTTTTGAATGTCAAAAATCCGTTAAGCAATCAGATCAACTCTAAACTGTTCTACCAATAAATCTCTAGTTCATTCCTTATTTATTGCGAAAACAATATCAATTTTTG
Organism: Chironomus tepperi; assembly: GCF_022539635.2. Taxonomy (NCBI): domain Eukaryota; kingdom Metazoa; phylum Arthropoda; class Insecta; order Diptera; family Chironomidae; genus Chironomus; species Chironomus tepperi. Next base: position 779,490 of record NW_027226245.1, read on the forward strand.
GGCTAACAAATTTGAAAATTTAGATAATTTATTATCTGCATCTCTCAGCTCCTCATGAACCTTTAACGCAATCAATTTTATTAAATTTTTCTTCCCTTTCTTCTATTCTATTCCATTCATTCCCATCCGTCCATTTCAATTTAATCATATTCTATGTATATACACAAAATGCATAGAGAATCTTCAGTCAAGCATGATTGGCGATGCTTTAAAAAGCAGCCATGACTATATGATGTAATGGAAGTCTGTTATGATCGTTGAAGGAGCAATTTACAATTTCGCTTCATAGCTGCACACAAAAAAAATTGTTTTTAATGTTTCTTTGTTGCTCGTCCACGACTACTGCTGCTTTGCCCCATCGCTTTCATTTTTAAATTACTTTTTTTCCATTTTTTTTGTGCTTGGTTGCTAAAGTTCTCATTTGAGGCTTGCTGTAATGTACAGCAAAGAAACAAAATTCTTCACTTTTCTTCGAATGACTGAAATAAGTTGATGAGCAATGCTGTTAACAAAAATTGCGGGAAAGGGAAAATGAGATAAATTTCTTGTAAGAAGAAAAAAAAGAGGCGGAAATGAGATGAGGCAAATAACATTTTCATTTAAATATTCCTATGAGGATTTATTGGCTGTGGTGTTGTTATTTTGGGTTTGGAAATGATTTTTTTTGAGTGGCTGACTAAGTGACGATTCCAATTTTAACGATTTCTTATTAGGATTTCCAAATCCTAACGTAGATAAGCTTTACCAAATTCGATTATCAAAAGGTTTTCCAATTTAAAATTTTAACGGCTTTTGAAAATTCAAAATTCTCCGAATTCACAAAATTTAAATTTTAAGAGATTTCAAAAATTCAAAATTTTGTGGACTTATAAAATCAAAATTCAAAATTCAAAATTCTCCGAATTTGCAAAATTTAAATTTTAACGGTTTTCAAAAATTCAAACTCTTACAGAATTATAAAATTTAATTTCAACAGTTTCTAAAAAATTATTTTATTGTAAATTTATAAAATACAAATTTTAACTGTTTTGAAAAATTCAAATTTTAATGATTTCAAAAATTTACACTTTTGTAGAAAACGGTTTTCAAAAATTCAAATTTCTGCAAATTTACAATATTCAAATTTTAACGGCTTTCAAAAAGTTAAATTTCTGTGGATTTAGATAATTCAAATTTTAACAATTTCATATTTTAAAGGCCTATAAATATCAGAATTCAAAGTTTTTCAAAAGTTGGTATCTTAAAAACTTTTTTTAATTTGGATTCAAATTCGAATTTTTTTCGAAAATTCAAATTTTTACCATTTTATTAATTTCATTAATTTTAAATTATATCGGTTGTCAAAAATTCGAATTTTAAACGGTCTTAAAACTTTCAAACTTTAATTATCAAATTTTAAAGTTTTTAGAAAATTCAAATTTTACTGAATTTGAAAAATTCAAACTTCAACTTCAAGTTTTAAAGAGTTTTAAATAAATTCGAATTTTAACGTTTTTCAAAAATTTAAATATTACAGCATTCAAAGTTTAAAATTTTAGCAAATATCTGAAAATTAAGCAATTTATTTAAAAAATTACAAATATCTTTTAAATATGCACCAAAGACTCCAAAAACCTCATCACCCTTCCTTACTTCCTCTATCTTACTTATTGCACAATTTCTCTTCTTTCATCCCTTTTCTCCATTTTTATATCTCTTTTCATTCCTTTTCGTCACAAAGAATGTAAAAGAAATGAATCTTCTGGGTCTTTTAATCTATAAAAAGTTGTTCCACACCATCAATTCAATACAACCCAATTCATGAGCACTTTAATTTAGAATTGTTTCAAATAGCGACGCTATTAAACTCTAATCAAATAACAACAACAACAACGATTTAAAAGTATATCCAAAAATAAACCCCTTTTGTGTGCTGACTGACACAATGATTTACATGTGAATTATTGTGGCAAATTTTCTGTCTATGCATTCAAGCTAATTGCTTTGTAATGAATATTTCCACAACAATGACTCGGGCCTCGACTGTAGGTGAGGGGTAAAATCCCCGAAAAATATTATTCCCACAGCCCAGCGGGATAAAAACCCCGAAAACCGCAAATTTTTATATGTTCCCTGCGGGATAATATTCCCACTTAGAAATGTACGTGGGATTATTATCCTGCCGGGAAAATATTAATCCCACATATATTTTCAAGTGGGATTTTTATCTTCCAGGAAGATAATATTTCCACTTACATTTCCAAGTGGGAATATTATCCTCGTGGACCACGATTAAAATCCTGGATTAACTTAAATCCGGGAATTAAAAGAGTCCTTGTGGATAAAAATTCCACTTGTATTTTCAAGTGGGGTTTTTATCCTCAAAGATTTTCATGAAGATAAAAATTTCGCTAAAGTCGGTGGCTAAATGTTCGCTTATTTTAGCCAATATTGTAGTATTGTAGAAGGTTTAATTCCAGATTTAGTTTGTTGAAGTGACTTGGACTCAACTGGATCTTGTGTTTATGGTCGAGGAAGAGACTAAGACTCTACGCGGAAGAATTATGTCAACAATACTATTTGATTCATAGGTAAGATAAGAAAGAAGTCAGAAAGGATTGAGGGGAACACTTGGCTGGAAAAGCGCAAGCTTCTGCTGACTGTGGTAATATTAGGGGCCACTTTCTTAGAAAGCTTTACGATGAGACCCTCTTTCCAATCCTCTATGCACTACTCTAGGAACCAAATCTAATCAAAAAATGGCTTGAGCATCTTTCCCGTGGCATTTGCATCCACTTTAAGGATTTCAGAAGGAATAGCATCGCAATCAGCTACCATTTTCAGTTTCTTGACTGCCTCAACTATTTCTTTCATGCTTGCTGATTTCGTCTTAATTGGAAAAGCTTGGGGACTGTCAATTGTTTCAACAACTGTTCCATCTCTTTGTTCCTTCCTCAAAGTGGTCTCTCCACCTAGCAGTCTGCTCATCAAAAGTGAACAAGACTTTTCCCTCTTTTGATTTTATTGGCGCCTGTTTTCTTACTGAATGTCTACCCAGCTCTTTAATAGTATTACAGTGGCCGCTAATATTACCACAGTCAGCAGAAGCTTGCGCTTTTCCAGCCAAGTGTTCCCCTCAATCCTTTCTGACTTCTTTCTTATCTTACCTATGAATCAAATAGTATTGTTGACATAATTCTTCCGCGTAGAGTCTTAGTCTCTTCCTCGACCATAAACACAAGATCCAGTTGAGTCCAAGTCACTTCCACGAACTAAATCTGGAATTAAACCTTCTACAATACTACAATATTGGCTAAAATAAGCGAACATTTAGCCACCGACTTTAGCGAAATTTTTATCTTCATGAAAATCTTTGAGGATAAAAACCCCACTTGAAAATACAAGTGGAATTTTTATCCACAAGGACTCTTTTAATTCCCGGATTTAAGTTAATCCAGGATTTTAATCGTGGTCCACGAGGATAATATTCCCACTTGGAAATGTAAGTGGAAATATTATCTTCCTGGAAGATAAAAATCCCACTTGAAAATATATGTGGGATTAATATTTTCCCGGCAGGATAATAATCCCACGTACATTTCTAAGTGGGAATATTATCCCGCAGGGAACATATAAAAATTTGCGGTTTTCGGGGTTTTTATCCCGCTGGGCTGTGGGAATAATATTTTTCGGGGATTTTACCCCTCACCTCGACTGTATCACATGAGAATGGAATATAAATATAATTTTATGTAGCACTAATTTTCAATTACATACAATCACAGGTAGATTGTGAGAGAGAGATATAGACCTAGTACAATAATGTTTAGGGGTATGGATAGTTAATTGACTAAATAAATTTAATTTAATGATTCTCACACATTTGCTTTGGGTTGAGAGAGGATTTTGTGATATTGGATGGAATGTTGAATCCTCAACGTTTTTATGTTGGTAAATGGATGTAGAAATTTTGCATGGTGCTGGTAATGTGTATGGTATTTAGAGAGATAGACACAAATCTGGTTAAATTCTTGGAATTTCTGTATGATATTTTATGGTGGGAATATTCGTAAATGACGTCAATTAATCCCTGAAGTATTTTCACTCATTCCCTGAAAAACACAAGTCGGGTGATTGATCAAAAATTGGAGCCAAATTAGTAAATTGGAGCCAGTTTTAGTTTAAATTCATTCGGTTCAAATCCGGCATCATACTAGAGCTCGGTTGACATGTTGGTGTCCATTTGAGTTACTTCCTTATTGCAACATATTTTGACTGAATTTTATTCATGCCCGAATAGCTGAAATCGACTAATTGATCAAAAATCCAGCCCTATGTCGACAAGACTCTGATTTAGTGCCTGACTAGATTTTAATTCTCTGAGCGGATAAGACTCTGGTTTATCGGAGGATTCGATTTTAATTAGACTCCATAACTGAGTCACACTAGCCTGGTGTTGGATTATGGATCGATTTACCGACATGTGCCATTTGAGACGAAGCTTTCAGCTTAAGTAAATATTTCGATTCCTTATCAATATTCTAATAACTTATTCAACTCTCTTGATTGAGACGCAAATGGTAAGGTTTCCCGAAATTGAGCCCTCGGCAACCAAAAGGCGTTTTCTTGGTCAGTTTCGGTCCCGGTCTCAAGAATTTGTCGCCTTCTGAAACGGCCCTGTTCAGTTTCTAAAACCTTCTGCAATTTCGGATTAATCTACACAAGATGCCAAGCCAGTTATTCTCAACCTATGTTCCACGACGTACTACTTTCTCGCGACACAATTTCAGTTGTGTCGCGAAATGTTTAACGACACACGAAACATATAAAATTTCAAATTTTTTGCCTTACCATGTCTAAATAATTCCTTAATATTTGATACAATTTCATCTTTTAACACCTGTAAGACACAAAAGCTGCTAACAATTAAAAACAATATCCATCCAATAACAATTACCAAGACAACAAGAAGATTATTATATTAACAAAATACCTGCCTGATCACATCTGACACGTCACACTTCGTATGAATATTTTTGCATAATTCACATTCTCATTAGAATCAATCAAGGTCCATTTTATATCAATTTAAGGTGATAGAAAATAATTGATATGATTATGTTCGTCAGGTGAAATATGTACACAAATGAACGTCTGCAGCACGTTTTTTGGTCTCATTCATAATGTATGTGTGGGAATAAATTCGTTTACTGATTAGAATAAACAACATGTGCTTACAATATATAGTCCATGACTGTATGTGTGTATTATAAATTATGTTTGTTGATAAGATAACAATGTAAAGTCGACAAACGGCGTGGGTATTTGTGTATGGGCATGTAAGATAATGAAATTTTTTTTGTGGAACCGCATTGACTGTAATTACTTTTGTGGTTGAATTGAATGAGTGTTGAGGAATTGATGGATGAAAATTTTATAAATTCGTTGTTTGACTTTTCTTGATTTCATGTTTGGTGAGGATGATACCCTGTCCGACAAGCTATGCTGTTCAGTATGCTGTCCTACAAGCTGTGATGTTCTTTATAATTTCCGACAAGCTGCTGTACTGTTCGGTATGATGTCGGACAAGCTGTGCTGTTCGGTATGCTGTGCTGTTCGGTGTGCTGTTGGACAAGCTGCGCTCTTTGTTATGCTGTCCGACAAGATTATGTACTGTGTGGTAAGCTGTCCGACAAGCTGTTGTGCTGTTCGGTATGGTGTCCAACATGATGAGGTGTTCGACAAGCAACTGTGCTGTTCGGTATGATGTCCGACAAGTTGCTGTACTGTTCGGTATGCTGTCCGACAAGCCGCTGTACTGTTCGGTATGCTGTCCGACAAGCTGCTGTGCTGTTCGGTATGCTGTCCGACAAGCCGCTGTACTGTTCGGTATGCTGTCCTACAAGCTGCTGTGCTGTTCGGTATGCTGTCCGACAAGCCGCTGTACTGTTCGGTATCCTGTCCGACAAGCTGCTGTGCTGTTCGGTATGCTGTCCGACAAGCCGCTGTACTGTTCGGTATGCTGTCCGACAAGCTGCTGTGCTGTTCCATTTGCTGTCCGACAAGCTGTAAAAGTCTAAAAATTCCAATTATTCTATACCTATTCAATGAAAAACTCAATAAAAATTCCAGTTCCAATTATATTTTCATTCCTTTATACAGTTTCCAATTTACATATATGCACAATATAGATCCTATGTCTACCACCATCCTTTCAACATCCATTGTCTCATTGCTGATTGTAACAATGATTTCAAAACCGGTGAATTGTACAAATTTTTCTTAAAATTTTTACTCTTTTCACTGTCATTTGCCATCATATCATCAACTGATACCTTTTCCCAATCGATGAATAAGAATGGGAAGAAATTAATCCATATAGCAATGTTCATAGAGCCATGCTTCAATAGTTCAATATTTACATCCAATAATGACGGTGGAATTTTCATATATCCAATGGACTTCAAAGCATTCACGAGCTCTTGATGATAGAATGCGACCGTTTCTGCTTTTTGATCATCGTAATTATCGGTAAACTTGAAAAGTCCCATCATATAGGTTAGATCAACAACTGGACTGCACCATACATTTAATTGGTAGTCGACCTGAAATTATCCTTTTTTTAAGAGATATGGAGTGGAAGTTGGATGACTATATCTGTGCATGCTTATGTTTTAGGGTTTTTTTATAGACCAACTGTGCATGTCTGTGTTGTGTTTTGAGCTGTTTCAAATCAATTTGGAGATTAAATTTGAGGTTCCAAAAAGATTTTAGGAATTTTTCAAAATTTTAGGGTTTGGTCAAGAACTGTAGGCTTGAATTTCTTCCATTTTAGAAGCATGCAGGAATGGATTTTTGCAGATGTGGAGCCTTTGGATGAACTATAAGGTTCAACCGAGTTACTACAAATGTGCGCTTCTAAAACACAGGAAATTTTAATCCTCAATAACGGATTCTGAGTGGGATTTGAACCTACGTTCTTTGACTTCCACTCACATGCTCCAACCCTGAGCTATCAAGGGTTACTCAACTGCATGACAAATTGCCATAAATAAGTTATAAAACTGTATATCTCTTACTACTGCACTTCCAATGAAATATCGTTGAAAGGCCATTACATGAGTCCAATTATAACAGTTCTTGACAATTTTCAAGGAAAATCTTAAAGTCACCTCAAAACTTCAAAGCAATATTATTTAAACAACATTGCGGCACATCTTGATGATAAGCCACGACCAAAACCGCACGAGTCATATGACATTTCAGAGGCAAACTAGTGTACTGTGGCACACAGTTTGCCTACCTCTACTTTACAGTCCTCAACTTCACCAATAATCCCCAACGCATGCACAATAGTCACCCCAAAATCAACAAAATCTACCTTAACTTCCTCTACATGGATTCAACAAAAGTAAAACAAAAAAAAAAGAAGAAAAACTTACAAAGTAAAAATTTTCAATTCGTCGCTCAGCATCAGGCTTAATTAAAATATTACGTAGATGAAAGTCACCATGATTTAAAACATTAAAGCCACATCCTCTCGGATTTTCTGTATACGATTTTACTCCAATTGCTCCAATGTTTTCAATTAAATGCTCAAGTTTCGGCAAATAATCCTCACAATTTTCCCATCCTTCAACAATCTCCTTAAAAGCTTTGATCGTATCACGGAAGAAATGGTCGACAATATTTTCAGTTTTGTAGATTGAATAATCAAAATGTCTAACCTCAACCTCATTCTGTAATTATTTTTAATTAAAATAAATTTTTTTAAGTTCATCTCAAATTTTAACTTATGTGTGGATGTGAAAAAATGTCATGCCAACTTCCCACAAGTTAATTAAAGTCATTTGAGTCTTTTTTTTAGTCTGTGGTTCGTTATCGTCTTTTTCCGTCATCCAGCTTCTGTTCTTGTTCTTTTCAATTAATCTAAAAGCCAATTAAAATTCACTTACATTTTCCGCAAGATAAATCGATGCAGCATGAAATTGTGCGAGTCGTCTAATCAACAATTTAGAATCGTCGACATTTTCGGGTGCTGTACGAAATACTGTATAGCCATCAGGTGTTAAATCTTTTAATATAATTATTGATGTTGGCTCGGTTGTGGTGTAAATCAATCTTAATTTTTTGGCGATGGATTTGAATGAGAAGAAGATGAAATGGAATTAAAGGGATTGTGTAACTGTGTAATTATGGATAAATGTGATTCTAGTAATGAGGAATTTTGAGATTTATGAGCTGTTTTGAATGAAAATATATGTATAATCTGGATCAGGGGCGTGGTAGACTTTGATTTTCTATGGAAAATTCGACCCTAATTCACTCGATTCCATACAAATTTCGAGTCGACTTAAAGTTCTGGTAATCTGGATTAGGGACGTGCATAGCAAGAAGAAAGGGAAATGTTGGTTCTTGCTTTCAAACCCCTAACTCCTCTCATCCCTTCCGGTGTAAATTAGGCCAGTTACACTGTACCCAAATAAAATAATATCGAAAACCTATTTGCCGGCCACTTGATTGTGTAATTGCAGTAGTTAAGTGCCTTTGTGAAGTAATTGTTAAGGTGCTTAGCTCAAACATTGTGCGGTAACTCGAAAGTCGTTGATGGCAAGTTAATGTCTAGTTGATGGATATTTTAAACGTATTTTTGTCCACTCGGGGAAATTTAAGATCTGGACAGAATTTTATCAATAAACTGATCAGGAACTTGAAGTGTGACGAGAGCTACTGGACTATATAATGCATTAGACTTAATAGAACATTCGTATGCAACTTGAATTTTGTATGAAAAGTCATGCCGACTTCAGCCTCTCAAATATTGATAGACATAAATGTATTAAGCCGTGCTTTATATTCTTTCGAATAGAGTAGCACTTAACATGCCATTTATATCCATATTATCATTAAATCCACTCATTATCAAACACAAGTTTATCAAAATCCATCAAAATTATCGCAATACTCACTCAGGCGCAAACTCAATCTTCAATCCATTACGCTCATATAATTGATGCATTGCCGGCAATACTTTCTCATACATTTCCATTTCATTCTCAAACAGAGGTCCACCAGACAAAATCATTTCAATTTTCGGGTCATTGACAGGCTTTGTCTTAATCACAACATTCAGCACTTCATTCTCGGTTTTTGGATATTTTTGGCTCTTAAATTCTATTCTTGAACGAAACATTTTACTCGCATAATGCTCACTAAATGCTGGATTAATTTCAGACTTAACAAGTTCAATTGTTTCATCATTTTTATAACTTTGTACAGCTCTTGTCAAAAGTGCTTCATTTAAATACTCAGGTACTTCTTCCGATTTGTTATCCATCTCGTTGACTGTACGTATAGACTTAAACTGATTTTTTGTTGCTGTTTGCTAGCTCATTAATGAATGAAAAATACAAACAACTGATTGCGTATGATTATGAAATTATTTGAGTGTTCTATGTACAATTGCACTTGTTTTTCACACTCTCGAGTTGTTGACTTTGTTTGTATTTGTATAAACAATTGAAGGAATTTGATTGTATTTTGATGATTTGTTTGTATTGTGACTCAAATTTTATTGATAAACAAACATTATCAATTCATTTTATCGGCATTTTCTCACGTTTTAGATAGAGTATGACTTTTTGGTTAACGAGTGTAGGAGCTGTACTTACTTATTTCTTTGGCTGGGCGCACAAGGGGCTATTGCCGCGCCTAGGGAATGTCTGAAGTCAGTTCCATCATTTACCACCTTTTACAGCAAGTTCAAATTAGTGATTTCACTGATAAACCAGAAGACAGCGAAAAATCAGTAGTGGCGAAATTGTTAGAGCGTCGGACTCTAGCGACCCGGGTTCACAGGTCTCTTGATAAAATGTCCAGCTCATCGAATCCTGTTCACTTTAATTCGCTTTACAACATCAAAATCCCTAGGAAACTGATATATTTCTATTGCTCTTGCACTTAACTGTTTCTTCTGCCTTCTTAGGACCAAACATGACTCTAAGATTTCTTCTCTCAAATACACAAAGAGCATGTTCGTCCACAGCAGTCTTGTTCAATGACTCCGATAGAATACAATCTTGCGAATTATCGTTAGAGACAGATAAATTTCGCATCTATTTTTTGTAAATTTCGCATTTATTTTTTTTGAAAATTAAAAATTTCGCTGAAATTTCGCATCAATTAAAAACATGAATTTTATTAAATATTTTGGCAGAAAAAATATATTTAAAGAAATTACAAATCATTATAGCATAACATTATTGTAATTTCAATGTTATTTTCTGTGAGATTCACACATAAAAGTTTTAGATATTTTGAATCTCAAAAAACTGTTACTGAAATTCATACCGGAAATTTTTTTTTGAAAAAAATTTTCATGAGATAAAATTAAGTTTTCGTAACAGAAATCTCAAAAAACTGTTACTGAAATTCATACCGGAAATTTTTTTTTGAAAAAAATTTTCATGAGATAAAATTAAGTTTTCGTAACAGAAATCACGAAAATTGAAGTTACAAATTCAACTAATTTACTTTGAAATTTAATATTCATTAAAAATTTCCGCTTAAATTTCAAAAAAATTTCGGATTCTCGGTTTTATTATAAAATTTTGTAAATTTCGCATCTATCGCCAAAAAATGCGAATTTTCGCAATAATTCGCGGAAATTTCGTAAATACGAAATTTATCTGTCTCTAATTATCGTCTTATACATGGTTACTTTTGCGAGTCTTGAGATTCTCATAGACGTTAAGAGATGTCTAACAGTAATATACGCACATTCTCGAAAGAAGGCTCTACCACGGAGCATTTGAGGTTTCGCTAAACTTCTTTTTTTAACACTAAATGGTCGCTCGTTTTTGGAACTTCCAAAATCCTTTAGAGCTGCCAAATTGAAAATTTCATATGAATATGATTGAATTCCATTCTCTAAATTCCCTTTCAATTCACAAACAAAAGCCTACTTCTAATAAAAATCCCCTAGCTGAAAATAAAGAACCAATTATAGAACAAACAAAATTTTTCATAAAAACAATTCATCTTCATCTATTCATCTATTCATCTACATTCTCAATTTACGGACGAAACACAAAAACTCAGCGATTGAAACAGACAATAACAAAAGCTCATCATGTTCTTTATTCCAACAGTTTTATTGCCACTCACACCCGCATCTTGGTCATTTGTTCTCACAAAAATTTCTATGTGTCACAAAGCTTATATCCACTGGCCAAATGTGAAATTAATTCACCGCTAAAAGAGAGATGATGACAAATAAAGAGGAAGAAAAGTAAACAATTTTGAAGGTGTGAGGTTGAATATAAATTGTAATGTGATGAACATCAGTTGGTGGATGTCTAAAATGCGGTGCTTAAATAGGCGGAAGTGATGGAAAAGTAAGTAAAAAGTAATTTTTTTGAAGATGAATGTTTTTTTATTCACCTGACATGTTAAATTATGAGACAATAGTAGTAACATACTGTTGGTGGGTTGGAGTGGACTGAAAGTTTCTGTTGGTATAGACGGTAATTTTGACATTAACGTTGGATAACTTAATTTGACTTAATTTTCTGGTTTGTGTTTGGAGAGTGTTTGGTGCTTTTATAGGAAGTACTTTTAAGAAAAGTGATGTAAAATGATACGTTATATGCAGGATAGGGACGTTGCTCGCAGGTTGTCTAATCAGGAGTTTTAAATAGGGCTCATACAAAATTGCAGACCTACAAACTGAAAAATACAGGCTTCCAGACAGAAATTGCATTCCTGCAGCCATGTACGAATTTCAAGGTACAGCTTAAACAAGTACTGCGGTTCATAGTCGACCCCAAGTTAAATGAAGTTTTGCATAGCTTTAACCCGTCATTCTTCTATCCACAAAATTGACGCTATTAAATGTATATGTTACTCAGAAATAATGGACTGTTTTCCAGGTTATTAGCTTTCTGGCAAGATTTAGCAACATACTCACTGCGACCATGTTATGTGATGTCTTAGGTTATATCAAAATGCTTTCCATTTGACTCTGTTCCTGACTCTGTCGCCTAGCTATTACAAAGCATCTGTATGTACATTGAGCGGACATTCATTCATTATTGTTCTGCGCCAAGTAGCTTTTGGAGCTCCCGGTTGCTTTTTCCTTGTGAATTCCAGCCAGTGGTGGTGTAGCAGTCTTGTGATTCTGTTCCAGCAATGACATTTTCTCTGGCTCAATCCTAAAAAATTCCACTAATAGTTTGACAGCATTTATAAATGACTCCAACATACCTTCTGAACATCATGCTTCATAATCTCACAATCGTAACCAACAAATTTGTAAGAACAGCCACAATTTCTCAAAAGATTCCAGCAAACATCTGCACAGCTACTTCCATTGTAATTTTTGACACACGACATTGAAAAATATATTAAACAGCAAGAACAACATGACCATAAAGAATGAACTTAAGTAAATAGCAAACTTTTCCATTTTTTTCTCAGCACCAAAAACACATTTTCCTCAGTTCCATTTCACACTTTTGTGTCGCTGACGTGAACTCAGTTTTAGAAAAACACACACAAAAAAAAAAGTTTGTGGCAAGTTTTAAATTCCTGAAAAATACTTTCTGTATCCCCCTTTAATATCCACATTCATTTGCCATGATCCTGTATGGTACGGCACAAGCACGAGCAGCACAAAAAAAAATGTTTCGTCGACAAAAAACAATTCATCATGATGAAAAATTGCGTTCATTTTAAAAGTTTTCAACAATTTATTCCAATAGTTTATCGATAGCAGTGAATAATGCCTTTTTTTGTCTTCACCATACCCTCACATGCCATACCCATAGCTACCCCCCACCCCACTCATCACCTTTCCTAGAAATAACATCGACTGACTTTTATAGTTGCCGTTAGAAGAAGCTTTTTTGCTTTCAAAATATTTACATTGCTTAAGGCACTCTATTGACTTTATCTACATCCTCATCATCATCATTCTTCTTACTCGTCTAAGTTTTTTTTTTACTTTCTTGTTTTCTCATCTTTTGTTGTCGATTGTCGGCGTGTTTGAGATGAAAACTTTTCATTTTTCCTGTAAATGATGTTTATAAGAGAATAATAGAGGTGGTAGTTAGGATGAGATAGTTAGGCATGGAAGTTGGTAACGCATTTTGATTAGTTTCTGATAGGAATCAAATTTACTTACTTATATGCTCACCGTACAGATCAATCGTGATTCACGGCTTCCGTTAGATGTTGCTTGAAACTGACACTATCGCTGTATATTTTTGACGACGTTTGGAAACAAGCACGAGAACGGCCAAAAAACTACACATTTTGATGAGTTTTTGATGGGAATCGAACTAACTACTCAGAGTATGAGACTGTATAAAGTCATCCCATCCTTGAAGAACTTTTGTCAGTTTAGATTGTTAAGGACTTTAACGTTCTTTTCTTTGAATTTGGACTTATGTATATTTGCGACGACGTTTGGCAAAAGGGCACGAGAGGAGGCAATGAACTCTTAGAGCTGTTGATAGAAAAAGTAAAGCAATTAATATTGATAACTGACGATGTGCAGCCAGTGATAGATCCAGTTTTAGATACCAACTTGAGAGACTATGGATCACAGATAATCTGTATGGCCAACGGAAGCAAGTGAGTAAGATGTGTTTAAATTTCGAATAGTACAACATGTTCCCTAAAGCACCACTACGTCGATTAATGGTAAGACACAAAGATGCCCTGACGGCACTGTGAAGACTGATTTAGACTCTCCCTACATTTTACGACAAAATATGCAGTTCGCCACCTGAAGGAATATCAAGCAAGCCTGTCAAAATACAGTCAACCACAACTCCTCCAGTACTTCCTTAAATAACAGCTCAAAACAAATTCTGATCATGATGAAGAACTTCAAGAAAACAGCAACAAAACATAAAAATGAAGCCAATAAGATGCATAACTATTAAGAACTCATTCAATGCTGCAAAAATTCAACATTTCCATCACATTTATTTCCCATTACAAAATTTGCATGAAATTCAATAGAATCCATAGAAAAAAAGAAGGAAAAAGTTGGAAGTTCCATTTTTAAATTTAAAGTTTGCGAGAGACAAAGAAAAACTTGTTTCCTGTTTAAGGCATTAATTGAATTAAATTAGGTGAAGACTGCTGTACAAAAAAAAGAATTGAATTTCTTGGAAATTGTAAAAAAAAAAGTTCTCCATCCTGTAGAAAATAAGAAAAATTTACAGCGAACGAAGAAGTTTTCGAAAACTCATCAGAAATTTTCCTGAGGTTTAACATTATTATGATTATCGTATAATAAATCCAACATGAAAGATAATATGATAATTAGATTGACAAAATCTATAAAACTTTAATGGTGTGACGAGCTTAGAGGATTTGTTAGGATGTTGTGTGACACTACAAAAAGGGTCGTTCGGAATGTTAAGAATGACTATTCTAGATAATGTGCAAATGGCCTTCTACACTCATCTCCTTTCATTTTAAAGCATACTCAATCAGTGCGTTTTTGATTTAAAAATTGCAAATTAATTGGTCGAAATAAGCTGTAATCAGGCCGTCAGGATAGCCTCGCGACTTACCGTCAACGTGTCTACGAATCTTCACCTTAGCGAGAACATTGTGCTGCCATGAAGCATAGCAGAACTTTGGTCACTTCCTTGCAACTTCAGCGTTCTTAGTGACTTTTAGAATACAATCTTAGGTAAGAACTCTCTTAGAATGTGATGGATATAACCCAGTAATCTCCTGATTTTCTTACTTTACTGACCGTACAGATCAATCATAATCAATGATCTCTGATTACTTTAATAACAATCCTGAAAATATTTCGATATTCAAATGACATAGCATGATACTTTCAGGTTCGTTCTATCAATATTTGATTCCTAAGGCAACCTTGTAGCTCTTGTTCCTATTTTACCCACTACACTTCATGTTCCTGAACTGCTTCTCAATCGTATGTTTCCAGCGACTACATTTAAGACTTGAACTAGTATATTAAGCAGTTCAAGTCTCAACGCTTCAGAAAAAGCACAAATTTTGAAATGTCAGGATTAGAACCGACTTTCTTTGAGTTACAACTCATTTTATGAGTCAAGTAACCTACAGATTTCTCCACAGAATCACTTTTTGAAAGTAAAGATCTGTTCACCTCTGTCCTCAGTCTGTAATCCCTCTGATCGTGATACAACATTCAATCGACCCCTGTACATCTTCTTACGATCCACAAACCCATATTGACATTTATTGAGATTATGAATTATGATAATATGTCATGAAAGTTTGAGTATCAAAAAGTTTATACTTTTTTTTTTGTTTCTCTCCAAAAATTAGATACACGAATAGATTAACTTTCTCTGTATCATGGTAAAATATTCTCATCTGAAGCTCATAATGAAGATTTTTAATAAACCATAAGTCATAAATATTTAATTTCAGGTCGACGAACTTCGTTTTTTTTTGTGCTGTTGCTAACTTTGTTGTGGATAAAAATGAGAAACTTTTTAATTATGATTAAAACTCATTCAACCTCATCACATTCTGTGTGGAGTTTATGAAAATATGGAATAATTTTTAGCGAAGCTTTTTCTGATTAAATTATGGTGGATGTAAGAGATTTAATGAACATGCTTTTATTTAATAGTAATAGAATAAATGTGAGATTGGATCATCTGGCGGAAACTATGAATTACATAGGAATTTGTGGATTTTTTCATGGAATCTATGGTTTCTGTTAGACTATCCATAAAATATAAATGGTTAAGTAATGGATTAATATGACTGAAGATTTAGAATTTGATTCAAAAACCTGAACGGACTGTAACTGAAGACAGATGGAAAATTGTCATCTTACTGTTAATGCAATGTAGCGATTCCTAGCAAACACGGTGTGTTGTTTGGGGCTGTTAGGATATTAGGAACCAAACTGTTCATTTCATCTTTGACTTGGGTGTCAAATTGGATTACATGTATTCTTTACGTACTTAATTTCGGAAGTCATACAGATCAATTGCTGCTCTTAGATGGCGACTGGTCGTCTTACCTGTCAATATATCAACAGTTTCCTTTCACGATCATTTCTTGTGATCTTTAGATTTTCAAAACGTTGAGATCCTGATCTGTGCTTGGGCGTTTCAGCTTTTGATTGTTGAATGAGTAAGGGTGAGCTATAGCTCTAAATTCAGTAGACCTAAAAAGTTTATAGTGGGATCAGAGCCTTTTCTATGGTGGCATTACTGCCTGTAGTCTAGATAAAGGTAAGAAAGAAGGCTGTGAGCCACACTTGAACTTCATATAATTCGAAAAAAAAGGGCAAGTGAAACATTTCTCTTGCCGAGACTCGAACCCACGATCGCAGAGTAGTGTTACAATGATTACATATCCAAGTACTAAGCCATTCCGCCACCAATCAACTTTGACTCATGTCCCTACATCACACATTGTTTATTATACAATCTTTTAAACTTTCAATAGCCTTTTATTCAAATATTAACAAACATTTCACTATTGAGACTAATTTATCTTAGCTTCAGCTCCACATTTTAAGACCTTATTTAATTTAAATTAAAAGGAAAATAAATTTTCATTCCAAATGAGAGGCAAAATTTGTGTGAAAAAAGAAGAACTTTAATCCCCAAAATCTTAAATCGTCTCTCAAAAGGAAATAAGTATCAAATTGAGAGGGGGGATTTGAGGGAATTTCCATGCTACATTTTAAACAATAGCCGAGAAAAACTGAGAAAATTCCAAAAATAACATTAAAGAAAAATGTCATGAATAAAACATGAAGGCCATCTATAAAACTCTGTTAATGTCAGGCCATTGTTTAGGAAGGAGATGAGGAAGACAAAAGCAGCAAAAAAAAAAGAAGAAGAAAAGTTTTTCAGCATTAATTTTAATAATTTATGTGCGAAAAACGCAGATTTATGTAATATCAATTTGCTATAAGTCCGTCATCAGTAGAATTCAATTTACATTCCATTACTTCCTTCCTTTCGCTCTTTCGCCTCCGTCGTCATCCTCATTTCTCATTCAAACTTTTCTTTCTCAATTCTGCTCTTATTCTTGACATTTTCCTCATCTCCGCTTTTTTCCTTCCTTTTTTGTAGTTGAGCATTCATGTCGCGTCGGTGAAAATCTTATCAATTAATTTTACTGTATGTCGAACATTATCATTAACATGAAGGAGACAATAAGGTAGAGACTACAGGCACTTTTCATTACAGTCAATTGAATGTGATGAGTCTAGTGGGTGGTACTGTGTCTGCTGTTCTGATGATCGTTGATTAGGGTTCTTTTGTTAAGGATGTTAAGTTGTAGGATGGAAAAAAAAGATATTTTTGACACTGACTTGATAGAAAGTTAATTTTGTTAATTGTGGAGATGGATTTGGATGGAACTTTTGTCTATGAGTTTTTAGATAATTATATGACAGCTACGTATTAGATTTTAGTTATAGGAAAGCCTTTATTAGTGCTTGTCATTGACAGATAGCAATAGATTATAAATAATTATTAAGATTATCGATTTACTTTTAACGTATTTTTAGAATTTGAATATTAATTATTTTTTGAATTTTAAAGTGTCGCAAGATCAAAGCAAACTGAACTTATCCTTTCAGTTATCTGTTTTTTTTGTGTTAAAAACGTGGAAATATTTTAATTTGTAATTTTAAATTTTTAAAAGCTAAAGAAGCTGACAAGAAGAAGCTTAAATGTAAGAAAATGATCGAGTTAATCATAGAAAATTCAATTAATCACAAATTAGTAGTATTTTTAGTGAAAAATTGAGAAATTGTGGAGAAAAAGTTGAGCATGCTCGATTTTGTTTAGAACTGGAAGTTAGATATCTTTCAGAGAATATTCAGACCCCAAGATAGCAAATGAACTACGTTCTTAAATCAAATAATGATCGTTTGGACATAATGTCAAGCTTAATTAAAATTCTTTTTTGAAAATCGTGTGTTTATCGTTGTGGTTTCACTAGAAAGCTTAAACAGCCACAATTAGAAATTCCACAAAATCTCAATAAGTGTCCTGTATCTTAAATCTAATCGTCAATCTCCCAATAATATTAAAGTCCAGTCTAAACTTCAACAGACTTCCTGATATTTTTGCATACTAAAAGCTTCCCAAACACGTCCATTTCCATGCCTATCTATTTCAACTATTTATTTTTTTCACGCATACCCATAAAAAAATTTATATTCAATTCAAACCTAGTATCTGATATCAAGTAAAATTGAAAAAAAAAAAATAAGGCAATAATAAAAATGGGACGACGATGAAAATAGGAAAATTTATAGCTTTATGATTTGTGGAGAGCGAAAAATTCATAAATATTTCTCGTATCAGAGCAGAAAAATTTTCATAATATTGTGAAATTTAAGATAAACATTTTAGGTTTTTGTATGCGACACAATGGTATGTAAAGCCACAAGCAAGTAAATATACATTTTCAAAAGAATGAAAATTTCTTCTTCCGTATTTATTAAGACGGCATGTCATATTCAAGTAGGAAAGGAAAGTTTGTATTTACATAAAATTGTGGAAGAACAACAAGATTTATAGCCCTAAGTCATTCGTGTTATATGATCTGTAAAAGAGAAAGTTCTTTTTATTTTGGTGAATAAATTTAGCAAATGATTTGCTGTTCTTACCTCAAAGATATTTGATGCTTGGATTTATAAAATATTGGTAAATTATTCGATACAAATGAATCTTGCATCAAAGGATTCAAGAATTAATTTTAATTTAAATATCCCGGAAGGCACACGACGTAGAAATGGCCGAAAAATTTGTAACCAAGCCAACATTACTATTGCTTCTGGCCAGATTCGATGAAATTCATCCTCAGGTCTTACTCGGAAAGCACAAGTGGAAAATCTGACTCCAGATCGACTTGATTATGCCCTGAGCAAGGACTTTATCGACTCTGACTTAGGATTAATGTAGGATCACACATCATGTGCCTTCCGAGATAGTCAAGTATGTCACGGACCGGAATTTAATTCATTTGCACATAGTATGCTTTCCGGGTATGAACTTGCAATATGAATGCATTGAATAAAATTTACAAAGACATCACAAATTTCAAACTCATAAAATGACATTTCTTATTTCATTCTCAGCAGAGCCATATTCAGAGGAGTTTTGGGAGTCATATCCCCCACAATTTTCCCCGTTCAAAAATGTTTGACTACGCTTTAGATTCTCAGAACATGCATTAGTTCGATCATTAAAAATCATTATTAACTAAGCTTCTAAATTCCAATATTTTAAAAACTTTTAATTCAATTCTGACCAGCACAAAGCTCTCTTTCCATAACATTTCATTAAACGGACTACATCTTTAAGCTTTTGCTTAATTTCTCGGAAGAATCACAAGTCATCTTGGAGATAAGATTAAAATATTTTTTCTCTTTGTGAAATATGAAGGAACAAGAATGGAAATTATTTCGAGTGGTCCTTTAAAAAAGAGCTTTGCTTTTGAGATCTAATGGATATTTATGTTGTCGAAGGTATGTTTCTGTTTCTAAATGGAAATCTTATGGGTTTCCTGTAGGTATTAATAAAACTGGACAGCACGTGGCATAGAAATGGTTGAATATTCAGTGACTGGGTGAGTTGAATCTGGGCTGAGGGCGGATTTTGTTGAATATAGCCTGGGGGCCCACCTGTGGCCAAAGTAACACTGTCCAGATTTGCGGTCATTTCTATCCCATGTGCTTTCCGTTAGAGCTGCAGGATATGGTTTTATTCCTGGCTACAACAGTGTTTTCTTCTGACATTTAAGAGCTGGAGTGTTTCCGTTATGACAGTTAAGACTGACCCCGAAACACAATTAATCACTCAAAAGTACATGTATCCATAACATTATCATCCCAACATTACAACACAACATCTCCAAAAAAGGGACTCTTTCTACATCCTTAAGTAGCATTCCACTCATCTCTAAAACATAAAATTAAAATAATTTTGTTCCACTACCTTTTTTTCTGTGTCCATTATTTTATTTTTTCATTGAAAAACGGAGGTGGAAATTGAAAATAATTTGGAGCTGTTAAACAATTAAGGTGAAATAAAATTAACAACAATTTTTATGAAAATCTAATGGAAGCTTTAAAGAAGTGAATTTTAATTGGTGTATTTAGGTTTAATGTTGAGGATAAAGCGCTGTTGAATGTTTTTGGATGAACAAGTAGGACTTAATGGGTATTGTAATGAAGCTTGAGCAATTATCTCTTTGGAGTTTACTTCTAACTGCAGAAAGGTTATCACTAAGCCAGTGTTTCTTAGGGTTTTCATATTGGAGAATGCGAGAAACCGAAGCTGACTAAATGTCAAATGTATACCTTCTCTTAGTATTCTCTGATATCACTAAATACACTGCTGGTGACCGAGGGATGTGTCTTGATAAGAACATTTAATAATTGAGTAAAGGCCGGTCCAAAGCACCTTGTCTGAAGAGTGACAGCTCCACAATTAGACTAGGGATACCGACCATTATGAACGCGACCTAGAAGTATGTCACGGCGCATAGTTTTAGAAGCACTGGTCAGGGGTGTTTGGAGAAGAGGGGAGATGAAGGTTTGATACCAGGATTCGATTTCATATGCTTTTATATGCTATATTTCGTAAGCTTGCAGGCTTTATAAGCTCACATCTATTGTTGCCTCACAAATTTCACATCTATTGTTGTCCTGGCCATTACAATATTCCAAATCCCAAAGGATTCCTTTCTATTAAAAATTGTTAACCATCAACATCCAATCAGTCTACTCTCCACCTTATGCACAGCAACGTGAAGCTAAAAATATGCAAAAAAAGCTCTATAGAAACGTAAATAGAAGGAAAATTTAGGCCAGGTATAAATTTTTATGTGCTATAATAAGCGAAAATTGCCTTTTATCTTAATTTCTTTAAACATTTCCTTTCCTTCTTATTTGCTTAAACCCCAGTAAATTAATTTTCATTCTTTTCCTGTTAAAGGAATCTTAAAGGAAGTAAGCAGTAGTTATTAAATCCTTGTTATGCCTTTCAGATAATTATGCGCCCATGTTTTTCGACATTTACGCAAATTCATGAAACAGACAGAAATTAAAATTTATGGAAGCGATGAAAAAAAAAATCTTAATATTCACATCCTTTCTTTCTCTTTTTTTTTGTTAATATTATTTGCATTATTTTCATTAAGCATAATGTCTTACGGCAGGAGCAGCAATAATGAAGAACATAATGAATAATTAAACAATTAAAAATGATGAAGTCGCTCAGGTTAGACATTATAGCAGTTAATTGTTTTAAAAAATTAACCCTTTATATACCTACTGACTTCCTTAAACAGGTTACTTTTTAGGCATAAGATTCTCGAGTGATTTACAAAAATAAATTATTACGCATATTTTTCTTGATTGTTGGAGAATCTGGAGGTATTTTAAGCAACAAAAAGATCTTTAATGCTGAGAAATATGGCAAATTGTCTCAATTGCATTTGGTATTGGAAATTGGCAAGCGATATCCAGCGATAGAGCTAGTTTCAAGCGACATCTGAGGGAAGCCATTCATTAGAATTGATCTGTACGGCCCGTGAAGTAAGTAATTAAGTCTCCTTAGAAGGTAAAGTCCCTTGAATCATTCTTTAAGCAAGGTTTTATGATTTTAGCTTGACTTTATGCTTGATTATCAATTCTTTTACCACTTCAATTACTGTTAGGTATTTCGAACAACGTAACTTGTTCGCTAGGCCACCGCTACATCGTTAGGTTTGGAAGTTCTAGTTATCAAGCTCTTCAGACACCCTTCAGACTTCAGAAGATTGTGTGGATCGGAATTCAATATATCCTTTCAAGTACACATCCCGACACAGAGCTCGATCAGCAGTACATGTAGTGGTAACAGGAGATACCACGAGAAGGATTGCAATTGAAACTTGATCAGTTTCAGAGTCAGTCTATCCTAATCCCCCAATGTCGTTTATAATCTCCAATGCACTTCAATATGCTGCAAACCGATTTAGTCCAGACATTTCTTAAGGCATAGGATTAACAATTTAAGAATCCCAATTTATAAAAAATTTACATGTAAATTCGGCAATTTTCATCCCTTAACTTTCTTACTCCTTTCAATTATTTTTTCATCCATTTCGTTTTATTTAAATTAAAAAAAAAAAAAAAAAAACAAGAATCCAGAACTTTTTTGTTTTTGGAAATGAAAATCCCCAAAAGATTAAGCAAAAAAACAAAAAAAAAATTATAATTGAAAGAAGAAAAATTTGCCATAAAGGCAATGAACTAAGATGGTCACGTTTTCAATTAAATGTTATATTTTTGCCCAACAACAGCTAAGAAATATGCGACCAGAACAAAAAGAAAAAAGAGATTTTCAAACAATAAGCAGAAGAAAATTGAAAAATTTGAATATTCGAGGACATTAAACAGTTTTCTGCATATTGCCACAGAAAGGAAAAAAAAAATTCAAACTCGTGCGAGTTCACGAGTCATTATTCTTTAAAAAGGCAAAGTAAAAACGAGAGATTCAATTCCAAAAAGATTTCTCTCAGTTATGACTCGTTTTTGAATCGTGACAATGTTTCGATGATACGTGCCTTATTGAATTCAATGAGTTTTCGATGTGATCATTCACAAGATAGAGGATATGTGGATGAGTCCTTATGTAAAGTCTTGGTTGAATGGCTATGGAATGTGGTTAGAGTTGAAAATTAGGTCAGGAACATGCGGTGTTGCCACCGAGTGACTCAAATGATATCATATTCAAAATGGAGTCTTGTGTCACTTCGATCTTGTCTTTTGCTCACTTGTTGACAACTTATTCATCAACTTCTAAGCCTGAATAGCACGACGTGTCTTCTATAACATCTTCAAGTCACCGATAAGACGCGAAGTTGCCTGGAGTTTCTCCTAGTTAGAACCTCAGAACCTCATATCATCACCTAAAACATTCCGATCAAAATCAATCCAAAGGAAGCTTTAACAACGTCAAAAAACTTTCCTGTAAAAAAGACCACAAAACGAAGTTTCTTTCTGTTTAATTAAAAAAGAATTTAACAAAGGACACAAAAGGGAAGGAAAAAGAAATAAACTTTCCCGTCATGACATCTTCAAACTACCGCAAAACTTTTCAATATCATTTAGTATGTCAAATACAAGGAAGGAAATGACGAAGAAGAAAAAAAAGGACTTTTTGAAGATGAGATGAAATTGACTAACATCATCAACAACAAGAGGAGAAAAAAGATGCAACTCATCTTGTGCCTTACTGACAACTTGCAAAGTCACAAAATTTATTGGCTACACAAGAAATAATTTTGATGAAATGGAATAAGATGAGATGATGGATTTTGGTCAGTTTTGAGGTAGGTGGAGGTGTAAGGTATGTATGTCATGCTTTAATAGCTGCTGGGGTGAGTGAGAACTGATTTTTGAGGACCCAATGGTTTGATTCTGTATGAAAGCAGGCAATTAAGAAGGAATTTTGTCTTCAGAATTTGCAACACATTGAGCAACTATGTCTAAACTGGGGTTATCCTCAAAATGCCCCTCCCGAACTTGATTCACTTCTAAATGCCTAGTCAAAAGCACTTTTCCTACTTACTAACTTCGATGGTCGTACAGATCAACTGTAATACATGTCCTCCTCAAATGACGCCTAAACCTGGTTCTGCCGTCGGCTTCCGGCTGCCAATTACCAATACCAAATAGTCAAATGGACGTGACTTTCCGAATATCAGCTCTCCCTTATAAGCTCAACAAATTCAAACTTACTTCTTCCCAATTCTCCCTAATTCAATCTAAAATTCTCCAACATTTATTGATTTCAGCTTAAAATTCATCACATCTTGTACTTGCTGTATCGTCATTCACTTCAAACTCAAGATGATAAGCAGATTCTTCTTACAAAAAAAAAAAGTCAAGATCAATTTCATCATCATCACATCATCGATTTTTTGTTCACATCATTTTTTATACCCACTGCAATGATGATTTTCACCAAAATAAGAAGGAATATTTATTTGATATTTTCATCGATGCCAAAAGCAATTTTCATGATTTTCATAATTTTTTTTCTCTTTGTGGTGCTTCCATCTTTTTGTGTACAGATGAACTTTTTTTCAAGAACAACAGACAAGGAAGGAATATTTTTTTGTTGAAAACAAATTGTTCTTTAAGTGCTGTTGCACTAAGTATTTAAATTTTTTTTGTGTACTTTGAGAAGACCAACAAGAAATTGGAGGAAATTGTTTGTTGAGAGACACGAGGATCTTTTGTGAATGAGATGGAGACAACTTTGGAGAGGCTTAGGTAAAAGTTTATGAAAATAAGATGAAGGAACTTTGTTTATTTTTATGTTTTTGTAGGGAAAATGTTGCAAAATCTGACAAAAATTGGCAAAACTTGAATATTTGGAAGTACTAAAAAATTATCCCGTTGATCGGGATAAATATTTTTGAATTTTTAGAAGTACTTTTGACAAACTGACAGTTTCTAACTTTGCGTAATATCCAAACAACTCAAAATGTCAATCATTATGTCATGTACTTGGACATAAGTCAATTGCTACCAACCCAGCTTCCCTGTGATCATTGAATTGAAATCATCCAATACAAAAAATACCCAAAATGCAATAGAATTAAAATCTAAATCTAAACTCAAACCGAAGTCAACATCAAAAGACATTCCAATGATTGTCAATTCCACCCTAAAACATTAAAAGTAACAAGAAAACACAAAAAAAAACAAAATTTCAATACCAAAACAACAGAATCAAAACTGAAAAGATAGAAAAAATCCATCACATCAACAATGTTCAATCTTTCAAATCACTCAGCAGGTCTCAAATGAATAGAACATAAAAAAATATTTCGTTCAATCCTTTCATCTCATCAATTTTCATTTGACAATTTTAACAGATTATAAGAAAGTTTGTAGAGCAGAACGGAAAGGAATGAAAAAGATCATTTATATAAATAAAAATATATAAAAAAGTTTTTTAAAGATACGCTTTTATTTAGGTGCAATAAAAAGTAGAAAATAATATTTAGATTCCAGTCTCAAATTAAAAAGAGACAAATTTTTAAAATTCGACAAAGAAAATTACAATAAAAGCGTGGGCTTTGATAATGACTTTTGTAGATTTGCCCACGCTTTTATTATAATTTTCTTTGTCGAATTTTAAAAATTTGTCTCTTTTTAATTTGAGACTGGAATCTAAATATTATTTTCTACTTTTTATTGCACCTAAATAAAAGCGTATCTTTAAAAACTTTTTTTTATATATTTTTATTTTTTACTTTTTAGTTTTCTTTATCAAAAATTGTTAGTATCTGAATTATCACTACTGAAGACTAAAAATCGCTATTAAATGCCAATTTAAATTTTAATTCGAAATGAATTTGGTCCTAAATAGAACAGAGTACACACATTTTAAAAAATTTCGATTTTGTGTTCCATGAAGATAAATTTATAATTTAAAACAGGCCAAAAACTAGGGTTTGTTATTATAAAATCGTCAACTTTTAATTTTTTCGCAAAAATCTTTTTGATTTTAATTAAGAATGCCTAATGAAAGATTTCGTTAAAATTTCAGATCAATCGGATAAAAAATGGAGTTAATATGTCGAAAAATCCTATAATTTTCAGTAAAAAAACGAGTTTTTGGGCCCTAACTACTACGAAATTTTAAAATTTTGAAAATTCCTTTTACTATAGTACAGAGTAATCTGTGATATACTTTCATGCCAAATTTCAACTCTCAAGCTTACATAAAAGCAGAAATATATCAAGAAATCATAGATTTTGGCCTTAAAAAACTAGTTTTTTGGCCCTAACTAGAGCAAAATTCAAATTTTTTTCAAAAATCTTTTTAATGTGTTCTATATTAGCCTATAATACACCACTATGCCAAATTTCAGCCTTTGAAGTTAAGTAGAAGTGGTCGAAGTAGGTACTTGAAAATTTGAAAGTCTTAAACAGAGCAACCTAAATAAAAGCGTATAAAAAAAGAACTTTCGTTTTTGTCTTCGACCCAAATCATTCAACAAACAAACAGCCTTAACGTGTTATTTTTATTTTCTTCTTCATGTTAGGTGTCGAGTTCTGCATGAGGTAAGGGCCAATGGCTGTGATTGTCTAGGTAAATGAGTTGGATTGATGAAGAAGTAGAAGGTTGTTTTTGGAAGGAAAGATTCAGAAATTTTCAAGGTTTTGCTTAAATTTTAATGAATTTTGACGATATTCTACCCCCATATGCATTTTAAGAGGGTGACAACCTATGGAAGGGACCTTCGGTGGAAGGTCGCAACCTGAGGAAAGTGCAATGGTAAACGGCTAAATCCGGCTTTTCCGATCCCTTTTCTGGCAACTAGAGCTATGCACTGGTAGAAATACCTCAAGTCAGTAAGGCAACCTGTGTGCTGCCAGTAATATTAAGAAATGTCATGAACCGTATGCCATGTGCAGCTTCGGTCGAGGCTCACCATCACTGCCTTAAGTCAAGAACACATCATCAAATACTCAACAAAAGTCCAGATTTGATTGCATAAAGGTGACTTTTTCTAGACTTTTCCATAACAATTTGACATCCCTTGACCATAAAACTGCCAAAACCAATCCACATCCCCTGTATGTCCCAGTAATAAATTGTCAAGAATGAGAGAGATTTTTGAAAATTGATTGAGTGAGAACATGAGCCTTAAATATTTTATATAGAAAATCCGTAAAGTAATCAAATGAATTTAGATCCATACTTTACACACAAAAAAAGTGTGTCATTTACAGGCACAAACACATGTACGATAAAGGAATAATGTTACTCAATTCCATTTATACTCATATGTACGTTTGTTTACATTAGAGTAAATTTATTAAAGTGACATAGACACTTATCACCTTTAATGATCATAATCTTATTTTATGTATGTTTATTTTTATGATGTTTTATGATACTTGTTATGGGTGTCGATGGATTTTTAATTTACAAGAGTTTGAATTTTGGAATTTTAGTTTGTCATTTATTGGTTTTATTTCTGTTTATGGATGTATGTATGTCTTTGCAAATAAATATTCATGTTTTGTATATAGCTCTGTTAAAGAAGGATGTATTTAAGTGCAGGAACAATGTGGAAATATATCTGCTCTTAAGGGATGCTGACATTGTAAAACGTATCAAAGTGAATAGGTTTCAATGGACTAGAGACTATAAGACCTGTGGAAGCACAATTCAGTAGATTCGGAGTCGGATTTTATATGGAAAAGCTGACTCAATTCGATTTGATTTCATGCAAACTCTGCAATTTAGTAAGATAATTAAAGCTGACTTTGTGGATGACAAAATTTCAAGTGAGCGTCCAAGGAACTCGTGAAAATAAACTGACCATCAATGCAGTATTGTTCTTGGAATCCAGAAACGACAAGCGTTAGCCAGCAATAGAGTTGATTAGGCGGCATCTGACTTAAGACATGAATCACAATTGACAATAAAGCAAGTAACGGAAACTATGAGCAATTACAGTTTGAGTTTGTTCAGTTTGTTGCAATATTTATTGCATTTTCTTGGGTATATACTGAATCCACCAGGATAATCGAAGCCAATTCAGCATTAGCTAGTAACAGTTCATCCAAGGATGAGCTATTTGAATGTCCTGATTATCAGGAACATATTCTACAACAAAAACATACTAGAATTACCCATATGAATCCTATATATCTACACTAGATGCTATATTTTCCTGTTTATTTCCCATTGTCACCATAAGATGCCATTCACAAGATAGTTATGTGGTATAACACGTCCTAAAAGTATCACTAAATTGCGCCCATAATTCATTTCTCGAAGACAAATTATATTGAATAAAGTTTTGCTCGCTTTTTTTTTGTTGCTCACTAGTTTTTTTTTCCATATTTCCAGCTCATTTGGCTCAAGATATCATTGGGAGAAGGAAAAAAAAAATTCCATTACATCCAAAAATTTGTTACCATTTTGACTGTGATTAAGTGCTTTCATTCATTCATTCATGTGTGCTATGCTGTGTAAATATTTGGGCATTTTTCGTTTAGTTTAGGCCATTGAATAATAGAATAAAAAAAGAAAGTTTTCGCTTTTCCATCTCCGAAAGTCATTTTTAGTTATATTTTTTTTTTTTATCCATAACATTGCAAAGCACTTTTTTGCGTATCCATTTTCAATGTCCATTTCTTTTCATTACAAACTAACTTACTTTATACACATATATATTACAATGCTGCTAATGTATGAGATAATAGAAGGAGAAAAAAAACAGCAACAAAAGAAAAGTTGAAGGGAAGTAAGAAGAAATGAAAATGATAGCAAACATTTTTTTCCCACAATTTTATTGCATTTACGTTCTTTTTTTTACGTAGTAGTATATAGGAAAGTTTCGAGAATCTATGGGAAAACTTAAGTGTATGGTGATAGCACAAAAGTCGACCATCCGTAAAAAAAAGAAGGAAAATCCCGATGAAGGTAAGAAGCAGTAAAAAGATATAAAGAATTTTAATGGTGCAAGTAAAAATCTTTTTAATTTTTATTTTGTCACGTTTCGTTCTATTTTTATTTGGAATTGTCCATTTGAGCGTAATTTTGTAGGTGTAAATGAGGTTAAGGATTCATTTTGTCATTTTCTTATAATAAATTGGCAGGTTTGATAGGTAATTGTTATTTAGGATCACGCTTGCCACTTTTTTCTACTAATTTATTAACATTGTAACTTAAATTATCAATTTAATTCCAACAAAACAGCAAAAAACGTTTCGAAGTGAGAAAAACCACGTGTTTTCAAGAATTTCAAATTTAGTGAAAACCGTTAAATTATTTTATCAGAACTAGTCTTTTCTCCTTGAAAACTCTCCAAATTCTCCTCATCTAATAAATTTTCCTACTTATTTTCATCAGGGATAGAAGAAATGACTCTGAGTCCTTTTCTGATATTGGTTCGTTGAACATTAAAGTTATTTGTTGCTCTCGGTTCCAAATCGTGAGACAATTTTGATATAATTTGATGTCTATAAATATCTAAATGCTCAAAGGAAATAAGATTTGTTGTTTTTGCTACGTGAACTTTTTTTTTTGCTCTCCTCTTGGCTCCTTTTTCCGTTCTATTTTACTGAAATGGAAACGGTTGAGACGGAAAATTGTTCTACTTTATGGTTTATGACTTTAAGATTGTTATACTGACACCATTACAAGTATCTTTCTTATCCACACCATTCAATTGCGTGGAAATTGCTTCGGTTAAATATACTTTTTTTATTTCGGGGTAAAATGAGAAGTCATTTCTCAGGGTCTTTTGCAATTTCAATACTCTTTTTTTTTCGTGTTCAGTCAAGCATGACATATCTATTACTGAGAGGATCGTGCCGTGAATATGCATGTAAGTATATTAAGAGCCCTTTAACTATACTGTAATGGAATGAGAAGAAAAATATATTTTTGTAAGACTTCGTTTTTTTTGGGATGTAAAAATTTTTGGCAGCTGATGTAGATATATATTTTATAAGTTTGTGCAAGGGTGAGTTATTTTTTGGAGGAGATGAGGCTTATTCTTCACAGAATGATTATTTACTGCTTATCAGTACAACAGAGATTACTATGGACATCACAAGTGCTTGCTAAGTCATAGTTGATGTTGCAAAGTATATTGCTGATATACTTACTTCATTACTTCGCTGGTCGAACAGATTAATTGTGATCCATGACCTCCCACAGGTGTTTCCTGAAGCTGGTTCTATCGCTGGCTTCCATTTGCCAATTTCCAATATCAAGCACATCACTATCTTTTTTTACAGCCTCCTTCCAAAATTCTTTGGTCGTCCACTTGCTAGTTTGTTGACTATCAATTGATATGCTAGGTCTTATCAATTAAAGAGGATTGGAGAAGCCGAGATTTGACTCAGAAACTGACTAAATATCAAGCTTCAACCTTACCGTGGTATCTACTGGAACCTCTATATACACTGCTGGTGATCATGCTATGTATCGGGATCAGCACGTTAATAAATAAAGTAAAAATCTATCCAAAGCAGCTAATCTGATGGCTGACAACCCCCTCCATAATTCATGAGTACTACAATTTCTAATTAAAGTGCAATCAATGTACATTAATTGTGGATGACAAATGATCACGTCAGGTCGCACAAAGCACTCATTGAAGGAAGATGTTGATAGTGAAAGTATTGCACTTGGAATCGAGTATTGGCAAGCGGTAGCCAGCGATAGAGCTAGTTTTAGTCAACAACTATGGGAGGCTATGAATAAGCCTGTACGTCCAGCGAAGGAATGCAAGTAAGCAATTTACATTAAAATGTATCTCAATACAAACTCTCATTGTGTCCATCCCTAGACATCCATTACAGATAGAATTTTCCACCAAACTTGCTTCACATTTCTCATGCAAAAAATTGAAAAGTTAATAACAAGAAAGCTTTTAAAAGCTCACATTTTCGACGATGAACATTAATAAATTTTTTTCAAGTATTTTCCACATTAAAAGCTACATTTTTCAAAAAATATTCAAATTATGTATTATTTTTCTGCTGAATATCTTACAGCAATAAATCTCTAATTTTAGACACGACTGAAGAAGCTTTTACAGCATCATCGAAAGAGCTTTAGACACTAACATTCACTAAATGTTAAAAATTATGAAACCATCTCATTTTGTCAAGATTTATAACACCCTAGATGCTCCAATAAGTAACAGCAATAACAATAATAATTAAAAATTTTGCTCTTTCCCATCCGCAAAAGAATTTCAATTAAAAGAATCGAGAGAAGAAAATCTTTTCCGATCTATTTCTCACGCTTATCAGATTTCTTGTAGAAAAATTATGTGATTAATCTCTTTTGAAACTTTTATTTCTGTATTTTGCTCATTCCACGAGATGCTCAACCTTCCCATCATGTAGAACAAGAAAGAGAATATCGATAAAAATTAAGAATCAGATTGCTGAAAACAAAAAATCATTAATTAAATGTTTGTGACAGTTGATAAGTGGAGGAATTTTATTTTCATCATCTAGTCATTGTTGAAGTAGACACGTGCCTATAAATATTGTAAACATCTATTCATAGCAACGAATTGGTGATGTAAGAGGATTTGAGATAAAAAAAGTTTTAAAAGGATTATCGCTGAATTATTGTTGTTTTGTGAGCGCATTTTTATGTGAAATATTAATATGAATCATATAAATGTAATAAGAATGAGTATGAGGACTATAATCTTGAAAGATCGATAGTCTAGGAATTTTATGTCTATATTTTAACATCTTAGCGACACTAATGAAGAAGGCTCCACACCACGGAGCTTTTAAGTACTAATCCCTTATTAACCGCGAGAGACCGCTTAATCTCTTTTATTAACACCAAATGGAAGAAGCCTAGTTTGGGCAGCCAAATCGTTCTGTCGCCAAGGAATGCAAATATTTTAAGTAAATATTCAAATTATCCACTCTAAAAATTCTACAGAGTGGGATTCGAAACCACGTAGACTCGATTTTTTGGTAAGGGCTTCTGCCTACTGAGCTATCAAGGTTGCTAGGAAGTATGGCATAATCCTCATTTAAGCCTTCTTTTCTATACAATGCTCATTGGATGGCTATTATTGTTGTATTGGACTAAGACATGAAATCTAGAATTTCATAATTTTGTACATAGCTCGAAGCCGGTTCAGGTTTTAAAAAGAATCGACCCAACTTGTGAGTCGACGACGAGTTCTGATTTTATATGCTATTTTAAACATCTTTAGACAAGATGTGGTGTTTAGATAGAATAGGAAAGCTTGAAATCGAGTATGTATCATGAGGAATTCAAGTTCGATTGAATTTTCAGGCACAACTCCCTTTAGAACGCTACAAAGTCATCATAAATTGTGGTCCTTTTAGATCTTGTTTTGTTACGTCACTAATCAAATTACAGCTGTTTGTGTCGATAGTTAGGCAATAGTGTGGTCATCTAATTTAGTATGTAATTGAGTTTTTAAGTTACTACAAATTAGCCTTATTATTCCATCAGCTAGAACACGTTAGAACAACCAAAAATAGAAAGATTATTAACAGAATTGTGAGGCTTTGGTTTTCCGAATTTGTGTAATCTAATCGTCAATAAAGCATAATCCAGCGTAAACGAATAGAAAAACTGGCCGTTAATTTTGTACGGTTTTGTACGAATTTGTAAGGTTTTTAGCACCAAAAATTTGAATAAAAATTTAACGGTAATAACACGAAATTTTTATTGTTAATATCAATTGATATTTACTGAATTAACCAAGTATATAGTTTAATTCCGGCAAATTATCAACTAATTAACAGTAAAATTTAAAATTTATGTTTTAAATTCAAGAAAAAGTTATATTTTTGTAATAATTTTTAACGGTTTTCTAAATTTCAAAAATAACTGCTAAAACGAATTCTTTAATGCTAAAACGAATTCTCGATCCGTTTACGCTGGAGCATAATAAATGTAATAATAATCCGTCTGAATAAAATTCCATAAATATTCATTGCCTAGACAAATGGCATTTTCGTCATAGACATATTTATATCATATTTCTACACATAGAGATAGCAAAAAAAATTACATTTCCGACAAAATAAACTCATCTAAAATTAGTCATAAGAATCTCAGTTCGTCACAGTAAACATAGCAACGGATAAATTCAATAAATAAACTTTGAAATTAAATAATTAAAGAAAGTAGGAAGAGAATCATCAAACTTTATCAAGTATTCAGGAAACATTTTCTTTAATCTGAACTTTGTAAACAATTTACTTCCTCATTTCAAGGAACTCCACTCATCACAATGGCAATAATTTAGATATTTACCTTGAAATTCTCTTTATTTACCGTTTTGTGTTGTCGAATGAACAACAAGATCGTGGGAAAAATTTTATATTTATTTTGTTCCTCATCTTAAGTAGCTGGCTGCCCTACGATTAAGACATAAAAGTTATTGAATAGAAAAAAAAGTTTTATTTAACGAAGAATTGTATTCATTTTAATTGTAAATTATTCTCTCTTTTTCCTTTCTTGTTATGCTTTGTTTTAAATATAAAAGGAATTTTGTTCTGTTGTGAGTTCTTTCAGTTTAAATTATGTAGAATTGAAATGTGGTGCATGAATGGTTGCAGGGGTGTATTCAAGGGGATGGAGAGTTGCAAGTTTGGAGGGTTTGAGGTCAAATCTCTTTCCTTTTTAAATTTTGCATTAAATCTCTGAATGGAAGTTGTTAGTCCAGTCCTGCTTACCTATATGTTGCATTCCCCAAAAGGTATTTCTGTACCCTGAAGTCAAACACTTTGTTTGTTAAGGATTCTCTGTACAAGTTGATTTTGGAACGGCTTGGTTGTTTCGGTTGTAAAACTTATCATTCTTAGTCTTACTGTGAGGCTGCCACCTATCAGACGAGGTGATTTGAATTGACTTTTAACCTATCCTTTAGCATGCTTATCCCGACTTGATCCCGACGCATAGTTCAGACGCTAGTGATGAATTTAGCTTTATAAAGGAACTCCCACGAGACTGTATACATTTGGGACTTGAACAACTTAAGAGTTGCGAACAACTTAAGACATTCCTTACGCGTGGCAATGGGTCCTCATCCGCCCTAACCAAGAAAGCAAGTAAGAAGCACAACTTAAGTGTCAGACTCCGACTTCCCCAATTCCCCCTCTGTACAGTAATAATTGCAATGAAGTAGAAAGGTTTGAGGTTTTTCAAAAGTTAAGCTTCAATTTTTGATTCTCGACAAATTAAGTAATTCAAAGAGTTTGAACTTGTTTTTGTCATATTGAGCACAACACTATTTAATTATTGTCATACCACTCAACTCAGCAACTCAACCAGCACAAAGCTTTCATTCAAAATTCAATTTTCACCATCAAACCAACTTTCCCCATCTCTTACTAAAAGTTTAACTAGCTTTTCAACTCAACAACAGGAAATAGAGAATAAATTACCAATTCTAATGGATTCTAATCGACAAACATCATTCAATTGTAATGTAATCAACAGACACAGGTATGCATTTTCCTATTATCAACATCGACTGAATAGTATATTAAAGTTGAGAGAAATATTGTGAGTATTCAGCATTAATAATGATGAACAACTAGAACGGAATGAGAGAATCGAGTAGAGAATGAGAAAAAAAAACTTTACCAATAAATTTTACTCACATTTCTGACATCTTTTGCAGACAGCAAAAAACATCGGCATCACATTTGCTAATAAACCATAATACATAACCACGATAAGTGCCTCTTGAATTTCTTATTCCTTTTTTGCTGTATATGTACGGTATTTCGTTTATCGTTCGCCCAGGTGCTCACCGAGCTATGCTCCTCTTCATATTGCAATATTATTAGTTGGAAAATATTTAAGCACAATATATTTTTAAGGGGGTTGTTCGAGAATGATGTCAAGTTTTTATTGGAAATGAGAATAATTATTAAGAGTTTTATACAAGTTTTATATGGTTATGAATATCACAATGATCCAGAATGCACACGGTGTAGAGATGACCAAAAATTCAGGCCCAGGCCAGCGTGACTTTTGCCTAAGACTAGATTCGATGAAATCCAGTATCAGGTTAGAGTCAAGTCGACTTGGGTTTAGATTTTATCCTATTCTGACAATTTTTGCGCAGTAATCTAATCTGCGCCAGTATTTTACGCTGTGTGCTTTTGAGGTGACATAAAGGTACTCTTACGACCTGAATGCGGCTATGTTTGCTCATTTTGACAGACACATGTGAAATTTGCACACCGAGCCTTGAACTCTCTCCATTAACTGTTTGTTTTGTAGAGAAAATTGGATGATCTAATACAGCGTTGTCCAAACAATGTCGCAGCACAATATGTCAAGTGTGAAGTGCCATGAACCGTATGCCGTTGTGTAGTTTCGGTCAAGGTTTACAACCAAGCTGTACCGTAGCGCATATGAGTTCGGACAACAACAAATCTAATAATACATCTGTTTTGATAGACGTCATTTATACTTCACCCCACCATTCAAAATATAGATTGAATGAGGAAAATTGAAAATTCCAATTGGTAACAAAATTTGTTTACGCGCATTTTAAGACATTAATGAAGTCTTTTATATAAAACGTCTAAATTTTCACTCCAATTCTTTTTGATCATTATAATCTCTTGAAAAATTACATTGTTGCTATATATCTCAATTCTCATAGATACAACAACATAAGACAAAGTATGCAATTTCAAGCATGTAAACAAGCTAAAAATGAATAAGAATATATTCATTGATTTGAAAAATTCATGGAAGCGAACGAATTTTTGTAAATAAAGTAAAATGTAATGCATATTTGCATGGTTGCATTAGAGCTCCTCTCATGAGCGGTGTTTGCGCTTATATTGGATATGTGAACCCATTATTAGAGCACATTTTGACTTCAATCATTTTATTTCAATGAGTTTTATGGATTATATCATAAAACCGCAAAAATAGGTAAGCATGCTTGTTAGGTATTTATGAACGGTGGAGGCTAATAAAAATGCAAAATACAGAAATGAGTGCATATTTGCTGCTTTTATGGATTATAATCTTTTGTTTGGGGATGAATCGATGTTATAATAATAGATGATTGTTCTAGATCTGATTATATAATAGAAATGATAATTGTTGATGGAAATTTGTAAACTAATTTAGTAGTTAATATGCAGATCATGTTGTTTAAGTATTTACTAGTGTAATGGGAACTTGATTCTAATGTTAACCGAGCAACACAATGCGAGAAACCGTAAAAGGATGAAAATTGGTCAAAATCAGCATTCACGATGCTACGCTGTCAGGACAACTTCACGTCTTACTATTAATATGGTGTCGATAGCTATATCTTAGATAGGACGTCCTTAACATACAAAGAGCATACTCACCTAAATGTACTGGACACGCGAGTACTTAATCAATATAATTGAGTATTTTCAATTTTGTATGCATACTGATAGTCTGTTCAGAAATGTGTTGTTCGGGTAAGTATTTTAGTCAAGCTTCACTTCGATCAACAGTATCTCGACTGGGGTCCATGGCCTCTCTCAAATCACACCTAAAGCTGACTTCCATATTCGGTGAGTTCGTTAGTCGTAATATCCACCTAATTTCTGTATTACAGAATATTGAAATAAAGTCACAAAACGACTCAAATTGAAGATTTTTAGCCAAAAAGAGGAATTAGACAATAAACATGCTGTTGATTCAAACCATACAAATTTCGTAGAAATGAAGCTCACATCCTTTCTTTGATCATGTCATCAATGTAGTACTAGTTGCGTAACAAGATTTTCTCGTATTTTTCGTACCACTTTACTTTGTAGTCCATCATTTGCTTGGTATTTCCCTTTACAATTCATCAGCCGTTCTCTCAAAACATCAAAGACCATCAAAGCAATCAAAAACTATCCACTAATTTCCCATACCATATATTTTCCTCTGTAATTTTGAAAAATATTCAAATCAATACAACAAAAGTCAAGCATGTTCATCCTTCCATACCAAATAATAAAAGATTGTCAAGCATGCTCTAAATTTTCATCTCGTATCTCGTACATGCTAATCCCCTTTTTGTTATTATTTCAATTATTTTCAAAAAGTATCTCCAAAAACAATACAGCACGAGAGGAATCAATTGTTATGAATTAGCTTGTAACTGCAGTACCAAATACTTTAAAACCGCCGAAGCGAATTTAGACCATGACGAGATAGGCAAAAAAGGATCAAAAATTAATGTATACAGTCCTGAATGTAAATTCTTTTTTTTGTTGATTCCTTTCAGTTTTCCTCACCCTCTCGTGTGCAACTGCCGCAAAGTAACCCAAAAATTGCCTTAAAATGTTGCTACGAAACGTGACAGAATTAAACAGTTTGGAATTTTTTTCTATCATCGAGAAATTCTTTTCTGCTATTTTTTTTTTTGTTCCTTTCATCATAAGCTTCCATTAGCTTCAATTTTCCATCTGTTTACATTTTTTGTGCTGCTCGTTCTCTCTATGCCGCCCTCTGTTACGGAGAAGAAAAGGAAGGAAAAAAAAACTGAAATAAGGAAAGCTCTAACAATCTTCAATGGTTGTTAATAGATTGATGTTTTTTGAGTTGGAATTTTAGGTTGAGTAACTCTTTTTTTAGAGATTTTTTTTTTTAATCTTTTAAAAATTATTTAAAATTAATTGAATTATTTTGCTTAATGTTGTGAGAGGGAAGCTTATAATGAATTTTTTGGATGTACTGATTTTTTCGCTGCTTTATGCGAGCTGTCTGTAGTATGCATAAATTATTGATTAGTATGAATGACTCAGTGTCAGTAGTTGGTTGATCCATAATCACTAGATGGTTACATATCTGCACTTCAGGATTTGGTTCAACTGACATATTCTAGGGTAAAGCTTTCGTGAGTGTTGATCTCAGCTTACTCTGTTCTTGAGAGCATACTAGTTGTTGTTGATAGCTAAGTAATCATACGATATCTAATTTCCATCCCTATGACAAACCCAAACTAGTCATAATTTAAATATAACTTAACTCTTAATTAGAACTCTCCAAATCAGCCTAAATTGAATGAATTTTCGGAAATTTTATCTCAATTAGTTTGTCTTGACTAGATGCTATCTAGAATAGACGCATAGACAACATGTACAAAAGTTTGATAAACTTTTCGTCATTATTCGTCTTGTCGTTGTCATAAACTAGTCAGATTATGTCAAGGTCGGTGTTTAAGAGAGACTGTATTTAGAACCAGTGCTGCACCTACTTTTTTGTACTACGGCATACAAGCATAAACCAAAGCCGCACATGGCATGCGATTTATGGTATTTCATAATGATTCTGAACTACATTAGTGTGCCGCGGACAACAGTTTTTGAACAACACTATTCAAATAACAGCACCAACGACAAACTTCAGCTATCAAGAAATTTAGAAAGTTTCTACTTTGCATGACCTACTAAGTGTTGCAAATATTAATTTAAACTTATGAATTTTCAATTTTATAGCCATGAACAGCACTACCTTTTGATACCAGAGTTCCGCAAATCTCCAAAATAAATTTTAATAATCGATTTCACCGAATGTTAAAATTTTCAGGAAACTTTTTCACTTCTTCTTGTTAAGAACATTGTAAAGTTTAATGTGGTTGAGAAAACTTTTCATTTTTCCCATTTTCCTTCCATTCTAAAATAACAATTCTTTATGCTGAGTAAAACAGAGTTCGAGTTGAGTACGAAAAAGAAAGCAAAACAAAATAAATGTATAGGAATCACGTTTTAAATTAAATTTTTATTTGCATATATTTTTTTTGGTGTGAAATAGCATCATAAGCAGCTAGCAGCAGCAGAAAACTGTTTCTTTCTCATTCTTCAATTTTCCAATTTCAGTTTTAGAGATTTATTCAAATCCTTGTTGGGAATTTTAATGATGTTTATTTTACAATTTTAAGCTTTATCGAGATGCTGATTTATGCTTTGTTCTCTCCTCTTTTTTTTATATATATTTATTTTATGCTACCATTGCCTTGCTATATTACGCTTGAGGACATACTTGATTTGCTCTTATTCAAGTGTATAAATATGCTCGAGCATATCAACATAGACGGATAGAATAATAGTAATATCCAGTATCATATGGTATTGAATGTGATAAAAAAAGTGGAAAAGTATGGTGATTATACTCCTGGTAGGTGGATATAAGGACGCATTTTGTGGGTTATTCACATTTTTAATGTGTCTTGAAATTCGACGGGCGGCCAAAGAATTCTTGGCTGTTGATAGGGACAGTGTAGCGCTTTGTGTTGGCAATTGACCCAGGGCAGTCAAAGATAGCTAGTTATAGACTCCAACTGAGATAGCCCATGGATCACAGCTAATATGTCCGGCCAGCAAAGTAAGTAAGTAGTGTGAATAATGTCTGCGATAGTACGCAGACGGTTGACTTGACCAAATTCCGACAACAGATCGACGTCACTATATCGTGGTGCAGGATTCAAACCAAGTCCAGCACCATGCCGGATTCGGTAGTGATCAGTGATAGCACAAGATTCGTTTCAAGTGATAATACTACAAGATGTGAGACTAAGGTTTAAAATGCAAAGAACGATTATAATCCCCACAGCCTGCTATAAATCCCACACTCTTCATTCTAAATCTCAATCCCCATTAAGCCACTGCTCCACAACTCAGTAGCAACACGAAAAATAGTCAAATCTAAATTATAAACACATTTACAACACGTTTGTCGACAGTTGCACTAAAATAAAATATATAGAAAGAATGAAAATTGACAATTGCTAGGTCATACAGGAGAGATAGATGGAGATAGTTGAAACGTTTTTGGAATAAGTTGAATGAATTAATTCAAAAGAGCACTTCCTTTTTCATTCGTCATTTGACACTCTCAAACATTTTATTGCAATACTGTTATGAATGAATTGTGATCCAAACCAACAAGGAATGGAACAAAATGGAGGAATAAATAGATTCTTTATTTGCTGAACCTAATGTAATTTTGTGGTGGGAAAATGAGATTATGATGTGATGCTGGAATGTTTAGTAAGTAGCACTATGCAGTAGATTTTTTAGAAGCTTAGCTAACTTTGTGTGCTGAACTATGGCAAATGAATTTAGAATCACCGTTTCAAATAGAGTATGATTCAAGCCAGTAATAACTTTATAGCTTATACTAAAGTAATTCTTACATCCAATGAGAATATGACTAATTTTTGCTGTAAATTCAAGCGTTACTGCATCTAAAACTCAACTTTTACACCGAACAATTCCATAACTTCCATTCAATTCTCATAGCAATCAATTAAAGCATTTAAATGCACTGTGCATGTCAAAATAATCTAAAATTCAATTGATGTGACTTTAAATCTACTCTACACTCTTAATCATATATTTTGTACCTTTTCAAACTTGCCTTCTCATTTGCAATTCCCTTACATACGACAATCACTGCAATTTCATATAATTTCAATCCACAATTTCTTTGTAATTATGTAAATTCAAATTACAATTCCATCATCGTCATACTTATTCAACTATAAACTCGTTTTTTTCCACTTCATGAAGCAATCAACATCAATGTAGCTTATAAATATCATCATCCGTCGTCATCGGAGATGTTTGCAAGGAGATGAGAATGGCAGAAAAAAAAATTTCCACAGGCTTAATTGTAAATTTTTAATTAATTTGCAATCATCGAACATTTTTCCATCTCACTTTTCATTGACATTACCGCAAACTCTCATCATATTAATCGTTTAAATGTGTATTATATGGTAGAAAAAATATAAGATGAAATCGGAAGAGATAATTGTGGTATTTAAAGGAATTCGATGTTGAATGTTAATTTGATTGGATGTGGAATTGTCAAATGAGGTTAAACTGTGTAGGTTTTTGAAAGATTTGAGTTTTGATTTTCTTGGATGTCAGATTGAATGCACAACAATTTCCTTTTTAAAGCCATTTCTTCTTTTTAAAGTAATTTTACATCAAACGTCCTGCTTACTCATGAATATACACATGACAAAGGCACGCACTCTTTAACCATCACTTGGCAACTTTCGTACCACGGAACACTAATGTGCCCCC
Organism: Chironomus tepperi; assembly: GCF_022539635.2. Taxonomy (NCBI): domain Eukaryota; kingdom Metazoa; phylum Arthropoda; class Insecta; order Diptera; family Chironomidae; genus Chironomus; species Chironomus tepperi. The sequence goes on from NW_027226245.1 coordinate 820,111, forward strand.
AATTTTATGGAAATGTCATGAAACGTATGACTATAATATTATGCTAACTTTCGCGTGTATTAAGGTAGGTCCTTATTTTGAGACTTTAAAAAAGACGGATTAGTGTTTATGCAATAAGTAGAGTGCACTATGATACGGATTTTGGGGTTATTGGTGACATACAAAAACAACGCTATTTAGGCATTGTTGGCTTTATTAAGGATATAGGCATTTTGTAGAGATTTTGGGATGGTACAACAGATCATCGATCGCAGTGCCGTTGCTATAAGCAAACCCTACATTATATTCTATTCTAATACGTAGAGTGAGCATGAACTTATTGAATCTAGATACTTAGACATGCAGGTTAACATCAGATGCTTCAAGATTCCATTTAAATTTCAGAACTTTAGAACAAAACAAGATCTTGGATCTGAATTGTCTGGCTGAGACAGACAGAATATTTTCAAAATTATAAGACTTCAACTGACGCAGACTTCTCTGCTAACAGCTCTGCCTGAAACCTTTAACATTTCTTCTAATCACACAACAGCCACAAAGTCAATTTGTCTCATCAAAAAACCATTCAACAAGCAAGTTTGTCATCAGTTTTTAAATAGAATTTTGTGGGAATTGAAGTAATAATAAAGTTAGCGATGTGAAAAATTTTTTCCTTCCTCTTATTAATAATAATCACTTTTTTTGCTATGATAATGAATATAACAAATTAAGCAACAACCTCCGGCAATTAAAAACAAATTAAAATGCCATTCCTTGTTAAGATTTTTTTCCCCATCTTCCTACTTCCTTGCCTTTTTGTTGCGCCTTATTTATTTGTTTACTCGCATTTGCTTGTTTGTCTGTGGTTGGATAAAAATGAAAGAGAAATTGGAATGTCATGGCAATTTGTTTATGTTGTTTTGTGACTAATTGCAGTTAATAAAGTTTATTAAATTTATTTTTTTCTGTCGTCTTCGACTTTATTTTATCTCCCAGAGCTCTTTCTTCTTTTTTTTATCGTCTTATGTTGAATATCATCCTTCAGTGTACGAGAATTTAATGAGATATAAAGTCTCAAGCGCATTTTAAGACAGTCTTACAGTTTGTGCTTCATTTGACAAACTGGAGCCAGTGACAGAGACAGTAAAAGGTGGAATCTATATCAAATGGATCACAATTGATATGTACGGACAGCAAAGTAGATCAAGTGAATGGAATACCCTAACAGGCAAAGAGTATGCTCTCGTGAGTTTTAGGATACTAGCTGAATATGCTCGTGAGCGTTGCTCTCAGCCTAATCTGCTCTTGAGAGCACGCTTTTTGCTTGCTAGGATATCCGAATGTTTAAGGTTTAGTTCCAAGTGATGAAAAGCCATAATGACAAGCGAAACAATGAAGCCAATCGTATCTATCGACGTAATGTTGTGTCAAAATCATCTAAAACGGTTCCATCTAGGCAACTAATCGTCTTACCGTCAAAACGGCGATGCCTTAATTAAAACGGTGTATTTTTCAGGAATAAATGACAGTCAAAGTATGAAGTCGTGCACAGCCTTAACTCATTCGTCTCCAATTCGCAAAAACAACAATATATCCAAGATTAAATCTTAACTCATTTCCAGTAACAAGCTACAATTTCCTATCTGCAATCCAAAAGCAAAGACACAGACAACATCCCATTATAATCACAATTCCAACAATGTCCAATAAATGTTGGCTCGCTTCAGTTATTATTTAATTATCCTGTTGTTTGACATGCTTGCAATATCAGCAATTAAAATAATAAAAAAAAATTGCCAAATTACATAAACGAAATTGGCATTAAATCCGCCCCTATTATTATATTTTTTGCTCATTTCTCATCTATGATATAACGAATAAAAATGGAAGCGGAAAAAATCTCTTCATTAATGCGAGATCACTTCCCCATGTTGGGTTATTACATCTATAAATTATATTTTTATTCTTAATCGCTTATAATCGTGAAATGAATTAATACGAACATTCATATGTGATATTCATGCCTTAATATATAAAAAAAAATAAGCTTTAATGTCTCTTTATAAATGTGTGCACATTTTCAGAATTTTTAATGTGTTTGATTTTCGTGAAAAATCGCTTAATAGCTTTCGTGGTATTAAAATTTGAAGAAGGATGTATTGTTATGCTTAGAATGGAAATAAATGCTGTTACAGGTAAATTTATGGATTCTGATATTTTTTTGGTATTTTTAGCTTTAAAATTTATCTTTAAAACATGTTTCTGAGGGTTTCAGAGTTCAAGGATTAAAGCAAACACGCGAGCAAAACTTACTTGCTTGTGCACCTAGCGTCATCGTATTGACGGTGGAAAGTCAAAATTGCCTTACGGCACCTTGACGATGAATTTTCGAATGGTCAAAAATATTTTATAACTAGTTTGAGACAAGTCAATGTCTAGTTCTAACGGCTTTTGTCTTAAGTAAGATTTCTATAAAATTTTGCTCCAAAAATTGCGGCTCACCACGCTACATCGCTCAGAAAAACGTCTAGAACTTTTCCAAACTAACTCAATTACTGTGCCACTTCGTCTTCTTTCGAAGCAACTAGAAATTGACAAAAAACTATTGATTAGAATTTAAAATTCTTTATTACAAAAGTGTGCACAAATGTATATTAATTATAGACTATGTGCTTATAAGTTTGAACAATTTACGGAAATAATTAAAGGATTTACATACTTATAATTATTTAAAGTTTGTACAAATTAAGTAAGGAGTCGTTCAGTTATTACGTAAAGCTCTTGAGGGAGGGATATTTTGCTATAGTATCAAACAACAAAGTAAAATTCCGATTTAAGGGATCAAAAATTGGGACTCGAAACCTCCTACGAATTCCAACTGATTCGATCCTCCTACCACTGAGCTATCGAGGATTGTTCGACTGTTTGGCAAAAGTAAGTAATGACCCCTTTCTACTACACTCCGGATGCATTAGGATTGAAGATTTTGTTGCTGATGGGATTTAAAAAGTCTATTTTACAACTTACGTAATGAATTACGTCTGAAATCCAGTGATAGAGCCAACTTTAGGCGTCAATTGAGATTGACCCGTCCAGCAAAGAAAGTTACTAAATCCGTAATAAATGAACGGACCCTGAGGGCCATAAGATTTTTAAGCAATACCATGATATGAATAAATTACAATTTCAGACATTTTTGTTTAGATTTTTCCCACCTTAAGGCATTTTCTTGGGAATATCAGCATTTGGTTACGAAAATATATTTTGATTAGTAAGTCTAATTGATTTTCTTTTGTCTCAGATTGATTTTAATTGAATATTTTTAATCTATAGATTGAATTCCTTTTTAAGGCATTTTTAAGAATACTTGAAGCTTTAATTCTTTACAAACTTGATCATACACATATAGTACGAATAAGATGCATTGACAAATTTAGTGAAAAGCTCCATATCGACACGTCCAAGAATCGGTAGAATCAACTTTCTTGTATGCTGACAAACCAAGAGAAATTGCAGAAATATCTTCCTTTTTGGAACTGACAGTTCATACCATGGAAAATCATAAACAGCACTCAATATTTCCTCATTTTGTTTAATCATTAAATGTCCATTAGCACAAGGCAGTAAAACTTGAAATAAAAGAATTAAAGATATTGCACATCCAATTGGAATTGAGAAAAATCGGACAGTAATCAATGAGAATGCTAAAGCAATTGAATTAAGTGATAATGCCATAAATGCTGTGTACTGATAAGAATCAATAATTTTCTTAATGTAGTTGTTGTAAGCTTCATGTTCCCTAATGATGTCGATCAGCTCATTTTCAATTTCCATGAGATTCCTTTCCAGGACCAAACTTTCGTTCCTTGACTGGACATCATTTGTATGATCAAGTCTCATTAATTTATTGATAATCCGATTCTTTTGATCAACCAACTTAATTCCATTAAAACGAAGTTTTCTGATAAATATTTCAGACATTGCAATAACCTGATAGGTTTGGTAGATAAATATCATATCCGACAGCATAAAAAGGACAAAAATTACAATACTCATAAGAAATATCATAAAACTATTAACAGCATATCCGATTGGTGTATTTAGGGTTGTCAATGGCAATCTTAGGTTACCAAAAATTATGTTATCATCATTGATATAGCTTATGACCCATGATGTTACAATTGGAGTGTGATAGACTATAAAGCTGAACGTCAAGTACCATTTTAATACGAATTTAATTTTCTTAATTGCAGCATTTAATATTGGAATATTCATTGGATCTTGTTCCTCTCGTAAGTAAAAATTCAGAATTAATGTTTGCAGACTTTTGATCTTCTCTTCATCATCAAGAATATTCCGATTTATAAGCCTTGCCACCTGTTGTATGATCAGCGAGTAGATGACCAGCGGCAAGCAAAGATTCTTAAAATGTGGCCAGTTATCATAAATTCCAGTTTCGTGCATTATTTCGGCAAAAATTGAGATAACCAAAACAATTATAAATCGAGGATGATATTTACTTCCGCTAGGCATTTCGATACCCACAAGCATCGATACCCTTTGGATGAAGTATCTTATGGCTGTTGAGGATTCAAATATTAGCTCAAAATTTTTATTTTAGACAAAAGTTCTTATTACCTTTAGAATCATTCGATGGTAGATTATCCATGACTTAATAGTTTCAATTCCCAAATTCAACTGACTTTAAAATTGAAGACCGAACTGGAACTTCTAATAAAGACATTCAGACTTTAAAAATTACAGCTTTGCTTCCATTTCAATTCTCGAAATCGAACTATTTGTAACCTGAATATTGCTGTTTATTAGGTGAACAATAATTGTAACCTGTGATTATTATAAAGTTCAGCAATTAAAAATGTACGTAGAATAATTAGGCATTTACTCCCCGTAACAACTTGCTGCGTGCATATTTTGACAATTCTATTGTAGTTATTAAATATATAAACATTAAATACACAGCTTTTGTCTTCGTTATCTCTAATTCATTCAATACTTTACGAATCTAATCAAAAACATGTGGTATGAGGAAGAAGTTTTGACAAAATCAGTGTTTCATATCAGCGCTTCTAATAATAAAAACGAATGAAAAGGGTTTTTCTTTGAAACTCTATTACTATGCAGGAAAAAGGATTTTCTATGAAAACATAATAATATGTGGAAAAAAAGCTTCAAATTTCAAATCGCACTGAGGTTTGTGCTACTTCTGATTATTCTGAATTTTATAAATAAACCCTTGAAAATTTTAGAATATCTACTGAGTGAATAGAGTAATTAGTGATTGAAAATAGTGATTTAGCTCTTAATTAACATCCAGAGCAGCGCAACTGTCAAAAATCATGATTACTTTCTGTATTCTTGGTCAATAAACAACATCCAACAAAATAGTCGCAAATGATGTTTTATGAAGAATTTCATGGATGAATGAGCCGCTTTAATATGGATTTAGAACAACAAATTCATGCCTTATTCTCCATATTATGTTTCAACATGATAAATTGAATACATATAAATATTTGAATACACATTACAGCATGAGCATAACATTAGAAGTCTTGGAATATTTTATGGACTGATAAATAAGTTTTTTTTTGCCAGAATGAAGAATCTAAAAATAAAACTTTGTATGGAAATCGATGAAAAACCGCTGATGTTTTCCGAAAAAAATGAGATAGGAAAAGAAAAATGCTAACGAAACAAATTTTTCCATGTTGTTAGCATGATTTTATGGGAAATATGAAGCTTACCTTGTCTGTATTTGCACAATTCCTGCTCTTTCGATTGTATTTACCACTTGCACAACTAAATTACAGGTTTAATATCACTAGAAACTGAGAAAATCCAAAATAATTAATAAATTCACACTTTTACGTGGTTTTTCACAACAAAACTGTGTCTTGGCTAAATTTCTCAAAATGTGTATCCAATTTTGAAATTCATAGAACCGTTATAAAGCAAAAACAATAAATTCAATTAAAATCAATGACAATCCTACTTAATGCTTCATATGTATGGTCAGATGGCGACTTATAAGTATCTATTCTTAATAAATAATGCTCATTCTTGTGAATTTTCTTCTCTTCTATCTCTTATTCACTAAGTTGACGCCAAACGAGCTTTTCACTGTCTTATTTCCCCTATTTCTATTTCATGTTCCAAGCTTATGTGCGATAAGCTTTTTTAATTTATCTTTTTTTGTTGTGTGCTTTTGTTGAATTATGAATTGATGCGAATAGGGAGCTGGATTAAAAGATTTAGATAGAATTTTCAGACTTTTCCTTCTTTTTCCTCTATTTTTTACTCAGCAACCCCACTCAGTTCATCGTTTTTCTTCTGTTCTGTTCTGTAATTTTTCTTTCCTTAAGTGTTTACGTGATAATGTTTAGAAATTTTTAACAGGGCTTCAAGTTAATTGAAATTCGTTAACTGTAAACAAGACTAACAGAATTTTAAGGGAAAAAAATGTCAACAAGTTATGGAGTGGAGAGACTCATAGAATCATAAAAAAATTAGGTACGAAATGTAGTGTTTGTAAGGCTAATGAATTTAATTGAAATTTGAGATTCTTGACTGAGATGTCAGTGGATTTTGTTTGCTGTTTGTCAAGCTTGATGAAGCTTTTGTAATTTATGCAATTTACATTCCATCATGGACATTTTAAGTCAAATGGAATTTCCTTAGATTCGAAGGCTCACTTGAAAAATTGTCCGAAAAGTCGTTAAATTTTCAAAATTTAAAAGTTCGTTGAAAATTGCAATTTTAAAGAAATCGGTTACATTTTGAAATTCAGAAAAATTCGTTAAATTGACAATTTTCGTTAAATTTTTGAAAATCTATTGAAATTTTCAAGCTCAAAAAGTCCGTTAAAAATTCAAATTTGAAATTTCCGTTAAAATATTCAAATATGAAAAGTCCGTTAAAATCGATATTTAGATTTGAAAATTCTAGTATATTTTTAAAATCTCCTGCCAAGCTTCCAATTTTGAAAATTCAGTTTCTAGACCAAGATTGGCCTCATTTCAATCAAACATCAATTTTATACATTTTTCAATGACACAATTTTTGTAAATTTATTTAAAATTTCTTAAAATTTTCACTAAACATTTTCTTGTTCAAACTTTTTTTCTTCATACTTATTCATTTTGCAAATGTCCTACATTAAAAAAATGAGGTATAAACTAAATTAATATGTAAAAAAAAATAATAAAAATAATATAAATGACATTTATTGCATTTATTTTATGACGTCTATTAGTTAACATAAATGAAATAAAATATGTTTAAGGATTGTACAAAAAGAATAAGACAGAATGAGAACCACGAACGAGTCTTAACACAATTTAAAATAATATTGTACGTGGATGGAGTTAGCATGACTTTTTTATTTTGAAGAATTCGAGTTTAACGTGCAGTTCTTGCACACAAGGACTGAATTTAGGGTTTAATCTTGCTGGACATACTGAGTACATCGACTGATTCCGACCTATCTTCCCAAAAATCCCAAATGAGATTCATTTTGCTTCAAAACCTTTAAAGTCATTAATCCACTTAGAGTCCATATAATCAGGATCATATGTCCATTCAGTCCTTTTATGCTAACTCCATCCAAGCACAAAAATATGACAAGTTTTTCTGTTTTTTTTACATCCAAAAAGAACGAAAAAGAAATTTCATCTTCATCTTTTACATCTACGGTAAATATGTAAATTACACATCATCATTGATGAAATTATAGCATGCCCGTGTTGAGATTATTTGTGGTGAATTGTGAATTTGTATCCAGCAAGTGTTGTTTTGATGTATCGGTCGTAAACGATACGACATTTCCTGTTGTTTGAATTTCATTTTTTATGATAATCTTCTTATCATTTGTCATCGGCACTTGCGAATAAAGGCCAACTACTGTAAATATAAATGCGGAATATGCAAATTATTGATTTTTTTTGTGCTATTCGGTCGATGTCGTTTCTCGTATGGATATACTTACTTTGAATACTTGAATTTGAATTTCCAATTTGTCCAGTTGACGACGATGTTGTTGGAAAGATAAGTGGACTCATTGTTGCTTTCACTGGTTCCTTCATTATAATTCGGGGTTTTATCTGATACTGTCCATTACTGTTCATACTTATTATGCAATTATTTATGGAATTTTGACTTTTCGTAATTAATGTTGGTTCCACTAGATTCATGTCTTCGGTTTTTATCATCGCCGTCGTTGGTGTTGTTCCTGTTGTCTTGTGAACTTCTTTAAGCATTGCAGTTTGCTGCTGAATTGATGCAAGAAAGCTTTGTTGTTGCTGCTGTTGGGTTTGAAGATCAGGTACTTGATGGCGCATCTAAAAATGTCAAAAATTGTTAATTAAATTAAAATATCAAGTAATTCCTACAGTACATACCTTCTTATGCCCATCAACATAATGTGGATTTCTACAGCCTTTACATTTACAATCTATACATGCTTTAGAATCAACATAACATGGACAACGTTGTCCACAGCAAGTAAGCTTTCCGGGTGCAGCAGTTGCATTACCACATCTACATCCTCTCCTTTTCTGTGAATCATTTATATTCATTGATAATAAAGACGCTGTTGCTGTCGATGTTGATGTCTGCGTCGTCGAAATACTATTGAGATTTGCTGATGTCGATGTTGGAACTACAATTGGTATTTGTTGTGTTGATATTTGAACAGGTGGCGTTTTGAAATTTTCAGTCTTTACAATGGTTGTTGTCTAAAAACGAAAAATATAATTAATTATAATTTAATTAATTATTAACTAGTCGATTCCTTTAAAGTGGAATCACATTATAGGAAGTAGACCATACTCACATTATTACTAGAAGCGCTTAAATCTGATGTGATAGGAATAGATGAATTGTCATCCGGTGCTTTACGTTTTAGGGTAATTTTATTGCCACTGCCCGTGTACATCACAGAATATATTGTTGGTGCTGTTTGCTGTATTTTCATTGGACTCATAATCGATTTTGTTGTATTAATTTGCGTAGGTGCTTGTTGAGCAATGGATTTAACGCGCATTGGGACATGTGAAATGAATTGAGATGTCTTTAAAAGTGGTGATGATGATGATTGTTGATTTGGTACTGGAAGCTGTTGCTGTTGTATTTGTGGTTTAGTAGAGATTGTAGGAATTGGAGATTGAACAATTGTTGGTGCTGAATATTGAACTATTTGAGAAATTTGAGTGATATTTGGTGACGGTGAAAATGCTGGTGACGGAGATGTTGTAACTATAATTATAGGCGGTGTTTTAGGAATTTGAGGAGATTCCACAATTGGAAAGATTTCTTGAATTGGAAATTGATCAGGAGATTGCACAATAGTTGTTGGAATTGGACTACAAGGTGGAAGCGGTGAGATTGTGGGAAATGTTTGTGGATGGTACGTATAAGGAACTACATGTGGAGATTTTTCTTTCTTAATTATATTTTGTATTGGTTTCATAACAGAAGAACTATTTGAATTTTCATCACTACTGGATGATGTTGTCGGCGAATCATCCTGCATATTTGCTGTACTATTACTGGGTCGTCCATAATTAACTCCAAACTCAATAATATCAATTAAATTCGATAAATTCTCTTGTCCTGTATCATGATTTGTCCGCCTTTGTATGTAATCATAGATCCAGCTTCCTTTTATAAGCTCGCACAACTCATTGTACAGCCTCAATACTAATTTTGTTTGACTGCTCTTCTCAAAAAGCGTAAAATCTCTACACATCTTACAATTTACAGTCGTTGATCGATTCTTTCCTATACAATCTAAACACACACGATGATGACATGAAAAATGTTGCTTTTTCGGCGTACATGGATCATTAAGTAGCTGTTTACAATTTTTACACAATAAATTTTCATAAAATTCACGCAATTTTTCTTCAAACTCCTCAAATTCATCCCAAACTTCATTTGGTTCAGCCGGTTCTGCACTAAACACAATACGCGCTAAATTTATATACGACTTTAATGGATTGGTCATTGTTAAATGCCTGGATTTAGACCAAAATGTTTAAAAAATTCTATCTTTTGCAATTTTCATTTCAATTGTTTATCATTTAATTGTGCGCTATATTTTTTTCGGTGGAACACTGCACGACTTGTTGACTTAACGAAGATATTGAACTTCCGTGCTTCTGTATTTTGGTGATTTTTAATGAAATTATGAATTAAATTCGGATTTTAAGTATAAATTAGTCTCAATGCAGGTTAGTTTGATTGTGTTTTAATGGATTTTAGCCCTAATTATATGTTAGACTGAGAACAATTCGACAATTTTAACAGAAATATTCAGCGCGGAAGTCAATTTAAATTTTTGTATTGAACGAATGTTAGCACATTTTTTAACGATAAGATCAGTAAGCGTTCACTTTGTCTTCTTGTCAATTTATCACCATAAATTCAAATTTTTAAAAACCGGTAAATTTGAAAAATTACTTTACATTGCAATATAACTCACACTTTTTGCTTAATTATTGGAACTATTTACAATCAACGATAACTTACTCTCAAAAATCCATAAAAGCGCTTTATTCCTTAACAAATCATCTAAAAGCCAACTTCAATGCTTACTTTTTCAAAAAATATTTTCAAACGGTTTTTTTCGTGTTTTTAATCTTCTAGTAAAATTTATCATTTATTTTAAATATAAAATTCTTTATTAAAATGAAGACAAATAAGAATAATGACACAATCGTCGATATATCAACGTTAGCACAGGATGATCTGCATGATGCATACGAGAAATTAGCACAGAAATACTCAGAATTGAAAGAAAACAATGATGACTTAAATCAAAAATTACATCAGGAAATTTCTCACAATAAAGTCCTGCAAAATACATTGAGTGACGTCCAAAATGAGCTGGATTCAATAAACGAAGTCAATTCTAAAGAAAAAATTCAAATAGAAAGGAGGAATGAAGAATTAAAGAATAAGAATCAAAATTTAACCATGGAAAAAATTGCATTGGAAAATAAAATTGATGATCTTGGTGTCATTATCGATCAATTAAACAAGGAGCTAAAGGAAGTAAGGGGCTTATTGGCAGTTAAAGCTATTAAACCACGAGTGTCAGACACTTATGCAAAAAGTCTGGAAATTGAAAATGAAAATTTACGAACAACGATAAATGAGATGAAAGAACATGCAGAACAACTGACTATTAAATATGCTGAAAGTGCCAGTAGAATAGAAGAGTTCACAGAGAGACTAGCATGCGTTCAGGATAATTTGGAATCGAAAAAAGTTGAGCTGGAAGAAAAAAATGAAGCGCTGGAACATTTGCAGGAAAAGGTGCATGAAATGTCAACGGAACTGACGTTATTGCGCAATTCTGCTGGACCTGATGATAATAGTAAGTTATGAGATTATTTGGTGGGCGTTTTGGTATACTTTGCGTTAATTTTCTGGATTCAGATTGCTAATCTTGGAATTTAATCCTACGATTTAACTTTAATCCTTGGATTAAACTTGGAAATATTGATTTTTGAATTAATGTCATTACCTAATACTGTTAATTATAATCATTACAGATCGCAAAGGAAACTCATTGTTCGCAGAAGTCGACGATCAAAGGCAGAAAATGAAGAAAATTCTTCAAGGTGAACGAAGTCACTATCTAGAAATGAAGAAAGCCTATAATTCAAAAGAAATGGAAATTCGTCGATTAAAACGTGAAAATTTAAATATCAAATCAGAGATTCAAGCATGCAGCAATCAGCTGAAACGTGGTGAACATCTATCATCAAATCATCTCAAAATTTACGTCTCAAATCTCGAATGTGACAAGAAGAACCTCGAAAATCAACTGAAAATGATGGAAGAGCGCCTGATAGATCTCGCAAAAGATCAAAAAATGCACTGGGTTGAAACAGTTCTCACATCATCAAGTCGTGAAGCTCGTGAGTTGAAAGATAAAAATTATGTATTGTTGCGTGAGAAAACAGCATTAGCCGACAACCACAGTAAGACATTAAAGGAACTCGCAAAAATGCGTCTCGAAGGCATAAAGCTCAAATCATTTTTGGGACGAATTGTCGATGAATTTAAAATTAAAATTGATGAGACTAAATACGATGATTTGGATATAGACGAGGGTATTTTTGAGAATCTGAGACTAGAGCAATATGAGTCATTAGATTCATATGATACAAATGGAAGTAAACAACAAAATGAGGAATCAAATGATATGCTGAATGAAAGTACTATAGTTTTACTTGGTGGACGAGATAAATTAGGCAATGCAGTTCCATCTATTAAGGAAAATGATTTGAGGAGTCAACTGTTAGCAAATGTTTTCGGTCCAAGTAATCCAAATGAGACAAATTATGGATCAGGAAGAGCTTATGCTTTTACCAAGGAATTTTATAAGCCAGTTGAAGAAGATGTTGATATGTATACTAAAGATCCAGTGCCAACAAAGCTAAGCTGTAAAACCAATGCTGTAAATTCAAGATTTGGGTACATAAAAACTGAGAATCAACAATCATCGAGTGACAAAAAGGCTGAAATTTCCAAATTGAGCTACCATAAACCTAAATTTGATGGAAAATTAAAGTCATTGAGTGACGTGAAGCAAGAAAAGGTAGAACCTGCAATTAAAGATGATATCAGTGCAATCAACGACAAGGAGAATTCAGCATATCCATCATTTGTGTTTCCAAAATCGGAACCTCAATTACCACTGAAGACCACAACACTTCAATTTTCATGCAAAGTTGATACGAAAGTCATCGACAGTACAAAAGAGGGATATGAGCAATCAAAAGAAGCCAGGAAGAAGCCAGCATTTACTGTAAAAAGAATCATAATTCCATCAAAAATACCAAAAAATTCGTAAAATTTTTCAATTTTTTCATTTGTTTCAAAAATTTATTTTTTTTCGTCTAATTTTCTACAATTTTTTTGCTTTTTTCACTTTTTATATTAAATAATTTATAGGTTTCTTACTTCCTTCAATTTATTTAAGGTAAACGTGTGTGTTTTTAATTTTCACTTAATCTTAGGTTTTTTTTTCGAGGCTCTCAAAAAAAAGTCGGTTCCTTTGAGCCTCTGAAGAATAATATGCAATTTTTTTTTGTTTTACTTCCTATGCTTCCCCCCAAAAACATGACAAAAAAAAACGGAAAATAATTATGTGCTATGTTTTATTTGATAGAAAAAAAATTAATATATTTATATACTTCCCCAATAATTAATTAAATTAATAATTAAAAAAATTAATTTAAACATTTTTTTCAATTTTCTTCGCCTAATTGCTTGGATTTTCATTTATGTACAATGATAATAATAATAATTTACTACTAAATTGGTTTTCTTTTATACAATATGTCTCGTTCCATCGTTTAGTAACCAATTTTTGGTACCAAGGAAAAAGCTATAGTCATTAAAAATGTGTATTGATAAATTGTTCTAAACAACACTTTTTAATGGTCAAATTGGTTTTTTTGTTATTAATATAAATTTCATCTTTTTCACGATCGATAATCATTATGATCGACTTGTTTCTGTTGTACTCGAAATCGAGTCATTTCCCGACTTCTAACGTTTTAGGTCGATTTACTTAAATTAATTTAAATATTTTATTACGGCTTTTTTTAATCGTCATTCATTACAAGAACAAAAATTGCTTGTAATTAGGTTATTTTGTGGAAAGTGAATTTTAATTGGAAGTGCTTTAAAGGTAATTAGTCTTAATTATTTTTTTGTTTGATTGGAATTATTTTAGAGTGGATCGGATGCCACTTTGAATTTGTAGATCTACGTGTTGTGGTCTTCGTGAACAACACAACGTGTTCACTACGTGTGTCGCTGTATCGCAGTGTTCGTAACGACAAGTGACAGCTGATTTCGACCCTTAAAATGGGGTATGTTGTATTGCCATGAATGCAAGTCAGTAGGATGACTTATCAAGCTTAAATTCTTTTTCAATCTTTAATTTCACAAGATTAAAATTATAATCTAGCTGGATTTAAATATCTTTCAGGAATTTTAAAACTTCTAAAGTTAAAAACATAGTTTGACGTCGACAGGAATTTTTCTAGGATCAGAAACTCACTTGTACAATGTGTAGAATCCTCAGATGACTTTTCCATAAAATATCCAAACTATGATGGATAAAATGTCAATTAACTTGATATAATTGAAACTATATATTGGAAGATGAAATTTAATTGATTGGAAGAACTGACAGTCCAAATTGTGTACTGTAGAGGAAGTAATACATGAAAATAATTGTGAGAATCTTCGTCATGACTAGAATTCATAGCTTGGACTTTTCACTTTGACTGAAAAGTTGTTGTCCGAGCAACACAAACGGAAAAGGCTTCGTCATGAATCCAATGCGACTGATTCCAAATAAATGCGGATTCCGTTCATTAATATACTGGGTCATTTTGGAGTTTCTTATTTATGTCGCTAACAAATTATTGGATCAATCCAACATTTTAAATAGATTTGGCATTGCTACAAATTGAGTCTGTCGTCTTCCAAAGCAACACAATATAGTCGTCATGTCGCCCAAACGTTGTCGTGTTGACGACATGATGCGAGAGTGTCATGACGACATCACATGTGTGGCGTAATTCCCCAGATTCAAATCTTAACTCAATTATCATATCCTATAAATTAATTCCAGGATAATGTAATTAATCATGTAAAATACAAATCCAACAACCAACAATAAGTATTATTATCAAGCAATTCCAATTAAATTCACTTCCTATTTTGTTTGTCCTAATCCACATTTTCACTCATAAAAATTTTACATAATCTTCAATCATCACATTCATTTAAGGGTAATTTCAAATATTTTTTCTTTTATTTAATCTTCACTGTGATTGTGCATTGGCTTTTCATATTTTTAATTCTTTTTTTGGAATAGCATAGTCAAAAAAGAAATAATATAAAATCAGAGCTGCAAAACTGGCAAAATGTGACATGTGACAGGCAAAAACCGTACAATTTCTTGATAATTTGCATGGTTTTTGTTTATAAAAACCATACAAATTATCAAGAAGTTGAACGGGTTTTGCCTGCTACAGATGCCTGCTTTGCAAATCTGATTTAAAATATCGTCGTAATCATAAGTTTAAAGAACTGAGTTGCTCCAATAATAATAAAAAATAATTAAATTAAATTTCCATCGATAACATAAAAAAATTGGCTAAAGTAACAAGTTCCCATACACAAACAAAAAAAGTGGAGCTAGAAGCAAAATTTTAGTTTTTTTTTTCATTCCATCTAGGCTTATTGTCATTTACATCCTTTTTTTTTATTCAGTTTTGTGTAAAAATTTCATTTTGGTTCTATTGGGTTCCGTCTCGTGATTTACTTTTCTATGGGATTTAATTTCATTTTTTTCACTTTTTTTAATATTGTTTTAAGTTCTTTATGTCTTGAAAAAATATATATCTTCATTTTTTTTTTTGTTAAATAGTTTTTTTTGCAGTCTTATAACATGGTTTCATACAGATTTCATTTTACTTTACTTTATTAATTTTATTAGTTTTTTTTCAGCAAATTTCATCTTTTTTTATACGTAAGAGTTTATTTTAGAGAGTATAATGATATTTTTTTCGGTAGGGATAGGTTAGTTTGGTACAGAAGTAAAGTTTTGTGCCTGCTGCATTGTAAAATTAATGAATTTATGGCTTGTTGCTGTATTTACTGTATTATTAAGGTTTATTTGACTTCTTGTTGTTTTGGTCAGAGTTGATAGGACATTGGGAGTCCTGAATTCAGTAGAGGCTGTCTCGACATTGGAGGGAGTCATACTAACTGCTAATAAATTGATTTTATAGACTTCAGTGGAGTGTGATCCAAAAGGTCTATTCTTAGTTTGTGCTGATAGTTTTGACTGGTTTCGTACAAAAGATTTCAATAGAATTTCAATCCTATCAAAAGGAACTGTTCCTAACGTCTAACTCAACAGTTATTGAAATCAAAATAAAAGTCGAGATCCTATCATAAGAACCCTTACTAAAAGATTGATATTTAATTCTTAATCAATGCTCAAGTAACTCAACAATTTTCATAAAATTCACTAAATATTTTAGGACTTTAAGTATGATTCAGAATTAATCCATAGCCTATACTCAAAAGAAGACTCCAAACAGCACACCGTGTTCACTAGGGCTCCACAACCGTATAAACGGTAACATGCGAAGTTTACCTGACATCACTGTGACAGGTGTTTCCGGTCCATTTGTCCGGTGAGAAATGCGATTCGTGGATATTTTAAATTACATAGTCCAGTGCCTTTCCCACAAAATTTAGGCTTAAAAGTGCTCATAAAGCACAATTGCTTAAAGAATGCAATCAAAAGTTACAATTCAAATCTCAAATTAGACCAAGTTAAGTCAAGTTAAGCCATTGATCACAACTGGTTTAGCCATGAATCTGTATCGCCAGGGAAGGAAGGAAGTAATCTCAAATTAGACAAGATTAATAATTGCCCTAATTTCTAGCACATATCTAGCTCTTATTTAAGTTACAGAGTCAATCTCACATTCAAAAAACTGTAGCTACAGCTTTCCAAGACACGTAAGATGATTTAACTCTCGAACAGCACCTTATGCAGTCATGAATAAATGTCATTAGCATATGCAACATCTGTTTTAAGCAGAAACTAATGACACATAACATTTGTCCAAACGTATGACTTGGTATGAAGCAACATTTGCCAGTGATTATTCCTGAGCACATATAATTTTGAGCACTTAATCCTTGACGCCTTCAAAGTCTTTTTCCAAATTGCAGACTGCAAAAGACTCAAGTGTTCTTCTTCAGAGCGAATGCATTAATTGGAAAATTATGCACAGCACAAAGCATAATGCTTTCCATAATTTTGCATGTATTATGCATGCAACAGAACAGCACAGCATGCACATAAAAACTCTTTCCATTCCAAAACCATTTGCACCTCCCCAAATTCAAATTAAATTTGTTTCAATCCCCAATACAATAATTAAGGATCAACAATTAAACTTGCTAAAGCACATCTTTTTTTACTAATTTTTTTGTATGTTGCAACTCATGAAAAGAAGCATGAAAAAGCTAACAAGTTTCTCAATTGTGACTTTTCAATTTGTTATAAAAAAAAAACTGTTTTTTTTCCTCCTTAAAATGAATTCCTTTATCACACAAATAATCTTACTCATCCTCAATTCTGTTCCTTTCACATTCTTATTAATTCTTTTTTTTTTTGGCAATGATTCAAGTTTCCTTTTACGGATATTAAAAGTGAAGGAAAAAAAAAAAACTTTTTTATTTTCCTGTGTCATCGCTTTGTTGCCATTTCTATATCCTGTGTGCATAATGAAAGGATTTCACTTCTTTTTTTAGAATTCATTTTCCTTAATTTTTTTTGTTGTTTTAATTTTTCCTTGAGAAATTCCCCGCAACAATTTTCAATGTTTTTTATTTAAACTTAATTTTTCCGAGCTTTTCAATTCAAAAAAACATAAAAAAAAGTTAACAAAAATAAGAACAAAAAACAAAAGAATTTTATAATTAACAAAGAAAAATTTTAATTTTGATCTAATGAAAATAATAGTCTAAAGATACAAATTTAATTGACATGCAGCATAAAAAAAAGCATAGGTTTTATTACAAAAATAATGTAATTCGTCAGAAAACAATAATAAAAAAAAGTCAGGAATTGAAATTGATTTGAATTTTTGGTTGAGTTTTGAGGTGAATTTATCAGTTTATTAAGGTATAGATGCCTTCATAATTCATTCCATACTGTCCCTAAGTCCTGTTCCAAGTTCTTTCTTTAATTGCTCCAATAAGAAATAATTTTGGCACTTTTACGAACATTTTTTAGATTTTTTTAAAATCTATAAATTAATTGATTTTTACTGTCTAATTCAAAGCACTTAAAATGCCAAACTAACCACTTTTATGGCCATTTAATTAACAGTCCAGTTTCATTTTTAGTCACTAGTATTAATTTTCACTATGGCTTTAACATTGCCTTTATTCATTTTTTCAAACTTCACATTCACACATTGTAAATGTCCAAATTAAGCACTGATAAATGTCACCTCATAACTTTTTGTGATGTCCAAAATTTGAATCATATTAAAACATTACAAATGTTTAATTCTGTCACGGTGCAACCGAATTTCATCAAAAATTCTTAGAACCATTCAACAGTTTTCATTACTTTACATTTGTATGGTTTTGAGTTTCTCAAACCAAGTTGTAAAACATTTGTATGGTTTTCAAACACTGATCGTTCAATTCACATTGTAAGGTTCAAACAATTATACAGTTTCACTAGTTAAACTTGACTTCCTGCAACCGTTTCACAATCAATTTCAATAATCCGTCTACAAACATAATCAAATTTAATTTAAATAGAATTTTTTTAAAAAGAAAATAAATTTAGGTACTTAGAAGAACAAAAGGATAATTTTTTGTTACAATTTAACGCGCATACTAAAGCATGTAATATATTTTAGCAAAAATTACAAATTGTTTCGGATGGGTTTTGCCTGATTTTAAGGAACTTCCATTTTTTTTATATCGTTTTAAACCTCCATACAATCTGACAAAATTAAATATTAGATTTTTTTTGAATATTGTTTTTTTTGGCAGCCTGATTGTTACTTAATAGTTCATGTTCTACATATTGACGTTTCGTCGCAATTTTTGAATGCCTGCTTGCACATATTTAACGACACTATTTGAACTGCTATGCAAAGTTATTGGTCCATTTTCGTGATCTAGCTCGATGAAAAAGTCTAAAAAGAGACAAAAATAAAATAAATTAGTAAATTAAGTTACAGAATGTTTAATTTTTTTGGTAAATAATTCTCAATTTACAGCAATTTCATATAATTTTAATTTAGCGGTTAAAAAATTCAAATAAACCGGTATAAATTCAAATTTTTTAAAAATCAATCAAATTTGAATTTTTGAAAACCGTTGATAAATTTGAAATATTATAAACCGTTAAATACATGATCTGATTTAATTGGGAATCATCTAAATTTTTAAGCATGCAATAGAAGCCAAAACGAACTTAAATCCGTACCTGTATGATTGCCCCTCGCCACAAGAGTATCGGCCTGCTCCCACAAATCGTGACAGCTAACAAGATAACCAAATAGTTGCCCCTGACGTTGATAGGCTTGGTGAACCTGCAATGATACAAAATAAAGAAATGTAAAGAAAAATATTTAATTAATAAAACATCAATAAATTACAAGATAGTTAATTAGTCAATTTTTACCTGAATTGGCATCATGTAACAAGGCGGATTGATTGTGTTTTGTTGCCCAGAACTATAACCAGAGCTCTATGAAGTAAAAAAGAGTATCTCGGAATTAATTAATTGAACAAAAATTATTGAAAAAAGAAAAATAACAACAAAAAAAACGAATTTAACTACTTCTACAAGAAGAAAATAATGGTTATAGCTCCGACAAAGCTCAATTCTTATTTTTTTCAAATGTTACAACAAAAAATCCAACTTTGAGATTCTTATGTACATTAAGACAATTTCAGAAAGAAGAGATAGACAATAGAATTAAGTATAAGAAATAATTATCTCACCTGAGATCCCACAGATGTGGGTGATAAAGGCGAAGGAGTATTTCCATTGGCCATTTCAGTTGGCTTGTAATCTGATATGATTCTCTGTAATTCACGAATTTCGGACCGTGAACTTTTGTACAATTTTAAGTATATATGCGATTGACATCGAAGGCTGTGGATTGAAAAAAGTTATTATTAGTACATGTTCAGTCAAATGGCATTAGAAAGGTCGAAGGTTGCATGAACAAACTTGTTAAGAATGGCAAATCAACAATTAATAATTTGAATTTTTAAAAACCGTTAAAATTTGACTTTGACATTCATACAATGTTCATAAGACCTTCCACAAATTCCATAGTAACATCATTGATCGCTCACCTTAAAATAGCGACTTTACTGTGTATGTTACCCTGCATTGTTGCGTGCTGCTGTTGACTACGAAATTTTGAGGAAATATATCTGTTTGTGATATAAGATTTACAAATATTAATATCCAATGACGTAGATGATGAGTCAGATACAACATACTTAATTAACTGAAGAGTATCTTTGAACATTGTAAATGCCACTTTATCTTTGCCTGGTTCAGCTGATATAGCGGCACCAGTAAGGAGAAAATAAAGTACTGCCTCTAAATATAGCATGGCTTGAGCTAAATCGTCACGTTCTCTATCAGCTGCATGCTTCAGTCGTTTCGCCTCGATAAGATAGTCATTTTGACTTCTAAAATGAGAAATTTTGAAAAAGAATATTAAAAATTTAAATTTTTGAAAACCGTTAAATGTTTAAATTTTTGAAAACCGTTAAAATTTTGAATTTTCAAAAGTCGTTAATAATTACCTCATCTCAGCTTGTTCGGAACCATCATTGCTACGTTCAAAGTACGACACAAAGACTCGTTTTATAGTTGGTGGCGCCAAATCACCATTAACAAGACAATTTGTTGATAACCTATCATGATTTGTTGGTGGCATTGACGGTATCTCATTACTATTTGTCATAATATCAAGCACTTTCTTGTCTTTTTTCCTTCTATCTTTATACGTATGTGAGTTAGGCGTTGTGACACTTGTCGAACGATTTCGAATACCCTGAGCACCATTATCATTAATATCATTATCCTTTTCTTGCTTTATTTTATTATTATTTGATTTCACATCATTTGACTTTCCATCCTTCATTGGACTTGCCGATATCGTTCTAAATTCATTATTCTTATAATTTGACTGTTCACGTTTGATTTTAGGTAATTTTGTATCGACACTGCTTGGCGAGTGATAGCATTTGTTAAAGTCTCTTGATTTAAGATCAATATTATTATTATTCAGTCGATCGTTGCTTGTTGAAAAGTTTTGTGGAAATGAGACACGTGACGTAGCACTTTCTGAATGATTATTGGTATTATTACTATTATTATTCCGATGATTTTGTTCTATTGATGCTGATGATGAGGACGATGAGGATGATGATGATGATGATGAGGATGTCGATGATACAGATAGTTGATCAAATGTTGCTGATGATGTCTTATTTTTCTTTTTACGTCCATTTCTATCATTTTGTGAATGATTCTCATCATCATCATGTGTACTACGTCGTCTCTTTTTACTACTTTTACTATTACTACTTGTAGGTCGTTGATCTACAACTGGTGGTGTTATTATTGTTGGTGGTGCTACGACTGGTGCTGCTGGTGGTGGTGTTGCTTGTATTATTGGACTTTTCGTTCTTATCACGGTATTCTTTAATTTCTCTTGTGGTATTTTGAGTCTTGATAGATCAATACGTGCTAGATCTATTCGTACCATAACTGAGGGCTTTTCGGTGAATGCACTTGATGGTGATGAATATTTAGGATGACTTTGTACACTTGTGGCACTTGTTATGTTTGAGTCATTTGGTTTATTTGTTTGTTGCTCTTCAGGCGTAACTACAACGACTTGACCAATTGGCTTTTTACCGCCATTTTTACCACCTTTCCCAAGTCCTTCATTCGTACCCGTTTTTTGGGGATAAGCAAATAGCTTCATCAGTGTTTGCGATTTATTCTTATCACGTTTTGTCTTATTTGCCTGAACTTTACCAAAATGATGATTTGAATCATCTGAATCTGATTGATCAGATGAGTTTGCTGTTGGCGGTGAGACAGGCGATTTTGAAGGTTCACTTTCACTATCACTACTTGATGATGAAATTGGTAATTTCTCAAGTGATGTTCTTGATCCTGTTCGCTTTGCGACTTCTTTCTCTTTTAATAACGATGGATCAATTGGTGATGGCCTTATTGCTTGCTTTACGGGACTTAATGACATTGAACTAGCTTTATTATTAGGTATTGTTGGTACTGTAACTGTTGATGGTTTCTTTTCATCCTCATCCGTTGAGTCACTTGTCGATACACGTGGCTTACTTTTTGGTGATTTTGCTTTTGGCTTTCTCGGCTCTTTTCTCGATGATGACGATGATGTCGATACTCGATGTGTCTTTTTGGCTCCATTATTGCTGTTTGTATCACTTGGTGTTACATCATAAGTATTTTGGGATGGATTAACTTGATTGTTTGGCGTCGACGATGAGAGCGGATGTGAGACATCATTGCTACTATTCGTTTTACTTCTACTACTTGATTTCTTTGCACGTCTTCTCAAATCAGAACTGCTACTATATCGTCCACCATCATCAGAACTGGAATCATCACGTGGTGGTTTTGATCGTTTCGTCACACACTTCTTTTTCGTCTTACTTGAACCATTATCACCTTTTTCATCAGACTCTGATAGACTTGGTAGTGGCATAATTGGTTGAATTGGAGGAAAACGTTCATTTAAGAAGGCAAGTGCATCATCAACGACTGATTTATTTTTCATTGAATTTTTTGGACTTCGCATTGATGGTGGTGGCATTGATTGTTGTTGTGACTTTTGTGAAGGTATTTGCGTTACTGGAGGAGGCCTCTCATCATTACTTCCATCCGATTTATTATTATCGTGAATTGATGAATTACTATTTTCATTATGGAAGGATGGTGATCGATGGATACTTTCGGGATCGGTATCATCATCATCAACTTCATCATTATCATCAGTTTTCACAGCCTGTGGATTCTCAGGTGATTGAAGAACTTCATTTGGTGACTTTTGATCTTCCTTATTATTTATAAATGATCCTAAATTCCATTTAACTTCGGGTCTCGGCTCATTCTTTATTATCATTGGTTCGGGCTTTGGTTCCTCCTCTTCACTTTCCGGCTCTGGCGGATCATTTTCATCTTCTGACGTCTCGGAATCTTCTGAACTTTCACTCGACTCAGCCGATGATGCATTGTTTATTGGCGATGCACTAAAAAAAAATTTTATATATCCACAATTAACATGAATGGAAAGCATTTTAATTAATTCAATGAACTTACGCTTGATTCACAGCTGGTTTGGATTTTTCGGTGTCATTATCACTGTCTGACACATCAAGGTCAGTGACACTTCTATAAAAAAATAATTTACATACATTATTTTGTTGACTATAATGAAACAATTGTTTCGAGTTTTAGAAAAACTTACGCTGGAGGTACGACAGACGGTATTGTTTGGTGGACAGGCTGTTGAATTTGTTGCTGCTGCTGTTGTTGTTGCTGCTGTATATGATGTTGTTGTTGTTGTGATGGTGGAGGTTGTAATTGTGATTGAGGTTGTACGGGAGACTGATGAGGAATTGGTTGAATCAATGGTTTTGGTGACTTAATGTTATTTAATAATGGAGGCGGTGAACCTGGTCCTGGGAGAATAAGTTCTGGAAGGAGATACTGGAAGAAAGAAAGAGAAATTGATTAGTTAAGTTGATAATAAAGAGTTAGTCACGATTAAGCCCAGTAAAAGTGGATTTCCGATAAATTCCGATGACAATCACATGACTACCGAGAATATCATATGAATCAGTTGTCAAATGTGTGTCATTTGATTTTTTAAAAACAGATGGAACTTATTGGAAGCAAAAGTGACAGTAAAATATGAATCGGAAGTGTTTATGTACAGAAATGTTTAGGAATGTGATTGGTATTAGATAATTGAGATTTATAGACTTGCTAATTGTCATAAACTATTGAAAATTGTGGCTTTGAACTTGTAAGGCATACATAATTGTAATTCTTATGCCTGACCTATCTAACATACTTTGCAACCTTCATTTACAGAAGTTCTTATATCCACCCACAATCAAAGACTTGTACATAAACTCAACAATGAATGTATCAGTCACTGATATCATTCGATTCCGACCCCATATCATTAACCAGAGCTTGAAGTCAAGTCGAGTCGTCTTGAAGTCGACCACATTTTAGTTTGAGTCGAGTCGAGCTTCAACAATATCGACTTCCAGCTCTGTCATTAAACCCACAGCATATAAAAACTCCAGGGAGGCCATGGACACAGTTGATCTGTACAGCCATCGAAGTAAGTAATTAAGTATATAAAATCTCACCTTATGCTTATTCGGTCCATTAACAATCTCAGATAATTTCGTCTTTGCCATTTCGTTTCTTGGCGTTGCACCTATTTCACCTATTAACGTTGATGGAAATGATGTAAACTCCTTCAATATATCATCAACACTCTTTTTCGATGACGTATCACGGCCATTCTAAATATTATTGTAAGGAAGAAAAAGAAGCAAAAAAATGGAATAGAAAACAAGGTGAAAATGTAATTAATAAACACTCAATTATAAGGCAGTTTCGTGGAAAATTACAGGAAAGAAGAAGAAGAACAAAAAAAATAAAGGCATAAAAAATACAAAACAAAACAAAAAAAAAAGTTATTAGTTCCTGAATATTGTTTTTTTTGTATGTTATTTGATCCCTTCATTAATTATTAAATTGCCACAACCAAAAAAAGCTGCTCTACTTTGAATAGTTCTTCATTCTTAATTAGTCATTGACTTTTTTTTCTCTTTACTTATAACATTCTAAAGTTTATTTTCGTATTATTTTTTTTTTATGTGTATATCCGTTTAACCTGATTGTTGTTTTGTTACTATTTATTATTATTTTTTGTGAGACTTTTTTCATATTCTCAAAATGTGTGTCTGTATGTATGGACTGTGTTGTGTATGAATGAATGAAATTTTAAGTATGGATGGGTCATTGTAATGTTTTACTGCTTTTTTTGGCGAATGACTCAAGCGCATATTTGTTCGTGACTGATCAGTTAATTTGTGCATTATTGGAATATTGAATTAATTGCAATTGAAGGTTGTAAAAATTCATTAAATTTCGTGAAGGAACTTCATTGGTATTTTTATAGATTTTTGTCATGCAGGCTATGAATGATGTGATATAACTGTTTCGAATTAAGGACATTTGGGTATGGAGTCAAGTTTTTTATTGGAGTTTCCAAATGAAACCGCTGTGTGATCAACAGTAAAGTGAGTGATCAACGGTGAAGATCTATACAATGCCACTGTCTAGAAGCCTTCAGAGTAGAATAATAATTCAAATTGACATAATGCTAAGCAGTTCAAGAAACTCCGATAGCTTAGTAATAAGAGCATACGTTCAGAAATCTTAAAATGCTGGATCGGTCCCTGTTCGGATCAAATTGTAAGGAAAGTGTTCTGTTTCTGCTAAATATGCAGTCAAGCCTTAAGCTATTAAGTATCCACATGATGATTTAAACCTTTTATTGGAGTCTCTTGAAGTCTATTAAAAATCCTGATCCTTAATGACCACAGCTCGAGTTCGACTCTAATTTTATATGAAGTACAGTCGACTTGCATCGTCTTTTCCATACAAAATTCAAGTCGACTTTGAGCTCTGTTAAAGACTATAAATGAAATGAATAGAGTTTTCCTGCTAGTGTTTGCAAAAGTTGATGGAAATTATGTAGCCTTGGCATTGAATCGATTAGTTATTGATTTTATTTATGAAGATGAAATCTGAACCACTCGGACATTGAAATAATTAACTCAATTTAAATACTTGTTATACATTTACAGCTTTATTATCTGCAAGACCTAACTATTTAAGATAAGGCATTTGATCTATACCTTATGAGGAGATGTAAGCTCTTATTGTAATGCTTATCAAAGCATATGAAGTATAACTTGAGCAATATATTAAGTATAATCATTCTAATACCAATTTATCTATCTCATAAGCAAAATCTATTAAAAACCTTGAAAACTTCACGTATATCCATAACTATAATCTAATCTTTGGTATCATCATTAAATAAATGTTTTTTTTTTCAAACTTAAATGAGATTTTCAAACAAATTTTTAATGCAATTTCATCAATTTATTACGTTCAATTTCCAATAACATTATAGACATTGACAGTTAAGCTCTTTAAGTTTATCTCGTATCATGATCAAAACCAAACAAAATTCTTCGAACTTTCTTACTCAGTTTTCATAAGTTGCGATGAGAACAAAAAAAAGAAGATTTTTTCCCATTTCTTCAATGAACCTTGATCTAGTTAAAGATATACATCTTGTGCAAAAAAAAAAACTTTCTTTATCTTTTTATAAAACAAATTGAAATGTAGAAAGATATTGGGTCTGTCTCCTGGGAGTTTATTAATTCTTTTGCAAGGATAAACTGACATTATTCTCGTTATATTTTACATACAGAAAGCTCTGTCAATGTCCCTGATTTTAATTAAATGTATAATTGTGTACAGCAACTAATTAAGGTTAATTAATTGGCTTATTGGTAAATATTGGAAGTAATTGTGATTTACTGACTAAGAATTTGTGAATCTTTAGGGAGACTAGGGTTGAATTGGTTGATTGTTGTGATTATGGCTTGGGAGTGGCTAGATTTAGGATAATTGTTATAGCCCTAAGTATAAAGAACTAAGGCATAATTTATGAATGCATAACTGCCTATCCTGAGCTGCACAATTCGGCGAACTGCATTTTTTGACTTAAATTGGCTTAAAATCCATCATTTTAGGACAACACGAAGCTAGCAGGGCAACTTTGGGTTTAACCGCTAATACAGCGACATAACGACGCTCTAGTGACTACAGATTGTGCTATCCGGGCATAAAGTATTAAATCACCAACTCACTTTCCATTTCATCACTTTTATTGCAAAGACTAACAAGTGAAATTCCAAACATTCTCGGTCCCGCATGCCAAAACGACTCTCAAATCCCTCAGAATTTCAACAAACAAATTTATTCGCAAAAAACTTTGACATAAACTGTCTAGACTTGAGACAGCTCAAAGTGAATAAACAAGCAAATTCCCTTTTACCATAAATAAATGCACTGCAAACTTTAGTCTAGCTAATAAAATATGTGTGTTATGAAGGAGACAGCAAAAAACATCGAGTTTGAGTATGAATATGTGTCCATTAATAATTAATTTGTAAATATATATAAATTTTTGTCAAAAAAAAGTATATTATGTCCTGTATGTATATGTGTATATCAAAAACCATTAAATATTAATTAAATTTAGTAGGAATATGAATGTTTACTCCTGTGTATTGTATTTTAGAGTTTTTATATCCATTCGGTTGTGTATTATATTAATATTACTAGGGGGAGGAATATCTCTATTTTGGACATGAAAATTAGAATTTAAACTGGAACTAGAATTTGAAAAAATTGACTAAATTCAAATTTATTTTACGGATTTTAAGCAAATAAACTTTTTATAAAGTGAATCGTTCCAAGAAATGAAGGAAAAATTGTTTTTAAAGAGAATTTTTCCGAGAAAAACTTGAAGTTGAAATTGAATTAAATTTCAATTCTTATTTATTTTCAAGTTTATTTTTTTGCTGCTTTAAATCTTTTTTGAGTATTTTTCTCAAAAATTCACATAAACAAAGCAAATTATTTCTTCTTAGAATCGTCATATTTGTGTGTCTAGGATACCTAAATACACACTTTTTGGAACTTGGATTGAATGTTGTTTGAAATTTTGAATTTGAAGAATTTTTGCAAAGCTATAGTCGAATTTTATATGAAGTTGAGCCGATTAAAGTAAACTTTTCCATACAAAATCTAAGTCGACTTCAAGTTTTGAATATTTTTCATTTAAAAATTGAACTTATCAGACAACTACAAATGTTAAAGACCAATTGTGGACAATCTGAGTGTCGCTGCACACTATTGCATCTTGAAAAAGCTTGATTAATCTCAGGTGTATCGCAAATGTTATCCAAAAACCCCACAAATAGTTGATTTTCTTGAAGTTCTTTGATTTGATTATTAAAAGTTCAATGTCTATGTCTGTTCATAAATCTATAAAATGACTTAAATTGAGATTTATATTGTATATGACAATGATTTTCAAGCTAAGCTGTATGATACAGAATTATATCATTTTTAAATTTAAAAAATGTACAATGAATATCTAACAAAGTATATGTTGAAGCTAATTTACAGCATTAGTATCTGAATAGCACAAGTCGATTAATTGATCAAAAATCCTGCACTAGACCAGCGTGATTCTAACAGAGTTCCGAATTCAAAACTCAAGTCAGCTTGAATTTTATATGAAATCTAATCGACTTAAGTCGACTTTTTCACACAAAATACAAGACGACTTCGAGTTCTGACCGAACTTAAACCAAATCTAGCACCTAATCAGAATCACGCCATCCTGATCCAGATTATCGATCCATTAACCACTTTACACTATCCAAACCATTTCCAGCCATCAACTCTGTCCCCATAACATTACAAAACAGAAAAATCTTTAGCATTTTATGCAACAGAACGAAAAGAAAAAGTCATGTCCATATGATAATATAATTCCTCTTTTGTCATTATTAATGCACATTAACAAATAGGAAAATGAAGTAAAAGAATATATGCACAGAAAAAATGATTTATGGTGACTAGTTCGACTTGATTCACAGAAGAAGAAAGAGGAAAAAATAGAGGAATATTTAACCCGTAAATGACTTAATGTATTCTTATGATTACAGAATTCTTAAAATTAATATTATTTGCAAGCTTCCTGCACCTGAATGTATGCAGAGTTGCAAATCAGTTGCCTGTGACAGGCAAAAACCATACAAATTCATGATAATTTATATGGTTTTCCTACAAAACCATGCAAATTATCAAGAATTTGTACGGTTTTTGCCTGTCAGAGGTTCCCGTTTTGCAACTCTGGAATGTATGTATGTATATAATGCAATGTATTTTCTCATTTTTTTCACATCAACAGTATTTTAAATAATTAAAAAAAAAAAAGATTTCCTTTAACATTATTCATGATTAATTAATTTAATTAATTTTAAAATGTATTTCATCTCTTTCCTCAATCGACATGACAATAAAGTAAAGGTATGTATAATTAAAATTATATATATATAAAAAAAGATATGAAACATAATAATTATAGTATAGGACGTTTAGTATTTTTTATAAAAAATAATTAAATGTGTGTAATTATGAATTATTTTAATTAATAGATAAAAATCATCAACTTACATCTCTTGCCAATCGAGGAATGTTATATTTATTTGAATCAAAATAGCCACGTCCATTAGTTGGCATTAAATTTTTTGACAACATTTTTGATTGTGACAATCCAGGATTCTTCAGTAATAAAATTTTAGATTTTTTTGTTTTAATATTTTTTTTTAAGTTTTTTTTTTTTCAATGATTATTTTTTAGAGAATGTTATTATGAAATAGACAGGAAGAGAATAATGACGATAAAGTAGCAGAAGAAATTAAAATAATAATAAAAATTAAATCACAGAGATAGAATCTAAAATAATAATAATAATAATAAAATGTGAATGATGAATGATAATTGCAAGGAACAGCGCAAAATGTTTTTGATGAGTAAACATTTAAAAGAAGTCTGTAAATATTTGAGAATGTAGGAAAAAAATGAAAAATGAAAATTTTTTTTTCTTTCTCTCTCACTCACTCCCGACTCTGGCTATTGACTTATTTTTCTCGAGATTTTCTCTGTCCTTGAATATAAAATACAATAATAATAATAATGTCAGATGTTTAAATCAGTGGTGTGCAACTTGTGTGATACGGTACACCAGTGTGCCTTCAAAACAGAGTTGTCTCCCTGTCACTGTCAAAAACCGTACAATTAATTGATAATTTGAAAAGTTTTGAAAGAAAAACCATACAAATTATTAAGAAATTGTAATGTTTTTGTCTGTAACAGGTTCCTGTTTTAAAACTCTGATCCGAAAATGTCCCGAACTATATACCATGTACGGTTTCAATCGAGCCTCACCACAAAGCTGTCCCGATACACACAAATTGCCCACCACTGATTTAAATCATTCCACGAAAAAATGCGGAAGTTAGCTTTGATTTAGTTATGACGACAAAAGTCTAGCCTTCTTGATAAAAAAAAAAAAAATGAAAATGCCGTCCTCCATCAATATGCATGAGATGATCGAGAAAAGATTTTTGCGAATAAATTGAGATAAAACTTACTGAGAAAATGGCTTTAACGGCCTTTTTATCTAGTTTTCAGAATATTTTCTTAATGTATTTTAATGAGGACTGAATAGAGAAATAGATAAATTAAGTAGGATCAGTTAAGTGTCGGGATATTTAAGGAACTACACTAATTTGACTATCTAGACTAGATTTGAAGCTAGTCAGTTCTATTTTCAGCAATCTACGACATTATCATTGACACAGTTTAACATCCAACCTCAAGATTGTTGTAAATTTAGTGTCAGCACCGGATGTGACTCGATGTCAGCATTATTTATCGACACATGAAGAAAAAAAAAGCTTTTAAATCTCAATTTATCAGGTTGATTAAATCCTTAAATACGACATATTTTGGTAAATCTATTCCTAGAATTGAAACCTTTTTCCTAACCCCAAAAGGCATCAAATAGACTTCCAGGAAGGAATCATTATATCATTGGATATGATTCTAATTACTCCTCAATAGATAGAAAATCCAACAACAACAACAAAAATATTTCACAAGCTTCTCTAAATTCATACTCATCAAAATCTCACTTTTTTTTTCACAAATTGTATAATCATTCGACAAATGTTGGTCTATTGAACTCAGTTGGAACTCAGATTGCATATTTTTGATTTCTATGACTCATATTAGGTTTTTTTTTCATTCTCATATAACTCTCATGACTCATGTGTGCCTTATTGAAATCTTAAAAAGGAATGAATGAGCTTCAATGTTGCTTGGGGTTCATTCATAAGTAACGTTCATGTAATGGAGACAAGGACAGTCAATATACCAGGACAAGAGCATAAAGTCGGGTCGAGCTGACTTTAATGTATAAATTCAGAGTCGAATTTTAGCTATGAGCAGAATTGTGCTTTATAAGCATCAGAAATTGTCAAATATTCAGCTTGAAGTCAACTTGAATTTTGTATGGACTTGAGTCTACTTTTCCATACAAAATCCGAGTCAACATCAAGCTCTGACCAAACCCATTAAAATTTCAGACGTCATCACTGAACAATCCATTCACGTTCAGTTTCACAATGTTCCTCGAATCCATAAAGATCAAAATTGATCCAAATGCATACACTTATTACCAGCTGATTCACATATATATGCAGATTTTTTCATTCAATTTCTACATAATCTTGCAAATTCCACCTCAAATCTCACTTTCATCTGTGATTATTCATTATAGGGATTGTTCAAGTGAACGTGCAGCATCAAATCTTTCTGATATCAAAATATCTCTTTCTCTCTCCATTTCTCTCACTCTCATATCTCTCGCTTTACTAATGTGTGCATCCCCACATACATTCTCATCAACATAACACAACAGTGTTGCATTTACGATTAAAAAATTGTTTCACATTTAAAACAATAACAACGACGATGATGTTTTTTGTCGGAACGAGAAAAAGTATTGAAGAATCAGTCTCGATTAGTATAACAATTGTCGATTTAAATATGAATATGAAGCATGTATAGTGAACAATTTAGGGCACACGAGTAGATGGAGGAGGGGGAATGTGACGCATATAATCATGTTATAGAGAGGAAAATAACGTCTTTAATGTCTTTGTTATGGAGCTAATTGTTGCGGATATTGTTTACTATAAGTGGAATAAAAGTGCATTACAATTACCCCCACGATGAGCATTTTTAATGGTTTATGAATGGAGTGTTCTTAATGATATTCAGCGACTGAAATGAGCTTCCGGATTTACACCTTTGAAGGGTTTTGTGAATTTTTTAATTGCATATGAGGACTCTTTTGAGGCTGAATTGTGTGCAGCACATTTTAACTTGAAAAATAATTAATTAATATCATCAGATTTGCGCATATCATTTGTAGCCTTTTGCTACTGCACAAATTTTGCATATTGAAGGTCAAATTATTATCAAGAACGAATTTTTTCAAAGTTACAATTTTTTTATATTTCACTTCTGTTTGATCTGATATAATAACATTAATTTTAAAGGTCAAAAAGCATATCAAGTCATGAGTTTGTATAAAGTAAATGCAAATATTACCGAGAAAAAAAGAGTCTTGTATCTGATTATATTACGCCTTGGTTGAGTGTGATTTTTAGAAATCAACTTTGAAAATGTAATAAGAAGTTTGTTGAAGTGGATGTAAAGTGATTGCCGCAAAGTTTAACTAACATGGGTTTTGTTGGATTTTATGAGTTTGGCAATTGTTGATGTTGATGGCAAAGCTTGCAGTCTACTCAGATTTCGACTAGATAGTCCAGAACTCGAAGACGACTTGAATTTTATATGGATTCGAGTAGACTTGAATCGACTTATCCATGCAAAATCCGAGTCGACTTCGAGCTTTGCTCGATACAACATCAGAATGGACTTCAAACTCTGCTACTACATCAGAATCGACTTTGACCTCTGGTTAAAGGTTTTTTTAAAATTCAAATCATTCCACTCATTTTAATTGATAATTTAAACATTGGCACCATGTAAAGCACCTAAGATTCCTCAACAACCATTCCATACTCATCCCACTAGGCTTAAATCAAAACACATGCTCCTCAAAACCCATCTTCAAAAAAACCAGTAGAACCAGTGATATTTTAGATATACATATCTATCAATATATCTCAAAAAATTTGTAAGATCAAGGACTGAATTCTGCCATTTATATGAAACGAAACCTTGAGAATGACTGTTGATATTATTTTATTGAGTTGAGTACCTACTTAAGATCGCACGTGATGCACGAATTTGTTTCAACGAAAAATATATAAAACATGAAAAACAGACAATACTGTTTATTATCAAAATTGATCACATGTAGTTGTCGAAGAAAAGAACAACCGCATATCGTTCGTAAACAAGTGAATCATCTTGTGGACTCAATTTAGTAGGAACTTAAATTTTCTTGGGAATTTTATATCTGTTGTTTATGATAAAAATACTTTTTATGGGGAATTAACAGGTTTTAATTAAAATTGTTGCTGATTTTGGTCACGAAGTTAGTCCAAATTATGAATTATTTTATATCCTCAAAACTCATGAAAACACAAATTTTAAAATTTCAAAAATTCATCAACAATCTTTGCAAAAATCGTTAAATCAACTCTCATCTTTCCCGGCGCCCCAACAAAAAAATAATCCCTAACACAAATAATTCTTTTGTTTATTTAACAATATTATTTAAATAGAGATTTTTAAGAATGAGCAAGAGAGTTTTTTTTAAGAGAACAAGAAGCATAGAAGCAATAAACAAAACATTTAGAAGCAAAATAATATATAAGGGGCGAAAGATCTCATCTCGAATGTGATCGTAAATCGAGTTTGAAAGCACACACGCATAAATAAATAAATAAAAATTTATATATGAATGAATTGGAGAGGAGAAAAAAAAGTAATATGTGAAGTGCAATGGGAAAAAAATGGATGTTTGTATATATATATTTTAAAAAAATAACATTTAAATAAAAGTAAAAAAGTTGTATTCACCTCATGTTTACTTAATTGTGGAGCAGTTGAACGTCCGTTTGGAAATGGCTTAATATCAGGCCGTTGAAAAATGTTGTTGTTATAAGATGAGGAGTTATTACTATTACCACTAATATTGTTGTTCAAATTTGCACGTGCTGGCGCTGATGGTGGCATCAGATTCAATGGTTTTGGTGGATAATTATTGATTGCCACATTTGTATTTGAATTATTATTGTTATTATTTTGTGTTATATTGTTGTTATTATTTATATTATTGGTACTATATGCAGATCGATTATTTATACTTGATGATTGTGACAATGATGGTGTAATTCCATTGCTAAATGATGATTGTGGTAATTGTTTATTATTTGATGATCCGAAGGCAGGTGGTCCAATACGCGATTGCGGAGTTTGAGGATATGAACTAGTATTTATACCAATTATTTGCTTTGAATCATTTGTCAATAATGGCACTGCCTCATTGAAATTTCCTAATGTTGATTCTATAGCACGATCGCCTTCTGATGCACTTAACTAAAATGACAGAAATTGAATGAATTAGTATTTTCAGAACATATATAATACAGGCTTATATGCCCGTTCAAATTGAATTATTGTAAACAACCGATGACGCATATTTCAAACTTATTCTCATAAATTCCAGAATCTCATATTCATATGAGTCAGATTTGAAAGAAATTACCCAATATAAGTCAATTGTATTATACAATAGATTCGCAAAAGTATTAAGGAGGCGAAACACGCCTACAAAGTCAAAACCCGTAATTTATACGACGTGTAACTTTTTGAAATCTTAGATCTGTCGACGTAATTGATGGAATCTCTCTACGCTACCGTAGTCGACTCAACAATAAAATGCATTGTCCAAAAAGGAAAAGTTAAAGTCAAACAAAAAATTTTGAAACTGAATGAAATGGAATAAAAAAAAATTAGTTTTCTTATTTACAGGTATGTTAATGGACAATTTGAAGACCGAATTCTTATTACTTCTCTTTCATTTCTCATCATTCCAATAATTTTCAAATCTCTCTTTTACTTCATTTCTTAATAATAACAACAACAATACCAAAAAAGTATGTGAGCAATTGCTACTTGCTTGCCTTTCAGCACCAGTAAGTTGAGTCGGATACACTTGAATGAGTTTTTCAATTTTCTGTTAAAATTTTTTTTATTTCTCAATTTACAGACGAAGCATTTGATGGTTGTTGCAAGTTGGAGTTTGAGAGACAGAGAGAAAGAGAAGATGAAAAAGTTTTAAAAAAATTCCTCTTCTTGTATTTACCCACATACATTAATCGCTTTAAAAAAAAAAAAGAATGAAGTATGCATAGCTATTACTTGTGAATAGCAGACAAATAATTTTCATATAATGCTCATCAAAGAAAGAACATTTCTTCAACTTGCCATTGCTGTTTTGAGTGCTCAATCATTACACTTATTGTAATAAAATGATTTTTTTTATTATTATTATTTCGTCAATGTATGTTGATATGCTTATGTTGTGTGCATTTGGGTTTCCCATTGAGAGGCCAAGTGTTTGTATTTTAATGAGGAACTTTTTGTGCTGTGTTGACAAAAAAAATGTATTATTTCTTTGTCTACTGTTAGTTGATTTTGGTATCTGAAGATTTGTTCTAAATTTAATTTGACTTTATTGGAGTTCTGGAACAGAGTTGCAAAATTGGCACCTGTTACAGACAAAATTTGTAAAATTTCTCAATGATTTGTTAGTTTTTCTTACAAAACCATACAAATTATTAAAAAATTGTACGGTTTTTACCTGTGCCAGGTGACTGTTTTGCAACTGTGAATTCTGGAATCCGTAAGTTTAGATCTAAAAGTGCTTTTTTAAATGATTGACTAGATAAGAATAGTTTTTGGCGATCTTTAAGATTTGATTTAGTCTGTCTCATTGAATATCCTCAAGTATACTCCAGAAAAGTTTAGAAATTGATTGACAAAACATGTGTTGACCACAGAAAGACCAGATGACTCACTTAGTCAGTCAACTGCTACATAACACTACCTATTGACCACCCCACCCAAAAAAAGCTCATCTAATCCTCATTCAGTTGCGTCACCAAATCTTTATTCAATCTCAAAAAATAAACAATAGAAATCTTGAAACTAAAACTTAAAGGAAGTCACAAAACGCAATAAAAAAATAACGCAGTCAGCAAAAAACGAATAATTTACAATGGACATAATTATTGCAATAAATAAAAGAGTCATTGAAATCACATGGCTTGAACAGAATAATAAAAATAATTGTATAACGCACGTGATTGTTTTTGAAATAAAAAAAAATATTATAATAATTGCAAATTGAGCATGTTTGAGTAGTCTTTATGGCAGCCATTGAGCTTGATAATCTCAAGAGAATTTGAGTTAGTTCCATCTATATTAACTGCACATGATGGTTTTCCAATTGAAAAATGTGCTATAAACAGAAGCATCTTACATTGTCATAGGAAAGCATAAATGTTTAGACTTATAAGTATCTATATTAAGATCAGTAAGAAAATAGCTCATGTCTCAATGTAATGTTAATATAATGAATTGCGAGATTCATCACATAGCTATAAACGTGAGCAATTCATTATTCTTGTTATTTCTATTTATTTTAACTCAAATGGACAATTTCTCGCGCACAGACACATGTCGATACTTTTCATTTCAGTCAAGTCTCACACATTCTTTATCTATTATTATTTCATCTTAAAAATAGAGGCTCTTTGCAAATTATAAAAGAACTTTATTTACAGCTATGCCACAACTTCTTCATCATGTCTTCTGCCTCTTTTTTCACTTTTTTTATTTCTCATCTCATTCTTCTTTCTGAGCAATTGAAACAGCAATTCATGACGATTATCATTCATTATATGAATATTATTATTATTTTTTTTTATTCATTCTTCATCTCCTATTGTTCAGCTCTACGTGTGTATAGCTCTATGCATTAATACATGCATCCCATGTCTTCTACTTAACTTCGCGCGCGCTAATATGTCGTCTATGACAAATCTCATATCATCATCAACTACAGCATTATGAAAATTAAAAAAAAATTGTAAAATGAAGATTGGATTGAATAATTTACATAAACACGGTGTTTACTGATCGTGCACACAGAGAGGAAATGTTGAAAATATGTATTCATGGAGCTGTGTGACTAAGACGCATTGCATTGTGAATCAGAATATTAGAATTGATGAATTTTGTGAGATTTTTGAATTAATAATGTAATACAATATATTTTGCATTATTAAAGTTGATAAAGATTGTGAGATTAAAACTGGTAGTTTTAATAAAAATGAAATACAGATTCTGATCCAAATTCTAGAATGACTTGATGTATTGAGTTGGGAAATTTCAATTCTTTGAATTATGGTCAATTTGAAATGTAGTACAAAAGATTGAATTTAGCGACAATATTGAATTGTTAGTCTATTGACAAGATCTGTTAGGAGATAAATGAATATGATCAGAATTTAACGGTTATGGGTTCAAGTCATGATCAATTTGAGAATAGTTAAAACAGGTCCAAAAAGCACAAATCGGTTAATTATTCAAAAATCTTGACCCATGCTGAGGTGACACTAACTTGGTGCCGGAATCGGTTTAAATGCTAGAGTCAAATCAGCCTATTGCTGGACAGAAGATGTGACTCTGTTAAATGCCACTTTCACATCAGCCTATTGTTGAACGACAGGTGTGACTCTGACTTGATGCCGGATTTAGTTTTTATGTCATAGTTACAACAAGTATATTGCCAGATTATAGATCGATTAACAGACATGTGCTATGCGTGAGATGTCATTTTACCATTCACACACTTTTACAATAGTCTCTGGACACAGTAATTTGTCAACCTGTAGATTCTGAAAGATCAGTTTCCACACAATCTCTTTAAAATTCTCTCTTTTCTAAGAAACAGAAATCAAAAATACCTCAGCAAATAAATGAAATAGTCTTTAAAATATCAAGGATCAAATTAAGATTATTAGTCATCACTAAAGCTCGTCTAAATGAGCAAAAATCACACACAACATTCTAGAAAATTCCGATAAAAAAAATGGAGAAGTAGCAACAGAGCACAGCGGCGCGTTTATATTGAACAGAAAGAGAATAAGTAAGGAATAAAAAAAAAACATGAAAGAAATAAAAAAATTTAATTTATTTGCATTTCAGAGAGCGATTTTGTGATTTTGTTCCTCCTTCTCTGTTATATGATCTATTTTGTGAATTTAATAATCATTATTTGCAGTTATGTGACGAAATCATTCAATTCGATTGAATAAGAATTATGAAAAGTAATTGCAATGTGTCATCATGTTTGACTATAAATATCTCTTTATTTTTTTTGAGAGTATACCCAATAGAGTTCTATGAGTCAAGCTCATTGTTGACTTTAGCATTGAAAAATATATATATAAAAGTTTGATGCTATTTTTAAAAGAAACGACATTTGCATAAATATTTTATCGATTTTTTTTCTCCTCTCCAC
The DNA here is from genome assembly GCF_022539635.2 of Chironomus tepperi. NCBI lineage: Eukaryota > Metazoa > Arthropoda > Insecta > Diptera > Chironomidae > Chironomus > Chironomus tepperi. Next base: position 858,087 of record NW_027226245.1, read on the forward strand.
TTTTCGAATCCGAAGAAACTTTTTGCATTCACATTAAAACGCCTCTTTACTGTTCCTAGCTTTCATTCAGTTATATTTTGCCTATCTCGCTTTCATTTAAAGATTATATGAAATGCCACCTTGTGAGGCACTACTAAATAACACAGATAATATTGTATCGTTTTTTGCGTATATGCAAATTAGTTCTATAAATATCGTTAGTTTGGCGAGAAGAAAAACATCAACTTTTTTTTTTGAGATTAAACGAATTTTTTTTCTACTTCTTCATCTTCTTCCTCACACTTTAATTCCTCTTTCAGTTCTATTTTTGACACATATTTTTTCTTTTCCGTTGATGATTTGCAGTATTTACGGTGAACATTAGTTGATTTCTGGTAATTTTCAATCAACTTAGACAAGTTAATGCGTGATTAAGGAATAAAAAAAAAATGAAAAGGTTTTTTAAATTTTTTATAGCTCAATCAATCAGTCAATCGAGCAATTTTTGTACAGCTTATTGAGAAGGATAGACCTGAATTTTTCATAGATTTAAATGGAAGTAAGATGTTTTTTTGACAGTTTATTTTTATTATGGCAATTTTGAGGGGGGCTTTCTACTTTGATTTTGATTATTTATTCTGTTTCTGTTTGGATGTGCATTTACCCGAGCAGCACAATGCAGTGAACCTCAAAAACGGGTCGAAATCTATCTAGTTATGCATTTTCTTAAGCAGCATAGTGCAGCGAACCGCAAAAATGGGTTGAAATGGTGCCGTCAAGCCAATTTCACGTCTGGTACCCAAACGAACGCATTATGCAGTTCGGGTCAGATTATACGATCTATGTAAATTGAGGTTATGTTGCATTAGATGTTTGAAATCCCGTAGGGATCTTTAAAAGTGTTTTATAAATAACATTAATTTGAAAAATTGAATTTCTAGGTCATATAAATTTTTGGCTTTTGTGAGTCATTCACATATAATGTTCAGCACATGAAGAAGAGAAGTATTTCTAGAAACTTGAAATCAGAGCTTGTATCTTGTATGGAATCGATTTTCCCATTCAAAATCCTAGTCGACTTCGAGCTCTGATCAAAATTACTGAATTATTATTAATGGAAAAACTCATTTTGTCATGCAAAAATTCCTTTGAACTTTATAGTAAGTAACTTGTTTCTTATTCTACAAATTAACCCCGTAATGAGAATTTCAATTAATTACAACCTACAGAAGATTTATTATCCTTTAACTTATTTTTTTATTGAGCATGAAAAAATATGGCAATGCTTACAATTGAATCTTTTTTGCAAATTTTCATATCAGCAATTTGAATTTTTTATGACATTTTTTCGTGTGTCGAATCTCTTGTAAAAATTTTGATAGTGTCGTTTATGACAGAATAAAATATCATGTGAGATTTATAGTCTCGGTTATCCGATTTAAATTAACATCTGGTTTTAGACAGTGAATCAAAAAATATGATTTTTGTTTATAAAATAAGCTGATCTAAAATTACAAATTACGAATTTGTAAGAAAATGTTCATTTATTAAAATTATGTAAGCTCAACAGGGATGGGATCAAAAGGTTGTATAAGAGCGTCTGAGCTGGAATCTGAATTACTATTTTAAAATTTAAAAGTTAAAAATAGTTTTTAAAATGCTTTTTATTATAGCGATTAAGCTTCTTAACAGCTATATTGACATTCTGACCTTCCGCAAACGATTACGGTCGACCTTTTTGTAAACGAAGTTTAATTTGATATACAGGTCGAATAAGAAGCGGCAACCTAAGACAATTGAATCATATCTTATTACAGGATATTTAACCTCAACAATAAAAATTTCTTCTTCAATCCGAAGATTAACCTAAAAAGTAAATATTTAACGATAAAAATAAACATTTTCTGATAATTATTTATCGTGTTACGTTAGAAGATGAAGATTCTTGATAACGTCTACATTTGTTATAGCACAAAAAGTATTATTCTGATAATTGCATAATAAAAATTTTCGTTATGTGTCATTTCCGGAAAAAAGACTGAATCAGCATAAATTTTTTTGTAAATTCGTCATTATCATTATGTAATCTTTTACGACTTGTTATGTTCAGATTTGAGTGATTTTTCACCCAAAAAAAAAAAATGTGATTTAATTAAAAATTGAGTTAATAGGAACTAAAGGGCTATTTAAAATTCCAACTTATTCCACCTAAAATAAAGCATTTTATTGAATGTCCGTGTGGGTGGAAAATCCATATTATGTATAGCTCAACAATTGTTAACGCTCAATAAAAAAGTTTTTAAAACGAGGAATGTTTTTTATCATATTTAATATTTCTGCTTGAAATAATTCCTTTATATAAAATAAAAACTTTTTTGATTTATGAGCCCACAAGTCATTTTTTGCAATGCGGATATAAATGACAAGAAGCCAATATAAATCGATCAAAGTACGTCTAACATTCAAAGAGAATTATTAAAAAAGAATTACTCAATAAGTTGTTAAGAAATTCTTTTTTTGTAAGTTCATTATACAATTCAAGCTCTTTGTTCCTTACAAAATCACACTATGAACTTAAAAAATAGCATCTAATCATAGAAACAACAAGTTGTAGAAATAAAAAGAGCCTCAAAACAAGTATTTTTTTCGCTTTTTTTATCACATCGTCGGAATCTATGTAGATTCCTTTATAAATACCAATTTCAATTATAGCTGAATAGTATTGGTGCCGACACAATAGTTAAAAACATTTTCATGTTAATCATCTTAAAGGGCAATGCAATGTGGGTTTCTTTTGTTCGAATTCTTTCTTTAATTTACAATAGAGTATCTAAATTTGATGATTTGTTGATACATTTTGGGTAATAGACATTTAGAAATGCTGATCGATCAGACCCCTAACTTGAGAACTATTTGAATATATATATATTTTAAAATAGAATAGAATGATAATCGTATAAGCATAATATTGAACAAGAATGAAGAAGAATTGAAATAAGAGCAAGTAAAGTAAGTGAAAAGTACAATCTTTTTTATTTTTCTTCCTATGTGCCTCTTTCATTTCGGTTCTTTTTACATCGGATTTCATTCTTTTTTGCTGTTGTTTCATATATATATATAAACCACCAACAGGTTGCCTTTTCAGAAGGAAAAACGCACACATGTAGTACGCCGTCGCAAGAGCATGAAGAAAAAAAGAATAAAAGAGTTGTCTGACATAAAGTATTGAGATGTTTCAAGGAAGGAATCTTCTTATGCTTAGTACTTATTCTATTATACTCTCTGTATCATGCCGCTTATGGATATTATTATTTTTTTTTTTTGTACATTCTTTTTATTTATCCTTTCATCTTTCAGAAATCTTTTTTTTTTTAATATTCGATAAGCACACGCATATTTATTTTTTTCTCTCTTTTTATGCCTGCATATATGGATATTGAAGTGAAATAAAGAATAATATGTAATTGCGGCATACTTTGTCATTCATACATAACTTTTAATCTGTAAACAATAAAATTACTGTGCAATTAACTGCATTATTGTTAGTGATAATTTCATTTGCATCTGATGAATAAGTTACTCAGATGAACATTGCTTTCAACAGTAATTTGCGGGGAATGAAATTGAATTTATAAATTTTCATCATGATCTGATCTTTTCCGATATTCAAAAAACTGGATTTGAGCAGTTTGCTTATTATGTATAGGGGGTAAGGGTGGTGTAGATCTGATTAAAACAATGGAATTTCCGAGAATTCCATTGTTCATTTTTGAACAAGTTCTGTAGCTTAATAAGTGAACGATTTTATTACAAATTATTAGTATTGATTCTAATTTATAGGTTAGATGGAATTAATTGCTGATAATTCAATGAAAATTCGATTATTTCCCGTAAAATCTTCTGCATCTGACTTGTGCTACTATTTAATTAGTAATTACTAAGAGAATAGCATAAAATATAATATATACCAGGAAAAAATTCAAAAAAACTTTTCGACTTGAAAAATAAAAATTTAAAAAACTTGCAGCAGGTCTTTGGCATAAACAAAAAAAAAAGATATTGCTTAGTAACCAAAACAAAAGTACTACGACGTAAAGAAAAATAAAGAAAATTCGTCATCAAGAGAAGAAAAAAAAGTTCAAGGTAATACTAATAAAAATTATTCAAAAAGCAGAGACGAGAGAAGAGGAGAAAAAAAAATAATTCACGTTGCAATGACGATGTGCAGTAATCATTAAAATCGTGACTAAATGTATTGATGTTTACGATTAAAAAGTACTGTGCATTTTTATCATTCGTGTGCGCTGTTACTCTCTCACAATTTACTATTTTTCATTAGAAATAATTTTCAATGTTAGAACGCCATAACTATTACCTCGAATTAAAAAGCTGAATGTAAACAGCAATTAAAAAGTTACTAAATTTGCTCGCACATACATGAAAGGAGAGAAAAATATTAATGTGGCAAAAATAAAAAAAAAAAGTTTTCATTTTAGATGGCTTCAAAATGAATTACGTCGTAAATTGAGCAATAAAATATGTGCGATACATATATATTTATTACAGATTTATTGAAAAGCAAGCTTGACTTGTTATGTAGTAATTGTGTTAAAGCGCAATCTAGTTGAATATTTAAATTGAAAATTACCAGCATTTAAATGATTGAATTGAATTTAGAAGAATTTGTGTCAAATTTAACGACTTTCCAGTATTTAAATGATTGAATTGAATTTAGCAATATTTGTGTCAAATTTAACGACTTTCCAACATTTAAATGATATAATTGAATTTAGAAGAAATTTAACGACTTTTTAAAATTCAAATTTTTTTGCTCCACTTCGAAAAGTTTTTCGTGATAAAACTAAACTAAATTAATTATTCCTAAGAATTGCTGTCCCAATAAATGTTCAAAAAAGTGGTACAAATCATATACAATAAATGCCGAAACAAAATAACTCATTTCCTAATGAATTATTATGGATTCATGTCAACTAACCTATAAATCAGAATGAATGTAGACAGGCATTAAGAAAACGTGCAAAATAACGAGAACTTTATACAATTCAATGAGTTTCACCATAAGCAATGTAAGTAAATGTAAATAAAGATAGTTGTGAATGAAGTAAATCTGTTCGGGTAACCATGACCTCTACACAATAATTTTTACATTGCGAAGCTTTTTTTTATATTATATTTTGTTTTCCCTCATTCCAGGCAACAAAAATAGAACAAAAATTGAATGAAAAAAAAAAAAAATCCTTCCCCATGACAGGAAGGAAAAAAAAGCATAATTGAAGAGGAGCAATCAATGGATGAGCATCTGGCAACTCAATAGAATTGTTGCTTCCCGCCACTTCACAATTTATTCTCATTATATAGACTTGAGCAGAACAGAACATATATAAAATATCCGACAAAAACATAGATAAAATGCGGATAAGGCCAATTAGAGAACAGTGGAGAAGTAAAGCAAAGCAGTTGAAAATATAAATAAATAGAATCTGTCCGCTTTATTAAATGATTATATCAGAACACCACTGTAGATGTGTAATAGAAACAATACACAAAAAAATAATAATAATTTTTGTGTCACTAGAATATCATTTGAAATTAAAGCATACACCAACATGATGTCTAATCATTTAGAACAAAAAGTATATAGTCTGTGTCTTCGTGACATCGACAAGAAAATTGAATGTTTTGACTTAAAATGTCCATATCAATTTTGGATTCTCGAAGAATCATTGAAATATACGAAACATACGACAATTGGTAAAAAAAAAGGAATAATAATGTGACTCACCTTTACTGGAACTCCAAACAATGGTTGCTGTGGCATGTCATTATCACTTTGTGATTGCCTTTGCATTTGCATTTGCTGCTTTTGTTGTTGTTTGGCTTGTTCACGTCGATCCATTCGTTCATTTTCTTCTAACCTGTAATTAAATTAAACGATAGAAGAAATGGATTTAGATAAATTTTGTATTTGTGTTGTAAATGTTATTGATTTCATTGTATCATATCAATATTATATATATAATAAAATGAATAGTCATACATTGTTTACTGATAATGTTCATACACTCAATTTAATAATCATTAATTCATTTCGATAGAGCTCAATGAAAACCAAACGTAATAATTATAATTTTCTGCAGAATATGAAATCTATTGATTATGACACCAGCTGATAATAACTATTGATGTTGAGATATTTTTTTTCTGTAGTATGTGAGGGGATGAAACTATGAAGATTTGTTATTGAAAAAGTTTATAAACATTTTCATAGTTGAGTTCCCCTGTGATTGTTTTGATTAGCACATCAGGGGTGGAAACTTGAGTTAATCGTTCAGATGTCAGACATTGCAAAAAAGATTCTAAAACTTCACACAAAATTCAAAACATTCAAACTGACGCATTCCAGGGGCGCAGTCTTTCACCTATAAACAACGCCGATCTCCCCTCAATAATACAAAAAAATGTTCAACGGCTTCAATAATTTTATCACTTACTTAATAATATTTTTATCCATATTTAGAATTTAATATCATTTAGAAGTCATTAAGCTTACTTGGTTTTGCCGCATTGTGGCAAACAAAGTGGTCAGAAAATAAATTTAAATCCAAACATAACGAAAAAATTGAATTAATGAGAACTCTTGTTTTATGACCACAAAAAGTCAGTAAGGTATCAAAAGCAATGTATGATTGAAAATTAATGAACCACTGACCGTGACCGGAAGTTTGTTAGAGGTATAATGTTCAACATCTTCTCTTTAACTTTGTATTGTTTTTATTGTTTCCATTCACTTTGCAAAATGGGGTTTTAATTCTATTCACGAGAATTATTGACTTATTTCCGACTTTATTTGCATCTGCAGTGTAGGAGTAAATAAAAAATACTGAATTTTAACTTTTTATCATATGTGAGGATTGACACTTGTATTAATCGTTATTATGAAATCAAAAAATGAAGTCAGAGAAGAAGGAATTTCATAATAAAATTCACAGGAACAGAGTATGGTTCATATGAAATACATTGACATCCAATAATATTCTCTCTGTGTATCCATACACATCGAATTGATATTCCTCATCACCGAAATCAAAATATGTATAATATTCTGTAGTAATAAACAGTATAGTCACACGGACAAAAAAAGTACACAATCACCCATACAGTCATACAATAAAGTGTATAAAATAATAATATTTTGTAATACAACTTTAATGAAAATATTATTGTGATTATGCACATTCCGGAGTAGTTTTTGTTTTAATTTACATGTGAATTGAGCGTATGCAGTAGGAATTGTTAGGAAATTACGTACATCCAGTCACATCCTGAACCTGTGTGCAATTTTCATACTAAAACCCCTGCCAAAACCCCTAAAATCAGATCAAATTATTAGACGTCATAGGTCCACGCCCCCCAAAGCAAAAAATATAAGCCATTTCTTTCAATTACGTTTAATCAACAAACAAAATGATTTTTTTTTTCACTTAACAGCTTTATGTTTTCTGTTTTAATGCGCCACAATATAAACACTATGATTGAGTGTCATAATACAAGTCATACACTCTTCTACGCTTCATAACAGCTGAATTACAATTGACTAAGAACAAATAAAGCAACAACAACAACGAAAACGGCATTCATTTCATTCATTCTGGCACTATCAGAAACAATAATAATAAAAAAGCTAAAAGAATGAGGAAAATAAAATAGTAACAGTAAGTAATGTCATGTATACTCTGTGAATATAAGCACCCTTTCTTTATATATCTATACAGATTATTATATTGTACATTTATTGATCTCCTTTTTCACTTAAAAATCGAATTTTATTAGACTTCTTTGTGGACAGAAAGTCACTGTGAGACAATTGAGTATTGGATTAGAGAAAGTTGTGTTTTATTGGAGGAAGGGGATATAAAGGTTCTGGATTAGAGGTTTTATTTGTTTCTAGATTTTTGAAATTCTCTTTATAAGCAACCGAAGCAGTACAGCTTGTTCACTAGGGTATTGATATGTCGTCGTATTCCCGGTAATACTCGATGTTGCCCTAGCGACACCATGTCTCCTTGGCAAAGTGCCGAGTTAGTGATCGTTCCCAAATGAAGTCTTTGAAGCATCAATTCCAAAAATGTCAATGAGGACTAACTAATTAGGACTAACTACTCAAAGTAATTATTATAATTACTATTAAAAATTATTAATAAGACCTGTAATAAGACAAGCAAACTAGGAATCAATGACACTAAAATCCTCGAAATGGTCAATGACCTCAAGCGAAACATAATGTGAATTGTTGATCTTACGACAAGTTCTTCTAGATTATACTAATAAATAAAATTTGGAGCATGTTATTTTCCATAGAATTTGTACAAAAAGGATGATGAAAGTTGCTTTCCGGATTACTCATTATGAATTTCATGATAAATACTCACAAACATTTAATTGACTAACTTCCATAGAAGCCTCAAAATACGTCATTCATATATTTTACTCCCTCAATGGCAAGCAGTTTGAATAAAATTTTCATTCAAAAAATGCATCATTAAAAATTTTAATAATCTAATAAAATTCCAAACATAGCATAGGACTATGGCCTATAAACACAGCTCTAACATATTATTTATGAACAGTAAAACACAATTAAATTTACCGAGTACAGCAGGTACTTAAGTAAATCGACTTTATATATGATTACTCCTGCTTATGAGATATTATAAAGGATAAGCTTAATGATTATATGAAATTATTGTTATATCCAGTAATAAATATCTTAAGAAAAAACTTTATGATGACTAAGCAATAAACAGCTTGCAGGTATGAATATGAGTAGCTACTTTTATGCAATTTATGAATACGACTGGTAAAGATGAATCAGTTCCAATTTTATATAAAAGTAAACAGAAGCTGAGGATATGAATGTTGTGGCTGTATTGTTTGTTGACAAGCTTTGGTAAGCAATAAAGGTAAATCCAAAATCTAGACTCACTGGATCATTGAGCTAGATCATTTCAATACAATTGACTATGAAATCACAAAAAAAATGTTCAAAATAAATCGATTCTTAAGAATCACTAAAAAGGTCAAGCACACCAATAACTGTATGCAATATAAGAAGAATTAGAGGATACGGAAAAACGAGAGAGAATGAGGAAAAAAGAGAATTTTCTTGCGTATATACATCCCCATAAGGTTAAAATGCAAATAAGCCTTTTTGTCTTTATTGTCTGTAGAACTGGTTCGGTAAGTGATAGGAAAATAGAGAAAATTGACTTAAATTTTTTAGAGGATATTTTAAAAAGCCATAGGGTGGCTTGAAACATGATATAGAATAAATAATAATAAAGAATAAACGTATATTAAGGAGAAGATAAAGCAGCAGCAGCAAATGAAATAGGAATGAGAACGTGTGACAAACACACACATAAAGAAGATAAAGTTAAAAGTTGAATCAACTTGAATAAATGAATAAGAAGAGGAACTAAAAAGAAGAACAAAAAAAAAACCCTCGAAAAGTGTAAAGGAAATGAAGAGAATGCACGAGATTTGTTAGCAGACACATCTGTGTAATATTGGTGTACACAAGATAGCATTTCCAAAAAATTATTAAATCTCGCTCCATCTCATTCATAAAGATCTATAGTTACACATAACATCTTTTCCTTTTCTTTCATCATTCATTATTTTTTGTTTTACTTCTAAATTTCAATTTTTATTTCCATCTTTATTTTGTATCCTCTCCTCATGCTATGAAGAAGCAACAAACAAAGCACGACATTTTAATCTATTCTCTCTCACTCTCTATGTTATTTGTGTCTCTCTCTCAAATTTACAGTAACAGTTTGTATACACAATTATAAAAGACTTATGAGTCGAGTTATGGGCACCTATAATAATATTTAATACCACTTTCCGTTGTGTATACATGAAACAAATACAATCGCATCTAGAAAATCTTTTTTTTTTTTCGCTTTCGTCTTCTTTTTTTTGCCGTTCAATGACGTGCGCATTGAGTGTTTTTCGAAAAATGAATTTTCTAAGCGAAGATATGGGGGCAAAAAAAAAATAAAGCACTACGACCATACAAAGACAGCATCACAGGAGGAAGGAAAAAGAAAGAAAAAAATTAAAACATTGCTAATAAAAATTATTCTTTTTTTGTTGTTGCTTGAAATGCCAGAAGAAGAAGATTTTTTGTAAATTACATTTAACAGAATTACAGAATTAAGAATAGAGATGAAAATCGTCTGGATCAATTGAATGTGTACATTCACATCTCGTTCCAGTATGTACAGTTCTAATTTTAAGAACAACATTTTAAAAGAGGCACACATAAAAAGAAAATCCAGAAAAGTTATCGATTGATGTTTTTTTTTTCTTTCGTTTTTTTGCAGCATGCTATACGGCATTTAGTAGATAGATTGTACACCCACAGTGAATATTATTAGCGAGAGGAAAATGCGAGAACCTTTTTTTTTTTATTAAACATAAAATGCTGAATAAGGAAAGGATAATCTCACACTCAAAACATTATTTTATTTTTCATCATTCACGCTTCTTTTCTCATTAAATATTATCTATTTATTTGTCTGTCTGCTTTTCTTTGTTTTTATTATATTTTGAGGTTAGAAAATTTGTAATTGACCTTTTATGTCAACTTTTAAGGGTTCGTTTGACTTCGTCGTTCGTTTGTTTTGCTTGCTCTTCATGACTTTATGGAGCAACTTAATTATTCTTATTAGATTAATTGATTTTCATTAGAAAATTGTCGATTGAACTTTTGATGTGAGAAATTGAATGAGAAAAAACATTAAATGTCTATGATTCATACAGAACACGTGCAGCACCTAGAAACGCACTTGTATCACTTATTTTTTTTCCTTTCCTTAACTACAAGCCGTTGAAAGAAACAACTCTCTGAATGACACCAATTATCATAAACGATTATTTCAAATTTCACACCGTTTACAAGTCGGAAGTGAGGCTGAAGGAAAAAGGAAATTTTTCTTTATCATAAAAAGGAACGAGAATAGCAAAAAAAAGAACGAATGAAACGAGAGGGAAAAAAAATATCACAGTAAATAGAAATTCCGTTTCATCTTCCGTTTTCTGTCCTCAAATAAAAAAATTCTTCTTGTTCTCTCTCCTTTAGCACACAAAAAAAAAAATGAGAAAAAAACATTTTCATTCTCGAAATGCACAAACGTTGTTTTTTTCGCCTTTTGCTTACTTCAAATCGTGAATGTTTATATATACACATCTTATTAGTAAATCTATATTTAGAATAAGAAGTTTATTTGAAAAAATTCTACTTCATATTGATTTGATGTCGCATCGTATTTGTAAACATTTCTCATACACACTCATACACATGCTTGAGAAGGTTTTTCCTTTATTGAAAAGCATTTTCCGTTTAATCATTTAACTAAAAAAAATTGTGTTTTGCTTACAATGACCTCGCGTGTCCTTTTTATTTCTGTTTTGAGACTAAAAAAACAAGAATGTAAAAAAGTTTTTCCGTTTTTCTTTTTCACTCGTTTCGTCTCATTCACAAATAATATTTGTATGTTATTGGTGTCTATTTGGATGTATGTGAGGAAATGAAAAACTATAACACTCATAAAAATCTGTGCAAAAATGAAAGTTTAACGGCAATCAATTAATGAATGATCATAATATAAATTAATGATAGACAAATGTGTAAGGCAATAAGAAAGAGACAAGAAAAAACTTTGTCATTGTTTGTCATCTTGTTTTTCCTACTCAATAGGACGAGACATAACGCAAGAAAAAAAAAGTATGGTAAAAGGATTAAAAATGGATTACAGGACAAAGGAGAGAAATTCATTCATCATTCCATAGAAAGCTGGTGCGACGAGAGAAGAAAAAAAAAAGTTAAAAAGCAAAAATGTCCCTAAAGCTATTCCGGCAAACGGTTGTCGACGACAGTAGAAGAGATGAGAAAAAAAAATTTTTTTTTTTTAAAATATATTAAAAACACCTGTACAGATGAATATTGCGATCCACAAATTTAATTTTTTTTCCTCTCTGTAATAAAGTAAATAGTGGTGGCACGGGGAGACGAGGAGAGACAATTAGCAACAAAAAAAATTTGTTTAAATAACTAAGTGCGGTGGAGATTTACAAAACTTTGATTTATTTGAAGACGAAAATTTCTGTTTCGTTAGTAAAACGAAGAATTATCACGAAAAAAAATGTTTGTTTAGTCTCAGACTCTCTTCTGGACTGTTTTGACTTTTATTCCAAGACTTAAGTCTCTTTCGAGAGAGCTAAAGTTGTTTTTTTAGTGGAAATATTGAGGTTAAAATTTACAAGTGATGCAGCAAGAAAAAAACTTGAGCAGATCAACAAGAAGCTACTTTTATTGACAAACCATCTGAACCAAATTCGATTTTGGACTTTGCTTTGAGTGTAAACAAGCCAGAACGAATTTATACATCAACAGGAAAAAAAAAAAAACATTTGTCTAAATTTTCATGGTAATATGGACGCGCTTGATTTTATAAAATTTGAAAATTAAGTGAAAATATGTTAGAAAAATTATTAAACGTTCTAATTGATCAGCTTATTTTGAGATTATAGAAGCTGTGACGTCAATCGCTTAGAACGTCATGGATTTTTGATGTGAACAACAACTTATCACTTGTATGAATCATAAAGTATGTGAAAATATTGACTAGTATATATGTGGTCACTCGTGACTGGCAGACAAGCATATAAACATACAAATGAACAAACACGGACATTTTTCTTTAAGAACTTTGCAATTAAAAGATATTTTGTCATAAGAGTAGCCCTAACAGACAAAGAGCATGCTTTCATGGAACAGCAATACCACTAAGGTGCCTAAACGTGCTCTTTGTCTGTTAAAGAAGTTCACAATAACAGACTATCTAAATGTTATGTCTAAGTCAATTAATTACTCCAAACTTGCTTTTTAGACTCACTTAATTTTGATAACAATCTACTACAATCCTGATAAGACAAGAATCCATTATCTTTCAAATATTTTATCTGGAGCGTCCAAACCTATCCGAACAAATTTATCTTCGTGAAGTATAAAAACATATCTTGACTTCTATGTATGTTTTTTAATTGTAATTGTATGGCGATAATTTTCATTTCAATTCAAATATGCGTCGCGGTTTTCACTAAACAATATTTGTTTTATATCTCTTGCCTTCAAAAACAACAAAAAAAGAAATGAAAATTAAAAACTTTTTTCTTCATTCATTAAAATCCATATATATAAATATTCCAGCCACTTGTGTTTATGATTCTCATGATTTCCATTTTGTTTTGTTATCAAAACCAAAACACTCTTTTGTTTTCTCTTTTTACTCACAATTCAATCGACTTAAGCACTTTAGTTATTACGAAACTGAAAATATATAGCACTCAATGCAAAAAATAAAATAAAATGTGTCTCTCTCTCTCTCACTTTTCTCGCCTAAAAAGCCACACGTAGAAAAACAATACATTGATATTGTATAACTATGTATATAAATATTTTTTTTGTGTATAAATATATATATATAAAAAATTGAGCTCATAATACAAATGTAAGATCGACAAGCAAGTCAAGGCAACATTGGGTATAAAAGTAAATTTTCAAATTGCAAGAAAATAATTTTTTTTTGAGGTTTAAATGAAAAACGTAACACGATTTGATACTTTTCGCTTGTTTGCCGTTTACTTTCACCAAATACTTTTTCTACCGTATAATATACATACAATAAACGATTTGTTAGTAACTTACTCGACATGATGTGTTGATGAGATATTTTTAAAATTAGAATAAATGTTTTTTTTTTCTCTGCTGTTATTCACACTTTACTTTTAGAAGAGAGCATCTTCTTCTACATCATCTCATGATTATCTTCCTTGTTTCAAATTAACGCTGAGTAGATTAAGAGGAATGAAATAGACGGTAGAATAAGAAGATGAGATGAAGTTTTTAATATATATTATTATTGCATGGTAATGTAGGAAACTTATTGATTTGCTCATAAATAACCTTTTGAGATAATTTGAGATCACTTGTATATATATATAATGCTAGTTTAAGTAAATAAACATATTACATTACAGAGTTGTCGACATAGTCAATATTTTTTTGCACGTTGCCTTTGTATTTTCTTGGAAATTTTGAGTACTTTACCCTCTAGACAGCAATTATTTAAATATAATGCGTGTTGCACAATCTTTACAAGCTACAAAACATGCGTATGGACGATGATCTCGTGAAACTGGAATTGCTGTGCAATAATCCGGCGAACGGTAGCTTTTTGCGTCATTGAAGACTATTCGGCACCAAATGACATTGTGTTTTACAACAATAACATAACATAAGAGAGTGAGAGTGTACACATTAAAATTAGACAAAAGGACACGAATCAATGGACCTTAATTTTTTATGAATTGAAGTGCTTTCGAAAAAATCGTGTTTCAGCTTAAAAATAATTGTCGTGTACAAACGGTGCAGCACTGGCACCCATAAAAATTAGCACATTTTTAAAATGCTGACAATAAAATAAAGCTAAATGAAAGATAAATTGTGGGTTTGTGGAGTAAAATACACGAGTTTTAATTCGTGAAGAAAATGTGCAATTTTGTTGAATTGTTATGTGAGGAATTTTAGTGTCGTTGCTCATGTCTGGATTAAATGTGATTTAGTTTATTTGAATTAAATCATGATGTCGATTGATTTGGATTTAACCATTAGAAATTAATGAGTTGAATCAGTTAATGGCTATGAAAATGGAAGTAAATTAAATAAGTCATCGCACTCATATGCTCAGATATGTATTCATCGACATAAAACATTCTAGCACTCAATAAAAAAACTCAATTTTCCACCTATTAAACCACAAAATAAAAAATCTAAAAATCATCTCATATTCAACAATTCAATTAAAAAATCTCATCAAGCCATAACAATATCTGTTCAAGATCCTTTTGTGTCTATTGAAGACAACCACGATTTTTATTTTATTCAACAAGGACAATCTAAACAAAGACTTATCTCATCATTTAAAATATTTTTTGCTTCATTTTCAAAAGCTTAGTATGAATTTTTTTTAAAAGCATTCTCAACTCAAGTGTCTTTCCCCCCCGGTAAGTTGTTTGCCTCTCGAGACAACTCTGTTGCATTTCATAATGAATGAGCCTTTAAGGCGACCAAGAAGAAGAAAAAATAATTTTTTAAGTAATTACTCAAATGGCTAATTGATGTTATATGATCTACAAACGCACTAATATAAGAAGAACTAACCACACAAAAAGCAATAAAATTTTATAAATTTTTTATGATAACGATTAGTAAGGTGAGCGTGAAGCTCAATTAAAAATATGCAAAGCTTGAATATATTTTTTGTTGTTGTTGTTGTTACTAACCATGAATTATATAAAACGAGTTTGTTTCATTAAATGAAATTGTCCAATCTTCAACCTTTAATTATGGTACAATTAAATTCCTTCAAGTTAATTACAATGATTAGAATATTTCATTTGGTAAAAATGAGGCAAGAAGAGCTTCACGTCCATAAGAGAGAGAATATTGCATGAAATAATAAAATTAGTTTTATGAACCTTATTCACAAATGTTTAAGTCATGCACAAAATGTAGAAGACAAAAAAAATATGATGATTATTAGAGGTTAAGCATTGTTGATATATTCATACTCATCCGATTTGTTAAATGGAGTTTATGATGTTGGTATAATCACGAAAGGGAGCAATAAACCCTTTTTCCTGTTTCCACATTCATTCAACCCCAATTTTTTTTTTCCTTTCCTTTCTTTTCTGCTCTCTTTCATACTTTTTTTTTTGTGTGTGGCGCTCTTCTTCTTCTTTTTCCTCATCTACGACACACAGCCAACAACATAGTCAGTTAGTCGATGAGTGGATGGATAAAAAAAAAAGAAGAAGAAATTTAGAAGCATTTATTCGACATCCATTTACATTTTTATTCAAAATAACATGCTGTTTCAATGATTATGGGAAGATGTGCTCGTTCTATTGCAATTTTCTTTACCCTCCTCAATGAAAATCACCAGAAAATTTCTTCTTCCTCGATTTTTTTTCCCTCTCTCGATATTTTATCATTGTGTTGCGAATTTTTAAGTACGTAAAAAAAGAAAAGTCGGAATAAAGATTGAGAGAGGCACAAAAATAAAAAAAAATAAAAGTTTCAAACAAATACAAAAAGTCATATGTGTAAAAGAATTTCCTTTCGATTTTGTGGTTTCCTCATTGGCATAATACGGAAAAGAAAAGCAATTTTTTGTGTATCCCCCCCAAAAAAAAATTGGCGTAGAACAGTGATGGGCAACCCACGATAAATCATAGTAGTAAGTTTGAATCGAAACCGCACACGGCATTCAGTTTATAGCATTTCCAAGAATTTTTGGCTGCACACTAGAGTGCTACCAGTGGTGTAACCAGGGAGGGCCATTAAGGGCACGGGCACCCCTCTGAGAATCGGAAAACCGTTTATTTTGTAAGGTTTTTTCAAAAAATTTCACAAAAATAACCGACGAGCTCCCATAAAATTTTCTAGCTACTCCCCTGAGTGCCACGACACACAAATTACCCACCACTGTCGTAGAAGCTTCTCTTCATATTGTAAATACAGAAAAAAAGGAAGAGGAACATTTTTATGGCTTCACTATTTAATGCTTATTAAATTAAGTATCAATTATGGTTCTGTTTGATCTATAAAAATTAATAGTGATAAATTTTTTTACACTAAGAATGGCAATAAAATGTCGAAAAGGAAAGAAAAAAAATATTTCGACATGCCTTCACATATTCGTCTACATTAATAATAATATTATATTTTATTCTTACAACGATAAACTTGAGCACGAGCATTTTATTAAACAAAAAGAAAAAAACGTTTTTATAGAATTGTGTGTATGAATGTATAGATATTCAGACTTGTTGACATTGTTCATTGATGTGTATAAATATTTTTCATTGCAAGCTTTTTTTAATTTTGTTTGTTAAACTTGTGCAAAAAATAAAAAAAATGTAAAATAAAAGAGAAGAAGAACAAAAAATTGGAAGCGCTTATCGCGCGCTTAAAATGTAACACACGTTTTTATGGGTCAGCGAAAATGTCTTGTCTCTTGATGAATAAAACAAAGTGGATGAGAAAATGAAAAAAATCGTCTTTTGCTATCATTAATTGTTAAATTGAATGTTTAAGATAATTTTTTTTTATTGTAGATTTTTCTACTTGGGTGTTTTGAGAGAGAACGAGAGAGAATAAATGTTTGTAGCTTGTCTGAGAGATTAAATTTTCTCTTTTAAGTAGTTTTTTTTTGGAATTGAAATGTTCTTATGCTTCCTTACATTTAGGAATGTATCTAGACAAATCGTTATGATTCCATTTGAACTTTTAATGAATTCAGAGTACAAGAAAATTTCAGATTTTTATTTGAAATTGTAGAATTTTTGAGACGGCCAAAGAATTCATGGAAGTAAGCTGTTGACAGACAGTTTTGCGTGTAGTATTGGAAATTGGCAAGCGTTAGCTGAGGATAATGTTAGTTTCAGGCGACATCTGATAGGGCATGAATCACAATTGATCTGTACGGACTCTACGCAAGTAGAAATTTTAGGGGCGTCTTTAAATGTATTAAACCATTTCAGGAACAGAAATTTAAAGCTTAGTAAGGATTCTCAATTTCATTTTGAATTTATTTCAAATATGTCAATTCATTTTAGCTAAATTGGATAAAGTAATATAAATTATAAATTAGAAATCAGTAAAATTTACTTAAAAATTGAAGGTTCAAATCCTTAAATTCATAATCTTTGTGTTAGAAATTCATTACTAATGTAAGATTTTTTGAAGAGTTTAATAAAAGACAAAACTTAATACATTTTACTCTCGTTTTCTTTTTTTCCAATCAACCAATTAAAGATGACTGCAAAATTGAATTTTTTTTTCACAGACACATAAAAAAGCAAGCTAAACTATAAGAAACATCAATAGAAAAAAAAATTACTCATCAATATTCAAGGAGATCAAAAAGTAGACAATGAGAAGAGAAATTCACGATAAACGTGAAATGCATTGTAGCATTACAAATTACTAGGTAGCAATATCAATGTTTAGTTATAAATTTTTAATATTCAGAAAAAAAACTAGACTAGAATGGAAGGAGAAGAAAACTTTGAATATAAAGTAATTTTTTTTTTGTGCCACTGAAACTGTACATATTGTGCATATATGATGAATTTTTACTACTTTTCAATGTTGAATAAATTTCTCCTTAATTTTATATTTCTTTCCTTTCTTTTCCTCCTCAATATATATGAAATAACACATGTAAGGATAGAAAAAATATCCATTGACTGTCATTTACAGACTACAGCTATAAGGTATATTTGAAAGTAGGAGAGAACGAAGGAGGAAGAAAAAAAAATTATAATATGAAATAAAATTCATATGAAATTGAGTCATTGAAAGGAATGTTGAGGCAAAACTTTAATGTCTAGTTGTGTTGGTGAACAATGGATTTTTTTTTTTCTTTTCTTCACAACACTCGTGCCTTCCATAAAACTTTTTCGTTAATTAATTTCACAAACAATATACGGATTGAAATATATATTCAGTTCCAAGATCTCGGTCGTTTCATTCCTTATCTAATCTAATCTTTTTTTAAAAAAATTATAAAACTTTTCAAGACCATTATATCTTCACTTTTCGCACAGCTAAAAAACATTCTGTCCATTGTTTTAACTTAATTTTTTTCAACATCAACTTCATTTTCATCCATAAATAGAATAAACTCAAGAGAAAGAAAGAGAGCCAAAAAAGTTTGCTGCTTGAATGGCTATTGGCATAACAAATATAATCATGTAATCAGTCAAAGATTCAAACGGTATGGTTTATAAATAGAAACGAGTAAAATTTTATTCCAAATTGATATAACTTTTATTTTTACTGCTGTGATACGAGGCATTTGTGAATGATTATTTTAAGGAAGAGAAAGATGAAACATTTAGACCCTTTTTTTTAGGATGTTGTAAAGAATAATTTCTGAGAACTTAAAGGGTGACTCAAATGATAATTTTTTTTGAACTTTTTTTATGAGGAAATTTGATCGCCATTTTTATTATATCTGAATATCCAGCTGAGATATGAGTAACATTTTGAGATTTAGTAAGTTATTGAAGTAGATTGCCATGAAGTCTAAGGGATATTGATGAAATTGTTTTCATGTTATGGTCCAGAGTTTAGAGATTGACATTAAAGATTAAAGATTGAAATCTAGGTATTGTACCAAAATTTCTGACTAAATTGCTACTCTGAGGAATGAGAGTGGCTACGTTTTTAAGGACATGGCTGTAAATATTCCTTTGTGGCTCTGCCTTAGTCTTAGCATTGTATTTAGAAGACTCTACTCCAAATGAAGATGAATCAATATTCCTACCTAGCATGAATATAAATTAAGCTGTTCCACTGCAAATCTCCGTTAATAACCCAATTAAAAATGTCTGACAGCCCAGATTAAAGCAAATTCCCAACCAAACTCAAGTTCAAGAACCAAATTCAAATTCTTTTGTTGATATATTCAGATTTTGTCGAGTGGTATATCCTTACATGTTCAGCACAAGTAAAATGATATCCTTACATATAAAACTCTGATGAAGAAATATATTTCAATTGTAAAAAACGAGAATAAGAAAAAGGCACACAAAAATATTTTTATATCCATATCAACACACGCTTACATGAGACATAATAATAATTATATAACCAAATTGTTATGTGATATCAGAATGAATTTTTATGCGTCTGTCTCATATTAATCATAATAATAATAATAATAATTTTTTTGTGTCAATAAAATAAAAAATCTTTCATGTCTTGAAGGAATTCTAATGAAAAGTCGTAAAGAATGGTCAAGGACAAGTTCAAAACGCGCTCTCTTGCAGAAAATAAAAATAAAAAATACAAGAAATACACATAGACATAAGTAAAGACACTAAACGAGTCTCTCTTGTTGCCAAAGCTTAAGTCTATACACAAATATAAAAGTCAAAATGCGAATTTACCGTTTTGAAACTTTTTTTTTTTACTTCATCTGATTGCCAAGTCGTAAGCAATGTGAAATACACAGTCGAATGACAACATTTATGCATTAGGCATCATAATTACATTATATTAGCAATACTTTCTACAGTTTATTTAATATTTTATTAAGATTTTTATAGGAATGTTGTCCCCAAATGGATCATTAAATGACGATCATCAATTAATAATGAACTTGATCAATATCTCATCTTAAATACATGTAAAAGCACATTATAGCCCTAAATGGGATGTGGCTAGCCATCTATCAATTGTAAAACAATAAGTTGATGTCCTACATTTCAATTGGAATCAAATACAAAGCCGTAGACAGCCTTGAACTACTTCTTACATAGTTGAAAATGAAAAAGAGAGAGCTACTGTAAAGATTGCGCAAGTGACCACGAATGACGAATGTGGAGTTTTTATTTTTTAACATTTTTTAAAAAGATATCTCTACAATGTTATGGTATAAAGTGGTGGATATTTGAGTGTACAGAAAATTTTAACACATTTCTATGGCAAAAAAATTGAATTTCATTTTGTAAATTCTCTTTTGTGGGTTTTTTGTTCAATGGTTGACTTAGCTACCTAGGTGTGGATGTTGTGTGTTAAGAATGTGATGAGATATTTTTTGTAAAGGAATTTCAGGTTTTCGAGGTTTCAAATTACAATCATGGTAAGTTGCTGGCTAGTCGGAGTAAACTTGAGAACTGAAATGAATGTGTGGCTTAATGGATTTTTGTGGTTTAGTGAGTCAATGTTGGAATTAAATGGATGTAAGGTTGACTTATTGAGGTTTTCAGCAGTTTAAGCAATATGGGATCAAAAACGAACCAAATCTCTATTTCTTGACTCTTTTCTAACTTCAGAAATCTTGTTAATCAACTGTAAATTGAAGCAACATCTAGAAAAGCAGATCTAAAGGAATTCATGAAGGTCGTTGAATTCATTCTGAGCAATGAACACTTAATCTTATTTACTGATGACATGTTGTCATCTTAAACACATTCCAGACATTAATTAGTAGGTATGTAGCAGTAAATCTTGAGCAACATCCAACAAGGCAATGATATTCAGTCTATAAAATTCTAAAATGCCCATAAATTCAATCAAATCTATCAATCCTGGCCCAGAAATACCAAAAATTATCACAAAGTAGCTTAAAATAATCACGATAACCATATAAAAGCTCCAAAAAACAATGATAAGCTTATCATCTTATCAGCATTTATACGGTCGTATAAATAGAAATAACAATTAACTTCCAATAAATTCGCAATTTCTATAGAAATAGTTCAAAGCAAAAATTAGCCTGCAACTTCAATGCCACATATTTTTTTTTTCCTCCTCCTTCAATTCTCATCACATGACATTCATTGCTCCATGGGTATGAGGCTAAGTAACTTATACTGTATTTACACACCACACTAGCTAAATATGAAACAAGCTGAAGTTTATTGCAAAAAAAAGAGAAAAAAACTAGCGGAAACAAATCAATTTGTTTATGTGTCGGAAGCATGAAATAGCAACAGCACCTAGAAACAACTTTTTCAAAAAAAATATAAACACTTCCATTTCGTTATTTTTAAAATAAAAGAGACTTTGCGATTTAAATATTGCAACGACGTAAGTAGGTATGAAGAAGGAATGTAAAGCATATATAAATTTATTATTATCCAGCGAAATGGTTTTTTATATTTTTTTCTATTTTTGAAGTCGCATGCATTTTCTTGACTACATGAAGTTTACTTTATTATTTCGCTAACTGTTTTTTTTTATCGAGAAATTCCACAGGGTTGGTGACCGTAATATTCTTTAAGCTCTTCTCTTTCTACTCAGTTTTTTTATGTTTAAAATAAAACTAGCAATTTTAATTTGCTACTTTACAGCTTCTTTACGTAACAAGAAAAACTTTACGGATATTTCCGTTTAACGAAAGAAAGAATCTCAGCTACCCTAATTATTAGACAATGTTACAGCCTCAAGCAAATTTTCAATGTATTTGTTGTGTAATAGTCGAAAAAAAAAAAAAGGTAAAAGTTAACTATTCGATAATCATTCAGAAATATCTCAATGTATGTGTGTGAAATGCTTTCGCTTTTAAAAAAAAAAATTTGCTATAAGGCATTTTATATTTTTTGCTTCACTTTTTTTTCGGAAACAGCTTTTCAACTCGGAATTCGAAAGCGGTTTGAATGCATTTTAAAACAAAAAAAAGAGAGAATCTCTTTGATGGTCAATGGCATTCGAAAATTTTTATTGGCCTTTGGATAGACATTCAATATTCACATATCGGCTGGGGTATTAAATTATTCCGCAAGGTCATTTCTCTTAATTAATCGAAATCATTTCAATTGGAATTTAATAATTGGAATCTTGATAGAGAGGAGGATCAAGTCCTGAAGTTGAGAATATAGGCATGGAAACTTCTAATGGATCTTGCCACATATAGCCTACCAAAGGATCTTGGAACAGGTCATGAAAGTCGAATAAGTTAAACAACTCTAAATAAAATCAAAATTCAAGTGAAAATTCAAAATTCCCAAAAATAACGGTCATATTAATTTCAAATTTCGGTGCAAATCAACAATCATAGAAGTTGCCAACATCAACAACCAACCAGATCACCAGACATACATAGTCAAGATAATAATCACAAATAGTCTAATACAGAAAAAAATAAGTAACATGAGAGACCGAGAGACATCAACATCATCGTAATACCATAAGCGGAAGATAATGATGAGTTGTAAAAATGGTACTTGAGTGTAGAAGCATATATAATACACTTCGTAAGAGTTATGAAAGCATAAAAATATATATACAATCGAGCAATATTAATAGAAGTAAGCAGATAAAGTAATTGAAGCGCATTTGCATTTGAATGTTTTGGTTTCATTATTAAAGCTAATTAGTATTTAATTATGTAACATGTCAGATTAAATCGACCTTGAAAGAGCTTTCGAAAAAAAACAAATAGAAATAATAATTCCATTGGAACCACGAAACTGCACTGGAATTTCACAAGACATTCCTAAACCCAAGCAGCATTGGTCAAGTTGCATGCATCATCACAATTCAGATTTAATTTGGCCAGTAAATATGCGGCAGAGGAAAGAAAGAAAAAAAAAAAACTAAAAAAATTCCCCCTTCAACAAGTTAACACGATCATGAGCATGTATGAGTACAGTACTTGCCATATCTATGTGTATATATCACCCGACATTGATCATAACACTTTATTTTCGTTGTACTTCTCTCGTTTCTATTGAATCTCACACATTTTTTGGTGAACTTTTCAATCAATAATTGATACCGGATGTAAGTCAATCATTGGAGCCAACATGACGTCACAGCATGCTTTATATTTCTCTTGTGCCGATTTGGTTTTCTCGCGTAATTTTTTCAACTAAAAAACCTGTTTGTAAATGAATTGTAGATTTTTTTTTTTGGGAAGCATGAAATTCTCATTTTTTTGTGCCTCTCACATTCTCTCAAACAGCAATTTTGTTAGTTTATTTTATTATTTTGAATGCTTTTTCGCTCTATTTGATATGCTTTTTCTTTTTCACTAATTGATGCAGTCTTTAAGCCAATGAATTTCTCATTATTTTATTGATTTTTGTAATCTATTGGAACAATTCATTATGAAAAACTTTTGTAATCGATATTATGGACAGGTTCTGATTATTGGTTGTCATTTAATGTTGATGGCTTTTTGGGAAATTTATCTTGTTTTTAAACGCTTTTCATTCATTTTAGTTATGGGAAGTTGTTTAGTATTGAGGGTACTTGTGGATTACGTTATTGAAATTTAGGGTGGCATGACTTGCATGGGTAGTTAGTGACTAGTAAGTTAATAGAGACTAGATTACTGCAAAAGGCTTTCCAGATGTCTCTATTGCTGATTCTATCATCTAGTTTTTACATATTATCCGTTATTGCATCTAACTGACTGGCATGAATAGTGTCTTGGTTGTAAAAAGAGTTGAACACTGAGAATAGTCTCGATACCCTTCTATCTACTGGATATGAGTTAAAATATTCTATTTGCTTATCTAGGTACCAGTGCATTTAGACCTTCATCACCGAAATACCTCCAGAATACTAATTGGTTATCCAAAAACATCCAAAGTACCAAATTTTACAATAAGTTGCACACAAACCCCTTAACTGACTGTCTTAAGCCATTTTCAATATTTCAACAAACTTAAAATAAATATCATGTCAAGGACTTAACTCAAAATCTGAACTTCTTCTTAGTCCACAAAATACTAATTTCTATGTAAAACTATTTAAACATCAAGTTTAAAATAGTTTCGTGAGAATCTTTATTGATTGTCAATTATAAGCTCATGAAATGCTCAAATTACAACAAAATTAAATGCCAAATGATAGTATCCACGAAAAAAACGAAGGTCACAATCCAACACCAATAATAAAATAAGAAAAATGCAAATTATTTAAATATTAATTTGAGAGATGTTAACTTGGATATAGAAGCACTTGCTGATAATCTCATCCATTCTCATTGAAAAATAAATTATTAACCGATGTACATCTTTTTTTCTCCTTTATTTCCCTAATTTGTATTAATTTGCACCGAGCAAGTAGTAGAGACAATTTCATATTTATCATCTGCTCACTCATACAATAGCTCAATTCATCCCATACACATATAAACACAGCGAAAAAAAGATTTGTGAATAGAAGAAAACATTGGCTCACAAACACTATCAAGTTCATCAATGAGACGATGGAGAATGTGCAAAAAAAAAAAACAACAATATAATTGTGACGAAGAAATGAAAAGAAGAAATAACGTCGATGTCGGTACAAAAAAAAAACTACACACGTTTTTTTTTATTTCATACGGGGTAAATGTGTGGTTGAATAATATGTGCGCTGAGGGAGTGAGACATTTCGATAGACAATAAAGCTAGCATAAATTGGGCAACTGACGAAAGCGCAATTTTCTATGAATATCGAGGAATGTCCAGAATGTTGGACACGAGTAATTTTTGGTACGAAGTAAGCAGTTGATGTAGATAGACCAATTACTTCCTATTTCATGTTCACACAACCCTAAAAAATTGCAAAATAATGTTATCAACTAGTAGAATCTGTCTCACAGACACACAGTCACATTGTGGCTCAAATTGTCATCCATTAAGTATGCGTTCCACCAAAGTATGTGGATATGATTTCTAGTTGTATTAATGAAATTTTTATTTTATTTTACTCACCAAGGTTTTTGTGGTTTTTTCATTTCAATATCAGGATAAAATTTACTATTCTTTTTCATTCTGCTACATTCTTGTTACGTCGTAATATGGTTTGATTGATGACTGAATGACTACCAATCATCCTTAATAACTGGATTGGGAATCCAGCCGTTTATGAAATTATCCAAGTTTTACAAATAAAAATTTTTTATTTTATGGTTCACTATGCCTTATTATTTTATATATATCTTGTAATCAATATTTGATTTTTTTTTTCCACTTCCTTCTCCTTATGACTATTTTTTTTTTCTTTTCTTTGTTATTGATTAAATTATATTTATATCTTCACTTATAATCACTGGGATAGAATCTACTTGATGTTATTCATATGATGTTACACATATATTAACTACTTGCTCATGCAAATTAGGCAAATGATTTATTTCCTTTTCTTATCATTAATTATATTATTTTTTTTTGTTGTCATCATCACTATAAAATTACTATTTTTTTTTTACATTGCACGACTTTTCATTTATTAAACGATTTTTTGGGGGTAGAGAAATAAAAATTGTTGCTCCGTTTCCAGAAGTCCTCAAATAACTTGAGTATCAGCGATGCTTATTCCACAAAACGGAACAAAAAATGGTTTATAATATTTTTTAATCACCACTGTGACTTTATTTTTTGCTTTTATTTTATTTTCTCTTAAATTTCTGCATTGAAATGTGACATGGAAAGAAAGAAGAAAAAATAATATTATTTATTAAATATGTTGGGTAATTTCCATCGAGTAGTAGTTTTTTTTTTGGATTCTCTAATTTCATGCATTTCGTGGGAAAAACCAATTGAGTAAGCATCAGAGGTACTTAAAGAATAAGTAAATAAGAAGAATTATTAATGACATAGATTGAATGTATTAGTTATAGTTTTATTTTTTACTGAGAGCGCATCGATTGTTTTCGTTTCATTTTCGAGCTTTTTTTTTTGCATCGTTTAAATATGGGAAAAATGAGAAGTGAGAAACTGTTGTTTTGCATCTGTGATGAAAGATTAGAAAAGTTTGATGAAATTTTTACAGATTTATATCAAATGTGTGAAATTTTACAATTGATAAGATCTTGATTGCATCAATTAGTGATGCAGAAAATTGTGAATAAAATCATGTTTACATTAATGATTCGAGAAAGTCTAGAAAACTGATGTGACTTTGCATCAATGATGCTAATCAAGTTGAAGAGTTTGCATCAATGATGCTAGTCGAGTTGAAGAGTTTGCTTCAATGTTGCAAGTTGGGTTGAAAGGTTTGCATCAATGATGCTGATAATTTCATTTGCTTTCGCGTCTTAGATGCTAAAATTATAAAAAATTGTAGTTTGCTTCAGATATGCCAAAATATGTAAATTAATTTTAATGATGCAAACAATAGAAAAAAATGATGCAGAAAACGACTAAATTTGCATCATTGATGCAATCTTGGCCTACTCTTTGACATGATGCGAACTTCCCAATGATGTTCACTCATTCTGCATCTTTGACACAATACTTCAATTCTTATATAAATTATAAAACTCATTCAATGACGCAAACAAACTTAGTAAGTATTCAATTTCACAGGTCAAAAATTACAATGCAAACCATTCCCCAAAAAAACAGAAAAAAAATCACTCGTTGCTCAAATTCCACTCATTTTTCTCTTTTTCTTCCACAAAAAGAACCAACACAAGAAGCATGAAAAAATAATGAGTAATAAATTTGCATCCAAAATTAAATAAATTTTTTTTTTGCCTTCCTTCACGACACAAAAACGAGAGTCTAGCTCATAATATAATATGTTTACTTAATTTATCAAGTCATACCGATAGCATTTCATGTTCTACACTCATTTTTCAGACTCAATTTATTTGATCAACTTTAAAAGTTATTAAAAATGTCGATTGTTGGCAATATATGAAGCGAAATTAAATTGATTGGAATAGTTTTTAGTCATTCTTAAATGGGATACAGTAGTAAAGAGAGACATATAGCATAATGTTTCCATTAATGGATATTTTAGCATCGCGAACATTGAATATGAAAGAAAAAAAAATCTATAAGTCTGGAGTTGAGAGCTTAAATGAGTCCTTTCATTATGCTTTATGTCCATCAACACTTGAACTTTTTTCATAGACGATTAATATAATATAAATATTTTTTTGTTACACAACTACGTGATAAAATGAGTGCATAGATATAGGGAAAATTGATTTTTCTTTTCCCTTTCACGTCTCCATCATCAGATGTGTTGTTGTTGCTCTCTTCTTACGTTCAATTTCTGTCGTCTGTATGTGGGAGTGTATAACGGTGTAGTATTTGTATGAGTGTCTATATTCCGTACGTACAAAATATAAAAAAAAATCTATATATACAGATATATCATGGATTTTCCATCATCTCTTGCCTCGCATGGTGTCGTCGGGTTATTTTAGCAATGAAAAATTATTCCTTTGTTTTCATTCAATTACCCCCTTTATATATTTTTCTTTGAATCTGATATTATTTCATTTGTCCTCGATAATAAATTTTCATTTTTTTTAATAATACTATACATACAACATGATAAAGAGTATGTATTTACTCTGTAGTAAATGAGAAAAGCGGGTATGTCCTTGCGGAAAAATTAGTAACTGATACATTTCATTATTAATGGATTAAAATAATAATCAAATCTATTAAATTGTGTAAGCGAGATGGAAAGAAGGAAGGAAAAAAAATTAACTCTGGATGTTATGTGAAATATAAAAAAAAAAATTGAGAAAAAGAAAAAGAGCGAAGCAACGAGTCAGGCAGCTGTGAGAATATAATAAGAAGTTGTACATGTAATTTCTTATATTTTTTTAATGTCTTGAATGTGTGTTACTTTTTATATACATGAATTGCGACGAAGGAAGTATCAAAAGTTGCTTTGCTTACTCAATTGATTTCAGTTCTTTTTGGACATTAACGATATTTAATTTTGATAACTGAGTTTGTAAATTTTAATTAAATTAATTAGTTTTTATGGACGAAAATGCAACACTCTTTTTATTTCCAAATTTTTTTTTTCTCTCTCTCTCTTTTCTTCTGAAGAAATTTCTATTTTTCTTACACTTTTTTTTTTCACTCGATTCACACTAACAAAATTTTTTTTTGTTAATTTTTTATAAAATTGTGATGCTTTTTTGATTATCCTTGATAATTATGTAATAACCGAATGTTTATACTATAAATTGGAGCAATTATTAGGTTTGAAAACGAACGATTTACAGTAATTATTTATTTTTATTCTGGCATCTTATTTCTTATTTTCACTTTTGTATCTAACAAGTAAAAAAGTCTTTACACCTTGATTCTCACTTTATTAGCGCTTGATTCACGACTTGCCGCACTTTTGTTACACAAATTTAATTATTTTAATGATTTATGCTTAACACTGGATCTTTTTTGTTATTACCTGATCTCATTTGAATTGTAATCGAGTTTTCTTTGAAATTTTCTTTAATTTTGTCAATTTTTATGCACTTTGCAACATAAAACACGACTTTATCAGTTTATTCACAAAAATCCACAAACAAAGTACAATTTACACTAATTAATCCCGTTAAAATCAATAAATATTCACAAAACACAAAAATTAGGTTTAATGTTTACAAAAACCATGTCAGACTGACAAAATTAGGCTAAAGTTGAAATTTACTTTCAAAAGCCGCGGTAAAGAGCGCTTTCGGAGATTTAAAGTCTACAATTTGTAGAATTTTCGAAATTTCTTTTGGCGGTTAATTAAGAGATTCGTTTTTAATTAATTATATTGTCAATTTTGAGACTTAAAGGTGTAGAATAGGTTTATTAGGTCCTAAATTACAGCTTCTAATTGTTATGTAATTGTGTGTTTTGAGAATATACCACAAATTAACAGATACAAAATATTCAAATCATCGTTTGCTAAAGTCGTGCTAAAATCTAAGATAATTATTTCAAAATATTTTTAACCGTTTTTTACGATTGATATTTTTCAAGCGATTTAATTAATTTATTATCTTCTGGATTTTGCTATTTTCTTGATACGCATACAGAAAATAACTAAGATAACAGGACACTAAGATGAGATATTAACAGTCAATCGAAAGGAGTTGATTGTGAAGGATAAAACGAATTAAATCTGTGAAAAATAATTTGTGGATCTTAATCATATTGTATTGATTTCCTCTTTATTGTTAGGTAATGAGCTTTCCATAAATGCACGAATAAGTTTCAAAAGCAATTTCATACATTATCACTCAAATTACAAACTCATCAAAGCCATTTTCCATTATAAGCCTAGGCTTTTAAAAGTTCCAACAAGCCTAAATAGCAGCGGATTATAACGTAAAATTAGTGACGGACGCTTATCGGTACTGAATTTTATTAAATTTTTATTTAAAATAAAGTTGAATTAACACAGTTATGGCTGACAAAAGTAAATCAGTTCCATTCAAAATGCATGATTTAGTGTGGTAAGTATTGAATTTCAGTCAATTTCAAGCTAAATTTGTTAAAATTACGGCATTTTTTAACCTTTGCAAATTTTACCTCCTAATAACAATCAACTAAAGTAAACAAATATAATTTTAGGGCAAAAATGCCAAGCTATTGCCACTGGCCAGGACGAATTGTTGAGCCCAACACACCACAAATTGCGAAATTAAAGAAAAGTCCAACACAACACTGTATCTTTTTCTTTGGATCTAACAACTAGTAAGTTTTTATCACATAATCATCCAGAACATGATAAATAAATTACATTTTTTACAGTGCATGGCTTGAGGAAAAGAGTTTAAAACCATTTTATGAATTCAAAGAGGAAATGAAGGCAAAGGGTAAACCAAAAGATCTCTTTGCAGCAGCCATGAACGATATTGAGTCGTTTATTGAGAATCCAGAGAATTTCTCAGCATTATTTGAACCAAAAACGCCAGTCCAAAAGAAGAAAAGTACACCGAAGCCAAAAATAAAGCATGATATTGAAGCTGATTTTGATAGTTTAATTTCTGACAACAGTGTACCATCATCGCCAAGTCCATCAAAGACATCTACGCAACAGACATCCCGTAAGTCTGTCGATAAAACAAAAACTGAAAAAGTGCCTCAAACAAAACGCAAATCAACTCGTGAATCCGACACATTACTCAATGAAGATATGGACATTGAGCCAACTGCACAACCAGCAGCTAAAAAACCAAGAAAATCATCTCAAGCACCAATTTCGTCACCAAAACCAAATGAAAAGAATCCAGAAGAGTCGAGACGTCGATCAGACGTTACAGATGCTGTTAAAGCATTAAAGTCACCAAGTCGTACTGAAGCTTCATTGAATGTTTATGGATTAATTGGTGTTGGACTTATGGGAAGTACTATTTTGGAGAATTTATTAGCCAGCGGACATGAAGTTGTCATTTATAATCGCACACAATCAAAATGTGAACCATTTATAACTGAAAAATGCACAATGGCTGGAAGTCCGCGTGAAGTATTTGAGCAGTCATATGTCACATTCATTTGTGTATCAGATTGTGATGCAGTCAAGGAAGTTGTATGTGATGGTGAACGTGGTATTATTGCAGCTGATTGTGGTGGAATTGAAAAAGGTTTGGTAATGTTAAGTTCAGTTGATTGTGAGACATCGCGTGATATTCACGGTGCTGTTTTGATGAAGGATTGTCGTTATTTAGAGGCACAAATACAAGGATCAAAATCTGAGGTAAAAGAGGGTAAATCAATTGTCATATCAGCTGGTGAGAAATCATTACATGATGACTGTAAGACCTGCTTTAATTCATTTGCTAAAAATACATACTACTTGGGAGAGGAACCAGAAACTGCTGTAAAAATGAATTTAGTCCTTCAATCGATGGCTGGCGTACAATTAGCAGCACTAACAGAGGCATTGACATTAGCTGATTCACTTGGACTTCAATTGCGTGACATACTTGAAATCATTAGCTTGAGTAATTTAAATTCAGACTTTATTGCCGAAAAAGGACTCGTAATTGTGGACGAAAAATTCCGTGAACCATCCAAGAAAGTTGATACAATGCAAAATGATCTGAAAATGGCACTTGAATTTGGTGATACATTAGAGCAACCATTGCCATTAGTTGGTGCATCAAAGGAAGTCTTTAAGTCAGCCAAAAGGATGGGATTCGGATCAGAAGATTGTGCTGCTGTCTATTTTGCGCTTAATTTCAATAAATATTGTTATGAATATGGAAATTATACCGAAAATGGAACCATGTAAATGGTTCATATATACATAAGTGCAAAAAAAAAATGAATCAGCAGTAATATCAAGTTCTGATAAATATTTTTAACAGTTATTTTTATAAGAAACACGAAAAAAAAAGTTAGGACAAAAATTATTTTTTCTTCATCTATATTAAGTTTTTCTTATTTTTCACCTAGATCATTTCCTTTTTTATTAAGTAAAGTAGTTTGTTTTTTTTTTGGAAAAATCTTTTATTCATGGGAAGCATTCATATTTAAAGAAGAATGTAATATTATTAAACAGAGAAAAAAATTTATCAATAAAAAAAATAAAAGAAATAACGGTTTTTTGAAATTTGAAACTGTTTTCCGTTGGAACTTTTCAGATAAAAAAATTCGTTTAGGTTTTTCGGCTAAATCATTGAATATTATTAATTATGCTGACTTAAAGGTGATGAATTGACTACTTTTAAATATGTTGTTCAAAAATACAGTCTTAGTACAGCTTTAATAAACGATAAATTCTTCAAAAATAATCCAAATGATTCTAACGGAAAAATAAAATTCAAATTTCTAATTCAGCAAATCATTTTTCCATTATAAGCCCAGGCTTCAACAAAATTCAAAAATAGTTGATTGCTAAGGATTAAAGGATTGTTTACACATTGACGCTCAATAAAAATAATTAATATTTCAAAAAAGAAGACAAATCTATGAGAAAATAGATCAATTAACATCTATTATCAATATCACAACTCATCTCAATAAGCGTACACAGCAGCGGATTATAAAGTAAAATTAGTGACGGACGCGCATCGGTGCTGAATTTTGTTAAATTTTTATTTAAAAAATTTGGAATTAATAAAGATCCAGTTGGGATAAAACAAAAGAATCCAGTTATTAGTTAATTAGAGACGTATATGAATGAGACAATGTCGCTAAATATCAATGATCTTGTATGGTAAGTGAAATTAACAAAATAAAAACAAACAGAAAATTTTCCTAACAGTTTTTTCGGTTCTTATCAAAACTATCTACGTATGTGAAGTGCATCATCAAGTAGCATAATGAGCGATCTAATCATTAAAACATGTTTTATGATATTAATTAGTGTTAAATATGATAAAAATAATGAAATTAAATTTTCGGCGCTCAATAATTTAAAATTGATTTTAACCTCAAGATTAAGTTCCTTTAAAGCTCATATTACATATTACATAGCATATTATAATGATAAACAATGATTTATTTATGTTTTTTAGGGCTAAGATGAAAGGTTACTGTGCATGGCCAGGACGAGTAAGTTTATACAATTTTTTACATATTCATAACAATCTCTAATGTTTTGATTTTTAATTCCTTTAAGATCGTTGAGCCGAGTGATCAATTGAATAAACTTAAAAAGACTGAAAAATCACAATGTGTATATTTCTTTGGATCACATAACTAGTAAGTTAATTTAACAAATTTGCGCCATTCTTGATGCTTACTATAACTTCTATTTACAGCGCTTGGATTGAGGATAATAACGTTTATCCATACTTAGACTTCAAGGAACAGATGGTAAAATTAGGAAAACCAAAAAATTCTTTTGATAAGGCTGTTGGGGAGATTGAAGCTTATATGAAGAATCCAGCGGTAAGTTACAGCACTAATTCCTTAATTTCCTATGTGTTTATCTGGATCATACATATTTCAGGCTAATGACGTTATCATCACACCCGCTAGAAAGAAGTCAATCACAAAAGTTCGACCATCAAATGCATCAGAGGAAGTTCCAGTTCAAGAGAATGAAGGCGAAAATCACATTGAAAGCGGTGAGGATGAGACACCAAAGAAAGTAAATAAAGTAATACCAGTTAAGCGTTCAACGGTAAGTCAATGTCCTCATAATCAATCACCCAACTAATCATTCTAATCCACAGCAAAAGAAGCCAAAACAAGCGAGTTCAAAGAAGAAGAAATTGGACATAGATGAAAGTGAGGAAGTTGTGCCAGCAAAACGTCAACGCTCAATACCATCAAGTCCAATTGCACGCAATCACAATAACAATAATGAATTGAGCTCAGACTTTTCATCATCTCAAAAGGAATATTCCTCACCAGTGCCTAGGTCACGTGTTGCTCGTGCTGTTATTGATCGTCCTGACATATTCAGTCAATCAAAGCCTGATTTAGAGGAATTGGATGTTGAGACAATCACAGAGACATTAAAGTCAAAAAATATTAAGGCATCGTCAAGTAAATTTGGTTTTATTGGTCTTGGAATTATGGGGAGTGGAATTGTCAAGAATCTTATTAATTCTGGACATGATGTGTGCGTATATAATAGAACGCATGATAAGACAAAGAAGTTTGAAAAATGTGGTGCAACAGTTATGTTAACGCCAAGTGACGTTGTTGAACATGCTGATATTACATTTAGTTGCGTGTCTGATCCTCAAGCCTTAAAAGATGTAAGTTAAATTGTCTCGTAAGAATCTAGACTGAATTTTAGTCCTTACATCCTTGGATTATTTTAAATCGTAGGATTTAATTTTTAATCCTCGGATTTAAATTTGTATTTAGTTAATTTCTTGATTTTACCACAATTCCTTACATTTCCAGACTATATTTGGACAGTATGGAGTCGCCTCACTTCCACCAGAACTCGTACGTGAAAAAGGTTTCGTTGAAATGACAACGATCGATGCCGACACTTCCAAAGATATTGAGAGTGCATTAAATGATATCGGCATGCAATATTTGGAAGCACAAATTCATGGTACAAAGGCACAGGCTGAGGAAGGAAAACTCATAATTTTGGCTGCTGGAAATAAACAATTATTTGATTCATGTCAGACATGCTTTGAAGCTATGGGACGAAATTCATTCTTTGTTGGTGATACTGGCAATGCTACGAAAATGAACTTAGTGCTTCAAACAATTACAGGCATTACAATTGCTGGATTAGCTGACTCATTAGCTTTAGGTAAATATGATATACTTGTGTGCATTGAATGGAATTTGCTAATGTCATCAACTTTTATTTTGTTGTTTAGCTGAAAAGGCCGGATTACAAACAGACACGTTCTTGGAAGTTATGTCAAACACAAATTTAAGATCAGACTTAATTATGGATAAAGGACTTGGTGAGTTTTTGATTTAAAAAGCCGTTAAATTTTGAAAACGGTTTGAATTCAAATTTTTGAAAGCCGTTAAATTTTAAATTTCTAAAGTACGTTAAAAACTAACAAGCATTTTTCTTACTTCTCAATTCCAGCAATGATCGACACACGCTTCTCGCAAATCAACTTACCACTCCAACACATGCAAAAAGATCTCCGTTTAGCTATTAATATGTCTGACAGCCTAAACAATCCAATGCCATTGACAACAATTGCAAACGAAGCGTACAAAAATGCTCGCCGTGCTGGATTAAATGAGAACGATGCGAGTGCAATATATTACCGTGCACGTCATTAACAATTATGGATTAAATCAAAGTTTAAGAAGAATAATAACAGATACAAAAGAAATAGATCCAAAAAGGACCAATTCAACTTCCGATGAGAGTAAACCAAGGATTTTACTCATATGAGAACTTATTTTGACCTTTTTACACACAGATTTCAAAATTTTATTATTTTTGTTAGAACATCAAAGAAGTAATAACTATTCATGGATTTCAATCATAAAAACACACAAAAAAAATTGAGGATTTTAGAAGTTTAATAATCGTTGACAATGAAGTCATATCGTTTTATATTAGAAAATTATTCTTATTTCCTCTATTATTTTTCATTTTTCAAAATATCTTCTATCCTATTTAAACAAAAAAAAAATCAAGATGATAAAAAAAATATAATTAATTTTATTTCCTTTATCTTTATTCATACACATAAAATTTTTTTTTTTTTTCTTTAGTCTGTTAAGTTAAACAAAAAAAAAAATTTGATCGCTAATATTATATTATTATATTTTTATTTTCACTCGGTATGATTTGATGTAAAAGAAAATGAATAAAAATTTATAGAACATTTTTTGAAGAAATAATTTTCATTTTTGGAAACGCTTGCAAATTTTTTTATAAATTGGACTAATGTTCTTTTATGGTTTTGTGGCTGAGAATGGACGACTAGTCCATTCAAAGTCAGCTTCGAGTCAACTCCAACTTGACTAATAGAAGTAATTTAATTTTACAAAATTAATTTCTGCTTTCACTTGTGAAGTTTACAATTACATACAATTATGTCGATTTGATTTGAGTTTCAAGAGTTGAGCCGAATCGACTTCGAGGTTTGATAAAAACCAGATATCGAAGTCGACTCGGATTTTGTATGAAAAAATTGACTCAAGTAGACTCAACTCCATATAAAGTTTGAGTCAACTTCGACCTCTAAATTGGAAACTAATGCTCGAAGTTGACTCGGAATTCAGCTCTGAATTACAAAATCTAACTTTAAAATCCCTCTCCTGTAACACACAATACCCCAGAACGCACATCACAGTTGAAAGTTGAAAAAAAAAAGATTAAATATTACAGCACAAAAACATTTTAACAGTTTCATAAAGTTAAACAATTGAATAATAGAATACAAAAGCAATAGAATATGGAATTGTATGGTTTTATTGTTTTGAAAATCTCAAATCAAAAATTCAATTAAATTTTTACTCTACAAATGTTTTTAAGAATGTTCAATTAGAAGAGTTCGAAAACAAAATTGAGTTTGTTAGGAATCGATTGAAATTTGTATGAAATGTTATACTTCACAAGTGCTAACAGAGAATTTCGCACAAATTTCAATCTGTTCTTAGATATCTTTGGATGACTCAATATGGAAGTGTTTAGATTTTTGACATATTTGGGAGTTTTCACACCTTGTTGTTAAATTAATTAAAATCTTAATTTCATTTCTTTCTGAATTCCTATTCATTTATTTCTTAATTTTATTATTTCAAAAGTTTTTGTTACATCAAGATTGTATGAGTAATGCCATGAATCAGAGCTTAGAGTTGACTTGGATTTTGGAATTAAAATTTAAGTTTGACATGATTTTGACTTACTTGATACAAAATTGAAGTCGACTCCGAGCTCTGTCAAAGAGTAAATCAAATAGAGTTGAATATATCATTAATGAAATAAAAAAGCAAAATGAGAAGAAAATGAATATATTAAGATGATAAGCAAAGAGAGAAGACGAGGAAGAAAAGTGAGTCCTTTACAAAGAGATACAAGCTGTTTACATAATAATGATGTTGTAAAATAAGAAGTATAAGTAAAAGTATAAAAAAAAAAACTTGTATCATTAAGACATATTATAAATATAAAAATTCATTTATTTTTTAATGAAAGAGAACATTTTAAAATCATTACACAACACATTATGTGGTGGGTGGCATTTTTTATAAAATGGAAAGTTTTCACTTTTTGGAGAAAGTTTTGATGGATGACTTTGGAATTGTAGTAAATTTTGAGGAATTTTTGAATGAATTTCAAAAGATTTTTGTATTGAAAAGTTCAAGAATTTTGAAAATACTCAAAATTTGATGATAAATTTTTTAAATTTAGAAATTTTCTAAAAATCAAAAAAAAATTCTAAATTTAAAATGAAAACTATAGTTTTTGATTTTAAAAGTTAAAAATTTCGAGCAATCAAATGTTGAGTTTTTAAAAGTTCAAATTGAAACGATCATGCTGAAGTTGAGTTTTTAAATTAAAAAAAAAAATGCAATTTCAAATTTTGATTCAAAAAAGTTTGAAAATTTATATTTGTTTAAAAAAAGTTGAGAAAATGAAATTTTGAAATTTAAAATGCTCAAATTTTGAACTTGAAAATTTCAATAATTGAAAATTGAATCAAAACTTCAAATTTTGGATTTTGAAAAGTTTTAAAATTTAAATCTTTTACATTTTTTTAAATTTTTTGTGAGTTTTGACTAGAATTTCAAACTTTAATAAAAATTCCAAAACTTTTTAAATTTATTCAAAATTCAAAAGATCATAAATTTAGAAATTGAATTTAAATGAATTGAAAAATTCAAAATTCAAATTTTAAAAGACTTCAAAATTTAAGATTTGAATTAAAGTTCGTCAAAAATTTACATTTAAAATTAGAAAATTTTAAAAGTTCAAATTTGAGTCTTAGAAATTTCAAATATTTAAATTGTGAACCAAAAAACTCAAAAATTAAATTCAAAGATTCAATTTCCACTATCTCGAAGGAAAATCCACACAAAATTCATCCAAGGGAAAGAGAAGGGAAGATAAATAGAAATGAGAAATTATTTTCCTGCTCCTATACATAAGGATAAGAAATGAAGAAAAACGCGCATACACATACAATAATAAAAAGAAATAAAAAACAAGAATAACTCAGAAGAATTAAGAAAACTATATATGGGTTTTAAAAGAACAGAAACAAAAATTCTAGTAGATGATAAAAATTAATGAAAAAAACAAAACAAAAAAAAACTTTGTAAGAATTTAAAACAAGAAAAAAAAAATGCAATAAATTCAGTTAAAAAAAGAAAATATCCTTTGATGTTCATTTTGATGCCGGTGAGATACAGAGAAGAAAATCTGTTGTATTAAAAACGCATGTGCCTCGATTATGTGGAAAATTCGGAAGCTTTTGTCCTCTCAGAGAGTCAAACAACAAAAAAATCTGAAAATCTCATTCGATTCTCACGAGAGTAAGCCGCATAGTGTGAAAATCCTGACAAAAATTGATGTCTGGGTGAGGAAAAGCACATGAAAATCATTCAATTCCGAGCTAGCTCAACATTCCTTTTTTTCCGACGTTTTTCTCTCTCGTTTTAAAAATTGCAACATTCGTAAGAGCGAAAGAGAGCGAATCCAGGACTTTTTTTTTTTTTGCATTATTGTTGTTCCACTGCCGCACATATTTGAGTAGAGCTTTTTCTGCAGGACGAAAGAATATTTTCACATCACGAATGCTCGCATTCTTCTCATTTAGTTTTCGGATTTACTGATAACAAGTTGTGTTTTTCTGTTGTTCTGTAAGTAGAAAAAAAGAAAGAATAAGAAATTAAAATTCCATAACAGAAGTTAGAATATGTGTGTGGTTTTGTGCATAGTCACAGATATATATATATATAAAAATTGGAATCATCATTCAATTAAATTGCTTCTTTTTTTGTCTCTTACTGTGTGGCGTTAAGTGGTTGAAAGGAAATCTCTATTTTCCATCTCGATATGTGAGCAGTTCCAATTCTTCCTGTATATACGATGAAGAAAAAAAAAAGAAATATATAAAATATCGATGGAATTGGTGATTTATATTTATCATGATTGATTGATGAGTGATTTGGTTCCTTTTGTGATATATGATATGATCTGATGTGTGTGTATATTAAAAGTTTTTTATGTATGTCTTCATGTTTATGGCACTTGTGCTGTTTGTGGTTTTATATAAAAAAAAGTCTAGAAAGAAAGGAAACAAGAAACGACAAAGTTGTGAAGCAACAGACATACATATAAAGGATATATGTGAATAATTCTTCCCTCTGTCTTAATTACCTCGTCGCTAAAATTGGGTCATGGTGTGAATTCCTTTTTAATTTCATTTCCTACTCTTCTTCACCTCTTTCTTTTTTATTTTATTTCACACAAAAAAACGTTCCACAAAATTTCCGTGGCATTCATGCATGTATACACTTATAAGGTGTGTTCACTTCTCTTCCTTATTGCTCTGTTTCTCATTAATACTGCTTTTGTTGGGGGAATTGTGATTTTATTTGCATTTTGTCTGATTTTTTTGAGGGGTTTAAGTTCGTGATTGATGAATTTTATTAAGATCCAGGATGGAAAATCTGGTATATGTTGATGGAAAATGAGATGTGATGAAATAAAAAGGGGAATTGTTGAAGTCTGTTGTGTTTTACTTACGTGTAAGTATTCTTATGCTTTGATCTCGAGAGATTTCTAGTTGATTTTACAATTATTTAAATTTTTATCTGGATGTTTGTTTCAATTTCTTTGATAAATATCCAGGCAACATCCATTATAGTTTATAATGCTAATCAATTCATTTATTTCATAGTAGGCTTGTTGAAGAATTGAATTTCAATGGAATTCATCAAATTTTGCTTGTTTTCTTCAATGAAAATCATTTTAAGTCAAAATGTTTCTAAGAAGCCAATTATTTTCAATAAATTAAGTCAATTTGATAACGTTTCAGTTAGTTGCTATGTTATTAAATGATCCACAGCAACCATTTAGATAGGAATTCTTTAAATTCACCAATATTTCACTGTATTTAACTTTAAATGAAGAATTTTTCGATTGAAGTTCAAAAATGTAAAACTCTACAATTTAAAAGATGCGAAAATTCTAAAAATGATTCGTTAAGAGATGCAAAAATTCAAAAATCAAATATCCGTTAGATTTTTATGACAAATTTAAGAGCAAAACATTAAATTAAAGATTTAAAATGTCTTTAAATTGCTAAATACGCTGCCATGCCAATTTCTCTAAGAAAATCAAATTCTCATCCACAAAATCTTCTTTAAAATACGAACCCCTTTTTAAAAATTTTCTCTTCATCACAAGACACAAAAATAGAAAACGTTTATCATTTAATGCCTATACCAAAATTTATTGCCAGATTTAGACAAAAAGGAGCTAATAAATTTTATCCACCTACACAGTCGTTTGCTACTTGCACATTTTTTCTCTCTTTTTTAAGTCTCTTTACTCCATTACATGTTGTCTTTCTCCATGCATACACATTTCAGGCCTGTTGTTCCTCGGCAAAAAAATAAAGGATAATGACGAGAACACGCAAAAGAAAAGAAAAAAAAGAATTCCATTTTTGCCTTCTTTTTTTTGTTCACAATGCGATGAATGTGATGGAATTTAATGGCATTTTCGCTGCCTATAGTGAGTGGCTTTATATTGCGGGCGGCCTTGTAAGGAAATAAAAATAAAAAAAAGCTCTCGTATTTTTTTTTACTGTGCACAGATTTGTCCTGTAATGTTCATTTACAGACATTGAGTATAGCTTCGAGAATTTTTTCGCACATGATGGGACATGGGGTAAAAATTTTAAGTAAGTACATAAAAATATTGAATTAAATTAGATTCAGTACGTATACCAGATAAGCATAAACCGAAGCACATTCTTTGGTCTGTATTTCGTTGCTAGTTCCGTTGCGAACCCGAGAAAAATGACCAAACATTAATTTGAGAATTGCAATCCATTAATTTTAAAATAAGAAGAATGTTCTATGGAATTTTTTTGTGTATTGGAGTGCAGGGGGGACTATGTACAGTAACAGAGAGATCAGTTTTCCGCATTTTTTTTTTCTACAGTAATTTTACTAATTGCCGATTCTTCAAAAATGACATGGCCATAAATTACGATCAAAAATCTTTTCTGGAAAGTTAGTGGAAGTTTTGTGCTTTAAGATGACTTTAATACGGTTGCTAGGATTGCTTTGTTGTCATTTCACTTGTCTGTATGGAACAGAAACGGAATTTTTATTGCTAGCTGGATCTTATTTTTTTAAAATTTATATGAAATCTACTGGATCTTTAAAATTTCACAGTTTATTCTTTACTGGAAGTGATTTTAACTATTATATTCACTAAATCAAGCTACATACTAGGTCTAGAA
Source organism: Chironomus tepperi (assembly GCF_022539635.2). Lineage (NCBI taxonomy): Eukaryota > Metazoa > Arthropoda > Insecta > Diptera > Chironomidae > Chironomus > Chironomus tepperi. The sequence goes on from NW_027226245.1 coordinate 899,297, forward strand.
TGTACTTTGACTAATCAAATTGCTCAATAATTGAATTTATTTATAAATTTTCTGAAAAAAATTGAAATGTCTACGAAAAACAATTCAAATTTAACGAATTTTTCAATTTTGAATTCTAATTTTGTAGAGATTTTACATGGAGGGTTTTCAAATTTAAATGTCATTCAACCGTTAATACATTAAAACATTAAAAACTACTTAAAATCAAAAACCAAGCCAATAAATGTCAATTAAAGCTTATCAAAGCACAATTTATGTTAATAAAATTATAAATAGCATCACAGGGTACCACTAGAAAGCAATTAATGAATACCTCATGCTGATAGCACAGCTTAATTATCAAAAAATTACAGGCTCACTATCAAAACTCATAAAAATTAATTTCCTGAAAATTGACAACTTCTGCCGTCATAAAATTATTTTTTCTACTGAAATAATAGAAAACATTAATCAAAAATTCATAATTAGACACAAAATTTTCGTCCATAAAAATAAGCTAAAAACATAAAAATGTACCAAACATAGTCAAAATATGGAAAGAAAGAAAAAAGGGACGAAACCATTTTCTTAATGCAATTATCTACGTATTTATTTTATTTTCTACAATATTTTCTTCAACAACAACAACACCACGAATGAGAGGAAAAATAAAAATAATAAAAAAAAGGAAACATTTTTTTTTTTCTTTTTTGGTAAGTAAGCAGAAACGGCAGTGGAGGGAAAATATTCTCATGGTTATCGATTGTCTGCCTTCATCTTACATCTAAAACATGATTCTTATATTGAGCAACGTTGCCCACACCACTATGTGCTTTTAAAAATAGAAAGAAAAAGGAAAATTTTAACTTTGTACATAGTGTATGTGGTGCATCCATGCTGTACATAGCTTAAGGCGGATGTGTCAGAGCTGATTTTTAGATTTGCTAAGAATTTGAGTCAAAAAAGTAGGAGAAATTGAAGGATTTTTGAATTTAAGACTGAAACGGTCAAAAATAATTTGAATTTGAAACTTATTTTCTATTAAATGTTCAAACTTTGAATCGTTGCTTTAAAAAACTGACAGAATTTTTAAAATTTGAACTTACATTTCCGGTAAAAGTTCAAATTGCTAATTTTTGCTTTGAAAAATGGACATAACTTTTAAATTTTGAACCTAAATATCAATTAAAAAGTTCAAATTTTGAATCGTCGCTTTAAAAAGTTCAAAATTAATTGATTTCAATTTCAAAATCAACCAAATATTCAACTAAGAACACAGAATATTGAGTATTAAATGTAAGAATTGAGTAGGGAAATGAAAAAAGCAAATTAAATGAGCGTCTTAGAGTCAAAAACACACAAAATAAAATACGAAAAAAGAGAAATAAATATTTTCCTATAAAAAATCCTTAAAAAATATTTTTTTTTGTTCCATTCTTATCTTCCATTCCTTTTCCTTGACTACGACGCGAGACATTAAATAAAAAAAAAAAAAACACATAAAAAAGATCGACTCGTAAATAACGTAATTTCTTCGTTCATTCTTGTTCCTTAAAAAAATGAGAGAGAAAATAAGTTCCTTGGCTTACTTCTTTGTTATACAATTTTTCCTTGTATGTGCATGATGATGATGATGATGAAAATCCTTACGATTTTTTTCTATACTTCTTATTTCCATTCTAGCAAAAGAATCTTTCCCTTAACTACGTATAAAAAGAGGAAAATTGCCTTCTTACGAGACGCCTTTTCTTAAAACACGCCATTGCTCTTGGAAGATACTTTTCTTGTGTCATGATTTCTCGTATATTTGTGTACAATCTCTCTATGTTGTAAAGGAATTTAAAGAAAAAAAATCTTTAAGAAAAGAAGTAGAAATTAGTTAAATTATGATTGTATGGTGGATACAACGGAAATAAAAAAAAACTTGAAATTTTTTGACAAATTGAGGTTGAGTGTTCAAGCAAAAGAATATAATTGATGGAAAAAAGTCTTTGATTTTTTTTGTTGGGAGGATGAGAAATTGTATAGTCTGAGTGTTTGTTGGAAATGGATTCATATGACTTTCTGTAGAAAATCTTTAAAATGTTTCGCTAAGATGAATTTTTCCTACCGAGATGACAAAATAAGAGAAATTTTCTTGTCAAGATGACAAAACAGTCCAAAATTTTTGCCGAGATAAGAAAATTTTAGAGACTTTTTGACCGAGATGACAGAAATTCTAGTAATTTCTGACTGAGATGACGAAAATTTCCCTAGTTGACACAATTTGAATGTTATCAAACTAAAAACTGCTTAAGAAATTTGCAAAAGAACCTCAAAAACTTCAAAAACAAACTTTTGATTAAATTCAACATTAAAAATTAATTTTTCAAGAAATTCAAATTTTTTATCGTCCAAAACTTATCAAGATGAAAATTTAGCAAAACAACAAACAATGTAAATTTACAACATCAAGCACAAAAACAATATTTTCCATCCAAAATGTTGCAAATCATTGCAAAATATGAGTTTTGCCTGTAAACTTCTCAAGACTTCTTATTATTTATTTAACGAAGCAACAAAAATAAAGACCAGAAGTTTTGTGTTATTTTCAAAAGAAAAGCCAGATTCCTCCGTGAGAATCTTTAACCAATCTCATTAAACTTGAAGCCCCACAAAAAAAAATGTTGTTTCTTCCTTAGCACCAAATGCTGTTTACTGTTTATTCTTATTTCAAACTCATAATCATCTAACTTTTGCCCTTCCTTCTATCTCTTTTTTGATGCCTTTTGTGTGTTTCTTTTATACATTTACATTTCTGTACATTCAACTCCTTTCTTTGCGCTTTTAATAATGTATCTTTTTACAATTTTATTCTCAGCTTATAAGCAAAAATTTCATTTTTTTTTGCCACAACTTTTGTGTTTGGAGGTAGGGATGTAGTCAGGGGTAGGACATTGGGTCAATTCCTGTGTTTTCCTCAATTTTCCTTCAATTCTGGATCAATTTCCTCAATTTAAACACCAATTCCTTTAGAAAACAGATGATTAACCCAATTACCCCTAACCTACCCCTTCTGCCATCCCTAATTCCACACAACAATTCATCCAACTGCTGCTGTTGCTTTATTCTTTGTGTATATGCTTTTAAGGCACTTTTCTCACTCACAATACTTTTAACTGTGTGCTATAAAGTATATTGTATTGTAGCTCAGTCTCCTTTAATATATATGCTTTCAAAATAAGTATGTAAGAATGAATGAATGAATGAATGGGAATGTGGGAGGTCGAAGGAGTAGGATGACTGTAGATTGTTGTCATAAAAATGGGCTGGTAAGGTAATATTTGAATGAAAAATGAATGCTGTTAATATGCCTTAGAGCGTGATGTGATGCGGAAGACCTTTTAGCGAGCTAAGAGGGGTAAAAAAAAATAGGAGGATATATGGAGTTGCGAAAACGCATTTCCCAGGGTCTATTTTACCTTTTTTGTTATGTTTTACCTCTCCATAACTTTTATTTTATTGATGAGATTGTGACAGGAGTGAGTGGGCTGGGATAACAAAAAAAGGCGCATTTGTTGATGCTTTTGTTGTATATTTTGAGATTATTATGGATTAAGAAAGAAGTTTGGAGGAATAATGGCTATTTTCAAGTCATTTCTTATTTCTCTTAGCTAAGACACATTATCTTTCGATTTTTTAACGTTTTATTTCAAATTTCATTCAAGACACATCATAGTAAACAAACATTTTTGTAAAAATTCTGACAAATTTTCAAAAACGTGAAACTTTAATTAATTAGTGGGTTAATAACTGTAATTTTGTGTAAATCAATTGAAAAACAAGTCCAAGTATCATTAAATATGAAGAATTAGTTAAAATGTGAGTAAATACGTCAATTCAAGTGATTTTCAAATTTAATCAAAATATTCAACAAATTCAAGTAAATTTTGATCAAATATTCATCTTTAGACCAGTTTAATCCACAAAACTCCAAAAATATCGTCACTTGTTTGCACAATATTTCCAATTTCTTTGAAATCCCCTCACAAAAGGGTTCAATTTCAATAAAATAACCTAAAAATATTCCAAATCACCAAACATACTCTATTCAGCTTCTTATAATAACCCCCAAAGTGTTTTTACAATTCACATTTTCCAAGAAGGTGCACAAAGTACGCAAAATTGGGGGAAGAAAAGAAAAAAAGGCAAAAGTAGAAAAGAAAGAAACTTTTCCTCTTCATTTCCTGCCTCCCCCCACCCCTATTCACACGATAAGAATTGAAACGACGATAATTAAAGGCGAAAAATGAAGATGAAAATAAAGAAGCAAAAGAGAAGTGAATGAGCGAGTAAGTGCAAAAATAAGGAGAAAGTAAGAAACATTTTAAGTAATATTAGATTGTTATTTTATATGAATTTTTAGAGGGTAAGAAACCTATTAGCAATAAGTTATGACTCGAGACCCTTTTCACAGTTGTTGTTCTGTGTGCCAATGGCATATTATCCCGAGTGACACAAATGATGAAGCCTTTGGCAGGGAGCTTTTAAGGGTTTGCTAAATCTCTTTTACTTATTTTACTGACTTCCTTGTGCTGAGGCGCACGAGGGCCCCGAAGCTTTTTTTTGTTAATACTAAATGGAAGTCACCCCCGTTTGGCAGCCATATAGACGCCATTTGTCCTCCACTGGGAGCTCCCCGGGACTCCCTTTATTATACCGAGACAATCATTTGGACGTCTTTTATCCTTAAGGAGCTCCTCGCGAGACAATTTGGAAGTCCCGAGGATCTCCTTGTAGAAGACATATGGCGTCCATACGATTGTCTCGGGGAGCTCCTCGAAACTCCAGAGTTGTCTCCTGAAGAGCTCCTTAAGGACAATATGGTTGCCTCGGGATAAAAAAGAGAGTCCCGAGGAGCTCCTTGTGAAGGACAAATGACATCCAAATGGTTGTCAACCGAAAGCTGCTTCCATTAAGTATGTCGCTCGGGTATTACACCTCACAAATAAGAAATTGTGAAGTAAATAATAAAATTTCTTCGTACTATTTGTTTTAATTATTTATTGGTATATTGGAATTATCATATTACATTCTCGAACGAGACATGAATGAAGTAAAAAGGTTGTTCAGAAGTATTTATCACACATTTTACCATCCTATCAGGTGATAATTGCGAAGTTGGAAATTTTTGATAAGGTTGGAAAATTTATTTTGGCAATTTTATTGGATATTCATGCAGAATACACTAAATTGTTAATAAGTTTGAGTTTGCATATATTTTTTATTGACATATTAACATGAACGCTTTGTAAGAATAGGGAATATTTAGATGGTGATGCGTTGATATTGCCAATTTGGAAACAAGTTACTTAAACAGATACTTAAACAGATACTTAATTTAATTAATTGAATCAATTCTTTCTGATTTTCTTCATTCATTAATGTCTGACTATAATCGTAAAGTGTGGAATTTTCACGAAATATGAATTGTTATCGGGAAATTAGAATCTAGAATGTGTAAATAAAGCGTTGAGAAAAGACTTTTTGTGGGTAGTAGTTACAATATTCATTTGTTTTTAGTTCCCATTAAAGATTGACTTCATTAAGTATTTTCAAAATGCATTGAGGGGTTGCTAGTCAGGCATTGGAAAGAATCAACCTCTTTCAAGATAAGATCTAGGTTAGAAGTAGATTAACATCCGAAGAAAAATAGAAGAAATGGGTCGAAATAAGTCGTCATGATGTCGTCAGGGTAACTTTGTGTCTTACCCTCAATATGACAACATAGCGTTGCTTAGCGTACTCGTTGTGCTATTCGGGGAAATTTAAGCAGGCCAGAGTTAAAGGATTTAGAGTTTGAAATCAAGTCATCTTTGAGTTCTGACTCTACATAGCTACACATTGATGTTTTTGGATTTTTGGGTTTTAAGAATTCAGAAGATTTGTCTTTTGTCAACCCGAGTTGGCAAAACGGCATTAGACCTAGCTAATGGATATTAATATAAAGTTGATGACTAGTTCTAACGTATTTTTGTCGACTTGAGCATTTAGTATTAGCTTTAATTCAAGATCATGAGCAGATTTATTTGAAGTTATGCTTGGAGTTTCTGACGATCCGAACAGACATGAATTATATTGATTAGACACATTTAAATGAGTACGCTCATTGTCTGGTATTTATTGTCTAGTTGATCTCTTTTTTGAGAGCATTCTTGCTTCTATGCTTTGGTTCGTGATTTGTTCACAACTCCGAACAGCACAATGTGTTTGCTGAAGCATCGCTATGTTGTCGCATTAACGGTAATACGCAAAGCTGTCCTGACGGCACCGTGCCGACTGATTCCAACCCATTTTCACGTCGAAATGCAAATCGCACCATTTTGCCGCTCTCCAAACTTGTTCTGTTGAGAGTGACTTTTAAGAAATTGTTTAGTTGAACTTGATCCTATCAAATCTCTTCGACATCCTCCATTTTTGATAATGTTGCATTTAAGCCTTATCCTCCAGTGCTTTCAACACAAATGAAAACCAAACAATTTTCGAATTTCTAACCTTCATTATTCACATTTTCTATTCATAACTTTTGTGCGTCTCCCATCAATGATAATTTCACGATTTTGAACGAAGAGATGTGGAAGAAATAAACATTGACATAAGAAGAAGTTGTGAATAAAATGAAAATTCGCCTAATACATTAAATTATACAGATTGTTGACTTTTTTTGCTCCTCCAACTTTTCACTTTTTTTAAAAAATATAAAAATTTTTCTTCTTTTTCCTGATAATTCACAACGAAAAGCATGAAAATTTCTTAACAATCTTTCAAATATTTCATTCTTATTCCTCTTTCATATTTCGCAAGACTAGATAGATATAAAGAAGAATGAAAATTTTTGTGCACTCGAATGGAAATTATTTATAACATGAGACAATAATTTTCATTTTTTTTTTCTGTTCGTTTCGTCTTTCACACACACTTGCAATTCTCTCATAAGACTTATAATCAAAAAAAAAAAAAAATATATATAACAAGATAAGCAGGAAGAAAAAGAAAGAAAAAATTTTTGTAGCAAAAATTTTACGGTATGATGATTGCTTGTTCATTCACTTTAATTGGCTTATTGTGTCAGGTATGGTTCAGATGATAAGGAAGAGATGGAATGATGAATTTTTAGATTTTTAAGATTTATTGTGTTCAAATCCTCGAGATTTGAGATTATTTCTTTCTTTCTCATCTCTTTTAAAAGGTTTTCCTTTTTTCTGTGTTTGCGTATCTTGGAGTTTTGGGACATTAAATGGAATTTAAAGAAGATAGAAATGTATTTTTTTATAGACATGCACTTAGTCGTGTGGTTTTTGGGAAAGTGCAAACTAGTTTTTAAGTGCAACATTATGCAGCTGTCATAGAGGAAGTACAGAAATAGGAAGAGGGTTTGTGGGACATTGTAGCTACTAAATGACATAACCCAGGCATGGGCAGATCAGCTATTTTCGTTCGGCATGGGCACATCAGTTACTTTCGTTTCGGTGCCTGGTGCTCAACCTAGTGGCTAATGAACCTCTAGGTCACCGTTTTGACTGATGTTTCTGGCCCAATTTGATGGTAAAATAAGCTGACCCAATATTTCACTTGGAGTTAAATGATATGGATCAAGTTGCATGCATTTAACCTAGGGCATTGTAGTCCAAACTGTGTGTCACGGCACACTAGTGTATTTTGTGATTTTTGGAAAATACCACGAACCGAATGTCAAAAACAAAAATTTTTGGACAAGACTGATCTATCCTCTGAGCAACAGAAATGAAAAAGACAGCCATTTGGACAACTCATGTGTCCGTGACATAACCTAAAAGGAGTCGAAACTTATCCTTTTTCATTTGGGTCGCACGGGTCCAATCTCAAACTAGTACTCTAAACTTAAGAAACGCTAAAATGTTAAACGCTTAAATTCCTCAACAACATCCAAAATATAAATCCAATAAGCTCACATCTACAAAAATTCAAAAAAGTATTACTAAAGAATAAAAATCCATCAACCTTCCTATCGAGGCCATGTCATCACAATTTAACCTTTAACTCCACTGAGACATTTCAGTTCATTTAACTCATATTGACCCCAAGTGCTCAATATCCAAGCAGTCATCAATATGTTTCATATTTCTCAGAAAAAGGAAATTTCATCACATATGCGCTCTTATCATTCATTCGACTATCACACAAAAATTATATCTACTTCAATCGTCTTCCTATTCTCATATATGTACGTCTTGTGAATAACCTCATGTGAACAATAAGGCAAGTCACAAGAAAAAGAAGCTTTTTTTCTGCCTTTATTCATTGCATCGCAATTGTTTGTGGGGACGACGACATGAAAAGAAGAAAAAAAAGCTCAGAAAAAGGAATCTTTTTACTTCACTCTCATGTCTCCTCATTTCCAACAATAATTATTTGATAGAGAATCATCATCGTTGGCAAATTTGTTGCCGGAGACACTTTTTTTCTCCCTTACCGCTATCTAAAAGCTTCGTTCACAAGAATGGCGGTTGATTGAATGTTATGGAGCATTTTAATAAGGCAGTGGGTGAGGTTGTAGGTTTGGTATTTGACATGTTAGGCTTATTAGCGAGGCTGTGTTGTTATTTTCTTACTTCCTTGGCGAAGGCGCACGGGGGACCATTGCAGAATTTAGAATTCGTCGGAAGCTGGACCTGTCTTTAGATAACTTCTGCCAGTTTCTAATTCTCAGCACTTTTTAATCGTTGTTCACACAGCAATCCCATGAGTTCTTTGTGGCTGTGTTGATCTAGGGCAGTATTAGGGGGTCGGGTGTCTTACCGTTAGGTCGCTGTATTAATGGCAGGACGTAAAGTGGCCTCGGCGACACTGTGCACCTTGACGGCTGATTTCAACTCAGTTTAACGATGAAAAACCCAGTTGGCCGCATTGTAAAGCTCAATCAATACACGGAACTAATTGCACACGCAATTAGCCTACGCACGAACCAGCCAATGACCTAATATAGCAAGTAAGAATCCTTCAATTCGAACTCACAAATTCTCAATTAACCTCCCCAGGCGTCAATTACTCTTGCTTCAAGCTACAAAGAAGCTTTGACACAAAAAAAATGATCATTCATATTCTCTACCTTACAACCGAACGACTCCCCTTTAAAAGCATATTGTCACAAGTACATCATGGCATACAGTGAAATCCGCTTAATGATTTTCATGTCGCTACTATTGTGTAGGAAGGCTTAATTAGATTTTTTTTCTCACTCTTCTTCTTCTTGATGCTACTTTCAAATGCTATGCAATCAAAGAAAGAGTGACGATGAAGAAAAAAAAAAGATTGAAAGAAGCGAGAGACAAAAAAAATCTTGGAAGGTGTTGGTGGAGAAAAATATAATAACGAGCATTAAAGGAAAGATTTCTTTTTTTAAAGGAAGTGCTTTGATAAACGCAGTTTTCACTTGGCATCGTGGATGAATATTTTTTTTTTTTAAAGTGATGTTTGCTTTTTGTGTTGAAATATTGTATGGGATCATGCTTGGCTGAATAAAAATACACGATTTGTTGATTGTTGTCTAGACTAGAGCAGACTTGAACTTTCTTTAGGATTTGTAATGAATAAGTAATGATTGTGCTGATCTTTGTGAAACACTGAGGAACACTAATAGTTCCACTAAAAAAGGCAACCAAAAAACGGTAGTGACGTGGTGATGGTTAGAGTGTCAGATTACCGATCCTAAAGACCCGAGTTCAATTCCAAGGATAGTCTAAACAGCCAAGTGTGACTGATAAGAAGCTGCTATTGCCAAGTAGACTTTACTTGGGTCGCGTACGACTCGGGTTTTGTGTGGAAAACTCGACTCAATTCGACTAAAATTCGGAAAAAATTCAAGTCGACTTCTAGGTCTGAATTATACTGTCCATTTTGACGACATTTTAAGATATGCTGATCGGACTTGTTACGCCTTTACTCGATACCCTACAGTCCATAATGCTCCAAAATGTAAATAGGGATTCGAACCCTCATCTTTTGACTTCCAACGACGCACTCTAATTTCAAAGCTTTCGAGTATGTTGAAAAAGACTGTCCAAACTACCAATTGAACTTTTATTCATAATTAATACAAGATGGGAGTCCTCATAAGGAACAATTTAATGAACTAATCCCTAACAGACAAAGAACATGCTTTTATGGTACGGAAAAATTATCTGCGTGGCACCCAGCTGCGGCCTCTATGCCTGTTAGAGTAAAAACTTTCCTAAATCCACCAAACTTCCTCATCCATGACAAAAATCGCGCTCTAAACTCCTTTATTTCATTTAATATTATCAAAAAATTTATCAAGCGACAAAATTTTCGCCTTTGTCATTGATTTAATTTACCTCAAGCGACGAAAAGAAGAATGAAGGAAGAACTTAATGAGAAAAAAAGAAAGTTTTTGTCTTGTCTTTTGCCGCAGACATGCCAAAAAATGCTTTTTTTTTTTTTTTGGGTAAAATTCTTTGCAGCTCTTCTTATTCAATATTATATCACATTTAAAGAAGTTTTGGGATGGAATCATCCCCCAAATAGTCAAGACTTAAATTTGTTATTTACCATCATTATGGAGGTCATCCATTCTCAATTGTGGGACGCTTTTGCTTTCACATTCTGTTTAAATTTAACTCTATGGACATAAAATACATAAAATAAACGGACTTGAATGATTGTAAAATATGAAAGGGTTTCTTTTTACATAAACATGATTTGTGATTTTTTTTTCCGGTTTTTCTCTATGCTGTGCATATAAAAATGAGGGGGACTTTTTTTTTTCTCGGGTTCCATTCGGACATTTCTTTCTAGCGTAAAGCATTTAGATTGATACTTGAATGCTAGTAGTCGACATATATAAATGAAATATAGTTTAAATGAATGAGTGAGTGAGTAAATGGATGGATTGGTTGAATGGATTAGTGAAATAGGATACAGATGTGTTTGAAGTATTAGTTTTTTGAGGAAATTGGGTAGTAGGCGATTATGTTTAAGTTATGAAGTGATTGACTTTTGATTAAAGGTTGGAAATTTGTGTTAAAAATAGCTGCAAATAGAGAAGGTTGTGCTTAGTCGATCGTATAATTGATTATAAATTGGACCATGAAATGTCAAGAGTTTAGCTAGACAAGTCATGGCTATACATGGGTATTTGTATTGGTAATTGGGAAAAGGGTAACCAGCGATATAGCCAGTTATAGCCATCAAATGAGAAAGGTCATGAATCACAAATGATCTGAATGGCCAGCGAAGTAAGTTAGAAAGTATAGCTAGACATATGACTGACTTACTTACTTACTTACTTTAAACAAGCTTTTATGTGGAATTTAGCTAACAAACATGCTTTTCATTTGACTGTTGCTGGCTCTGTCATTTAGTTTGGACAATTTCTCAGTTTACATTCTAAAATAACTTTCTTTCATCACTGTTCTGCATCAAGTAGTCTTGGGAGATCCTGACGTCATTTACTTTGCGGATTCGAATTCAAGATCGGTTGAACCAACTTGGGTTTCTGTCCCAGAAATGATATTTTCTCTAGCATTTTCATTTCGAAGTTTATGTCCTATCCATTCGTACTCCCTTATGATTGATACGGCTCATACAGTTTACTAATCATAGCTTGTTCCACTTGGGAGCAATTTATAGTTCAAAAGTATGTCAAACTAAGAAGTATAGTTCTAAAATTAGTTTATATTTAAAGGGTCATTTGCTTATTAGGGAAGAGGACGGTCTGCAATTTTGTAACAGCTTAAACAAATAAGTGAATGACTCCCACAATAATTCCCAGTAAACATCAATCTAACATCTCCAAAAGAATCAAAATTCAAAGTTCAAATCACCAAAATCCTTAACCCCAATCCGACAAACTGCTGCCAAAACCTCATCCATCACTCACAAAAAAATCAGTTTAAAAAGAAAGCAGTCACAATCCATAGCAAAAAAATAAAATCACTCACATGGTCACGGATAAAAATTCATGATGAGGAAAAAGGGATCGGAATGGTATTGCTTTAATTAAAAATTGAATCTCCTTTTTTGCCTCTCATTCGTTTTTTTGTGCTTTCTGTGAATGAGTGTGAGTCTGACTCTTTTTTTTCATCCGGAGGCCAAAGATTGTAGGGTGGAGATGGAGCTATATTTTAGCAATTGAGTGATTGCATAATGACTTTTTTTTGCTTCTTATTGGGGTTGGATGGAATTTTAACTTATTGACTTTTTTGTTGGATATTGGAAAATTTTTTAGCTTCGATTATTCGATTTCACCCAATTTAAATTCAAAGAGGAGCTCAATAACTTGACAGTAAATTCAATTCTGTGCTATAAATTATGGAAAAAAAGAGGAAGCTCGATTTTTTCTTCGGCAGTCTTGCTATATATTCACTTTATATCAATTGCAATAAACTTTAGTCTCTTGCATTCTTAACTTTATAAAATATTTAATATCTCAGTCGGTAAAGATTTTTCTTTCGTCATGTTTATAGCTGCTCTGCATTAATCGAGTGTCCAACATTCTCTAGGAAAATAATTTTAATAAGCAGATGCTCATGTCGGATGTGCGGGCTAGGAAAAAAGAGGAAGAAAACATTGTTGTACGATGGGAGATATCCACAAGGGCGAATGAGACATGAACAAAAGTTTTTGGCAACTAATTTAAAGTTTTTTGACCGAAACAGAAAAAAAATAAATTTCAATTTTGCGATTTTTCTGATAAATCTTTATTTTAAGGAACAAGAGTGTGGGATGAACTTTTTTGACAGTTTAGTCTCAATTTTTTTGGCTTGTGCTGTGGTGGTGATTTGGATATAGTTTTATGGTGGTATTGTAGACATTTATTTTAATATTTTGTAGTTTTGGATGTTTTGAATTTAATGGTGAAATAGATGCGTTGGATATTCAGATTTATGCCTCAATCGGGAGTGATTACGTCGGGTATGATGGTTGATTGGAGAATGAGGACGTAAATGGGGGTTTATTGGACTTGATTGCTGGTATACTGGTTGTCAGGACTGACGTAATCTTCAATTTTTAACTAAATCAAGTCTCCAATGGGTAGCTTAGAGCCAAAAAGTCAGTATAATGTCCTGAACATTGTGAAAATCCTAGCTATATTGATAGCACTTCCTGATGGACAATAATACGTTGTAAGTCAAAAATGGCAAGTTAATGACTAGATATAACGATTTTATGTCCATTTGGGGATCTTTGTTTAATAATTAATAATAAAAAGGAATCGACCTATGATGAGAATCAAACCCTCGTCCATAGAAACGAGAGGCAGATTCCATTCAACTCTGACGCCACAACCGAAGTTCAAAATCCTTTAAATATCCAAATTTTAATTTATAATCCTCAAAAGGACTTCTGATCCATCTTAAAAAGACACTTATTTTCACATTCATTAACAATCCTAACCTCAGAATCCAAAAAAACTTAATGAAGTAAAGTAAAATTACTTAAAAGTAAATGAAACTCTTGAATTCACAAATTTTATACCTTATTACATTCTGCTGTAAGGAACAATACATTCCACATATAATAAATTAACCTCAAAATTCACCATCCTCCACCCTCATAAAGTGACTTTAATGAATCTTAAAAACATCTCAGCATTATTAAAACCCCCTTAAGCATCAGTAACGATATAACATGTTCCTTTAAAGTAATATTCTTAAGGAACTAAAAACACCAAGTTTTTTCTTCATTTTAAGATTTATGTTTAACCGCACCATTTCCGACTCCTTAAGGGCAGTTTGTGTAGTCAATTCATCTGAAATTCATGTACAGTTTGATGTATTATATAAAAATGAAAAGCACTGTTCAGTTGCTCTCACAATTCATTTCTTCGTCTGTTTGTTTGAGATTCGATATATAAATTTTTTTCCTTCTATCCATCCATCCGTCCGTTCTTGTTCATGCATCACTTGAATGAAATAGAAAATGAATGAATGGACTCTTTATCATCGTCGTTACTACTGCCCTTGTATATGCATGTGTATATAAGTATGTGTACACATATTATGACCATCCCTTTTGCAGTAGCTCTGCCTGATTTGACAGTTACATGTTATTGCGAATGAAGCATGAAGATTTTAACGTTAACTTTAATGACTGAATTTCATTTCACAAAAGCTTGCCTTGTGTTGACTTTATGACGTTTTGATATTTTATACTCTTTACATGCCGCTGTGGTTGAGGCAGAAAACAATTTAGTTTTCATTCATCATGTGCTGTATAAAATAATAAATTATTACAGAAAATTTTCCATGAAAATGGCACGGAAATGTTGATGATGATTGTCTGTATGAGGTTTTTGCATGGATTGTTGAAGTAGATTTAGAGATTTTGGTATGTCTGGTGACTGAATTAAGTTATTTGGTAATTATAATGTCCAGAAATCGTGGTATGGAATTTAAATCCAGTTGTTTGGTGATTTTTGGTTGAATTTGAGTCCATCTTTGCCTGATTTCGCAATATTGTCATCCAAAACACACTTTACGTGTTGTCAGGCTGCTTCAGACCATCTTGAGTGTATTCTAATAATTCAATTTCTCTCATCCAAAATCATTCCACTCACAAAATCACATAACAATCACGAAAAAAACCTTCAACGTCATTCACTTCAAAATTGCCATTTTCCAAAGAGGATTCCAATCATAACACAAGATTAAGTCACCCACTTGTTTCTACTCTCGTGAAGCTCCTTATTTTACCTTCAAACATTGTCAACATCTTGTCAGATTTTTTTTTGCTACAAAATTTTAAATTCAAATGATGTTATGCTTATAGAAAATGTATTCTTGTTGCTCATTTTCCAGTTCCGTTGGTAAATTGATTTTTTTTATACCTAAAAGAGCTTTCAAGGTAAAATATCTAAATCCAGACGACAGCCTACACACAATCTAGGAAATAAGGTTTTGAAGACGTTGAAATTGTCTGCGGGCTATTTTGTTTGAATTTCTTTGAGCCTTTATTTTGATCAATTTTTGAGTTATGGAGGAGGAAATTTTGTGATTTTTTATGGATGATCATAGTAGGCAATGTCTGATTTGTCATTTGTGGTACATTAGATGCCATTTTGAGATGGTTGCATATTGAATTCTAAGCAAATAGGGTTCGTCCTAAGTTCGTTCAATATTGAAGGCCTGCAGACCAAAATCGTCGACCTAAAACCTTGGATGAACACAAAACTGTAGACCAGTACATCTAAAATGCAGGAATTGCAGGCTTTGGTCCAACCCTACTAAGCAGCAATCATCATTTGCTTCATCTTCTATTCCGAAAGGCACACAGCATAGAAATGGTGGACATTTTGACATCAGGAAGACGTGAATCAATCCTACAGCAAGATTTCTCAGAATCTGTCCCTAGGTCAAAGTCACCATTGTCATTTCTAATCCGTGTGCCTCATGAGTATGAATCCCAGTCTCCACAAACATTTTTCCATCAAAATTTCAATTTTTCTTCAGAAAAATCACTTAAAAATTCCAAAAAATGCGCCTCTTCCTCAACCAAACCCCACTGCATACCTGTGACTATCACATTACATTTAATGCGTATATTTTATACACACACGTGCGTACCATGAATGCATGATGTTTAAGAGATAGATAAATTGCGTGCATCTAATCATCCTTTATTTCTATCCGATTAACTTCTTTCATTTCTTTACAGGACCACCACACCAAACAAACAAAACCAAAAAAAGAGAAAAGAATAAAGAAGTATAAAAAGGAAAGCATATTAAGTATATACACATAATATAAAAGAAGCATCATCGATTTTTTTGGCCCGAGAAAAAAAAGGAAGAAGACGAAGAAGTTCGGAGAGAGATAAAACCCAATAAAAATTCATTACGAGGAAATACGTTCATATATGAATGTACACATAATATAGCACATCAAATACACAAAAAAAGCTTCCCAGTTCCTTTGGTAATTTGATATTTATACGATCAGTAAGGCTGAAAGGACGAAGTTTTATCGTAATCGAGGGGAGAGAAGTCAAACAGCTTAAATATTAAAAAAATAAAGTTCATACACATCCAATAAGAGGAAGTAAATTGATCTCTAACGGAAACACATATCCTTATCGCGCGCGCAATTTCAAGCCAAAAAAAACAGCAGTTTAATACGATATTATCTCGTGATTCGTAAGCAGTGAATTCATAAACAATCGAAGTGTAAAAGTCATTAAGTGATATTGACAGTCAAGAAATTATTGCACAATAAGCGATTATTTAGCAATAAAAAAGAAGTCGACGTGACACATCAAATTTCATAATAATAAATATTATATTAAGGAAGTTCACAATATTCCGCCCGATCCCATACCAGTGTGTGAAATATTAATATATTATTATATAAAATAATTTATATAAAACTACAGTGTGAAGCATCCAGCATCAGCAGCGACATTTGAAACGGAATACAAATATATATATATAAAAAAAGTTTCGAGGTGAGTGTGAAATTTTCATGTTTTTTTATTTGCTTTATGTTCTTCGGTCGGTTATTCTCTGATGTATACAGATAACACACAGCCTCATCTCATTCGGGGTAACCATGCGTTAAGATAGCCGCAGATGAATGAATAAAAAAATTGTCTTTTTTTCCTGTATTTTTGGGAAGAAGGTATAAAGGTGAGGTTTTGAGGGTTAAGCTGGGAATTTAATTTTGTTGGGGAGCTTTTGATTTTTATAAAACAAATTTTATGAAAATTATGCAATATTAGGTGGTTAAATCTATTGAATAGGACAATTTGCAGTCTTAATACTTACATGTCTCATTCAGATGTTGCCTGAAACTGGCTCTTTCATTGGCTCTATCGCTGACTCTATCGCTGGCTTTCGTTTGTTAATTTCTATTACTAAATTCAATACTGTCTCTTTAAACAGCTTCCTTTCATGAGTTCTTCCACCATTATCGTGGAATCAGTCTTAATAACAGAACGTTATTAACTTAAAAGAAGCAAAAGTGTCTTGGTAGCTCGTTGAGCAAGTGGGTCACGAAATTTGATTTTGAATTGGGATTGCCGGGTTCCAATCTCATCGTAAAAATTGTCTTCTTAAAAGTAGTAGCAGTTTAATGATGAAAACTAAGAATAAGGCAGCTTGAGATGTTAAAACGAGCCATGAATGATGCCTGAATACCAAAAATTGGTTAATTGCTCAAAAAATCAGCCCAAGGTTGGCGGGGAGTCTGAGTTTTAAGTAAGTCTGATATTTAAGCAGAATCGGTAGCCTGTTGCTGGATTTTTGATCGAATAACCGACTTGTACTATCGAGGCTGAAGTGGGAAAAAAAATTTAAACGAAAGCTGACATGAACACTGATTCTAAAATTCTCAAATAAGCATGAATTTGATACCCTGATTGATACATGGATCTATGCAGGAATTTTCGCAAAGCTAACCTTAAATGTTCAAAATAATACGATATTTAGTGGCTAAACTCTGAATCAATTTCAAACACCTCAACTCAAATCGCCTTTTTTTAAAAAAAACAATACCAGCTCAATTCACAAACACCTACCTTTCTAAAAAATCCCAACCACACCTCTCAACTCTAAAACATGAAAAAGGACAAATTTGGGAATTTATGTAACAGTTGAAATGGAATGAGAAGTTCAAAGTTTTTTTCTCAGAGATAAGCCCTACCATTTGAGAATTCTACATCCTTTCTCCACATAAGATACACATTCACACATTTAAAATTGTATAAAAATGGAAGTAAAAAAAAGAAAGAAGAAAAAAATTTACATAAAAATGATTTAGAAAAAAAAGAAGCAAATCACAAACTACATAGAACGACAAGCACTAAATTTAAAAACGTAAAATGATATGAAAAAGAGTGGATATTGCATATGTACCCTAAAGGAACGTACATTCTCTATTTGCATACATTTTGTGTGAATGTGTGTCGGTTGCCCGTAAAAAAATGGCATTTTTCTCGCTGAATTGTGTCTCGAGCAGAGTTGCAAAACAGGCGAAAACCGTACAAATTCTTGGTAATTTGTATGGTTTTGTAGGAAGAAAACAATATAAATTATCAAGAATTATCTTCCTACAAAACCATACAAATTATCATGAATTTGTACGGTTTTGGTCTGTCACAGACACCAATTTTGCAACTCTGGTCTCGATCACAGTAAAACAGAAAGAATGCTCCAAGGGATTACTTAAGCGAAGGGAAAAATGCAGAATAATTTTTTTTTTGTTCGGTACTCTATAGAATCAAGCTTTGTTGATATGCAAAAAAGCATCAGTTGAATAACAAAAAAAGAAGCGAATTGCTTTCGACTGCCTCAAGTTAAATGTTTTCTGTAGAATCAATATTGGCAATGAGAAATATAAAACTGTGCCTTGCTGATTCCATATACACAGCTTCTTTTTTTTGGCGGATGTTTTTTTGGTTGTGCAACTAGCAACTTTTACTGATTTACTGAGAAAAGGTTAGGTGGAGTTTGCATAATTTGTATGATTGATTTTTTTTTGTGCTGCTGCTGCCTGCCTGCACGTGGACTATAGCAAATGGAATATTTGCCAAAGGGCGGATAAATTGTAAAGCTATTGAATAGTACGGAATGGTGTTAGATTGTGTATTAGGTGTCGATATAGTAGGTGGAAATACAAAGAGAATTTTTTGTGAATTTTGCATTTGGTTAGTTTTTTTTGCTGCTGTTGATTTTACAAGCTGTAGATTGAGTTTTGGATCATATTTTTTGAAATATTGGGTGAAGTTTTAAGAGAATCGTTGCTGATGGATTTATGGTTGCGATTGTTGAAGGAGTTAGGTGCATACTGTCTATAAACTAAAGAATATATGAGAAAATAGCTGAAAAGCAGTTGTTGCGCACCTGAATGTCAGAAAATAGTTTCCTCAGAACAGTGTGACTTAAGCGTGAGGTTGGATTTTAAAAAATCTGACTCATAGCCAGATTCTCTTCAGGGTAGAGAATAGAGGTTCAACAAATTATTTTAAAAACCCAAGCTTGTATCAGAGAAGGACAAGTTCAATTGCGTGCTTTATTGTAGTTCTAGTTAGGTTACTCGAATAGTGTTAATCATATAAATCAACCTCCCAGAAGCTGAGATTACAGAGGATGCCCACCTCCAGTTCACGATAACTTAACTTGCTGATTGCTTGCTGATAAATTCAATTGCATATATGGAGTCGAGTCGACTTGAGCCGTCGTTTCCATACAAAAGGCGACTCTACTTTGAGCTCTGCTCTAAGTTATGCAATTGCGAAGGGTTGGAAGTCAATCGTCTTTATTTTAACGGCATACGATGTAAATAAGCCAAAAATAGTGTCCCTGGTCAGTATGACTCTAGCTCAGAATCAGATTGTGTCGGTATTTCTAGCTTTCAAATCCGAATCTCAAAAAATGCGCCATTACCTCACATCGCACCCCACAAATCATTGACTTATTTAAAACTATTTTCCATATTTTCTCTTCCTCAAAAAAATACAACAATAATGGATGAAAGGAAGAACGAAAAAATATACAATAAATTTGCAACCAAATAAAGGGAATAAGATTTTTATATCCATTCAACATCCAACGCCGCCCCTCAAACCATATTTCACTCATTCCAATTTTCATCTCATCTCATTCGTTTTATTTATTTTTCTATATTTATATGAAGTTATGCTTGTTATGTATACAACATATATATATGTACACTCGAGCCGAAACAGAATCAATAATGCAAAAAAAAAAACGAAAAGAAAACCTCCACGCGAGTCTACAGTGGAAATTTTCCTTTTTTTCCCCAACTTGATGTGTTTTAATATTTTTTTTCTTTCCATTCTTGCCTTGCCTCGTTTTTGTGATGATGCTAAAAGTTTTCATCTTATAGTGTACAAATATTCGCATATGTACAGCAACAACAACAAGAAATAAAAAGTACGTATGTACACACTATATTGAAAAGTCTTGAGACGGGGGAGGAAGGTTAGAGGAGATGACATGATGAAGTATGTTTGGGAATACATGCATGATGATTCCGGTCGCTTGAGTGCTCACCAAAACAACAATAGATTGGAATGAATATCGAACAACCAAGCGACACAAAGGGATAAGAATCTTCCGCGTGCTATTCTTATAATTTCCAAATTGCAGCCATATTTGGCCTTAATAGATGTGTCTTTGAACGAGTCTTGAACAAGACGGGTGCAGCTTTTATTGAAGAAGACGTTTATGTATCTTTTAATAATATTGTGGCTCTGAGTTCCTTTGTAAGCATCAATTATTCCAGAAAATGTCAATTGAACTAATTGAGATTCAGACCTTTGACCTTCGAGTCGATGAAATAGTAGAAAGTCCTGACATAATTCAATATTAACTCACTTTAGTACGATAAGCTCTAACTGACACATTTTAATCAAGCTTGCTGAAATACTGACATTTTCTAACCTCAAAACTTATTTTATAGAGCTCAAAATTAGTCATACTGCTTAAAATCACAGTTAAACTATCTCTCAAAACTCCAAACTTCAAGGAAATCACAAAGAGATTCCAACTAGATTACTATAAACCTCCTTAAACCCCCCACAATTTAAATCTATAAGACATCTTCAAAAAATAATCGATATCGTACACCCTCGTACATCCACATAACTATAACAATTCATAAAGAATTTACAAAACTTTATCTTCCATTCACCCAAACTGTATCTAAAGCATCTCCTCCCCAAAAACTCTGCACTCGAGCGAGAAGAAAAACGAGAAAATTATTGAACATTTTCACTTCCTGAAAATAATCCTCCATATGTCTATTTTTGTTATCATTCATGACATAAATTATATAATCACATCAACATTTTTCCTAAGATCCGATTCTGAATTTTGGGGAAGTATGAGTAGACGGAGGAGTTGGGTGTGAGTGAGATGGAGATAGTAATGAAATGAAATGGCATTTTTTGCTTCTTTTATAAATGAGCTGACATTAAATCTTCCTATTTTTTCGGTTCTCTATAAGTATGTATAGAGAGACACATTGAGAAATGGATGTATAGATGTGTGTAAGCGGCGCAAGAAACTATCTCAAAAAATATCTTCTTGTTATTCTCAATATAATAAATTTCTCAATTTTTTTTCGCTGGTATAGAACTCAATTTTAGTCGATTTAAGACACAAAATCTAGATTCTCGTGTTCATAATATCCATCTTATGCTGCTTTCTTTTTCCTAGTCATTGCCCTTTTACATCTCTCTTTTGTTTCCTTCTTGCCTTCATTAATGTTTTAGTGATGAGAATAAGCACAAAAGAAATGAAAAAAAAAAGAAATTTTGAAAGCTTTTAGTTGATGATTTTGTTGTTGATATTTTATATGTGTGTATATCCAGTGCGAGAAACAATTGTGTTTCTATAGCCATTTAATGTAATGATAGCGTAATGAAATGGCAGACAGATATGCGAAAAATTGTGAGGGATGCTGGTTTTATAGACTGTAATTAAAACAGCTTGAAGGAAAATCTTTTAGGAAAATATTAAATGTGTTTTATTTTGATGGGGTTATTTGTGGATGGTGCTTTAGTGTTTTGGATATAGAAGTTGTTTTCTTTTTTAAGAGATTTGGTTGAATTGATTTTTTGAAAATTTAAGATGATTTTATTGGGGTTGGTTATGAGATTCGTCTTATGTTCTGTTAAAAAAGGAAGGTTTTCGAGTAAAACAGGACTTTGGCATTGATTAATTTATTAATATCTCATTTATGGCTCGGATTAGTTGGATGCATAGGTCTGCACATCTTAATAAGTTTGCTGATAAGCTGTGTACCGGCGTAACTGAATGCGCATCCAAGAATAATATAAAATGCATGCCTAAAGATGATTTCTCAGCCCTAATATCATTTGACGGCCATGGGAGATTCTAAACAAAGACAGCTTCCATTTGGTATCAATAAATGTGTTGTCCGTAACGCCTTATTCATTTGCGTCGCTAGAGATTGAAGTCCCTTTTGGTACTCAACCTATTTCTTTCCAAATCTACATTTTATTAGCTTACTTACATACTTCGTTGGTCAAAGAAAGTTGGCTGTTTCACTAGTCTAACACGGTTTCCAACATCGAAAGCAACACTGCGCCTCTAATTACGGCTTGCTTCCAAGAATTGTTTGGTCGTCCGCGAGCTCTTAAATTGTTTTAACTAACAAAATGATCTTAAGTTTGATGGAAAAATTGCAAAACAGCTCAGATCTAGTAAGATTTGAACCTACAGCTTCGTACTTAGGCATCTTCAACATTTAATCCATCATTCAAACCTTTCAGTAACTAGATTCGTAATTAATCAATGAATATCCTTGCCAAATGTTCAACAATACATCAACGTACTTAAAAATAACTCAGAAATTCATTAAAAATTCATACTTTTCATTCATATATCCTCCCATAACCAGCAACAATCATAATGATTCTGCAATTACGCACCCACAAAAAAAAACTCATTTCATTTCTTCCACATCAGCGGGATTCCTAGCTCAACTTTATCCCTTTTTTTTCAAAAAGAACTTTTTTTTTTGATAATAATTTATTTCGCTATCTTTCATGCATGACAAGATATAAAAAAATATTCTATATGCAATTTTTTCATCATTAATCATTATGTCTATCTGTCATTCCTACATTGTGAAACACATAAACTATTAAAATATGTGTGACATTCTGGTTTAATTTTATTACATGTCTGCAGAAAAAAAAAGAAATTAAATTTTTTTTTGGCATCATTCTGAAAAAAAAAAGGAATTGGAAGGAAAACATAACACATGTTTTTAAATAAAATATTTAAATTTTCGTTCTTTTTTTTGTTAGAATGTAACTCGTTTTGTTGTGTGATGTTTTGGATGATGTTTATGAAAGATTAAGGGAGGATGTAAACAGGAATTTAGATTAGTATGGAATGTGAAAGTTGAAATGTCAGTTGGATGTCCATTTTGTATAATTTTTGGTGGAAAATTATTGAGTTTTTGCTTGAAAACGGCAATTCGGATGAAAAAATTGATTATTTTGTGAGAAATATTGAATTTTTTTGGGTGTTTTATGAGTTACAGTAACTCAGCGCTCCTTATTTCCTTTATTGTCTTCAGATGACATCCAAAAATCGACTCTATTGTTGGTTTCCACAATATAATTTGCAATATCAAACGAAATACAGGGTCTGGACAAGCATGCTTGAACATAAGCATGATTCTTGTCTGTTCGGAGGTTCTTAGACTCTACAAGTCCAAAACGGCACCTCCAGAATTGAGTACTGTCAACTCTGGTCTGAATTCTCAGTATAAAGTTAAAAAAATCGGGAGATTTTGCAAAAAACGTGAATTCCGAAAATAAACTTCAGAACATCTTCAATATTTCTGTATTCATAGCTACTATCTGATCCAGAATCTTTCATAAAACATCATTTCGAGTCAAGCAATTTAAAAATTTTACAATTTTCCTTGAAATTACTATGACTTAATAACGAACTTACTCGAGATCCTTTAATCCTTTAAAAGAGTCATCGACATATAATTGCTTAATTACTTAAAATGAGAACTTTGAAGTTCCACAAAATGTTAATTTTCTTCTCCTTTATCCAACAAGATAATCCACAAGCTTTTGAGCACAATTCAACCACATTTTTTTCTCATAACCTCAAACAAGCGCCATAAAACCAGATTTTAAAAATGTTATAAAGCATCAAAGCTTTCTATTCACTAAATATTCATCTTCAGTGCTTTATCACTCCCATTTTATAGTTATTAAATATTTGCTAAGTATGAATTATACCCCGGAGGGGCTTTTTTTGAGATCAAAGCGACCATAAAAGGGAATACAAAATTTTAAAGTTTTTCCGTTTTTTCCGGAGAAAATTCTATCAGAAAAGTTTAAAATTTTAATGATTTTGATAGCTTTAAAGTCTCTAACACTAAATGCCATGAGCCTCTCTCAAGTCGTATTTATTTATAAGTACAACAACAAAACATAAAGTATGAACAATGTAAGTTTTGTTTCTGCTGTGCCTTCAAGTTGTCTTCTGAAATTCAATTTAATTAAATTCTACAAAAAAGTTTTATTTTTTTTTTTTCGTCTTCTTATTATATCCTCTACCTTCATGCTGTAGCTACCATTTCGGTATGAGAAAGAAATTTTCCTAATGGACAATTTAAGAATAATTTAATGTATTTACATTTTTTTTTGTTGTTCGTCTCGCAATTGAAGAAGAATAAAAAAAATATAAAAATGTTGTGTATTTAAATTCTCTATTAAAAAAAGGACAATAAAATGCGATAAAAAAGAAGGAAAAGTTTTCAATTTGACATAGAAAAAAATTTACGGAAAGATGCTGGATGCAGGGATGTAGATGGGGCACAATTAGTGATTCCATTAAAAAATTCTATTGTTAAATTGAATTGATCCCAAAAACTAATAGAATTAAAAAGGAAATAACGATTAGTTGTGACTAAAATCGGTGATATATTAGTTCAATTAAGGTAAATGTTGTGCCAAGCATTAATGTCGTCAATCAATCCTAACGACGCGAGTTCAATCCCAGAAAAAGTCAAGTAGAATTTGGGTGCATTTTTCGCTGTTTAAGCTACGTCAATTCAGTTTTGGTTGATTCCGCAACAGACCAATTGTGGTTAGGTACATCATATTGATTTGTCAGAGGTCATGCAATGTGCAGAGTCGTCAAAAGTTGACTCTCTATCTGACTATTGCTGAGCTCAAGATCGTTGCTCAAGCTTAACGTTGACTCAGATTTGATTTTAAATTGAATCGAATTGTCCCACATAAATAGTCGACATCGAGTTCTAACCTAAGGCGACATTCCATGAGCTATTCAGTCTACTCCAATCAGAAATGCTTGAGACACAAAAATTTTAAGGAATTTGTAACCAAAATATTCTTGAAATTAAAGAGTTTTGTCCATAAGGGACTGGATGAGTGGCCGGGTCGATCCTAAAATTCTTAACCTGCATATTCACCCATCCTACCTCAATCCTGACAAATCGACCACTATACAACCCCCCATGATTCCTATATACACAAAAGAGTGGAACAAATTCGTGTCATGGAAATTAAAACTCAAGATAGACGACAATTTTTTTTTTATTTCCATAGTAATGATTGAAATGGATGTAGAATTGGGTTTGATAGCGCTTTAAATGTCTTGTTTCGTTGTAAGGAACGAAAAACAATAAAAAATAAGAAATAAAGTTTTTTTTGCTATGTTCAACATACCTCAAATAAAATTTTAAATAATTAACGTCACCGCTGATTAATTGATTTTGTTGTTTCTTAAAAGTTTGGGGTTGTTTGGAAGAAGTTGGAATGATTTTGAAATTTTGGGGGTTTTATGTTTGATTGGTTGGGAGAATTTTAGTAAAAATGGAGGTAATTTGTAACGTTTTGAATCAAAAAAGAAGGATTCAAAAATACATTTCTTTGGTGTATGGAAAAGAAATGTTATGCAATATTTAAATTTTAGGATTCGAACCCATGACATGAATCAGTTTCATGACAAATTCGCAATTTTTACTCTCATTTCATGCAGTTTTTTGACTTAATTATCAATAAATACATTAAAAATCCTTTAAAAAATCCAAGTTGCCCACCCAAACTGCTCACAATACACCAATCCATCCACTACCAAATGAATTAGCTTCCAAAATTAAAATAAATCCATCTTCTTATTATTCTATCCTCTAAAAAAACGTATTTCAAAAAAAAAAGGAACAGAAAATTATTTTTATTGTGCATAATTTATTAGATGAAATAGAAAGGCACAAGTGGATGGAAGATGAAGAAGAAAATAAGCATAAAACGAGGATTGAATAGAAAAAAAAGCTTTTAATCTCTAAAAAATAAATTCCACTTCTTATTTTAGAGGCAAAAAATAATTTTATAGATATGTTGGTTAAAAAAGGCACAAAAAAAAATGGCGAAAAGGAGAAATTTGAAAGTTTGAATAATGGAAATGCTTTGGTTCGTCTCATTGGAGCTGAAAGAAAAGGCTTTTGGGAGAATTCATTTTCCCTCTAGTTTTCCATTAATTTAATGCGAGAATAAAAGTGAGAGCTTGAGCTAAATGTGGGAACTATTTATGAGTGACGTCTAGTATTTGAGTTAAGTGAGGTTTGAGGGGTAGTTTGGAGCTATGTGACGCTTTAGAGTAGTAGTGGCCAATCTATGTGTCCCGTCACACAAGTGTGGATCGGAAATGCCATAAACTCCATTGTATGCGCGTTTTTGGTCACGGATTACCACCGAGGTGTATCTCGACTCACTAGTATGGATCTGAACTGCTTTTAACCGCATGCCGTGTATGCTATTGGTCTTGGATGGCTACCAAAATGTGTTGGGCACACATGTTGCCCACCAATGCTCTAAAGACATGATTTTGACAAACCAGTAAGCGATCACCCATTCAAAATAGACATAACCATTTAACGACCCCCAAAGTTTAATTTAGAAACATGAAAAACTTTTTTTTATTCCTCGTCTTTGTATTCATTGCAATTGAAACAAAAAAAAGGAATAGTAAAAAATGTGTTTAACAAATTGATGTTCAACGGGAGACGGACAAAAGCCCTTATTCACTCATAGATTCTGATTCCATTTTGAAACAATAAAAAGTCCAATGCAATGGCAATCATAAAACTCATGCAGTGTACTCAACATACAATATCAAATCATATCCACATTTATTCGTGTGAGCAATTACTTTTCTTCACTTAATTTAAGTACCATTTGGTAAACAAGTAGACACATGTAGTTTATACATATGTTAAATTATATGGAGATGAATTCTGAAAATGGTTTACGTTATGTTATGTTGTTATTACAAACAGAAATACAAGATGTATGTGCAGCAGCATTGGTGGATATTTATAGGGGTGTTGATTTGGATGGGTTCGGGATGCAAAAAGAGATTTATTGATAGAAGTATGATTTAAATTTGTATTAAGTAATAAAGGATTCGAACTCTATGCAAATCAGTGTGATAAGTAATATTTCTTATAACTACTTTACAGATAGTTCTGATAAATGCTGTACTTATATAGATATGGATTGGCTTCAATTCTTTACCTTATCTGTTTGTAATGATTGACTTTAATGGTACAGAAGTGAATATTAGTCCCTAAGAAAGTTAGGGATGGAGAAATATCAAGTTTTACGAGATTTAAACTGACATAACTCCAATTTTTTTTTTTGGATTAGGTTTAAAAGTAAATCGTCATTGGATATGAGTTGTGTTAAATGCATGGTTGGATCTAGGTTAGGTATTGATTATTACTTTAAAAGTAATATTAAAAAAATAAAAAAATTTGGTCAAGGAATACAGACTATAGATTTGCATAGAGAAGGATTCGAACCTTTAATTTGATGATATAAAATTGTTATGTTATGAATGCTAATGGCGATGCTATTTGAATTTAGCAAATTACGGAAATAAATGCGGAACTATAATTTTCAAAATTCACTTGTAATTTACATTGAATTCTAAAAATTTATTAATTTTACATCTTTTAATCAATTTGTTAATTCAAAGAGAATCGAAGACACCATCAATATCCCCTAATAGGCAAATAGACCGCTTTTAGAAATTGCAGTTCTGTACCATTAAAGTAACATCTTTGTCTACTAGAATTGAGAACCTCTAAACTCATCCACGTCTTGCATTGTTATGTCCTTAGTTTCATATATTTTATTCTCATCCACAAAAATATAGATTTATATGTGTACATTATCCTTAACTAACATCAAATACTGAAGCAATCCGATGATGTTCGAATTTATTTAACTCGTGCTGCCTTCTATTCCATGAATCAAAACGTAAAAACTAACTCATGAGAGAGAGAAAAAAAAATAATAAAATGGAAGTGAAAAAAAGTTTTTTGTTTTTTTCGCATGTATATGTGCTGTGTGCTTTGGTTAAAAGTCTGCAGCATTTCTCACAGATGATGTTTTCGAGAAAAAGAAAAAAACTAAAATGAAAAACTTTTCACTTTAAAAAAATAATAATAAATTTTTTTTTAAAAAAATAAAAATTTTTTGTTGTTTTAAGCACAAAGTGAATTTTAGTTTTATGCGAGTCTGCATGGATAAAAATATTTAAAATATATAAAATCCCGGATATGACAAAATAATTGTCTTTTTTTTTAAATAGTATAGAATTTTTCATACAATAACCGCATAAATAATAATACAAAAAGTTGATTTAAAATAATGTTATATGTCAAAGGGGGATTTATAAGGCTATAATATGTTTTATGTTTCATGTTTTATGTTTTTTTTTATACTCATTCTGTATGCATGATACTCGAAAAACTCGTTATTATAATTCATCATCGGAACGGCATTGAAAAAAAAATAAGGCAACAAGGAAAACACTATTTTTGACATGTTTGTACAACATACACATGTACATGAAATTGAGAGATAGAAAACTATTGCTACATATTATTATCATTTGAGAATTAACCCCCATTTATTAGTTTGTTCTTGGAAGTTAGGAGGTTGTTGAGGCTTTTTGGAATGTCTGATTGTCTGAATTTTTGTTGAATTTTTTGGAATTATTCAACCAATTCTACGATGGGATTAAAAAGAGAATTTTGTATATTTTGGTGAATATGGTGAGAATAATTTGGTGAGAATGGTAAACTAGGTGAGAATAATTTGGTGAAAATGGTGAAGCAGTTGAGAATAATTTGATGAAAATAGTGAAGTAGTTGAGAATAAATTGGTGAGAAAGGTGAAGTAAGTTAGAATCAGAGGTCGAAGTCGGTGTTAGTCGACTATAGTCGACTAAAGTTTGTTTAGTCGACTAAAGCCGACTAAAAAATTTCTGAGAACTTTCTTAGTCGACTATAGTCGACTAAAACCGGCTAAAGCCGACTAAAGCCGCGACTAAGATCGACTAAAATGAAATTTTTTTCACTTGTGAAGTATATGGAATTTCATATAAAAAATTCCTTTTTTTTAATTTCCAACAAGCTTAAGTTCGAATCTCATAATATTTTTTGGATATTTTTCCAATATTTAACTAATTTATAATCTCAGAAAAGTCTAATTTTCTTATTCAAAGATGAAAAAATCCCAAAAAAACCCATTTTGCAAAGATTTTCTTATTAAAACGTGAAAAATTCACGAAAAATCTAAATTTTGCCTCGAATTTCTAATTTTTGGATGAAATTCATTAGGATATACTGAATTTTGCTTCAAATTTTCTTAATTAGTGAGAAAGCCGATACAAAACTTTCTGGGTAGTCTGGCTTTTCTGGGTAGTTTTTCACCCCAAATAAGATAATTCAGACAAAACTTCAAATTTTCGACAGTTTTTCATTCAAAAATCAGAAATGCGAGACAAACTTCGGATTTCTTTTGAATTTTTCACGTTTTAATAAGAAAATCTATGCAAAATCGGCTTTTTTTGGAGTTTTTCATCTTTGAATAAGAAAATTAGACTTTTCTGAGATTATAAATTAGTTAAATATTGAAAAAATATCCAAAAAATATTATGAGATTCGAACTTAAGCTTGTTGGAAATTAAAAAAAAGAATTTTTTTATATGAAATTCCATATACTTCACAAGTGTAAAAATTTCATTTTAGTCGATCTTAGTCGCGGCTTTAGTCGGCTTTAGCCGGTTTTAGTCGACTATAGTCGACAAAGAAAATTCTCAGAAATTTTTTAGTCGGCTTTAGTCGACTAAACTTTAGTCGACTTTAGCCGACTAAAGCCGACTAAAACTCATCCGACTACGACCTCTGGTTAGAATAATTTGGTAAGAAAGGTGAATGAGTTGAGAATAATTTGGTGGGAATGGTGAAGTAGTTGAGAATAATTTGGTGAAAATGGTGAAGGAGTTGAGGATAATTTGGTGAAAATGGTGAAAATAATTTGGTGAAGTAGGTGAGAATGGTAAATTAGGTGAATAATGAATAAATAGTTCAAAGTCTTGAATTCAAAATCTGAAAAAATTAAAAAATTCCAAAATAAATCCCAAATTTATCATTAATTCCCAATTCAACCTCCCTCATTATCAAACCACTCTCAAAATGCACCCTATTCCCAATCTCATCCAACAATAATCCACTTACTTATTCATGCTAAAAAAGCAACATAAAATAACAATTTGAAAATAATTATTCTTACATATGGCGAATATCTCTATGTTCAGCATTTAGAAAAATAAAACTATAAATTTGCATTTTTTATGACGTTAATTCATTCACATATTTAAAATGTTTATGAATTAATAGAAAAAAAGTTCTTTTTTTTATCACATACATTATATTTCATCGAAATATGCTGACTATAACAGAAATAAAAAATTTTTATTTCATTTTTGTAGCTAAAAATAATAAAAAAAAAAATAGTTTTGCGAGTGAGTTGAAAATTTAACACATTTAATTATTTAGTTGAGCTCGATTTTTCGCATATATAATTAAAATTAACAAATTAAAATCATGGATCTGTTCCATGGCAATAGCATCAGTAGCATATGCTGTGCAATGAATGCATAAAGCAAGCACAAGCAGCAGCAAGCAAATGAGCTGAAATTAAGGACGAGTGGGGAGCTTATGATGATGATTGCAATATTATATGAGACTGTACATGTGTATGTGTGGATGTAGAATATAGGTACATAATTTATGGATTTAATTTCAATGTGCTATATGCTAAAAAAGAAGTATGGAAGCAGTATGGCAATTTTCATATATTGTGAAACACCTCGGATATCATAAATATTGAAATTTATTAATTGTCACGGGTAATTATAGTCCTGATGATAACAGCACCACACTATGAATTGTTACCAACATCACTGGAGAATATCACACAATGTGATTTTTATATATGCCTTCTGGATTTATAATTTTTACAGAAAAAATGGATTAAAATCAGTGTCTGGGGTATTATGTACTTACAATCATATACAAAAAGGTTTAACAGTATTATGTATTTGGCAACCGGTTTAAGTTGAATTGTTTTAAAATTGAAGAGTATAAAAAGGGGGCAATTGTTAAAATAAATTGTGGTCGTCGACGTGGTTCTATTTGAATTTTTTGGGCATTAATCATTTTTTGTATGACAAATGATGAAAGAGATTAATGGTTAAAATTGCAAATGTTGAGGAGGAATAGACATGATAGCCCTTAAATGCTTGGTTTTGCCAGCCCTTAAATGATTTTAGTTTGTTAGGTGAAACCCCCCGCTATGCTGGATATTCATTTGAATTGGTGTTGTTTCCAACGTTCATTATGTCACACTCGATACCTGAATTTCTATTTCGTTAGCTATCTTCAGCACGTCATAAAACGCGTGCGATCTGCATATTTCCAGTACAAACCTGGCAAATCAAATCGAAGTCGAAATCTACAGATCGGAGCCTGTATCTATTGTAATTTAACTATCGAAATATATTGAAAATTCACATAAATATCGATATTTTTTTTAAATTCAATACTTTTGCTTTATTCCTGCTGTCGATACTATGCTTACTCGAAATCCCAGTCCCGGAAAATTTTCGGGATCGGGATGAGTCAGGGACGAGACAGGGATGAGACAGGGATGAGACAGGGATGAGACAGGGATGAGACAGGGATGAGACAGGGATGAGACAGGGATGAGACAGGGATGAGACAGGGATGAGACAGGGATGAGACAGGGACGAGACAGGGACGGGATAGGGACGGGATAGGGACGGAACGATCTCGGGGATTTCTCGGTCCTGGAATCGAGAAAGTATAGTCGATACTCGATAAAAAATTTCGTTTCGACCTCTTTCACCTCAATATCATCACCCCTCTCTCTCAACTCTAATTTCATTGCCCTATCAAAATTCTATCAAAAATTTAAAATTTATGCCGCTTCTAAAACATTATAAAAACATTAGACAGACACTTTTTATTATTTTTTAATTATGATTCTCATTTCTATTTTCATTCATTTAATTTTTTTATCATCATCATCATCATCTCCACCTCCAAGCGATAGTTAGTTAGACACAAAGAGTAAAAAAATAGCTCAACTAGAGCTCAATTGCAAATGCCAAAAGCATCAATGGCATCAGTATCATCATCATCAACATAATCATAGAAGCAATTGTGTGTCATAAAATTGATACTAGTGAGAGTTGAATGAAATACACAAAAAAAACAGACTAGAGTCGCGTGGGTAACAAGAACAAGCGAATGTCCCCGTAAAAATAATGACTATGTGGCAAAAAATCTGTCACACAGTGCGATAACATGCATAATAATAAATTTCATAATATTTTTCTGCTAAATTGCAATGTCGATGGAATAGAAAATTCTTTTTTTATGTCATTTTTTTTCTGTGTTCGCTGTCGCAATTTTTCCAATATCCAGCATCAAATTGCAGCGATATTATTATAGATGCATAGGTTTTTTTTATATATATGTTGATGTACCTGGGAAATTGTCGAGTGTAGAGATTCTCAATGAAAATTGATCGGTATGTAGGATGAGTTTTTGTTGTAATGACAGTCTGGTTCACGTATTTTTAAATGTTTTGAAGCTTAATTGAGCAGGTTTTTTGATTAGAATTGATTGCTAAGGTTATTGGCCTTTTCTACGACGTGTAACTTTCGGGGAATTCAGATTCATGTTGCTCACAACGCTGGGTATAGAAACATTACCTTTGAGTAATTAAGCAATGGATTGGAAGCTGATGTCATTGCCAAAACTATTTTTTAATATTGTTTTAAAGCCGAAGTTGGATTTTGAATGAAAAATCAAGTTAATTTTACT
Source organism: Chironomus tepperi (assembly GCF_022539635.2). Lineage (NCBI taxonomy): Eukaryota > Metazoa > Arthropoda > Insecta > Diptera > Chironomidae > Chironomus > Chironomus tepperi. Next base: position 932,059 of record NW_027226245.1, read on the forward strand.
GGAATTTATATGAAACTCCTACCAATTTCAAGTTATTTCATGCATGTATCATGCAATTGGAAACATGGACAACTACTCTAGTATTCGGACTGTTAGAAAGTAATTATTAAGCTTCTCAATATGAATTTAGTTTGGCTATGTGCTTACTCAAAAGACACACAGCGAAAAGAAGTTGTTAAACGCTGCCCCTAGCATTTGTTCGAATCGGATTCAATGCCAGATTCACGCGGTTCTGGTGACACTTTTTCTTTGCATTCTCGCTATCGGGATTAAGATATTTCGGGATATTCCGAGATTACTGGAAAATTCAACTTTTTCCCGACTTCTAAACGCCGTATGTCATTTAATTTGCTTAAAACCAGAGCACAAAAGTCAACCTGTCATTCAAATCCGAGTCGATTTCGAAATTTGCTTTAAACTAAATTATTAGTACTAGATTTTAAAAGTCTGGTTACTGAGGATGTTGAAACTCATGCTATATTTCTTGAATTGATATCCAGTTTTGTATCAAAACCCATAAATCGTAGCCAGACGGGGAAGTCTGAGGTCAAAATTGCTTTTCATAGCTTTAGTATCTCAAAAACATTATTACTGCTTGAATGCCACAAAAATTCATTTAGAACGACTCAAATTGTATATGATAAAGTCACAAATCCCTCAAATCATTCAACTCAACATCCACAAATAAATTGATCGACCTAATTAAACCCCCATTTCATTCCCTTACAAATATTTCCAATAAATCATGATTTCATACCAAAGTCTCTAATCGAAACAAGTCAATTGGATGTACTCCTATCACATATATCCTCATATGCATACATATACACATCGATTGCATAATCCTATAGAAAATGATTGAAACAGATCTGTTCACGGATGCATAAATGACATGTAAACAAGTACAAAATGCATTTCTATTTTATGCATGATCATGATATAGATTCAATTAAATTGAGTCACATATATATGCTGTATACATCCATACGATGTTGAAAATAATAAATTTTTCGATTATAATCTACAATCCATTGATATTGACGATAGTAGATTAGCGGAAGAGACCTAGATTATTTTTAATTCCACGTCCATGTTGTAATTCACACATGAAGTTGGTACCAGAATAAAAAAAAACGAGAAAATTATTATTCATCCAGTGAGATTTATGGTGGCATAAAAACTAGTCAAAAATCCCTTCGCGTTAAAAAATAAATTATCTGCTTTTGCCAATTTTTCTACATACATTCGCATATATGCACAGAAATCCAGTAGCTTTACAGCACAAAAAAATTGATTTTTACTGCATTTAGCTGCTCAAATCTCCCCCAAAAATCTGAACACATGGAGAGACACAAAAAAAAATTGTGGTGCCAATAATTCTGCCAGTAAAGCTACTTGCAATTTCATTATTTTTTTGTCATCTGTACCGAGCAACACAGGGCTATTCTCCGTCCATATACTTAATTACTTACTGAAACCATGCTTCGAGTTGAAGCTTGGGTTGTTACAAAAAGCTTTCCAAATCCTCAGTTTTGACATCTAACTGACTATCTTTCATTATCGTCTTATGCCATGCTGCTTGTGGAGCACTAGGACACTTTTTCGTTATGGATTCAAACCACATGGCTTCCTAAAATAAGTGACTTTCATTTGGTGTTAATAAAAGAGGTTTAGCCGAGTCTTTGTCAGATGGCTCGGTGTCGCAATGGTTTCGTACTTTGGTACCTAATTATTGTGACTCTATCCATTGATCATGGGTTCGAGACTCGGCAGGAGAAACATTTTTATCGTTTTTCGAATCATATGCAATGGGATCGAAGCTCGCACCCTCTATTTGTAGGTTAGAGAGATTACGCTGACATTAGAGTCATCAAATGAGTGGTTCTGAACCCACATATAAACTGTTATGTCTCCTGAGTGCAGTGGTCTGACGCAACCTAACTCGTTAAAAGATCATTAGTCACAAATCGTCCTAACGCAGTTCTGGATCTCAATGATCTAAATAGCTAAATGTATATCGAAGCCTTAAAAGCTCCATGACTAAGCCTTCCAAAGAAAAGACAATGATAATATTCATGAGATTAATCTCACAAAATGGAGCATGCTCAACAATATTGATTGATTATACTCATGAGTATGCTTATTTTGGTGACTATACTCATTGTCTGTTATAGCTTCTTTCATTTTGTGTAACTCGGATGTGTGTTGTAACTCAACTCAAAGCCAACAATGGAAATGAAAGGGAAAAGTTCAATTATTACGTAAAGATTTGTCAGAGTTCCTTTGCTCCTTTAGCGTTAATCCATTATAACATTTCGAGTATTAAGCATTAAGCTTTTTAAAAGATTGAACATTTTTTCCCCGTCGAAGCATTCAATAGATTTAATGAAATGTAAAGCTCATGCGTTTTTATTTTATGACGAAAGCTCTTTATGCTCTGAAAAAAAAGCTGAATAGTTTATTTGCTAAAAGCATAAAGTTTTACGCGCCAGAGATGTTTAATTGAGGCCAATTCTTTTATTATTGCTTGAATTAAGCTTTAATCTTTAGATATGATCTTGTTTGCTTGTTTTTCTGTGTGGATATGGCAAATATGAATGTGTATGAACGCATTCATGTGGATTTTAGGATTCATATTTATGATGATTCTTCTTAGTTCTTATTATGTTTAGTTTGCAGTTGTAGAATGTTTTGAATGCTTGGTTTTGATATCTGGTTGGTTAAGCATCTAGTGTATTACTCAATGGAATTGTAAAAGGATGAATTATTAGGTATTTACTTAGTTTAGTGGAAATGTTGGTGGATAAGCTGAATAATAGGTTATTAAGAGCTATACCTGAGCTGTCAGGGTATCCTAATCCCTTTTTGACATTTTCAAGAATGGTGCTTATTTACTTATTGTACTCAGTTTCCTATATTGACTCTGCTGCTGGTTATGTCATCTAGTTTGAGCTAATTCTTTGTCCTCAAGTTGAGCTGACATTTTTTCATCACTGTTCTGTGATGCCGCTTTTCTAAGCTGCTTTTTGAGTTCCTGGTCGACGGTTTCTTTGTGTATTCTAATCCAGGGTGGTCTGAGGAACTTTAAATTCAACTCCAGCAAAGTCTGCCGTCTTTCTTTTGAACTTTATGTCCTATCCAGTCATACTTTCTCATCTGTATCCCTCAAAGCTCTAAGTCGAAATGAATTTTGAATTTTCCATGCAAAATCCGAGTCGACTTCGAGTTCTGTTATCAATTAATGGATACAATGCGGACCTGCATGTTTAAGACTGTATCCACCACAAGCTAAGTTAAACTGCTCGGCAACACAAGTTCTAAAAGCTAAAATGATTGTTGACAAGACAATTTCAATCGACCGCAACCAACTCAGACAAATTTAATTAGACTTAGCTTCCATAAAGATCCAATGAACTTGATATTTCATTAAATAATATATTCAAAAATTCATTCAGACAAAAACAAAACCAAAAGTTCTCATCAACAACTATTCAACAAAAATGCTCTTTTATCTCAGAATAATCTGTCGATAATTTCATCACATCCTGTGAGAGTCTTCTATGTCTTATAACTATATCCAAAAAAAGAAAAAACTACGATGATAATCTCATAAACCAGACAATATTTGCTGATCTCATCAAGACATTTTCGATTTATATATTTTTTTTCAGACTTCTCTTTTCATTCAGATGGAATTAAATGCAAAATAATAGCATTAAAAAGTTCATTGATTCCAAATCGTGTTACATCACTTATTCAATAATCCAGCATCTGAAAAATGGAATAAAAAAAGTTTTTTTTTTATAAGCATCGCATCGTAGCTCTTTTGGCATCTGTCATTTTCCGAAACTGTGGGTGCTGAACTAGAAACAGATATTGAAATAGAGTAGGAAGAAAGGCAGGCAGCAGTAGCAACAAAAACAACAACAACATAACAGAATAAGGAATATCAAGTTAAATTAGTTTTTGTGCTACTATAAACCAGAAGCAAGACTCGGATCTGATATGGACTCTTTTTTTGTGTCTCTATGACTTTATAGTCGTTTTCGGTTATCAATTTTGTACTATTTCCATCTCACTCGTTCATTTATTAAATTGTGGAATTATATGGAATTATCATTCGATCCTGCTACAGCCACTTATAGGTTTGACTTCTTCGACCATTTTCCTCATTGACATCCGAACCAATCTTCTTTTTAATTTTCGTTTTATTTTATCGTTCCTCTCTCTTTTTGCTAGTTGGCCTGATAATGAATTCAGTTAGACATAACTGATGGGTATCTTGATGATGAAATGACATTGTGATTGCTTTGACCTTTTTATGATGTCTTGCTATTTCCCTCTTACTTGCTCATTTTATCGGCTTGTATTATTTTTCTTTTTCTTTTTGGCAAAATAGTTTCGGAAATGGCGGTAATAATTTTGGTGATTTTTGTGCGTCGGAAGCTTTTATTGTGGGCAATTTTGTGTGTTTGAAAGTTTATGATTTGAGAGAATTTTGTGTGATTTGATGAGAGTCAGGGTATGGCTCTGGTGATACATAACGAATCTGGCTTGAAGTCAGAGTTCGACCACTTCTGTGTCATATGCCTGCCGGGTTAAATGAAAAGTTAAGTCTATTTTTAAACACAAACCCTTTAAAAATGATACAAAATACACTAAATATTTCATTATAAAATCCTCACACAAGTCTTTTCATTCCTAAAACTCATAAACAAAGCATTGGTCCCTGAGGCGCCACTCAAAAATAGTTCTTACTCGCTATTTCTCCTTTCACAACATGAAATAATATTGTCTTAGCAATTAAGAAATAATTTCATGATTAATTGCACTTACATTATAATTCAAATGTTTGTCATCATCTTAAATGACTTCATTATGAATTCTCATAGTTCTTTATTGTCTGTGACTGACTGAAAAATGTAAGTTTTTGTTTTTCATGTCGTCATCATCATTGAAAATTGTTCATAACATGCCACACATACATACCAGAACAAACTACATAAACTTTTCATTCTAGTGCTGTAAAAAAAGTTTTATTCCTCTCGTCGTAACAAATCGTTATGCAAAAAAAATAATAAAATGTAAAAAAACTTTTCATTCACACAGTACGAAAAAAAAAAAATACAAATTTGTTAGTCTTGACATATAATTTTATAGCAACTGAATGTCTGTGTGGAAAATGTTTTGGGAATGGCTGGCAGTTGAGGCAGAGAAACCATATAATTACACGATGCATTTTTAATTCTGAACAGCAAAAAAAAAATTATTTTTCATTTAAGGCAAAAAATTATAGTTTTTTTTGGGTGTGTGTAGGATGGGAAAATATTTGGGGCATTTGGTGTAGATTTGTCGGACTGTCTAGGAATTCTAATTAGAAATTTATGAGTCTCGATGTCTAAGTGACTTAATCATTTGTCGTAGCTTAATTTGGAATCAAAAAGTCCAATTTAAGACGCTCCTTTGATCAAAATCAAGGATTCTTTCAGACTTATCCCAGGTCTGGATCCTTCAATATGTCACCGTATAACTATTGATCCTTTTCAAAATGCTTTACTTTAGGTTTCTTACTATTTGCCCTATTCCATAGTTGTCTTGAACTCGTATTCTTTCCTTAACTCAGAAATTAAGCAGTCAAAATACCTAAACTTCTGAAAAAGCACAAATTTCGGAAAATGGAATTAACAAGGTTAACAAGACGATCTTGGGAGTTATCAAATCAAATATGAGCCTAGCACCTTGCCGACAACTCAAAAGTGGCGCTCAACTGCTTGTAAATGATATTGTTTAGAATTGACTAACTCTTAAAGTAGTCGTGTTAATTTGAGTCTTGTCAAATTACTCCGTGAAGGCTTTTGCCTTCCTAATCCTTATGATCAACCTGAAAAGCACTTCATGTACACCAGGCTACCGAAATGTTACTGTATTAACGATAATATCGAGTTTTCAGTACCTTCGGCTATTGATTGGTATAGTTACACATTGCAGCAATACATTGTGCATTATTATGCATTTTAAAGATACTGTTCTTGAAGCACTGTGACTTTAGATTCCGACACGGATTGTTGCATAATGACCCGAGAATTAATCCCAAATAGATACTTTTGATCCATAAATGCGCTCTTTACTCCAATCCTTAATTCCCAACAAAACCCAAAAAAAACACAAAAATTCTGTTCAGGGTGAGAGAAACATTTGTAATCGTAATGAGTCTACGGTTTTTGAATATACTACATGCAAAAAAAAGGCACACATTTCTTATAGTAGCACTCCCAAAAAGGAGGCTCTTTTAAATATGAGCAACAATAGCTACTGAATTTTGAGGAATGAAAAAAGAGGGAAAATGGAGAAAAATTTGCTAAAGGAGGACAAGGCAGTGGTAAAATAGCAGCAGGAAGAGATTTAACCAAAACTTTCATCTCGAAGAAAAAAAAACTTTTTTCAATGCATAATGAAAATCATGTGCCAGCAGGATGAAAGAAGTCCGTTAGTTCTTTATTTTTAGCAGCGACACTGATTTCTGGTTTTATTTTTTTTGTGCATTCTCTTCCTTTCTTTCCCCGTTTCAGCTTATCGCTCATAAATTATGAAGGAACTTTTTTATATCCAAAAAACTTTTCTTCTTCCATCGTCTGCTGGAATAAATTAAACATTTAAAAATGCGAATTGTGCGCGAAGTGTACTTGCTTTTTTGATGGTGTGTTATTATTGCTATAATATATGGGAATAGACATGTTGCGCTGGATGTTACAGAAATAACAAAAATATAAAGATGATGATAATTGAGTTGGAAGTGCTTTAGAAGCGCAGATTGTTTCTAATGTTGCGAGGGAATGTGGAATGAATTTTAAAGTTTTTGTTTTATCTTTTATTATGTGCTGTGTGGGATTATGACTTGATCTTATCTTGATGTTCATCAAAATGTTCATGGATTGGTATCTAATAGGGGATCTTAAGGTGGATGTTGTAGTTCTAAAAATAGCATGATGTGGAAAAAGGACGAGGGAATGAAGGCTTCATTCAAGGGGATATGAGTTTTAAGTGATTTTAGTAGATTAAGGCATCAATAGAACTCAATATAGGACTATGATCTTAGTTAGCACACTTCAGAGGTGAAGAAGACTTTAAAGGCAATTCTGAAGGAGCCTACTAAAGCTGTTACTAAAAAAGAGTTAGGAAGGGGCTTAAGAATGTTAAATTAATCAAATTTCTCAAAAATTATCTAAATTGATAAACCTTAACAGATAAAGAGCATGCATTCATTGTCCAGAAAGGCCACTAAGATATCTTTATGCAGCCTTTTTGTCTGTTTGGGATATGATTGCTTAGTTCCGTACCTTTTTACTGTGTAATTTGGACTATACTGCTAGGCTTTTTCATGTCACATAGGTTGTTCATGATTGCTTTTCTCTATCACGACGAAACTTCATTTGTACTCATAAGTTGCGTTATCTAAAGATTAAACCTGCTTAAGTATTGATTTTAGTGTGACAATGCTTAAGATCCACAAAATTAGAAGAGAAATTAGAAAATTGAAGAGTAAAATAAATCTCAAAACAGCATCTATTATTAGAAAATTAAATTAGTTTCCATCGATATTTTGGGGAGTTGTCCATAATTGTCGAATTGGCAAGCCATGAAGAAATCTAGTCCGAACCAGACTAAGTGTACAAAAACACTATGTCTAGTTAATGACTAGTTACTGTCTAAATGATTTCTGTGTCCAACAGGACAGCCGACTCTGCATTCTTCCTACCAACTACCTTCATATCTCTCATATCCACCAGCCACCATCACCCTAATAAAGAATAAAGACAAATGTGTTGTTGGCAGTTTGTGAAATAAAAATTAAGTTACAAACATAAATTTCTATATGCTACTAGCATTTTAATGTTTGAATTTTTGTGTATACATCCAATTTTAATACCAAAAGAGCTTTTTTTTTTAGTTGTTTCGTTCCTCTCACAATCGTTACAGTTAACAGTTAGTTATAAAGCGTCACTACAGCAATCAAATTCATAATAAATGGTTTCATGGTGGATTTATTTATTTATTTTTCCTTTTTTTTCTCGTCGACCAAGCACAAAAAAAAAAATGGTTTGCAATAATTCTTTTCAAAAATATATAAAAAAAATATAGTTTTTTTCATTTGAGAATGGTCATTAATCAAAATTGCACATATCCGCTTTTTGTGGATGCTTGCTTGTTGCAAAATTAAAGCATAATGTTTCGTTTAGTTTTTTCAATTTTTCATAGATGGTGGATGTAATGCTTTGATGGAAAATTGCTTATGCTGCATGTCAGGGATAATATTTATTTCAATTTTTTTTTCAAGAAAAGGAATTGACTTGTTGAGGGATGATGAGGGGAGTTTTAAATTGAAAACTTGGAGAAAAATCGATGAAATTGCAAAATTTGTGAAATGGGAATTGAATTTGCTTTCATGCTTCTTGGGAGGAGCCTTTGTGGATGATGAGTTTGAAGTAATTGATTTGTGTGTCTTTGTAGATGATTCTTGTACGCAAGAATAGGTCCAATAAGGATAGAAAATTGGGTTCTAAACAAGGATTCTGGAAGTTTTAATCGTTATTGACAAATTAATAAGGAACAAAATGAGCTAAAGCTCATGTTCTACTAGTTTAAGCTTCGAAATTTACAACCATTATGTCTAGTATCCCGTAGAGCTCAAAACTCCATACAAAATTCGAGTTGACATCAATTTTTGGCATCCCTGACGGTATCTAAGTAGAAATGGCCTATAATTCAGCTCTAGCTCAGCAATACTTTGGCTTCAAAGCAGATTCGACAAAATCTGTCCTCAAGCTATATTAAAGCTAGCCTGGAGTAAGATTTTCGGCCATTTCTACGTCTTGTGCTTACTGGGTATGTCTTGAGCATGAAGTAATACTCAAAACACTAGAGAATATCCGAATTTCGAGTTTATCTTAGATAACTGAAAGAATGTTTGGATTATTAAGACAATTCTAATAGTTTAGGGATCACATCAGAATATAGACACAAATCGGAAGTCTTCCTACAGTCTCCTAAAGTCCTAAAGTCTCCAAAGTCACAGTAACCAAAAATGACAATTATAGTCTCCTTTTGTACTTAATCTCCTCCATTATTTGTCATTCTCACTCAATTCCATAAGATTCTTTCTAAAAACTTAACCAACCAACAATCTTTCCTTAATAGAAATCCAATTTCCAGGTTATGTCAACAAAGTTCTTCGCTTACCACAATTCTAACAGCATTAACACCTCCATTGTCATCCATGATATCCAAACTATTCGATTCAAATCTTCCAACTTTAATTCAATTCACATCTCAATTTCAATAATCAGCACCGACACCACACAAGTACTTCCTTTCATTTCTAAAAAAAAACTCATTCAATAGAATATTTCATTCTTATTCCATTACTTACACTGTTGCTTCCGCAATTTTCTTTTCAAAAAAGAAAGAAGCGAGTTGAAATTCTTCAAATCTTATAAATCTTCACAGATAAAATGCATGAGAATCCATATATTGACACAGTGAAAGAAGATTTATTCCAGAGTGCGGCAACCTGAAAATCGAAAATTCGACATTTGATTGTCGAATTTTTTCTCAAAATTCGATGTTTCATTAGAAAATTTAAAAATAATTTGACAGTTAGCAATTTTGTAACAAAATAAATATTTACGAAGTTTTCATTAGAAATTCTCATTCTAATACAAATTTCGAAGCTTCTAATATCCTAATACAATTCACTTGATGTGGTTTAACGTTATTTTGTGCATAAATTTGCTTAAAATTTTTTTGTAAACTTTGAAAATTTTTTCATAGTGTTTTCTAATAATCGGTTATTTCTTCATAACGGAAATTTATTTTTTGAAAAAATTACAGAAGTCCTCGTGTTATTGATCGAGGGACTTAAGCGCATTTTTGTCCCAGCGATCAGTAATTGATTAATAAGTCACTTCCAGACTCACAAAAATGAGATCCAGGAAGATCGTGGTCACGTCTAGACCTAAAAACTTAGATCCAGTAAGATCCAGGTCACTTCCAAAGCTAAAACCAAGATCCAGTAAGATCCAGTTCACTTACAGACCAAAAACACAAGATCCAGTAAGATCCAGTTCACTTCCAGACCTAAAACCAAGATCCAGTTTAATTCCAGACCTAAAAACCAAGATCCAGTAAGATCCAGTTCACTTCCAGACCTAAAAACCAAGATCCAGTAAGATCCAGTTCACTTCCAGACCTAAAAACCAAGATCCAGTAGATCCAGTTCACTTCCAGACCTAAAAACCAAGATCCAGTAAGATCCAGTTCACTTCCAGACCTAAAAACCAAGATCCAGTAAGATCCAGTTCACTTCCAGACCTAAAAACCAAGATCCAGTAAGATCCAGGTCACTTCCAGATCTTAAAAACAAGATCCATATAAAACTTCCACAAATTTAAGAACTTCATCATTTAACGGATTTTCATAATTCAAACCTCATAACGGTCAAAAAAAATTCAAATACTGTTCAGTAAACACTGTTAAAACATCGACAAACATTGAAAAACACTGTAAAACAATGAAAAAACGTGTTGTTGTTTTTGTTGTTGTTGTATATGAAAATGAAAAAGTGTTAATTATAGTATTTATGCGTTGATTTGAGACTTCTAAATGACCGATAACCCAATAACTTGATAGAACGAAGCTATTAAAACAAACCAGAGCTCTCTACGATGTCTAGTTTTCGAGATCTCGCGTTCCAGCCGAACGAACGAACGAACGAACGAACGAACGAACGAACAAAGTGCATTATTAAGCTACCTTTTTGAAAACAAGTTTCAAAAATGCGCTAAAAAGTAACGAAAAAAATAATTCAAACAAAAAAATAACAGAAATTTTTCAGATAGCCGCACTCTGATTTATTCATATCAGAATGATATTTATTGCGATTTAAAATGAAATTTCAAGATGAAAAGCTTGGAATGATATTGAAATGATAGAATCGATTTCATGGTAGATATTTTATATTATTTTCGAGCGATTTCTTTATTTTATTTTATATATTCTTTTGCATAAAAGTTCATTGATTGGATTTCGATATGTTGAATGAGGGATAAAGGCTGTAAAAAATCTGGTGGAGTTTAATACTCTTTTTTATGGATAGGAATTGGTTTAAGGAAGTCATATTAGATATTATTTTGGAATTATGCAGGATCAATCTTGTGTGAAATAAGCATTGAGCATTGAGTTTTAGAATTTGTTGAGGAATTTTCATTTCTGGTCTTAATTTTTGGATAATTAACATCAACATTTGGGGCTGACTTGGATTTTGCATGGTAAATTTGACTGGATAGTCACATTGATATCCCTTGGAGCCTAGGCTATAACAAAAGACTTTCCATCTGACTCTGTTGCTGGCCACATCACCCAACTTTCAAACAAACAAATTTCTCTGATTTGACATTTAACTGTCATTTTCCGCATTACTGTTCTACTTCATGTTGCTTTCGGAGCACAAGCGAAGAATTAGGGTGTGAATGGGGAAGCTGAATGATACGATATCAACGTTTAAAGAAGCACATGACTAAAGGACTAGTCTTGAATAGAAAACTGTGTTTGCTAGAGCACTGCTCTGCCGGCCTGGACAAGAACGAAGTTGCCTTTACGGCACTGTTATTGCTCATCGCATCTTTCTTTGGGAGTCATCCTTCTTTGGGAGTCATCCTTCTTTGGTTTGGGATAATAAACTCTTGTTCTAAGTGCAAGGACCCTTACTAAGCATTAGAAGCTTAACTAAACGCTAGAAGCCTAACTAAGCACTAGTAATCTTTCTAAGCTCTCAATTTAAATAGGAATCAAACTCATACATCATTAAAACATCTCTAATTTTAGATTTCATACCTTAACCATTCATCCACACTGTTGCTAACGACGTATTGAACATTTTTCACATAAATATTGTCAATTAGAATCAATTCAACAATCTAGGACTTATGTTCCATATAAAACTTCGACTCAATACCAAGAAACCATCGCTCAAGGACCTTCCATCCTCGAAAAATTATTTATATCATCAATATCCCCCCGAAAAACAGTCCACAAGCACATAAACATTTGTTTATTCTGTCCAAATAATTAGATTTTCAACCTTTTGAGTTCAAAGTAAAAATAAATATTGCTTTCAGTCAGCATAAATAAATATTTTTGATGTGGGACGAAACGAGGCTTACCAAATATTGCAAAAAATATACAATTTTCTATAAACATTGATGACTGTTGGTCAATAACGGGGGACAAAAAAAAAATAAATATTAATATTAGAAATTTTCTCGAAATTTCAGCATCACATATTCATGGACAGTTGCAAATTTCATTAGACCAGCCCACGAATGTGAATGTGAAGGAATGTGAAAATATCGAACGAATTAACAAGCTTGTTGTTTTTTTTGGCTTTGCTAGCCATTTTTATTCATTCTATGCAAATTTATATTTATTCTATTTCATTTCATCTTTTTTTTTATGTGTTCTGTACACACACTGGAAGTGTCTGTCATCCGTGAATTGTGAATGAGACTAGAATATATTTCAAAATGTCAACGAAATTACATAATTTATGTGATATTTTTTTTTTGTTGGATGCTGTGTGTATGTGAATATGGCTCGACATGTCACGATGTGCCTTTTTATATTCTCGTTGAATAGCACAGAATTGTGTCTTACTCATACTTCCCCCCACGACCTCCTACCGTGGTTAGTTGAATGACATTGTACGAGCGAATTTTTCCATTGTTTCTTACATTTTTCATCTTTGTCTTGCTCATCTTCATCTTTTCTTTACTTTTGTTCTCTCTGCACAAGAATACTGACATTGCCGAAAATTTATGGTAAATATTTTTGATGCCTTTCAACTTATTTTGGAGATGAAGAAGTGTGCGACAAGAGAATAGAAACGACGAGAGGAAATGGAGAAAGATAAAAAACGTTTCATTTATCTTCATATCTTTTACCGTGATGCCTGCCATCGATACTCGTTTGCCTTTTTGATGCAGTTTTTGAATGAATAATAATTTAGATTTTATGACATTTTGTCGGATTTTGAGTGGATTTGGAGTGGAAATATGATGGAATAATGAAATTTTGACGGGATTAATGGTGGATGTTGAAGATGGTAGTAAGAACTTGCATTAAAATGTGTACAACAAGATGTCGAAATTTTACCGACTAAAATTCGATCATTTCCGAACTAACGCCGAACTTTGCCGAGAGAAACCCGAGCTTTTTTCGATTGAATCTAAATTATCCGAAACAAATTCGACAGAAGCTTGTCTTTTTTCGAGCTAAACTCGATCTTTTTCGAACTTATCTCGATCTTTTCCGAACTAATCCCGATCTTTTCCGAGAGAAAACCGAACTATTTCGAAAGAAAACCGAACTTTTTGAACTAAACCCTATCATATTCGAGAAAAGTGTGGTCTTTTCCAAGAGAAATGAGAAATTATTTTGAAAATATTAGAAAGAATTACGAATGAAATCCGAATTTTTCCGAAATAATTTCGATATTTTCCGAAATAGACACGATCTTTCCTGAGAGAAAACCGAACATTTCCAAGAGAAATCCGATCTTTTCCAAAGTACGCCCGATATTTTCAGAACTAAATCCGATCTTTTCCGAATAAAACCGATCTTTTTCGAATAAACACGATCTGTTACGAATAAACCCGATCTTTTCCGAACAAACCCGAACATTTCCGAACGAAATTTACTAATTTTCGAGATAACGCCGTTCTTTACGTAAGAAATTTTGAATTTTTCTTTTTAAAAAATCTGAGTAAATACAAGAGTAATCCGATTTTATCAAAGAACCCTGAGCCTTTTATAAACAAGATCATATAAGAATAGAAACACAACCCGTAAGCATTCCTGTTAATTCAGTAATACCTTCTTATCAATACAGATATAAAATGTCCATAAAACTCAGCATGAAGATATAAAAATCCTCAATATTCCAAAAAATAACAAAAAAAAAAAAAAAATGCGCGTCATCAATATCACCCATATAATATATCCTTCAAAGCATAAACTCTTCTCACATTTCTCTTCTTTGTTAGAGCATTAGAGATGTATGAGTTTTCTTTTTTCATCATTGAACCTACTTACTTACTTTTTCTCACTTCCTCACTTGATTTCCATATCAAAAAAAAATTTTTTTTTGTGGATAATACAGAAGAGCAAGAAGAAAGGAAGTAGGCAGGAAAAAAACGAAAAAAATGAGAATGAATGTCGGTAAAAATGGACATAAATTTTGTGCTGGCAATGTGTTTTGATAGCAAATTCATTTCCCAAACAAGAAAGTCCGTTACGAAAATATTTTTTTTTGTTCTCAATACAGTTGTTCGGTGCTGTAGGGGTGGAAATGGAGACGAAGGAAATTATGTGAACTAGATAAAATGAAGGATATTACTGTGTTTGGTAGATTTGGGAGTGTGGGGTGGGGAGGATGAGGATGGATGAATATAACGAGGAGCATAACTCGTAAATTTATTCAGTAACATCATCTACAAGGTAGTGGTGGGCAACCTATGTGCTGCGGGAAATATTTTTGGAAGCGTCTAGAACCGTACAAATTGTACGGTTTTGATAGAGGCTTGTCATCAAGGTGTACCGCGAAAAATAAAAGGTTGACCACCACTGATCTACAACAACAATAAATTCACACACACAAAAACTATGTTACAAGGATCTATGTATATAAAACCCAGCAAAATGCTTGGAAAATTCATCGCAACATTAATGATACGTTATGCTCTGTGGGAGATACTTTTTTATAATTTTTTCTCTTCCTTACTGCTTCTGTTGAAAATTGCTCTTACATTACTAGATAATTTAGAGACAGGAATTTGTCGGTTAAAATATATTGTGGTTCCACCATCTCCATGCCTATACACAGATCGTTGCGGCTATCATGTTGCCAGCTTAAAAACAATTTTTTTTTCGCTTTAATTTGCGCCTTCCAATTAATTTTGAGGTTGAATATTTGGCCATCACCACAATGTACATGCATAATTTTTTTTTTGTGTTGTTAATTTGTGCATCGAAATGATCTGAGTGAAATAATTTTTCATTTTGTGTTTGTGTTCGGCTCTTGCCAATCAAACCTCACATGGAGGGAGCATGAAACAACAAAAAATTGAAATGTATATGAGGAAAATGAGACATGAAATGAAACAAAATTCAATAAATTTTCTGTCTATCAACATTGATGCAGTTTTTTGTTAATGGGAAAATTTGAATGCTGATTGAGTTTGGAATTAGAATTGCTTGGTGGATTTGGGAAAGGATAAAGAGTTTTGGATAATTGAAACAAAAGTCATTAAAGTGGAATAAAATGTGCTAAATTGGAGAAAGACTCAATAAAATGTGAACAAAACTCAACAAAATTGAAAAAAAAAAAACTCAACAAAATGGGAACAAAACTCACCAAAATTGAAACAAAACTCAACAAAATGGGAACAAAACTCACTAAAATCGAACAATATTCCAAAAATTGAAACAAAACTCACCAAAATAGAAACAAAACTCACTAAAACCGAACAATATTCAAAAAATTGAAACAAAACTCCCCAAACTTGTAACAAAACTCACCAAAATTGAAACAAAACTAACCAAAACTGAAACAAAACTCACCAAAATTGAAACAAAACTCAAAAACTGCGCAAATTTCCTACAAATCCCCCACCAATTAATCAACTTTTTCAATTCCAATTCTTTTCATCCAGTCAAAAGTTTCCCACTCACATCAAACGATAAACGTGGCATCATCATGCAAATATAATTTCTTTTTTCATTGACGGGCGAGAGAGAGAAAAAATCCACAGTAGAATAAGATTCCAATATGAATCCACTTGTCTCACATTGAAAGGAATATATAGAAAAATAAACAATTTGCTGAAGAAATATTTCATCATCATCATCATCATCGTCATTGGCAAATGTTAGGAAATATGAGAGCTACAAAAAAAAAGTTTGTTTCAGAATCGACAGAAAAAATTTTTTTTCGCTTTAGAAAATCAAATTGACATAAAATTTGCATAGTTTTTCACTCTGCACGTTGATTATTTCAATATTTCATTCACTCTCGGTGCCTTTTTCTTCATTCATTTTTTATTTGATAAATTCTGGAATTTTTGTTTGCATTTTTTTTTTATTCAATCGTTCATCTTTTTTTTTCGGTGTCTCATATGTGCCATTAAAATGATTGAGAGTGAAGAACTGGGAAGTTATTGAAGAGAATTTTGTTTTATATATTTGACGATGCTGTTAAGTTAAGTAAGGGAAATTGATGTGGGAGTATAAAAATTTAATGGTTTTGGGAATATAGAATATTATATTTAGAGAGTTCGTGAGGCTTAAAGGAAGATGCTTGAATAGTATGCCATGTTCTCTACGGCATGACTACATGACCGTATTGACGGTAAGACGTAGACAACAAGGTGAAGTTGTCCAGACAGCACCATGAAGACGGATATTGATTCATATTTACGATTTAAAATATGACAACCTGTATTTAGTCGCTTGAGAAGAGTCTTAATACAGAGTGTGGCTTTCTCAAAAACGACTGTTAATTTTTTTCAAAAAAAATATTTTTTTTTCGATAAAATTCAAATTTTTTTTGACCGTTACTCATACTTTTCTTCGTAACTTAAATTTTTGTTTTAAAATAAGTTGAATTCGAATAGTTCGAATTTCTTCGACATTCAAATGTCAAAGAATTCGAATTTGAGACGGCCACACTCTGTCTTGATATTAGAGGAAACAGCGGTCATGTAGATCTAGGGTTAATCGATCCAAAATGTGACACCAGGCTGACGTGACTCAGATGATACCGAATTTAAACCGGATCCAACAACGAGTTATAGTCATGCTGACCTGGAGATGAACTTTTGATCCATTAAGCAATTTGTGTTATTCAGAAAAGCTAACGATAAGTAGGTTTGCTGTCCTAAACTTTGCTTATTTGGAAAATTCTGTTGAACTTCGAATAGATATCGGAACTAAAATTCGAAATTTAACTGAAATCAAAGCCAAAACTTACCGAAATCTGATTTAATTTGACCCATTAAGCTACTTTCTATCTCCTCAAGCAAAAAGCGGTCGTTAATGAGTAGAATAAGTATTTTCCAGAAAGGCAAGCTTTTCAGAGCATGCTCTTTGCTTGCTAAAGACTTAGGCACTAAGAGGTCTCGCTACACCATAATTTATAGCAAGTATCATCATAATTAAGTCCCAAAAGACAAAATGACTGCTTCACTGAGCTCCTTTATTCCAATCTTCCATTCTTTAGTATATACGAACTCACAATCCATTCCCCAGCATTCATCTTCTCTTTGAAAAAACATTCAAGTACCCGCCTAGCTTTAAGTCTCAAAACCCACAAACTTCAAGTCAATCCAAGCACATCGCAAAAGTAAACAAAAACCTCACTCGCCCAATTAAAAATTCATAAGGAAATCCACTGCAATGATTTCTCTATTTCAAGAAACGAGAATAAAAATCATTTAAAAGTGTGGCTCACCGGATGTACGATGCTTCTGGCACCTCTATATAAATAGCATCGTTTCATGTTGTGCAAGGATAAAAATAAAGTTTGAGGTACTGAAGAGCACATACAGAGAATATAGGAAGGGGTTTGAAAATATGAAAAATATGAGAAAAGTTTTTCATATTTTTTTTTTTTTTTTATAAAATATAACCAAAAAAATTTATGCTTATGTGCAGCGTTTGCATATGCTAATGCAAAAATCGAGAGAATTTTTCAGTGTGGTTCAGTGGTGGGCAACCTTTGTGACCCGACACACTATTTAGAAAGTTCATGAATCGTATGTTTTGTATGGTTTCGGTCGAGGTCTACCATCAAGGTGGGCCACATAGAATTAAAGGTTGACCACCCCTGCCTTAGTGAAAAGTCCTTT
This sequence comes from Chironomus tepperi, assembly GCF_022539635.2. NCBI lineage: Eukaryota > Metazoa > Arthropoda > Insecta > Diptera > Chironomidae > Chironomus > Chironomus tepperi. Next base: position 950,016 of record NW_027226245.1, read on the forward strand.
TTATAAAAATGTGAGCAAATATGACCGTAAATAAGAAATTTTCTTCCATCTTTTGCCTGAACTGCTCGAAAAAAAAAAGTTTTCATCTTAAGGAAAAAAGTTTCTTCGCTTCTCAATAAAGGAAGCCTTTTAGATGTGATGTTACATTAAATGAGCTAATAGGAAAGGAAAAGAAAAAATGGCGATAATATCAGTAAAAGAATCTTGCAGACATAGTCACAAAAACTTCTTCTTTCTAATTTCCTATCATCATATTTGAGCATTATTAAAAATGGACGACTTTGAACTCTCGCTCAGCATGTGGATGTGTCTGCAGGAATATACTTGAGTACATCTCGGTGGTGGCTATTGAAAGGTAGCAATTGTTCATGCTGGGACGGATGAAATTTTCGAATGGAGTCTATCGATTTTTAATGGGGAGACCGGATTTGAGGGAGACAAGATATTCGACAATGACCAGAAGATTTCGGAATAGAATAATTAAATTAATTTCCTTATTGTGTAGCTTAATATTATGTATTTGATTTTACTTACTTACTTGCTTCGCTGGCCGTACGGATCATTTGTGATCCATCTAGCTCTTTTGTTGGCTGTCCTTGTCAATTACCAATACCTAATTCTGTGTCCTACACAAGTCGTTATTCACAATCATTTGATTTTAGTCGTGTTAAGTATTGTTGGGATGAGTTGGGTTAGTATCGCATTTATTAAATGATCTGAGTACTGAATATCAACTTTGTTTAACTGGATTTAAGTCTTTGTAAAACAATATTGTGCTTGTTATGTTGATTTATGCTTTAAATTAAGCCTGACATTAAGAATGGGTATTTGAGCGTTTCCTCGACTTTTTCATACAAAATCCGAGTAAACCTCGAGCTCTAATTTTTGCTGTAATGATTTGATGCCGTGATGATCACTTATAATAATAAGAGCTGTTTAATAAGCACTGGCCATCAACTAGTTGAAACGTATTTTTGTCCACTTGGGTGGATAAAGAATAGAGGTTTAAGTGTAGGCACGCTCATAGGCACGCTCTTTAACAACCTCCGGTAGCTCATAGAAGTGTACGGTTTTCTATGCCAAATTCGAGTCGATCTTCTGAATATTAAGGTATCTCAACCTAACAGATAAAGAGCATGTACTTTGATGGTACATAAATAAAACTACGATACCTAATAGTGTTTGTCATTAGCCAAATTCAAGGAAATTTTCCAAATTCTCTAGAATACACTTCGCTCTAAATAGAAATGAAACATCCAAGACAACTTTTAAAATCCAGCTCCATCTACCAAAAAACCAATTATACCACTAAAAACATCTAAGTACGAATCATATATGTACATATACAGCACATTAAATATCCACTTATCTAATGCATTGCAAACGGAGCTCCTTTGTACAATTTTCAACTAAATTCATTCAAAAAACCTAATTTAATGCCATCTTGCAAAGAGATAACACTCAATCTCCCCGAAAAAAATGTGTATAACTGGAACAATATTTGCGATGAATTAAGCAAAAAACCCAAAAACGAGCATCACAAAAGCGAGAGCGAATCCAATTCAGCAACAAAAAAAGAGACTAAAAAAATAGCAAAAGATTATTTAATTTTTAATTTCATACAGCTAGCAACAGCAGTAGAATCAAGCAGCATGCACACAAAATGTGTGCATTAATGCAACTTCCTTCGTCTCAATGTATATGCGAAAATGCACAACTTCCTGAATAATCAACGTTATGCACCTCTCATTGAAACTACATTTCAAACTCATTTGCATGATAAAATGCATTTTTTTTTTTTTTGCTTAAGTTTAAAATTGAAAATACATTTTAGAAGTGCAAAATTTTGTACAGAATGTGCACTTTCAGCATGTTTATTCACATGTTTTAAAAAAAATAATAATGAACATAAAAAGAGAGAGTCTCATTTGAGGATGAAAATGTACATAGGGAAATTGTTGATGTATGAATTTCCAATTGTAGTGTCTGATATTGAAATATTATACACCGATGACTAACCAGTTATTAGTACTAAATTGTCTGTATTCTTACCTTTTAAAATGGGTACACAAATAGCGGAAACCTTTCGATCTGTTCACTAAATGGTGTACTTGTACGTGTTCAGGGTTGGTGATTTTGAGAGATAGACTCATATTGCGGTTTTATATTATTTTCAAAATTGATCCGGATCAATCCTCTTTAAGCTGAATGAATTAGCTTTGAACGGAATCATTAAATTTTAAAACGGTTTAGTCAAAATTAATCTAGATCAATCAGGTTTAAATCTTTAAAATTGATCAATCGATTTTGATGCGGATCATCAGTTTTGAACTGGTTCAATTAGCTTTGATCCGGAGCAATTAACATTGAACTGGATCAAACAATTTTAAAGAAAATCAATTTATTTTGAACTAATTGAGTCAAAATTGATCCGAGTTTTGAACCGGAAGTTTTGAATCGGATCATTTAACATTTAATCAGATCTATCAATCTGAATTGTATCAATTAGCAATGACCACGATCAATTAACTTTGAACCAGATCAATTAACTTTGAACCGGATCAATCATATTTGAACCGGATCAATCAGTTTTAAATCCAATAAATTAACTTACAACCCATTTATCCCCCATTTACTCTCTTTAAGTATCCCAAAGCTACTTGTATATCAAACAGCACCCAATTTACCAACCCTGTATCACACTCATTCATACCTCCTTTAGTGCAAGTGTGTGGCTAAAGACAGACATGACAGAATGATGTATTTAATCATTGATAAGAAAGGAAAAATGGCAAGCTGGTTTTGAATGGAAAGTAGCATGTTCTACATTTTGCCATTTACCATTTCTCTCCATCTCTCTCTATCTCTCTCATTCACTTTCTTTCTATGTTTTCTGCAAATCACTCCCCGTAGTCCCATCACGAATTGAATAGCAATTACATGGATGTTTGAGCAAAAACGAGAAAGAGAGGATAGAAAAAAAAGGAAAAAATTTGAAGATGGCGCATGTAGTGTATAAAATCGGTAGAAAGAAGATCTAAAGGTTGTGGGAAAAGAGAAATGTGTACGTGAAATTTATTAGGCTTTGAGAGGCGCATTTTGAGGCAAATATTTTCGATGGGTACGTGATCCCCAGGGGAGAATAGAAGCAAAAATATGTACGGATTTACCTGTAAAATATTTTTGTTTTGAGAAGGTAATTGAATGTTTATATAGGGAGAAAAAGATATAATTTGATAGTAATTTGTGACTGTAATATTTAAGAAGGAAATATGCGGAATGGTTTGAGGACTCGAGATGAATACTGGAATGTGGGTTTTGGTATACTTTGAGAATTATTAACCTTTAAGCTTATTTTATTAAATTGAGTTCAAAATATTTAAATCATGAATTATTCGAATTGAAAATCAAGTTATTGTGTTGGTTTTGATCCGGTTCAATTATGATTGATCCGGTTCAACTGTAATTGATCTGGTTCAATTTATTTTGATTAATTTAAACTCTGATTGATCCGGTTCAGTCAATTTTAATCCATTTTAACTTTAATTGATCCGTTTAAATCTATTTGGATCCAATTCAACTCTAATTGATCCAGTTCAATCCAGTTCGATTCATTTCATTTCTAATTGATCCGGTTCAATATATTTTGATCCAGTTCAATTAAGTTTTATCAACTCAAATTGATTCCAAACAATTTCAAATGATTTTAAAGTACTTCAATCTCCTCCATTCTATTTAACATTCACCAATCAGCCAGCCACCCAGCTCCCAAGTGCTAAAATTACATCAACTGCTTCCAATTTCAAATAGTCTTTCGATTATGATCAGAATTAGTAGAAAACCCATAGAAAGCACACACTAAGGTGAAAATAAAAGAGAGAAGGAACAAATATGGCAAAAAAAAGTATAGTTAGCAACAACTGGATAATGGATGGTGCATGAGCATTCAAGCATATAAAAAAACACATTCAATTTTACATATATGCAAGAAGGCTAGAGGAATATGTGGGAGACGTTATAAATTATTATTGATTTCTCACCTGAATAAGGGAAGCAAATAGAGGAATAAGAGAGATGGAGATATATTCTAGTTGCTTTGTAATTTTCTTTTCTAATGTTGATTCAACACATTCAATTCCTTTTTATGACTGTGGTTTCAGTTTTATGTTCGAGAACCATCATTCATTTGATGTTAGATTGGCTACAATGTACATGTTGAAAATTGAAATAAAGGTAAAAAAAAGGAACAAAAAATACCTTTTAATGTAAATTTTATGGCAAACAACGATGAATTGCAAATTTTACTTCACGTCACATGGGAAGGTTGCACATATATACATATGTACGTGTATGAAGCACCTCTTATCTTGTTATAAGTTATTGTTAATCATGTTTAGTACATAATTTACTTAAGATTAATATGAGTTGATGTGCATTTGAGAAGGATAAGGATGTTACATCATAGAGGAGGTGATAAGAAGGATGGATAGCTTATATCATAGAGTAGTGATGGGTATTCTGTATGTCGCGGCACACTAATGATAGGCAACTTTAGTGACACGATCCTAATTTGCCGCCAAAGCTTGTTAGAAATGCCATGAACCATATATCGTGTGAGGCTTTGGTCGAGGCTTACCACCAAGACATTATACGAAAAATGAAAGGTTGCCAAAAACTGTCATTGAGTATGTATCAATTTAAGGCTCTTCCTTACTTCACTGACGGTACATAACAATTTTGATCCATGACCTAATTTGAATGGCATCTAAAGCCATTCTATACTATTGCTTGTACTATTTTATGGTACTATTGCTTGTTTATAACCAATTTAAGTGGAATACTGTTTCCAGAGGCACATCCTGAGAGTGGAGAGGGATGTAATGGTTTGGCGGTGAGTGTGGAGGTTTGGGGATGGGTCTGATGGCCTAGGATGGGCATGGTGGTTTTGGAGTGGATTATGGTTGATCTTTAAGCCACATTTGCTCTTTTTGAATAAATTTTATTAATTTCTGAGATTTTTCTATGAAAATTGTGTTAAGAAGGGAAGAAGAAGAGTCAAAAAGTAGATTTTTCGTGTTACGTAATAAGCGAACGTCCTCTTACACCCCTGAAACTCTCTCACAAAAACTTCTCTTTAACTATAAAACGTATATCCCCTAAAAACATCAAAAAAAGTAATCCTGCTGTTCTTAATCATCACATAATTCAAAATTCACCAAACATGGCAGCTGAGTAGAACTTAAAGTGACTTTAAAGCCATCGAAATAGAAATTTATGTTCCGACAAGTTTTTATTCACCCCAGACATTCCTCTTCTTTCCTCTTTATGTCCTCCCGATTATTACAGTATGAATAATATTCAAGGAATAAAAGGGAGTCGAGTCGTTGTTCCTGTTACCTGTGCACATAATTCATAATTAGATATCAGAAAAAAGAGAAAAGTTTTACTGAATGGAAAAGTTTACACAAAAAAAGAAGGAGGATAAAGTTTTTAATAGAATGAGAATTCAGGACACAAAAATAAAAAAATTTGAATGAGTAAATTTTATTAGTCGAAAAGTGCTCAAGTTTGAATTACATTTGCACATCTACTGAATATTTTATTGCTATTTGCAAGTTGAATGCACAGTTTTTTATTCATTGTGTGTGATGCTTATAGTCTGGAATATTTTATTTATGTTGAAACAATAAGTTTTCAAATAATGTTCATTACGACACTGTCAATGGTGATCTATGGGAGATATTGTGAAGCTTTTTTATGGATGCAATGCTGAATGGATTTGTTGGAAAATTAAATTTTTCACTTCTAAACACAATAAAAAGGCAATTAAATGCTGGATTTAGAGTTTTTAATGCTCTGTCGTGACTATTCGGTATTATCGTCATGTACTGTACTTCCTTGGGTCTGAGAGCTTTAAAATCACATTCCATCAATCGAAAATCATCCTTACAATTACTTAGTACCTTAATCATGTCCACAAACTACAACTTAAATCACTCATCGACTTCCAAGTCTTTAAACTCCTTTAAAGAGCTTTAAAAGTTCAAATAAACAACATACAAAGTAAGGAACAACTTTTAATAAAAAGTTTCATGCAACTCAACTGAAATTGAATATTAATGGAACTTTTTCTAACGAGATGTTTCAAGTTTTGCTAAGAAAAAGTTTGTAGCTTAGCCTTAGTTTGCAGAAAAATAATCTTGAACTTCATGAAAAACTACTTATCAATGCAATTCGATGGTATTAATAGAAATAAATGCAAAATCTGCAAATAAAGTTTGTTTCTCTTTTCAATTTATGGAATTTAGTTCCTAGTTTGTTTAGCCATTGGATAACATGCAATGAGACATTCACACATGATGTGTTTAAAATTGATTACTGACCTGGAAACAATTTTCAAAGGTTTAATTGCATAAATCGGATACTTGCTTACTTTGCTGGCTGTACAGATCAGCTGTGATCTTTGGCATTTCTTAGTTGGTGTCTTAAACTGTTCCTATCGATGTCTGCACTTTGCCAATTGCCAATACCAAATGCTACACTGTTTCTATCTACAGCCTACTTCCAATAGCCGCTTGGGAGCCACAAATCGGTTAATTGATCAAAAATCTGACTCCAGATTGATGAGACACTGACTTCGTGCCGGATTCGATTTGAATTCGGTACCATGTCAGAGTTACGTCGGCTTAGTGTCATATTTTGGATCAATTAATCGAATAAGGCTATTCAGGATATAATTTACATACTCGAACAGCAGAAGGCGTAGAAATAGCCGAAAATCCAGCTAGATTCAGCCTGAGGCCGGATTTAATCAAATCTAGAATGGAGCCAGTGTCACGCTGGTCTGTTGTGAGATTTTCAGACTTTTATATGTCATTTGCCTTTCGAGATACTCAAAAACCTATAAAAACCTATTTAAGCATTGGTTGTCAACTGCACATCTTCTAAACACCCTAAATTCTCCAAATATTACACATCCTTTCCAAACCATCCTTCCTTATCAACTCTTATTATTACAATCAAGTAAATGATATTGTTTGATAATCAATAAAAATTTTACATTCAGATGAAATTTGATACCGTAAGAAGAAAAACATTTACATGAGTATTTTGCTGATTTTTGATGTTTAACAAAATTCTTGAAGTATATTTTGATTCTTATTATGAAATTTGATTCTTTGTTTGACATTTGATTTGAGATTTTGAGAATTTTTTGATGAGTTTGAGTGTTTAAGCAGTAATATAAAATAAATTTAAAAAAATTTTTTAAAAAAAACGCTTTTTTAAAAAGATCAAAAACTTAGGAAAAAAAAACTTATAAATACAAAAACCAAAAAAGATGTGAAAAAAAACTTGTAAAAAATACATGATCCTTAAGACTAAAAACAAATCGAACTAAAAAGAAGTAAATAATAAACCTTAAAAAAACTTTTTTAAAAAAAACGCTTTTACCTTAAAAAACAAAATGATCCAAAAACATAAATGTTAAAAAAATGCTCTAAAAAAGGAAAAAATAAAATAAATCTACGCTTTATAAAATTTGGAAATATAAATATTTCTTGAGACACTCAAAAATGTAACTCAAAAATTTTCCCAAAATATAGCGATGGAGTCCAAGAACTCAACGACTAAAAAAGCGTGGGGCGGTCAAATTACAAACTTAAGAACTATATTAATCTTTCGTTTACGCCCCACGCTTTTTTAGTCGTTGAGTTCTTGGACTCCATCGCTATATTTTGGGAAAATTTTTGAGTTACATTTTTGAGTGTCTCAAGAAATATTTATATTTCCAAATTTTATAAAGCGTAGATTTATTTTATTTTTTCCTTTTTTAGAGCATTTTTTTATTAACATTTATGTTTTTGGATCATTTTGTTTTTTAAGGTAAAAGCGTTTTTTTTAAAAAAGTTTTTTTAAGGTTTATTATTTACTTCTTTTTAGTTCGATTTGTTTTTAGTCTTAAGGATCATGTATTTTTTACAAGTTTTTTTTCACATCTTTTTTGGTTTTTGTATTTATAAGTTTTTTTTCCTAAGTTTTTGATCTTTTTAAAAAAGCGTTTTTTTTAAAAAATTTTTTTAAATTTATTTTATTTACTTCTTTTTAGTCGAAATTATCATTACATAATGAACTCCGTTCGAACTATTTTAGTTCGAGCTTTGCTCGAACTTTAAACCTTACACCACAATATATGCTCATGTACCTAAAGTACACGCATATCTTGCTTTTGCGAAAATGAACTGAAATTTCATAACATTTACTTCTAAATGTATTCAGTAGATCATTAGTTATTAAAACCTGCTTCGTCGGCCCCTGATTACTCAGGTCACAGGTCCAACTGCGTGAAAGTGAAGCTAGGCACATAGATATGAGAGGCTATTAGCAACCTTGTTGCATGTTTTACGCTTCAATATCTTTTCTGAACCCATTGTGGCACTATTACATATGTTGTATCTAAATATCGAAGCAACTGGCTTGTAACTGTGCACATTTCTCTAGGTCAATTTCAAAAAATTGACACGATTCCTCCATCCTTCCAATCCATCCTCCTCCTTTGATTGTCTTATCAGTTCGATCTGTTCGCCTCACTATGTGACTTGAAAAGATTACTCGAACGTAAAGTAAGCAACCACAATTGTCTTATCAGCTCGATCTGTTCGCCTCACTATGTGACTTGAAAAGATTACTCGAACGTAAAGCAAGCAACCACATTATATCGAAGGTGGTTGATGATTTCGCATCCGCTCCATCTCCTTTAAGGCATCTGTGTTACAACATCCTAAACCCATCAGCTTACTACAGTCTAGCTCTTGAATTTGAAGTCCATCCAATGAGCGTACACGACTTAATGACACGTATGCTTGGCCCTTTGCAAATAAAAGTGGACCCAGATAAACCTTTGCATAATCCACAGAACAGCCTTGCATCTTGTGAACTGTCGATGCCCAAGATAAAATTAGTGGGAGCATTCTTCTTTCGATCATTCCGTCAGACTTATGTTTTCCAGGGAATTGGAGTGATTTTGGTTCAATTATATGTATTCCATCCTTACCGAAATCTATTTTGACGGATGGTATGTCATTAGAATACAATTGAGCTCTCCGGAATAAAGGCCAAATGATCTCGGTTATATGACCAATATTACCATTGACGAGACCTTTAGCTACATCAATATTCGATCTTAGCATTACTTTAGCTCCAATGAAGATCACTAATTCCTTTGGTAGGCCACCGGTAAGATTGATATCATTTGGTACCATTCGTGCTAAACGTTCAGCAGCTACGTTTCTTGTGTTATCTACCAGTTGATCTTGGGCAACAACTGTGGACATTTGAACATTATTATGTCTATACAATTCGATAACACTTGCATTATGTTTATTAACCATTTCGTTAGTTGGCATTATTCTTAGTGCCTTATCGATTGCAAAATCCCCAACATCATCAGTTGATACCTTTCTCATTAGCGTTTGAAAATGTTCTGGTCTCATTTCACCGACTCTTAAAGCATTCAACAAGTCAGCAAATGTCGTATCACCTTGCTGACGCATATTTTGCGTCAATTCAACAAGAGCAAATAAATGCCAAAGATTTATAGCATGCGATATGGACATAGTTTGTTTAAATACTGGACTTGCATTAACTGGTGGTAGTTGCATCAAATCACCAAAGACTAGTACATTCAAGCCTCCAAATAGGCTAGTGCTATTTTTCAATTCTTTTAGTCTTGCATCAATCATTGTAAGTACTTTATATGACACCATTGAAATTTCATCAATGAACAAAAATTTCACTTCTTTCCAAATCTTTCTCATATTAGTCAAATAAATTCCAGTTAGTTTACCAAGATTCAATACTTCACCGGGTTTTTGTATTGGTAGTTTTAACAATGAGTGTAATGTATTGCCTCCAACTAAACGAGCAGCAACACCTGTCAAAGCACCTACTTTCACACTATTTAATCCATTTTGATCACCATAGCATCGACTGACTTGATTCTTAAGCACATTGAATAGAAAAGTTTTTCCTGTACCAGCTCCACCAGTTATGAACAATCGTTCACGATGTTCACTTCCATCCATTTGCTCTGCAACGCTCTGAGTTATTTTATTAAATAACTCTCGCTGTCCAATGTTCATTGCCTGTTGTGCAGTAACGAATTCATCATTATTCATGGCTTGTTCATTAATTTCCAATTCTTCTTCTTCTTCAATTCCATATGCTACAGGTTCCTCAAGAATTTGGAAGGCATGTGCTTGATTAAATGCAATTTCAAGCTGACGATCCCTTTCCCGATATGTACGCATTCGTACACTCATTTCCATTAGTTCACTTTCATTCGCTAGAAAAGCTTCTCTTGCTGTGTCAAATCCTACTACCAATTCATCTTCATTTCTAAATGGTTTATATTGCAAGAGAAGACTATAATAAAAGTTTTGTGGATCGTTTGCTGCAATGAAATATGGGACTTTTATAACTGCTGGAGTTGTACGAATTATCATACGCATGTTATTTTGTAACCGAATTGTCCTCCTTCTTCCTTCATCCTCCTCAAAATCTCCATAGGCATCCATATCAATGTTTTCTTCACCATCATTTTGTGGCTTTTTGTAATACGCCTCAAATAACATGGCGAATTCTAAAAGACTCATATTTTCAAATTCGTATCCATGCTGAGGATCTAACGGGCGCTGTTCATAACGATCCATTATACTTAAGAAGAATCCCATACCTTGATTATCTTTATCGAACTGAAGAACGTGGTATCTTTGATGTTTCAGTCTTGTGTTTAGAAATATTGTCTTTCTAGAGCTTCCTCTCATGTGAAGATGACACATTCGATAAACAGCTTCACAAGCAGATACTTGTCGCTCATTCAGTATTTTCATGCAAATCTTAAAAAGCTTAACTGAGATATCTGACTCTTCTCTTCGTATTTGCCGTATTGCTTGCACAAAATCTGGATTCATGTTTTCAGGTTCTGACTTTCCAACGTATTTTGCAACATAGTATGCAACTGCTTCATTAGTACCACAGGGCTGTATGTCCATATTACCTTCCCATACCTGCAATATGGTTGGATTATAGTTGTTCACCCATCGTTCATGTCTTCTTCGCTTTAATATACTCGTTCGTCCGTTGTTTCTGACAAACTCATCAGATGTAGTACTAATGATTTTTGTGATATTGCTTTCTCGTCTTGGGAATCCAAATCTACACACAACATTGGGATCATTCTTGTTACAAGTTTCTGTGTGACGATGTACTTGACACTTTTTAACTAAATTGTACAATTCAGAATCTTCTTCTGGCATTTGACAAGAAACCACTCTTTCAAACATCTCAACACCTTCAGGAGATTCAAAATCAGGATGATTTTGAATCCAAAACAGCATATGTGCATGCGGACTACCACGATTCTGGAATTCGATTCGCCACCAGAAATCTATGACCTTTCCTCCTAAAATATCACTGTTTTTGACAAATTTCATGAATGCATTAAGTCTAATCATGAAATGCCGACTAACTATTACAGGATATTTTTCAACGAGTAACTGCGACTCGTTAATCGTTAAACTCCTAGGATCTACGTCTCCTCTTCCGTCAGCTTTCAATAAAGCTATACGCATATCAATCCAATTAAGATCGTTACAACTAAGAGTTACGAAGTACGTTGGAGGTCCAAGACATCTGATTTGGGCAATTAGATCAGAAAGAGCGCTTCTCCAATATGCAGATGATCCTCTTACATTTCGCATAATCAAATGAACGTCTTCTATTGCACCATTTTGATTTTGAAATTTTTTAGCACAGGTTGAAATCATAGATTTAACATTATTCGATTCTTTCATTGAAAGAGCATAAAACAAATAAGCACTGGACTGAAACCGTGAATCACTTGACAGAATCCGAAATTGGAAGTAATCTAAAGGAGTGATATCAACGGCTCTGCTGTCCTCCTTTAATCCGTTCTTTCCATATGGAAAGAGGTCGAACCATGCAAATTCCTCGTGCTTTGGTTCGTGTCTTATATTCACTATATTACTATTCGTTTTTCTTCTAATCTCATTGAGATTATCCGACACTTCCACAAATTCTTCGAGGTCAGGTTGAGCCATATCAGTCGGAGCCATCATAGATGTTTGTATAGGTATCGAATTTAACTGTCCACTAATTGGCGTTGTTACAAAATTCTGGATTTGATCATCAATTTCAGTCTGTTCTTCTCCAACATCTGCATCCTCTGTATCCTTAATGGTAACATCTATGAAATCGAGTGTGTATGGTTCGTTTCTCGATGATGATGTTGCTCGCTTGCACACTCTATGAAGCTCGTCCAATGTACTGCATTCAATAACACATGCTTTACCATTTTCATCATTTCTGCATTTTGCTCCTTTAGAACCACAAGAATGAGAGTCCGTAAAGAAATATTTACCGTCATTTAATATGACTGAAAAGCATTTTCCCATAGCGATAAAAATTCCAGCACTGTGTGTTTCAAATAACTCTTGCAAAGATCTTTTTAATGGAAGTATACGGAATTGATTCTGCAATTCCTCATCTAATGGTTCGACATCATTTAATGAATCTTTTAAGTTTCCAACCCATGGAGGATCACCTCCACAATTGAATGAAAATGACTTTTCAAACATCTCAAAATCCTCTCGAATGAGTGCAAGATACTTCACTGACAGGTATCCATTTTGATCAACTTGCTGGCCAATCGGTAGATCTTTCGATAATATGATAATACGTTGGTACAACTCATCACCAGAAAACATGTTTTCGTCAAGCATCATCTTTGTCCATTGTCGTGGCGGAACTACACTTGCTCGGACTATATTAGCAAAAGCCATCGCACAACATTGTCTTCCTCCAGTTTCAGGATACAATGTCTCATTTCCTTGATGATGCGATGCTTGCAATATTCTAGATAAAGTATTACACTGTTTATATTGACCTCTAAACTCTCGCTGATCTGGACAATGTTCCTGAACGCGTATAAAGTCGCTTTGTTCTATTCTAGCATTAGTGTCAATTGTGACATCTTGATATAACGGATTGTTATCTATCAACCAACGAAGTGCTTTGAATATGCGATCTCGTGACACCGTGAATTCACGGGTGCAATCAATGTTCTCCAGGTGTTCTGTTACAACAACCATGCCCGATTCTTGCGTAGATATAGGTAACATGTTTGGCAATGTTTCAGTCACTTCAAATATATCTTGGGCAAAGAGGATTGCTTGTCCTTTAAATCCCAATTGACCAAATCGACCACTCAATCTTACGATTCTAACGAAAGCCTTGATTCGACACAATAGGCGTCTTTCGAATAAAGTTAAATCTTTAATTTCATCAGGAATTTCACCAGGATCAAGGCTATTCCAGTATGCTTTTGGGGGCTGATCTTGCTTGTTACTTGTTAAATGTGTCTTACATCTAAAACAAACTTCCAGAATACCTTTTCCGACCAAATTGTCAGGTAAGTAATTTATTGCTGCATTACTTGGGGTACATCGAGTTATTTGATTCGGGTAGCAAGTTTTGTTGCAAATGTCACAGACTCGATCGCAGAATACATTTATAGCAGCTTTGAATGCATCAATACTTGCATTTTGCTGCGTTCTGTGTACTTGCATGAATTGTCTGGCTTGGACGACTCTAGCCGAATGTTCCTCTTCTGTTGCATTCTCTCTGTGCACTTGCATGAATTCTCGGGCTTGAACAATTCTAGCCGAATGTTCTTCTACTGTTGCATTCTGTCTAATCTGAGATTGGGCTAAATTATTCCGCTCTCGTCGTTGCGAAAAGATTTCATTGGCCAAATCTTCATTACACCTTCGTCTCTTTGATAAACGTGTATTCTTAGCCACTTCAGTTTCTTTTGTTCGTTTGTCCTTATACTTTTGTCTTGCTTTTTCTAATCTACGCTTCCGCTGCGTAGTAGTTTCACTTCCTCCACCAGTTATATTTAAATATTTTTTGTTTAGTTGCATTTTTTGTTCCCACGATTTCCGCGACAAATAACGGTCCATTCCCCCAGAGGTCCGGTTAGAAGAATAAGGCTCTTATACAACAGGGTGTGCCAGGTACCCTGAGGTGTCCGCTAGCGATATGACATTTTTCACGCCCACCTTCATATCACTCAGCCATCGCCGCGCAACTCTGCAATATATTGGCTTAGGTGGCTTTTATAACCTAATCTAAATCTGCTTCTGACTTGCATCGTACTAACGGGATCCACCACTGGAAGGTTCAGATTAGGTACTTGAATGAAAGAGGCTATGAGTAATTTTAATTACTTGTTTTACGCATTTCATTCTTTTGGAACCCATTTTACATTATAACTCCAGACTTGTATAGTACAAAACATTAATAAAATCTCACTCATAAAAACAATCAAATCGAATCCTTATGATACTGCTTATGTTACAATATGTATGAGCATCAAGTATTCCTTTCACATAACTATTTTTTAAACCTTAACTTACATGATACTGGTCAAATCAAAAAACACAACAACAAAATGGTTAGAGCTAGATGATTTTGTAACCTCCTACTATGTTTATATGTAAAGAATAAATTTAATTTTTTGCAAACCACCACTTTTGGCCCTACAAACTTTCTGTTGTTGCCATAAGAAATAAAAAGCCTATAGATTGTTTTAAATTGAAAGAATCACATAAAATTTACAAAAAAATTTATTCAGATTTGCGTACAGATGACAATTAATTATACTTTATTGTAAACTAAGTCCATAATATCGAGCTATAGTTGTTGCATTAACATTGTACAACTATTCCTAAAGTATCATTGGCAATAATCATATATATACAACAGATACAAAAATTATCGTTCTTGTGAAGTATAAAATTTCATACAAAAATCTAAATTCTCTCTTTTTTTGATCATTTATTATTTTCTTCAATTCACTTTAATTAAATACATTTTTAATGTAATGATCAATGAATATTTTACCAGATGATTATCTACTTCTCGACCCATTAACATTTTGTGAATATAATTACAGATTAACTTTAATCCAACGATTTATTTAAATCTTGAGTCGGATTTAAATGCTTCAAAATAACGGTTTTTTAAAATTCAAATTTGTCCTTTGGATTCCTATGAGAAAATGACTTATCATTTTTTTATTTGATTAAAAATAGCTCAGAGATATTGAAAATTTGACCAAATCAATAAATGGTATTATTAATTAATCTAAAACAAATCATATAAACATATTTTCAGTTAAAGAAATATTCTAGTTCATGCAAATTAAAAATATGCATCATTGACTTTGGATTTTTTTCCCATATATAATGTTATTATATTAATTAAAGCATAATTAAGCATTTTTGTGACACAGAAATGCGAAAATATTGTATTGTCATCGGGAATACACATGTGATAAAAATTTGAGTTCAATTGGATCAGTAGAAGTGGTCGAAAAATCGATTGCAAGATTTGATCATGACCAACCAACAGAGTAACTCCATAAAAAGCGTTTAATAATTAATAATAATAATAATAATAATTGGAATTGAATATGAAGAAGTTGTAAGGATGGGAAATTGAAGTTTATTGGATTTATTGGGATGATTGAAGTTAATTTGTATTGGATGTTTCAGTCACTCAATGAATGAAGTATTTGAAAATCGACCAAGCATATACAATCTTATCCTTAGGGATAACTTTCAAAAAGACTTAATCTTTAATTGACTCTTGTGACACAGTATCATCTCTTCCGAATAGCACAAATTAGTTAATTGTTCAAAAATCTGTATTTAGATTAGCTTGGTCCTGACTTGGTGTTAGAATTTTGGTTTATTATGAATAATTCGAAAAGCACATGGCTTGATAAATTGGAAATTTTGATAAAATTCAAATTAAATCTGTGTTTTTTTATAAAATTTGGTAGAATTTGTAGAATTTACTAATATAAATAAATTTAGCAGAATTCTTAACAAAATCAGTGAAATTCTAGGAAAATTTAATGAAATTCTTTAAAACTTTGCTAAATTTCTGTTTAAATTTGTAAAAATTCTGACATATTTCACAAAAATTGCAGAAGCTATGAAAATTCAACAGAACTTTTCATAAAATCTTTTAAATTCAGCTTCTCAGCTTTTCCACTTTTCCAACAAATCCTAACCTCAACTCGTAACTTTATATCATTCCAATCCTCAGGTGCTTTTCACTGCAATAAATAACAAGATTCTGCTTGAGACATTCCCACTCCAACATAGTCAAATTTCCTCATAATTCATTCTTAAGAACTAAAAAAAAACTTCAACCAGTAAAACTTCCCAATAATCTCTGTTCTCCACCAAAATGCCAATTTAATCCCCAAGCACAGAAAATTATTTTCATATTAAAATCCTCCAAAAGATGTCAAGAACTAAAAACTCCTTCAAAAAACTTTCTTTTTTTTATAATATTTTGCCATATTTTAATTGAGCTGTGCTCAATTCAAATATTTTGGAAACTTTTAAAAGTTTATTTTTGTTAGACAAAAAATTAAGTTTTAGTAGAGTATAAAAATTTTAATTGCCAATCATTATTTCAGAAAGAATTAGGTGAAAATAAAATGAATATTTTGAAGATGGTCGATGGTTGTTGCTGGGGCGATGACTTAAATGGAATTAATGGTAAATGAATCTTGGCAGTTTCATTAACCCGAAAGGCAAATGGTGGAGAAATGTCGTAAAAAAGCGTCTACAGGACAGGTTGACTATGGTATCAAGTCGGATTTGATCTAACCCAGTCCCTTGTTAGGGTCAAATTGACTTGTTTCCTTAATTTTCTTTCTTGAAATTTCACTTAAAATCCTAAATAAATCGACATTAATTCTCTGAATACGACACATTAATTAATCGATTCTAATTTCGAGACCAGGCTGGTGCAACTCAGACACCTAGTCGGTTTAGTCTGAATCAAACATCAAGCCAGGGATCAATGCAATTAGCCTAGCCACAGTTTGTATGTCGCGAATACACAAAAAGGGTAGGTGTGACAAGAAACAGCGAAAAAGCACACGAATTTGACCAGAATTTGCCTTGAATTGAACTCACCACTAAGAGACTGCTGCTTTATCACTGCTCACGTGGTCAATTAACCGATTTATTCTATTCAAGTTCCTTAAAGCTAGCAAAAAACCTCAAATTGAACAAAAAATCCCCAAATAACCCACCTAACATAATTCAAATTGGACATAATCAGCCAATAAAAATGCAAACGATGAAAATTATCGTTTAAATTTTGACAAGCACACATGTGAGCTCATAGACTCCCATTCCCACAAAAAAGCTCATTTGCTGATATCTTCAAACAACTCACATAACACTCAAATTTTATTTCTTCCCAAAAAAAGAAGTCTAATTCCTCATGCATCTATGAACTCTCTCCATAAAAAGGCGCTTTCCTGATAAATTTAATTGCTTTTTATGTAAAAAAATATGAAGAAAAAATTGAAACTTTTTTTTATGGCTTTCTCGTACTCTGAATATAAGAAAATGGCATCGAGAACATTAAAAGTTATGAGGGGTGTTAAAAATTTTACAAAAAAAAAAGGTTTTAATTGGAAATCAATAAAAGTAGAAAATGGAATGGGAAGCAGAAAAATTTTGCTTCGTTTTGTTCTCACCTTTTTTGAAGACATCATAAATGAAATGGCTTAAAAGGATCTAATTTTGATGAAAAACGAACGAAAAAGGTTTTCAAAGTTGAAGACGATGAGAATATGTTATATGTATAAGTATACATAAGATATTAAGGATTGATGTGTGCACATGTGAGTGGCACAAGTAAGGAAAGAGATAAGTTATGGTGAGGTTTTGAGACTTTTAAGTTCCGGATTAATGAAATGAATGCAAAATTAAAGGAATCTTAAGAAAATTATAAAATTTATTTTCAAAATTTAAAAAAATTCAAAAATTCAAAAAATTAAAAAATTTCAAAAAATTTAAAAAATATTCAAAACTTAAAAAAATTTAAAGTTGAAAGAACTTTTAAAACTTAAAGAAATTTCAAAATTTAAGAGAAATTTCAAAATTTTAAAAAATTTTAAATATTTTTCAAAAATTCATTTAAACTTTTTTAAATTTCTAAAAATCACAAAAATAATTCTAAATAGTCAAACAGACAAAACTCCCTCAATTTCCCTCAACATCCCCAAAAAACGCCCTTCCAACGAAAAATATATTCCTAATTTTAGAAATATGAAAAGCTATAAAAAGGGTTACATGGGGTCAAATATCTCTCTCTATACACACATAAAATTTCAACAACAACAAAAAACCTCTCGAGGAAAAATTCCTTTTTGCATAATAAGAAGAGATGAGCAAAGGAAATGCCTTAATGCTTATTTTACTTCCTTAGGTAAACAAAAAAAACACAACCAGAAAGTCACTTTTGTTAGATGTTTTCACAGGACAAGCCTTAATGTAAACTGAAAAGTGTAAAAGGCCGAAGGTCGAGATGATAAAATTTAATGTCTTAATACTTAAAAGTTTTCTTTTCTTTGTGTTTTGGGAAGGTTCTTGTGATGTTATCGTGAATTGGCAGAGAAATTGAGAGTTTGAATTAGTTTTTGTGCTTATAAGTTGATTAAAAGGGTAATTTGGGTGTTAAGTGCCCCTCTGGAGGGGATCATTGATGAATTTTGTGAAATATTCTAAAAATGTGCTTGACATAACCTCAAAATTCTCAAATCAACCGTTAAAACTGAAATTTTAAGGAAATAACCTCAAAATTCCAAAGTTAACCGTTAAAAATTGGAATTTTAAGGAAATAACCTCAAAATTCCAGAACTAACCGAGAAAAATTAAATTTTTAAAGACATAACCTCAAAATTTCAAAATAATCGGTTGAAATTGAAATTTTGAGATTCAAAATTAGATTAAATTTCAAAATTACCGGTCAAAATTGAAATTTTGAGGTTAGAATTCAATAAATTGTTTTTAAATCTCAAATTTACGTCAATTTCCTTCCAATAAATTAAGATCTTATTCATTCTGCCCCGTAATCCTTTCGTAAAATAAATGAACCCCCCTTTCCCCACTCCCCCCAGTATATAAAAGTTCAATCCCATCTAAATTATTTATTACGATGCTCAAAAAATCTCTTCTTTTTCTATAAAAATAAATTCAAAGTATGATTAATTGGCAATGCTTATCGATCCGCATGACCTAGACTACAAATCAATCATCCATAACTGCTTCATTTCCTCCAAGGCTTATTTCACAACCTTGGATGCTTCCATTTTATTTTTACTTTTTCTACATCGAATAATAAAGCGTTTCATATTTGTTGCGATGAACAAACCGGAATGAAAGGAGAGCATGAAAAACTAATCAAATTCAAAACGATACTCAACACATTCACAGAATCGTTTGTCAAATGAATTCAATTAATTTTCTTCTCTCTTGAGTGCGAACACTCGAATATCATCAATCAATTTTTTTTAGCGGGGATTTTTGTGGATGGTGAAGTTGGATGGGAAAATGAGGTTAGATTTTGTCTGGTGAGGTTAGATTTGGACAAATAAAGTTTAATTTTTTGAGATTTAATTGCATGATTCAAGTTGAATTTTTGAAGCTTGAATCTGTTAAATTTTGCTTAAATTTGAATTTTTCTTCCAAATTTCGTCTGATTTTGAATTTCAAATCAAAAAATTCCGTTAGGTTTTTTTTTTTAATTTGAGCTTATTTTGACAGTTTTAAATTCAAAGTTAAAATTTCAACTGTTATGGCATATTTTTATGACATTTTAAAATTCAAATCCCTTAAATTATGTTCGAATTTGAAAATATTTTGACCGTTAAAAATTCAAATTTGGTAAAACCGTTAAAAATTTTCAAAATTTCTTGATTTTTTCCTATCAAATCTCTATTCTGCCCTAAAACTGCACTTCAATCTCCAAAACTCCCCAAGCAATACATTCCATACTTCCATTTTACGACCATAAAAGAACAAACTCCGACTCAATTAGAATGAACGATGAAGGAAGCAATCGATTATTGAATTTTTTATATGGTTTGAATAATTTTTCTTTTCCCTGTAAGAAAGATTTCATTCCTAAAGGCATCAAGTATGTTTATTGAGATTAGCAAAAAGGGAATTTATACTCAATCTGACTGTAATTCGATTTCCAATAATATATATATTCACAGTACAGCCTCAGTTGGCACAAATGCACATGTATACTTCATGCTTCATGAATTTACAATCAAAAGGTGTCTTTTGAGTCTTTTTTAGTGTTCCTGAAAGGAAAAGATATTATTGTTCGCGTTTTGTCTGCGTGACTGTCCGTCTGACTGTCCGTCTGACTTTTGTCTGACTTTTGTCTGACTGTCCGTCTGACTGTCCGTCTGCCGCTTAACCGTTTTTTGCATATCATGAGTGTTTTAGAAATTGAGAGAAAATGCACTTCCGCCGGTCACGAGTGACCGAGTCTACACAAGTTTTTATTTTCTTTTCTTTTAAGCTTCCATTCGGGCACTTTACCAATTGAGGATTTTCCTTTATTGAATAATTCCTTAAGCATGAATTTAATTTAATCGAAATTAATTATCAATATATGTATGCATGCACAAAATCTCCCGGACCCAATCGATTGACAGGCAAAAGTGCAAAATTTTATTTAAAATTCCCATTCCCTTTGACGTAAATTCCACTTGAATGAAGGCAAAAGGCAATTTTGTATTAAATTAAATTTCTGCAATAACGTACATTATTAATTATTTATGCATATTTCATAACATATAAGGTACTCATCTTTGTATGTTTTATTGCCAATTGCCACATGTACAGCATCTTCTAATTCTCCAAAAACTTGATAAGCATTTTAGATTGTGTATTTTAAAATGAAAAGACTATGAAAGGATAATTTCATCAGTTATGTTCATTAGCAAGTACACGAGAAATTTAAATTCCTCTCCGAGATGCTTGGTGCATAAATTTTTATGTTTCTTTTAATTTGATTCTGTTTTTCTTTTTTTTTGTTCATATATTTTGAGGCAAAAATTGCTATTTGAATGGAGTGAATTAGAAGAAAAAATTAGGGTTCGCCAAAATTAGATGCAGATAGATTCAGAGATGCAGAAAACTGCAGGCCTGCAGCAGGCCTGCGCATCTGGATGCGCATCCAAGTGCATCTGAAAATTTAACCAAATACTTTAAAAACTATGAAAATGACAATTTTTCACATGAGTTCACATATTATAATAATGAATAATCTTGTAAAATGCTAGTTTTCCCTTAATTTTCATATATAATGGTGAAAAACTTGGAAAAACACTGGAAAATTACATTTTTTTAATTTTTTAAAAATAAAGTTAGAATATCGTAGAAAATGTTATTTTTGATTTAGTTTTCCAATTACGACGGTGAAAAACTCTCAAAAATGCAATTTTTCATCATTTTTGCAAAAAAATTTCCATACAAAAAGTTCAGATGGATGCAGTTGGATGCAATTGGATTCGCATCTGGATGCGCATCTAGAACAATAGAAACTGCAGGCCTGCTGCAGGCCTGCGCATCTGGGCGAACCCTAGAAAAAATCATTTGAAATTTAAATTTTTATTGGGTATTTTTTTGCTTTTGTGGGGTGCAAATTTAGTCAATTTGAATGAAAATTTAGGATTATTTGGGGCTATATTAGGTGAAATTTAAATAATTTTCAAAATAAAGAACAGCCATTAGAATTGTTTTAAAGAAGAGATTATACTTCTTATGGTAGATTAAGTGCCTTAGAGTGAAGAATTCTTAAATTTTAAGACAAAGGACATTGGTGTGCTGTGGCGATGTGATTAAGATGGTGATTAGGTAGACCAATTAAGTTATCTGCCCGCTATCTAATTGGGTAGGCAAGTGTTTGTAATTTATTCATTATATTCAAGTTTAAAACTCAATTTTGACTGTCATGTTGTAAAACAAGCCCAAGTAGCTCAATATAACCGCTTAGACAGTTTCAGAGTCGATCAATAATCGGAATAAGTTCCGCGGAATATTCCGTCGGGTCCTTGAATCTCTCCCGATCAAGGCACCTCGATACCCTCTGCTAGTGATGTCAGAGCGCCAAAGTAACGACTATATTGTGTAAAAATACATGATGTTCCATGTTTTAATACAAATTTTGTAGTCAAAAGAAGTAAAATTTGTTAGTTTTTAACTCAAAACTGTGAACATTTGTAAATATTTATCAAAAAGCTTAAAAATAACCATAAATTTAAGGGCAATCCTCTCTATAAGTAAATTAGAGTATCATCCTTACTATGCTAAATCATAAAAGCTTTGACGTTTATTGACAGATCTTACAAGCTGTCATTTTCTATGATATTTTTGATATTATACTCTTTAATGTCTGTTTTGCAATAAACATCAACTGCCCTAACAGCTCTAAATATTCCTAGTATCCTTTTGCCCAACACAGACCACTAATAAGCAGCTCTTGTTCCTAAAAACAAAAAAAAAACAACAAAAATTCTATGCAAATTCGTCTCATTAATTTCAATTCCATTGCATTATTTATTTATTTTATTTTAATTCCTCTCTCCCATATTTGTCATGTTCATCAGCAAACATTTTAATCCCAATTGCATAAATGTTTCAAAATTAAATTCCATTCTTTATTTTTTATTCCATTCTCTCAAAAGAATTAAACATTTTATATCTTCACACAAAAAAGGAACTATTTCCTCGTCATTTTTCTATACAAAAGAAATTAATTAAAATCGTAACATAGTTCACAAATAATTCCCTAACCCTCTCAACATAGACTGTACAGCACATAGAAAAATATGTTGAAAATTATCTAGTTTGCAAAACTCGTTATGTACGTATCTAATTTGATGTCGTTCCTGGACGCTGCTTATGCTGCATTGATTTTCCTTTTCAAAACTATTTCCGTTTCATTAGATTCAAAATACAAAATTTTCCAATTATATACATCAAGTAGGATGAGGCTGTGTGTACACAGACAGATTCTCATATCTCGTTTATGCCTTGTTTATGTACAATCCACATGATGGAAAATATTTCCTTTAATTTTGAAATTTTTTTGAAACAAAAAAAAAGTTTTTTTTTGCAATAAAAAGTTATTGTGTTTTAGTTCCAATGACTGGACTAATGGATATGTCGGCTAGATGGCTAAAATAATTTTAAGGGTTAATCAGTTATGAAAGGCTATCAACTGGAAAATAACTAAAGATTTAAAATTGTTATTCGTTTGATTGCATGACCAAATTGTTTTGAGTTGATTTAACAATGGACGAGTGAATGCTTGTTGGGTCAGTTATTGATTGGAATGGTGTCAAAATGGAATGGAATTTTGGATATTGGGGTATATGAAGTGGAATATGTTCATATAAGAGTTAGGAGTGTTTGGTGGAGTAGGTTGGGAAGTGACCTATACTCTTGAATTCTTTCCAATTTGATGACGATGGTTCGATTCCCAAAAAGTCGGTCAAGGTCCAATTGATAATTTTCGAACAATTTTGCAGCGATTATGAGTTCGAGACGCGGTATTGAGAGTGGTTCAAATCCCATATTAACTAGTAGATCTAAGGCTGAGTGTTCACTCTAGCAAGTCCCCTCAATTGCTTAGCTTGTCACTAATTTTGAATCAAAAAACGCGTCATTATCGCTCTGAAGGTTTGAACTGCTGGAATAGCATTTAATTCCTATAAAAATTTCTAACATAGTCCAATCAGACAAAGACTAACTTGTCATTTTATGGTACACTAATACCACTTACTCACTTCGCTGACCGTACAGGTCAATTGTGATCCATAGTCTCCCTCAGATACCATCTGTAACTGGCTATTTAACTGGTTTCTGCTTGTCATTTTCTAATACCAAATGCAATACAGCCTCTGTCTGCAGCTTCCTTCCATGAATTCTTTGGACATCTTTGTGGTCCTGTAATATCACTACGGTACCTAAAAGCGTTCTCTTTGTTTGTTTGGGGAAGAAAGAGAGTTCTGACCACAGCTCAAAGTTTACTTGGAATTTGTAAGGAAAAATTGACTCAAATCGACAAGTCGACTTTGAGTTCTGCTTCTAACCCCTCGAACTCTCTTAATCTAGTTCTAAATATGCCATCATTACACTCATCTGCGCTCTACTCATCCCTAGTCCAATCTTCTTTATCATCAACATATTTTTTTTACATTCTTTTGTTGTTGCTATCTAAACGTTTAAACATCCATCCAACAAAAAACAAAAAAAAAAAACGAGTTAGTATAGAGAATCATGATCAACATAAAGGATAGATAGGCATAAAGTAGAGAGAATTAAGAGGAAAACAAACGATTAAAATACCTCAGAGAAGTGTCTAGTTTTTGATGGTATAAACAAACAAGATGGATTATGTAATTTATGGAAGATTAACAATGAAAAGCCTTTGATATATTTCGTCAAATATTGACTAAATCTCCCAATTTCATTGCATTATATTTTATATAGGGATAAGAGAGTTTTTATCATTTTGTGTCCTTTTTTGGCCATTATATTGCATCCCGACTATATTTGATATTGGACGCGTTCAAGTGAGATGTGAGTGCTCTCCTGTATCACAAAAAATAAAAATTTCCCTTTATTTTCATCAGCAAACACAGCACAAATATTTTACATTTAACGGTTTTTGGAAATTTGAATTTTTAACGGACTTTTGAAATTCAAATTTACTTACAATTGGTTCTTAAAATTCAAATTTTTGAACACTTCTTTGAATTTCAAAATTGAACATTCTTCTTAAAATTGAATTTTTAAAGATATTTTAAAAAAATTTGAATTTTTTTACAATTATTTTGAAAATTTTGAACTTTTTGTAACGGTTTTTTGAAATTTTGAATTTTTGAGTATTTTTTTTAAATTTTAAGTTTTCAATTTTTGAAAATTTTAAACTTTTAAAAATTTTCTTAAAATTTGAATTTTTAAAGAAGTTTTGTAAAATTTGAATTTTTAATGATTTTTTAAAGTTTAAATTTTTAACGATTATTTGAAAATTTGAATTTATAACGGTTTTTTGAAATTTTGGATTGTCGACGATTTTTTTGAAAATTTAAACTTTTGACAACTTTTCTTGATAATTTCAATTTTCGATTATTTTTTGAAGGTTTGAATTTTTAACGATTTTAAATTAAATTGATGAGCCTGTAACTCGACACCCAACCAGCTTGTGATCAATCCAAAGTGAGCTCCTAACTTGCATTTCATTAAAAATTGCATCAACAAAAGAGAAATTGACATGCATGTGACGACTTTTTTAATTTCATATATTTTTTAAAATTAAAAACCCCTTTTTTTTGTTGTTGTTCCGTTCAAGTTGAACTCTCGGACACAAATCATGTATATGGATGATACAAAAAAATCTCAGAAATATTTTAAAAAGCGTACATCATGATGAACATAAAAAGGACCGTAATCTCAATCATGCATAAATAATTTAGTACACGTCAACTTTTATGATTATGTGAAAGCTGTTTCTATTGTGTCATGAAATGTTGTTGCTGTTTCGATGGAAACCCCTTTTTTGTGTGTGCAAAAGAGAAAGGAAAGGAAATTTTATAGTTTATATTTTTTGTGCTGTACGCACACATACGGCACGAGCTCCCAGGCGATTATTGCTAAGAGAATTTTTTTTATTTTTAATTTGAATTAATTTTCCCGGAAGGAATCTGAATTGAGATTCAATTTAGTCAGTCTGTCTGAAGGCATGACTTGTTGTTTGTAAGTGAAAGCTTGAGATAATGTTATTTTATTGGGTTTATGGATGGAATGAACGTAGAATTTTTATTAGTTCTGTGAATTTGGGTTGGGAAATTTTAGATTGAAAAAGGTTTTTTCTTTCCTATTAATGTAGCCTTCTTCTAAGTATAGTAATCTAAGCTTTATTTTAATTTTAAGGCAATTTATAATTATTATTAGAATTTTTTGAATTAAATTATCCGTTTTGCTAGATCTTCACATTGGTTTAATAATGGTTGTACAGAGAAATTAATTCAAAAATGCTAATGTTTTGTGTTCGAATCCTAAACACATTGTAGTTTCAGTAGGACTAGGGGAATTTTAACTGGTGAAGATGATACCAACTCTGGTTGCAGTAACTCAGAAATTAAATCTACTTGAACAAGATTTTTCAGTCTTGGACTCGAGATTTATGAAATTCTCTTGAAGTTTTGGTCTCAAGTCCTTTTTTCGACTCGGTCTAAGCATTCAAAGTCTTGGTCTCGAGATTTGTTAAATTTGCTTGCAGTTTCAGTCTCGGTCTCTGTCTTTGATTCGGCCTCAATATTTCGTCCATACTGAGACTTTGTGAAACGGCAACTGAAACTTTAACTGCCCAACAATCTCTGAATTCATGGATCAAATTTTCAATATTACGGTGATTCCTGAAAATAGTCTGGACGAAAGAAGAAGGGGTTAACCTAGAAAGTATCCAGATACTCTTTATTCTAAGCTAGCTAGGTCATTTCTACAAAAACATATATTTTTGATTAAGATATGCGTTCCAATTTCCATCCCAAACTTCACAACTCACTTTTAAAATACTTCCAACTTTTTACCTCCATTGACCTACCCTAAAGAAAAAACATACAACAAGCATTAAAAACTGGAAAAAAATTCGATATTATGCGTTTGACAAGAAAAACAATGCGTACAATCTAGCACAAGAAGGAAGATAGTGGTTGTGCATGTAGATATGGATAATAGACATAGAAATGCATACACGTAATCGTATTTAAAGCAATAAATTCGTTAATTTTCTGTTTATTCATCAACAAATGTATGAAATTTGAGCTCTCAACACAACATAGAACAATAAAAAAAGGAAGAGGAACTGCAGGATGAGAAGGAAGACGGGACGAGACTATGAAGAGAAAAATTTATTACAGACACGATAAATGGCAGTGGTATATGAGAAATTAAGATGCGGCCGACCGCTGTTGAATGGAGAAAATAAAAAAAAAATGCTTTTCATGCTGTCTGCAATCCATTAGCATGGAATGGACCAAAAAATAAGCCGTAATGGAAATTATGAAAATTACAAAAAAAATGGTGAATAAATTTTTAATATGAACAAAAAGGGTGGATAATAATATATGTATTTGTGCTGATCACTGCTGCGACTGCAGAGTTAACAGGCGGATACTACAAATTTAAAATTGCAGTATTAAAAAAATTGGAATACGCAGTTCATAAACTCTGATGAATGATAAAAAAAGAGAGTTTTTTATAAAACAATTATTTCTTTTTTTTCACATCATGTGTGCATTTTACGAATTACGGGTGTTGGATATATTGGGAATAAAATTCGAATTTTTTATTATTATTTTTCATTTATATTTATTTTGGAAATGTAGAGTAAATATGAGTTGAAATGTCGATATCCATTAAGTTTTATGAGATTGACGCTATTTTTCACAGTAAATTAAGATTTCGTATGAGATTAATAGTTAAGGTTGAGATTGATTTGAGGGCAAGTTATGATAGGAAATTTGAAGATTTTTGAAGAAACATTGAAGAAAACTGACGAGAAATTGAAAAACCCAGATAAATTTCTTAGAAAATGTTGATCTGACAGAAAAATTACAATCCCGAATAAAAGATCCCGTGTAGGACTTGAACCCACGTCTAACGATTTCCGGTCACCTGCTTCTATCACTGAGCTATCGGGACTATTCGGCTTTATGGCCAAGAATCATTTATTAATCATAAAAATCCTTTACAACTGAATTTTCAATGATTTAATGTTGGGAAGTCATTATAGGTATCCAATTCCAACACTAGACAGTTTCCGTAGCCGGCATCGAGCGTGTTCTCAAGAGCAGAGTAAGCTGAGAGCATTCCTCACGAGCTCATGCTCATCCACCTTTTTTTTTAGACCTCTTAGGGCTTAAAACCATTAACCAAACCTACTATCCAACCCACCAAACTCTCAATTCCCTTCAAACCCTGCATGAAACCAAACAATCACGTACCCCAATGAGCGAAAGAGCAACAAGAACAGCAATAAATAACACAAAAAATAATTTCTGACAATATAGTTGAGTGTTGCCGATTTTCCATAAATATATCGAACACGACATACAACAACAATAACTACATGAGATTGATGAGATAACGACCGATGTATGATATTAAAGAGTGTACGTCATAGGTAGAAGGTGCTTGTGCAAATGTACATAGCATGTGCTATGCGTTAAATATCTACATATATCGTGTCTGATAATTAAAACAACTGTGCTTCAATGAGTCGCCTTTTATGTAAAATAAGGCAATGGAAATGAAGAGTTTTAAAGACCCGCGTATATTGTATGTCCACATATTCAAACGCATCTATATATGCGACAATGGTCGAACATGGTTGAAAAAAAAAATTGTATAAAAACTTAATTAATTTGTTTCTATGGATGTCATGAGGGTTGTCTGATTAATTTATTCCAGACGTGTTTTGCAACTCGCTACACAGTTCAGTTCCTCTCGTCTTTATTGAGCGTTCAAATAAACACAAGCACAAAAAAAATTCTTTTTTAAACGACAAAAGCACTCGCAATGAGAATCTAAAAGATCCATTCGGAAGGTTCATTAAGCGCCATTTCATATTTATCCGCAGTGAAACAAGAAAAAAGTGAGTGAATGGAAGCAAAAAACACAAAAAAAAAAGAACTTTTTTTTCTGATGTACGAATTTATTTTTATGCTGATAAAATTTATGCCAATGCTGCAATGGAAACAATTCATAATGAATGATTAATTAATCAATTTATGATTTTTGTTATTTTCCCTCTGACATCAACAATTTTTTTTTTGTTTCTCGTATGGTGCAATTTTGTGGAATAAATGAGCTAATGATGTCGTTTTGATTGACTTGGGTTCGGGATGCTTTTGGGTTTAATTATGAGTTTGTGTTGGGTAAATATGTCAATTAGGATGGATTTTGAGGGAAATTGATGATTTTAGATAGAATGTTAGAGTTCTGCAACAAAAAAGGGATTTTCTGAAAAATTGCGTCTTAGCTAATTACTAAAATATTGCAAAAATCTTGAAAATTCATGAATTTTGCCAGAATTTTTGATATTATCATACTTTTGCCACTTTTTTGAGCTTGTTAAACCAAATTTTGCATTTTATAAATGCTTAATTAAAGTTTATTCTTCAAAAAACTTTTTGAAGTGAGAAATTTTGAGCCACGTGTTTTTAAGTTTGTGTCTTGGATACAATTTGAATTTCTAACTTATAATTCCAATCTTAATTTGGGAAATACACTAATATTTTGCATTTCAATTAAAAATCCAATTTTTGAGAGTTCAATTCCTTAATAGATGCGCTTTATCCATCAATCACCATCAACTTTCATACATTTTATGTCGATTATTTTCTGCTTTTTTGCGTTTCTTCTCCTCCACCTACATATTCGACAAATTTTTCCCAACCACCACACACAAGTTTTATCGATAATAATGATGCGGGATTAACCGCGCTGATAACAAATTAGTGTCGTGCACATTTATAAACTATCCGGGAGGTAAATGAATTGTTCAGTTTTATTTGATTGATTTTTTGCCTTCTCTGTGGCCAGATTTTCTGCTACTCGTTACGCCACTACACTAAAGGAACAATAAAATAATTTGAAATGTGTCATTGAACAAAAAAATTATAATTTTTGTGTCGAAATGAAAAATTTTTAATGGAAAATCTCAAATTTGATTAATAAAATATTTTAATGAAACCTTTTTTCGCGTCCAAAAACACAGAGAGCGTCAAAACTTAATGGAAATTTAATTTCAATGACTGGTGATGAAATTTTACGAGATTAAACTTAATGTCACGATTCATTGGAGAATGAAATCACAGCACTCATTATTTGAGGTATAAAAATACACTTTTATTTTTAAAATCTATTGATTATTAGATGATCTGGAAAATTAGGAGCAATACTGTCGAGTAACTTGAGCATTAAGCTTGAATTTTCTTTACTGATGCTGTCTTCGAAACGAGGGTGGCCAGTGAAATTTGAATGAAATTTTCATTAAGTCTTGTTTCTGTGACAGAAATTGCTGTAAAGAAGGAAAGGTTGTGAGTTTGTTGTAATATTTTTAAATAAAAGGGTAAATTTGGAATAAATTTGATTATTTTATTGAAATTTTTCGTGACTTTGTTTAGATTAATTTAAAAATAGACACGTGCTGTATAAGAAATTGGTAAATTTCCATTAGAAAACATAATCTGCATTGTACTTGTTTACTTAAGGTGTTTACGTAAAACGTAAGGATTACTTACGTAAAATTTCTCATATTTGAGAATTTTTTGTTGAAATTTTAGTAATTAGACAGAATATTAGTTGAATTTGAATGTTATTTGATAGAAAAACGAGGCAAGGTCATTGACAATCATTTTGAACACTTTAAAAGCTTAAAAATAGAGAATTTTTCAATAAAAAACATTTTAACCCTAAAATTCCAACAAAAATTTTCAATTTTGTTCCCAACTAATTATAACGATTCTATTCGATATCGTAAAATCACCTCAATTAAAACTAAAATCCTTTCTCCAAAGACATTCATAACATGATCTCCAATAAAAACTCAAAAAATCCATTAAATTCTCAACTTAAAATTGTCTCCAATTCAAAGCCAACAAGAATCCATTCAACTTTCAAATTGCTTTCCTCTTTAAAAACTTGAACAATAACTTCAAATTCACAATCTCAAGTCGGAACACTGAATGCTAAATCTCCTATGTCGTTTCACTTTATTATAAAGAACAAAAATCATTCGTTTTGTTGCCTGTTATTTCCTTAAAGAAAATGAAAAAGTAAGGAAAAAGCAATTCGATTCATATTTTATATGACTAAACCAATGGAACCTGACATTAAATTAAAAGAGAAAAGAGACCTTCTTCCTCATACCTTACAAAACAATTCTCATAAAAATATTTCCTTTTACGTTTATATCGCCCACATAAAATACATGGCAGCATAAAGTAAAGAAGAAAGTTTTCTATTTCAAAAAATTGAACTTTCATAAAAACTTCGAAAGCAAGAAACGAACATTAAAAGTAGAAAAAACAAAACAAATTTTTTATCCTCTGTCATGTTGTGTATAGTTGACTGTTTTCTTTAAGAAATAGCAGGTAGATCCCATTTCACGTATCGATAATTCTCTTGAGGCATTTCGTAGACTATCAGAAATATGTACACACATATAACGACGGGTGAAATAAGAAAGATGCTAGTAAAGAAAGTCAATTTCAGTATGAGTGGATGGAGTGTATTTATGTGCTGAGTTTGATTAAAAGGAAATGACTTTTGAATGGACTTGCTGATGTGAAAAATTTCAATTCTTTTTATTTGTGATAGCATTTTTCTTCGAGATTTTGATTGTGATAAATGTTGTTGGAACTCAGTAGAATGATGAATGTGAGGGAAAATGTAAGAATTTTGTATAGATTCTTGGGAAAAACTTGGGAAAAACGTTAGAACTCTACGTTTTACGTAACAAAGAACTCTACGTATTACGTAACGTAAGAGCTCTACGTAATACGTAACGCATCTCATATTTAACTCTTTTTCGCTTATTTCTCTGGAATTAACTAATGAATTTCAAATATTTCTCTACTTTGAGACAGAAAAAAGTGGCAAAAGACAATTACAGATAGTTTAAGCATTGCAAATGTTCAAATTAATGAATTTTTTTGAATTTTAAAACAAATACTTACGTAATTACGTAACTTCCGAAGACAATAACGTTCAAAACAACACAAAAACAACTCAAAGCATCGTATTCTAAAGAAAATCCACAAAAGATTGATAAAATTGCATGTTTCCTTAAATATTCCATCAAAATTCGAATAAACTTTTCTTTTATATTACCAAACATAACAGTAAAAATTATTCTAATCCTTCTCACGAAACTTCAAAGCACCTTTCACACCGCCATCCATCCAAAATGACATCATGACTTTGCATTTTTCTTTCCACCTCAAGCATGTTTATAAAATAAAATAGAATGAAGCAAAAAAAAAGATGACAAACAAGGAGCAGAAAAAAGGATTGAAAGCGGATCTGTCTTCTTCCTCGCTCTGCTGCTTCGTTAAACCTCTTTTCCGTATATCTTCAATCAAATTCATGGCATGAACGGGAAGAAGTTAAAAAGAAAGTTGTAAAGAACGTTTTTTTCTTCTTCGTCGTTGAGTAGCATGAACAGTAACAGAAACGAGAGGAAAAGAAATGGGATTTGTCTGTGCGAATAATAATACATATACACTTAGACAAGATGGAAGTATGATAATACATTTGTTGAAAGATAAAGACGTGCAAGAAGAGTTCAATAACATCATCAATCGTTTGTCAATGCCTCAAGGTGAATCTTTTTCTCTTTTTATTGCGTGCTATTTTATCCTCTTCGTTGTCATTACTTCTTCTTATACCAACCAATACCATGATGGTTGTTAAGGCTTACAGCAGGAAAAATATTCTGTTTTTGTATGCGACATTAATTGCCATACAACCGTACCCGTATTCCATTGGGATCAATAAACTTTCTCTCATTATTGTCACTTACAATGCAGTACGATTTCCTTTAAATCGTATCATCCGTAAGATGAATTGTCGGGTCCTCGCCTGTTCCAGTGTGTGTGCTGTCTATGCAGTGAATGTTTATTAAAGGGGGAAATAAAAAGACAACATGCGAAACACCCTTAAATCAAATATTTTTTTTTAAATCGAAAATCGCATTTACCGTGTTCGATCCTATTCAGCACAGGCTAGGACTAATTCAATATGTATTTTAGAAGTTTTTGTTATAGATCCTTGTGTGAAGTTAGATTGGTTTGTTTGTGGGTTTGGAATTATTTTGTAACGATGCTATATGAGGAATTTGAGCTTATTTTGATTTTTTAAGGTTTTCTTAAGTCAAAAATCGTTCAAAATCAGTTTTCCATATGTCCATACGAGTTACGTACGTAAAGATTACGTAAAACGTACGAAGAGTTTTCCATATTTAAGAAATTTTGATTTAAATCTCATGAATTAGGCCTTATGTTCATGAAATTAACAATTATTTGGTTAAAAAATAATGGCAAAAGCTAATTTTAAACAATTTTAAAGGTTTTTACTGTCAAATTTGAATGAAAATTCAATTTTAATGTTTTTTCTTACAAAAAAACGTACGTAATGTTTACGTAAGAATTTTACGTAACGATTCTCATATTTAAAAATTTTAGCCAATTTTTCAAATGATTAGATAAAATTTTCAATACTCTTTGAATAATTCTGACAGAGAAACGTGGCAAAATCATGTTGTACACAACCTAAATTAAATTCACAATATAAATTCATTTAAAA
This sequence comes from Chironomus tepperi, assembly GCF_022539635.2. Lineage (NCBI taxonomy): Eukaryota > Metazoa > Arthropoda > Insecta > Diptera > Chironomidae > Chironomus > Chironomus tepperi. The sequence continues at coordinate 983,372 of NW_027226245.1, forward strand.
ACCAAAATAAAAGTCTTCAAGAAGTCCACAATACTCATTCTTCCCTCCCATCAGTTTAAATGTCAATAACCTTTCCATTCATCTCGGGAAAAAAAAAATTCATCAAAATACATCCATAAAGGGATTCAATCTTTAGGATAACGCATTCCCATCTCTAATACTTGTCTGTTATTATCACATGTGTGCATATATGTGTAAATGTGTATCTATTTGTGTCCCATTTGCAACTCACCAAAAATTGTCTTTTTTTTTTGACTATTTGACGATGTGCCTTTTTATTGTGTCGTCATGATTTTCTCTTTGCCTCTTGTTGTTTTTTTCGCGACATATGTGAATGGCATTTTAGTCAAAATGTTCACGTTTGTCTGACACAATTTATGGCCTTGATGGTCCTCGAAAGAAGAAAAAATTATTTTTATTATTATAAAAAAAAGATGAAAAACTCGTTGTTGAACTTTAAACTGACAGCATCTATCCTTTTTCATTTATCGGACGATATTTTATTGGCCTATGCAATGTATGATGATGCAGTGTAACGACTAAAAAAACATCCATGAAATTTAATTATGTAATTTATTACATTAAACATCGTACCGAATCGAGATGGGGTTGACAAAAAATTTCTCTCGTCTTTCGCTCCGCGTGCTGCAATTATTTTAAAATTTTATAGATTTTTTGTGCCTTATTCAACTTTTCCATCCATTGTTTTTGCCGCTCGAGGATTTTGAGAGTTTCGAGAAACAAATAAATTTAAATAAATATATAAAATAGAAGTTTTGTGGAATCAACATTTTTAAGACTTGTTCATTCTTATTTGAGAGACATAGCAGAATTAAGGATGAATGAGATTAAATATTTTTTTGTGACTTGTTGAGATTTTGCAGATAGGAACGCATTTATGAGGCTGATGAATGGCACTCAGATAGCATAAAATGGCTGCTCCATCAAAAATCTAACCCTAGGTTGACGTAACTGATGATTTGATGCTGGATTTAAATTGTATCTGGCCGTCAAACTGACCTGGTGAGGATATGAATCAATTGACAGAATGGTTCTATTCGGGGTTTTTAAAACAGTGAAAAAACGACAATAGTGTCTGCTATTCGGGGTAGTTTTGACAATTATATAAAACTAGACTGTTTATACTAGAGTTAGGAATCATTCAAGAACTGCCTGTCTGCATTTTAGGCATTTTAGATGTGCAGATCTTCAGTTTTGGGCTATACCTAATGGGTCTTCGAGGACTGCAGGCTTGCAATTTTGAACGAATTCTAGTTAACTCTAATTTAGTACCAATTTCTTTGAGAGTCTAGAAAATCAACAGCATTATAAGTACGATCCTAAGCTACATAAAAGGGCAAACTTCATCATTCGCTGTAAAATTGGTTGAAATCGGCCGTCTCGATGCCATCAGGACATCTTCATCCTGACATTCTTACATTTCATACTCTTTAATACAGCAAAATAGCAGTAACCTTACAAATTCGTTATGCTGTTCGGGTACCTTGCTAGTGATCATCCTAATACTGACATTAATATAATTACAGACAAGCTGCTGCGAAATTTGAACCAGAGAATAACCATAAATATCCAAAAAATTTATACAAAATTAAATTAACTTCTCAAATTTATGCTAATAAATCTCATTTATCTCTTGTAATTTCAGGTTTAATCGGTTCAACGTAATACGAATAATAAGGTAAGTTTCTTAAGAATAATCGTCTTAAAAATTAAGCCATCAAGCATCAATTATCTGCCATCAACAGCATCAGCTTTCATTTTTATAAAGAAGAAAATTCCATAAAACTTTTCTAATAATAGAAAAAAAGTCTCTGATCTGAATGAACAAAAAGTCCTAATGAGGAACTTACTCATCATTACTAATTTTATGCTAAAAAAAGTAAAACAGTTGTTTTGTTGTTGTTGTTTTTTTGTATCTTTCGACTCATTACGAATGAACCCTTAAACAACTCTTCCTCATGCGTCTGTAAATTCACACAAAAAAACAAGAAACATCGAGGATGAGGAAAAAAAGGCTTTAAATCTATACGAATACTTAATCCCTTTTTCGTCTCTCTTTCCACTCAACACAAACATACTCACATACAGCTCGAGGCAATCTTAAAAATGGTAATTTCATTAAACGACTCTTTTTTATCAGGCATAACAACTCATTTTATACATTTCGAATGAAAATCGGAATTGTATAAACATTTGAGCACGCACATTCGGTACAGAAAAAGTTTTTTATCAGTTGCTGCCTTTTTTTACATCACTGATAAGAAATTTACGGTTGCTTTAACCCTTTTCTGAATGGATTTTTTTTTTGGATTGAATATGGGAAATTGAGATGATGGTGGAACTGAGCAGTTTGACTGAGTTTTTGAAGAGGTTAATGATAGTTGAGATGAAAAATTTGGAGATTTTGCAACTTTGAAACTTAAAGAATTAGAAATTAAAATGCTTACGTAAAGCTTACGTAAAACGTACGTAAAATTTCCCATATTTAACAATTTTTTGTGAATTTCTGAGCAATTAGGTGCATGTTCTGCAATATTATCATTCAAAATGAAAGAAAAAAGTGGCAAAAACTTATAACAGTTGCTAAAAAGCCCATAACTTACACTTTTTATTGAAAAGTCATCAATTGTAAATTTTATCACTTACAATAAATTACGTACGTAATCACTACGTAAAAACTCCAACAAATCATTGTTAATTTCAACTTAATTCCCAAATGTTGTAAATTTCCATCCAGATTTCGAAGATTTATACTCATTACTATAGCAAAAGATAGTGGCACAGTTTTTTTAACACAAAACTTCCATTATTCCATTGTTAAAAGATAATCCATTTCTCATTGTGAACAGATTTCCTAATAAATCATCAGAAAATGCGCTGTCCTCATCCACATTACTTCCTCTTCATGTCGCTTAAAAAATCACTTTGGCAACGACCGGCACTTTGCTTCTCTCCTTTCATTTAATACTTTGTTGAATTTTTATGTTTTATGTATTCGATGCTGATAAATGTGTAACATGTGCTAATGTTGTTATGGCACTGAAGGTTCATTAAATCGCAATTGTAAAAAAAGAAGACGAGAAGTGAAATAAGGAAAGTTAAAAAAGCCATGCAAGCGAGAGAATGAAACGGAAATATGAGCAAAAAAAGGAACTGCTTTAAAAGAACAAAGAAATTGAATTTGTCAAGAAAGATTTTTTCAAGCAAGAAAAATTTACCGACTGTAAGAAATGAAAATCAATTTTCCTTTTTCTGCTTCTTTTCCGTGATGAGTTGGAAGGGATTTTGACTTTTTGTTTTGGAATTTAAGTATTTTCAGGTGGATTATGAGTGCTTGAATAATTATCATAATTGACTTCTTTTTAATAAGTTTTGATGAATAATTTGCTGCTTTTATTTGTTGAGTGGAATTAACTTATGGATTTAAAATAAGAGCATTGACTTGTAGTTGAGGAAATAAGTTATTTTGGGTGGATGAAAGCGGGTTTTTAGTTTGAAATGAAGCTTAGTTGAAATTTCTTATGAACTGACTTGAAATTCAACAAAAGTTTTGAAATTTTCAACTAGATTTGTTTGTTAAATGACCTAATATTTCATTTGCAATTGACTTTCACCATCAATTACTTAAAGAAAAGAGAAAAATGCTTCAAAAATTGTTTACGTCAACTTTGCGTAAAACGTACGTAATTTTATTTCATATTTAAGAATTTTTGACAAATTTTTCAACGATTAACTAAATTTCAGACAATATTTTTGTAGATTTTGATAGAAAAAGGTGGCAAGGACTCTTCAGTACTAGTTTTATGGTTTAAAATTCATTATCTTTAAGAAATTTCATCAACAAAGCATTCATGGCTTTAAAAAAATTACGTACGTATTGTCTGCGTATTATGTAAGTGAAATTTTGAAAAAACGTACGTAATAAATGAATTTTACATATTAAAAATGACATGACACTGTCAATCCAGATATTCATTGCTAAACTGCTGCATAAACAAAATTTAAAACTATCCAATCACCTCCCAATTCGAGGATTAACACCTCAATCATTCAGACCATTCCTATCTCCGTTTAATTATTCCCTTTAATTAGATCTCAACAACTTCTTTTCATCATCTTCAACTCCATTCAATATCATCACAGGCAAAACAACGATGAAATTCCCTTTCTGAATATTTAATAATCATCGAATGATGTCAAGCGATGAAAATTACGAATAATGGCATGATAAATCGATAGATTATAATATCTTAAGATGATAATGTCGATAGATTTAATATCATAAGCTCATTATGAAGGCAAAGTACCTACCAATGCAAAAATTCCAATGAAAAGTTTTTTCATGTACAAAAATTCAGCAAATAATTGAATTAAATTTTCAACAGTTTTTTTGGCTGTGCCTTTTCATCCGAAAAAAAAGTCAAAAAAATTAACATCCAAACTTTCAATTCAATAAATTTTCCATTCATAAAACTGAAAACTATGACAAATTCATTCATTTTATCATCACATTCGACAAATCTTGTTGCAATTAGTGAATTAGTGTCTACATGAATGTTCATCATTTCATATCCATTATGAAATTTTTTTCGTGCTGAATAGACAGTTCAGTTGACCATTAATACTCTTTTTTTATGTGAATGCTTGATCAAACTTTTGCTTTTGGCTCGTTTTGTGCCAATTTTTATGGCTGCATACGGAAAAATGGAATGGAAGAAGAGACATTCTTTATCTCATGTGGATTAATAATTTTTTTTGGGATGTGTGATTTTTTTAAAGGGAAATTGATGATAATTTGGGGTCAGTTTGTCTGGGTTTTGATGGATTTGTTAAATCAAAATTGGGATTTATGTATTAAGGACATGATTTCACATTAATGGCATATAGAGACGGATAGAGACAATATGAAGAACGCATTAAGGACCTCGGTCAAAGCTTGGATGACCAAGTGGGCATGCTTGAGGTTACGTACCCCTTAAGAACTCTCAATCTTTCTTTTATTAGATTTTACTGTCTCTTCTTTCTGTATTGCTTTTCACTATATTAAACGATCTCATAGAACAGTAGAGGACAACCTTGGTGGTCAGTCTAGACCAAAATCTTACACAGCATACGTTTTGTTGTGCTGCAGCACACATGTTTGCCTTTTACTGCCTTAGAGTTGTGCTTTATTTGTAGCTATTACGATGTCAAGTAGTTGACACGTGGTCCGATGTGTCAAAAAATGATTTTGGACCTGAAAAAAAGTCTTTATTTCAGCAATCATCTGCAGTAGTCTGTTGAGAAATTTGAAAACCATTACCTTACAGCCAGAGACTTGTTACGAAATGCTGTGAATTTGTCCTGTTTGCCAAAGTCATCTCGGTTTTGTACCGAGCTTTGGATTGAATTAATCAACTTGTGTTATTCGGGTAGTATTGATGGTTCACAATATTGCATGCTTAATGAGTCACAAAAATCAGCACAACCGACCTGAATGACGCAGCACCATATCACAACAAAAAGTTCAAGAAACACCGGCTCAAAACTCAAAATTAATTAAAATAAATTTAGTATTCATTAATCTACCAAAAAAAAGTTCCAACTTTTAACTTAAAGCATTAACCTCACCCCCCTGTAAATAAAATACGACAAAAAAAAAATCCCCAAACATTTACAAAGTTAAACAGCACGATCACTCACTTCAGACTCAAAAACAAATATATTTTTTTTTTTTTAAATTTCCATCACATCCAACTTTTAAGCTCCCAAAACACCCTTCAGAAACATTCGTTTTTCTGCATCCAACAAACAAAAAAAAAATTCGCTACATCCATCCACAGCACACTCATTTCTCAAACATTTTCATCTCCCCATAAGAGAGTGAGTAGCAGCATCAGCAGCAGCCTATAATCGATAGAGGATGATTTTCATGTTTTATGTTATACAAGCCTAAAATCCATATTATAAAAAAAGAAAAACTGTTGGCGATAAAAACGAAAGTCATAAATTATTGTTGTTTTTTTATGACATTAGAGTGTTGTTGTGCGCCTTCAATGGCTAATTTTTTTCGCATGACATGCATGAATTGGCTGCTATGGTGGATGGAGAACGAGCGAGAAAAGATGAGTGGTATAAAATTTTCGAGCAGAGGGGGATGCATCGTCGCTTAATCTAAAATTTATATTCTCATGCCAAGAAAAAAAAAAAATAAAAGTTTAGTCAAATTGGATCTAAATGGGATTTTCAAGCCATATTGAAAGGTTTTTGTGGATAAGGAACCAAACATGGATTTTTTTCTGTTGTCCGACACAATCTAATCGAGGAATTTTTTGTCCGTTATTATGTTTTATTCTCTCATTTTATGGTTTTTGGTTCATCTCCAACAAAATATGCTTGAATATGAGATTTCGATTGTCCATGGTCATTTTTCGATGGCCGGTTGGGGGTGGGTGAGGTTGTCATTTAAGTATGAGGGTCGTTTTATCTAGCGAAAAATATATTTGTGCTCACAATCAACACATTAATTTTTATGTTCGAACATCATGAAAAAGTTTCAAACACTTGTAAAATATTTTTGGTTTATCAAGCTGATGCAAAATTGATGGTTCGAGGCTGATGAAAGCGCATTCTGATTTTAGATAGACAAAGATAAATCAGATTCAGATTGACACAGAATTGGTTCGATCTGTTCAAATCTGGCTCAATCGGTTTTGAATCTGGCTCAATCGGTTTTGAATCTGGCTCAATCGGTTTTGAATCTGGCTCAATCGGTTTTAAATCTGGCTCAATCGGTTTTGAATCTGGCTCAATCGGTTTTAAATCTGGCACGATCGGTTTTGAATCTGGCTCAATCGGTTTTGAATCTGGCTCAATCGGTTCAAAATCTGGCTGAACCGGTTTTAAATCTAGCTAAATCGGCTCAAAATGGGATCAATCGATACAAATCTTTCTCAATCGGTTCAAAATTGTCTTTATCGATTCAGTAACCTTCAACACAAAGCCAATATCAAGTCATTCAAAAACGAATATGAAAATTGTGTCTACATCGTCATCAATTCACTTGAATTTCTCAAATTGCGTTACCGCACACATAACACATTCACATTTTTGTCGTCATTGAGTAGAGAAAAAAAAATTGTATATTTTGGCGAAAAATTGCTGGCAATTAAGAAACATTCAGTGTGGCTTTCTCATTCTCCCACTGGAAAATTATTTTCATCTTTTTTTTTGCTCGTCATTTATATTCTCCCCATTCTATGTTATGTTGACGCTCAAACTACTACCACGTTTTTTTTTTCGGAGAATTATGACTGTAATTTGTGTGTGCGCGATTCTCAAGTTTTATGGAAATAAACAAAAGAGATTTTCATCAACATCACAAAAAAAAGTGTCTTGTGGGAAGAGCTTCTTCTTATTATTCTATAAATGTATATTCCTTCAATTGCTTTTGAAGATTACTTGAGAGTTGAACGAGGGAAAATTATGTTTCATAATGGATATAAAGTGGATTGGGAATGTCTGTTGGGGATGTAATTGAGAGATGGAACTATGGGATTAATTTTTTTATTTAGTGAGTCAGTTTTTTTTATTAATTTTGTGACTAGTTTGGAATTGGATGAGAAGTTTATGGGTGGAAAGGAGCTATTGACCATCTAGAGGGATTTGAGAAGCCGGAGTCTGACTTCTAAGCTGTCCAAGTGTCTCGTGGCATCCCCTAAATACATCACTGATGACCAGGCCATGTAGCGGTATAATTATCTTAAAGAACACAGTAAAATCCTATCCAAAACACCTTGACAGCAGCTAAGTAGCCCCAGAACCAAGCCACAGCTGATAAAACTTCCAGCACACCATTTCCGGTATCAACATGCACAATGAAATCTCATCAGCATAAATTAAGTTAATATTATCCTTCAGGTGTCCTTTGTTAAAGCTGAATATGCTGCATGGTCGACGAAACAACTTCCCCAAATCAACAAATTGTATAGAATTGGCCAAATCTTGTTATATCAAGTTCAGCATATCTTCTACTAATTCCATTGAATAGATTCAATTGGGCTAATTTAGTCGATTCAGCAATTCTTAAAGAAATGGAATTTTGGCTGTAGAATGTTAAAGGAATCTTTTTGGTTGGTTGCTCAGTTTTGTGGAGGGGAAAGGAGGGCTGAAAAATGAGGAACGAGGCTTTCACGATGAGAAGGGAGTTCGAACTGTATTATTTTGGTGAGCGTTGCTTTTTCAGTTTTGGGCAAACTGTGTGCCGACAAAATTATATGGAAATGTCATGAACCGTAGGTCGTGTGCGATTTCGTTCAAAGCTTACCATTGCTCTTTTTAAATGACATAATTCGTGCATTTTTACTTGAAAATGGACTTAATTGTTCAAAATGAATGAGTATGTACATAAATTATCCAAAATAATGGTTAATTCTTGTTCCCTAAATGACAGATAGTACCCGAATGTCCAGTAAATGAGTATATCTCTTTAATTAAGACTCAAGGTTCCCTTCTTACCCAATACTCTACATCAAAAGTACTCAAATACACCACCAACCACCAAAAAGAGACTTCAAACCACACCACTCAATTTACTCTCGATTTCTGTAACTTCATAACCTCAAAAGACATTCCTCAAAAATCCAAAATATTCCTATGATCTTCTCTCAATCCACATTTTCTCTTCATTAATTCCTACAATATCTTCAGACCGATCAAAAAAAGATTTTTTTTTTGACATAACATCCCATAAAAAAGATGACTGAAAAATGAAGAATGTGAGATGGAAGATCTTCTTACCGCACTTGGAATAAGAAAACAAAAAAAAAACATCTTCAAAGTGCTAAAAATAAATTTACAGTTTTAAAGAATATTATAAGAGATTCTATTAATATGAATTGAGAAAAAAACGAAAAAAATTCATCTTCAAAATCGTGAAAAAAAAATCATTTTTGGGGATTGATAGCGGAACTGTGTCGCATCATACAGTAATTAGACTTCTTAAATCGGTTAAAATAAGGCTAAACCGGTTCAAATATAACTCAATCGATTCATTTCTGGCCCAATCGGCTCAAAATTGAAACAATATTTTCAAATCTGGCTCAATCGGTTCAAATTTGACACAATTGGTTAAAAATGGCCAAATTGGTTAAAAATATGGCTCAATCGGTTAAACATCTGGCTCAATCGGTTAAAAATATGGCTCAATTTGGTTAAAAATCTGGCTCAATTTGGTTAAAAATCTGGCTCAATCGGTTAAAAATCTGGCTCAATCGGTTAAAAATCTGGTTCAATCGGTTCCAAATTGTCTTTTTTTTTGAAAAAAATGGGAAAAAAATGGGATCGATTGCGGAACTGTGCCGCATCATACAGTCATTAGACTTCTTACAAATAATGACAAAATGAAGGAAATGAATACAAAGTCATGTCGTAGATTGAATTTATTTGAGGTCATTTATCATCTGCTTGCTGTGCTGCATACACAAAATTTTATCCTCAATTCGAATCTGAATCAATTAAAACATTTTTATGCAAATTCTTTATGTATTATAATAATGAATGTAAATACATTGGGAAGGGTGGATGAACTAAATAATGCACAAGGAATCAAAAGTTTATCGACCCCTTCACCGTTACTATACACACCCATTGATAATGGATATGATTAGAAATATCTTTTCGTACTACGACGGTACACTACATATTTGTGTGTATGTTTATTACATGCACAGCTGATTCCTTGACGAGAGTAAAAAATAAAATAATTTCATTTTCATATGCCATGCTTTTTAATTTAATGAATCAGTCAACCCTAGTTACATTGCACTTTACGTACTTTGTTTTTTCGGGATTTGAATGTGTATGGATGATGTTGGTTGTGTCATTGAGGATGAAGAAGAAGAAGGGGAAAATTTTGAGAGTTTTTTTGGGAATGAGAGTTGTGATTTTTTTTCTGGTGTTAGTGAAATTTTATTGATTATTTCAGGCAATTTTGATTGGGTTAGGAAAGAGCAGGTTTTGGTTAATTTTGAACTAAATCCAGGTATTAAACTGAATCGACTGAAGCTTTGTTTCTGAAGAATTCAAGCTGCATTCAGTAAAGTGCTGCTTTTGGAAAATCTAGGCTGAAATTCAATTATGCTTAGAATTTTGATACATAGCTGAATTCAGTTTTTTATGCTGAATACAGCATAGAACAGCTTTTGAAGAATTCAGTTTTTAAAGATTTGAAGCTAAATTCAGCAAAATTCAGCTTCTGAGAAATTTAAAGCAGAATTCAGCATGGTCCAGTTTCTGAACAAAATTAAAGCTGAATTCAGTAAACTTCAATTTTTGAAGAATTAAAGCTAATTGCAGTAAAATTCAGCTTTTTAAAAAATTCAAACTGAATTCAGCAAAGTTCAGCTTCCAAAAAAATTCCCAGCTGAATCCAGCAAAGTTTAGCTACTAAAAAAATTCCAAACTGGATTCAGAAATGTTCAGCTTCTAAAAAATTCTAAGCTGAATTCAGCAAAGTTCAGTATTTGTGAAATTGAAGCTGAATTCATAAAAGTTCAGCTTCAAAAAAATTCCAACCTGAATTCAGCAAGATCCATTTATTAGAAAATGAGACTAAATCCAGCAAAATTTAGCTTCTAAAAAAATCCAAGCTGAATTCATGAAAATTTAGTATTAATGAAATTGAAGCTGAATTCAGCAAAGTTCAGCTTCTGGAAAATTAACTCTCAATTCAGCAAAATTCATCTTATCATAACGTTTAGGCTGAATTCAGCAAAAATTAGCTTCCTAAAAATTAAATTGAATTAAATTCAGATGAGTACAGTCTTATTTAGCTGAATTCAGACAAATTCAGCTTTAAAGATGGATCTAGATGTTAAATTAAATTAAATTCAACAAAATTCTGTGAAATTCTATTAAATTCATCCAAATTTCATTAATATTCAATTAAATTCACCAAAACTCAGCACTAATAATTCAAATAAAAATTCCAGTGTCTCATCCTCATCCAAACACGACAGAGAAAAGTAAAAATTTCTCACTCAATTTCAATGAGAAGTAGTTACTTTGTTTTCAATCCCTCATTCGCCTCGAGATTGGAAGAAGAAAGTGGGGATCTCTCTCACTTCCTTTCGCACTGTTTTGGAACGTTAAAACATTCCTCAGGTTTCAAACATTCACTACTCTACACGCTCATTTCACATTGTATATGTATAGATATATACACACAGTCAGTTGCGTATCCGTAGCAATGGACAGAAAAAATTACATGTTGTAAAATATCAATTGCACCCTTAACAGTTTCATACTGTACAACAACAACAATGATAATGCACAACATTGTATGAATGGTAAACTGCGTGTGTGAGGACTACAGACACGCTACACATTATAATAATAGTTATATGTCTCATATTATGTGTAAAATTGTGAAGTCGGTGTGTGAGAAGAGAAATAGATGAAAAAAAAAATGTAATAAATTGATGAGAGGGAGCGAGGACGGTATATAAGTAAAGCGAGCAAACTGTTAACTTTCTTCAATTTTATTTTGTATTTCATAGTGAAAATACAGACTCTCTAGGGCCGCGCTAGTGCAATTTTCTCTCATTTTTTTGAGAAAAACTTTTTCTTTTAGTTTTTCATTTCTTTTAATTTGATTTTTTTTTCACAATCTTCTTAGTTAAAAGAATCAATTATTTTTCGTGTGTCCTGTAATATTTAATTGATAGTCAACTTCTTCCACTTTTGTGCCATTTTATTTAATTTTTTTGTGTTTTTCCTCATCGTGCGTGTAAATATAAAAAAAAGAAGGAAGAAAAATTCAAGAAAAAAAAGTGGAAATTTTGTCGTGTAAACAAGAAATAAAGAAGCTGGTTGATGTAATTTGTCATTCAGAACACAATAGAAGAGATAAACGGGTAGGAATCAGCCTCCAGGGGAGGAAAAAAAGTGAAAAGAAAACATAATTAAGTTGCTCGTATGTGATATAAAGGAACGACAACTGAGCAAGGAACACCTACAATAAGATATCCACATAGGTACAATCTACATACTTATAAGTATCGTCGCTAGCTATATACACATAATATTAAAGACGAACAAGAAAAAAAAAAGTGCTGTCGTGTAGATTTCTTTCCGTTCCTTCATGAAAATTTAATTATAGCAAGAAAAAAAAAAAGAAAAAAAAAATTATTTTTATATCTTTTCATGTGAAAAAATCTTTTTTTTGTTATATAAAAGAAATATAATCTATATACATAATAATAATTTTTTTTTTGTGTGTACGACGAGGCAAGACTGAATATTTTAAAACTTCTAATCGTCGCAAAAAAAAGAAATTCGTATTAATACGATTATAATAGACATACGGACATATATACACACGGGAGACATATCAAGAGGAAAAAATTGAAAATATATATAAAGCATATTGCATATACACATTCGACACAAAATAATTTATGCAATAGCTGAAAAACTTTCAAATTCGATTAGCATTTTAGGTGAGTTTTTTCTTTCGACTTCTTCTTACTTATTTTAACATTTTCATTGTGTTTTTCTTCGATTTCCTCTCTCTTTGCTTCTCTTTTGATACACTTTCTAATAACATTCAGTGCAACAACTTGAAAATGGATATTATTTTTTGTGCTGTTTGCAAGTTTTGGAAGGATAAATGGGAAGATTTTTTGGAATTGTCGGTTTGGTCGTCGGTTCCAAACTATTGTGCCATTTATCCTTTATTCTCTAACTTAATGACCCTAAAAATCTAGCTTGGGACAACATTGTGCCGACTTGGTACCTTCACAACTAGCACAAGTCGTTTAACCGATTCAAAATTCAGCACCAGACCGGCGTTACTCTTTCATATTGCTGGATTGAAATCTAAACGATACCAAATTGGTTTAAATCCAGGTTAGGCTTAATTTCGACAGCAAGTCAAAATATTGTCGAATTTTAGAATCAATTTACCGATTTATCCTATCTTACCTAGATGACTTGACTACTGAATCTTCCTACTTTACTAAATCTGCCTTTATGCCACTCCGGTGCCATATTTGCATCTCCTTGGGTCAATTTTCTAGATTCTGGATTTTTCAATTAAAATCTCGTCCCTTCTAAAAGACATTCAAAAACTAATATTATGAATTCAAATCGGCTCTATACAGTAGTATTCAAATTTGTTCTAAGCTCTTCCTGATAAATCCATAAATTGACACAAAAAAAAACTAAAATTTCCATACCAAAAATGCTTTTCTTACTGTTCCTTTATCCAGAATATTTTCAATTGAATTCTTTCAATTTTCTCCTAAAATCCTTTTTATATTTTTTGTTGTTCCTCACATTGCACATTAAGAGAAATTTGCTATTCTATAAACACTCTTTTTGCTGTGTCTATCTATAATCTACAGCTTCTTGTATATTCCTATTTAAAAATGAAAATGAAAATGAAAAGGAACATAAATGAAATGCAAGAGAGAAGTCTATTGATTTGGCAAAAAAGAAGCAATTTTCATGTTTATAAGGTTTCATGTCTCACAGTCATTATAATCTACTAGACATATAATTTTCTTTTAACAAGTGCCCCACAACACACCCCAAAAAGATCTTGTCTATTGAATAAAGATTGAGACATGAATCTTTCAATGGGATTATGTTGAAAATTGGAATTTATTGTCGCACTGGGTCAATATCATGTATCAGTAAATAAGTTTTCTTCCACTATAACTATATGCTGATCATGTCGAGATAAAGTCTTCAAGCTAAAAAGTTCCTACAAGAAAGTTGAGGGGACTTTTAGTTGGATAGACAGTGATTATTATTCAGTGTGTTGTTTTTCGTGAAAATGTGAAAGGATTAAGATTTTTAGCTTGAAGGCAACTGCTGAATATTAATAATTCTGACTGATTATGAATGAGCAAAAATATATATTTTTTTTGTTGAAAATTTAATGAAGTTTTTTTTTGCTTTCTTTGTTGAATAATTTTGAAAGTTTTTTATGATGATGTTCTAGAAGTGCTTTAATGAATGCTGAAATGTTGAATCAAGAGATGGGTCTGTCAGTCATGTTTTTGGGGGTTATACTGTGCTGTGGGTGCATCATTGGTAACATCTTCTGTTTCCAATTAATACGGAGCAGATAAAGCACTTCGCCATATCAGTAATACCATTGCAATATACCAGTAGTGTCTCTAAACCGGTACACGTACCTTACGACAGGAGAAATCAGCTTCAAAACCATCCAAGTGTCATTCTATTGTAGCAATTCTAATCACATCGACAGCACTCTATATCATGATTGAGAAATCTGGTCTCTGGTGGGAATCGAACTCACGTTGTTACAATATATTGACACATATAGTCCGTTGCCTACCCTCTCTGCCACAGAGGCCTAATCCTTGAACTAGCAATTTTGTCTATTTATATGACTCGATACCACAAACTCAACTCTTCTAATCCACCATACCAACCAAAAAATACTTCATTTTCAGCTCTAAACCTTCAATAAATCCACAAAAATAAATCAATTCACATCCAAAGAAAAAATCAAAGCAGTCCATACATAGATTTTCCGTTCGCATGATCAGCATCAATCAATCTCATTTCTTTTCCAACTCTTGCGTGACATCCGGTACGATTCAGTAAATCGGTAAATTTATCCTCAATTTTCACTAAGAAATGTCCAAGAATTTTTATGTACATATTGAGGAAATCTGAAGAATCGAAGAACTGACCAAAAACGTGTTTTTTGTGAGCTATTTTATTGAATGTTTGTGTAATTCTCTATGCTGAAATGTAAAACGTGCATGACGTGCTCTAATCTTGAGCAATTCTTCTGTAGTAAAATTCTGTATTTGATGAATTGGTTGATTATGTGGCTTGATATGAATGACATTATCTAAATGGGTTGTTGGAATTTTGTTTTTTGGATATTGATGGATATTTTGTGACTGAAAAGCAGCCTAGGCAGCAGTTGTTGTCATGCAGGTTGTCAAGTTGAATAGTTGTGAGCAAGAATGTCTTTCAAATGGCTGGCAAAATAGACACGAGCAGCACATGGATGTAAATTTTAAGCTTTTTACATGAAATTAACTAAATTTAGTCATCAATTAGCCGTCAGGACAGCTTCATGCCTAGCTGATGAAGCAATAATGTTGCGGTTTACTGGGAACCTCATTAAACTGCTCTGTACAGCCTATGATAGCTCTTACAGATCCCATACAACCTAGAACTGCTCTGTAGAGGATGTTATAGCTTCTACAGATCCCATACAAGCTAGAACTGCTCTGTAGAGGCTGTTATAGCTCTTACAAGTCCCATACAAGCTAGAACTGCTATGCAGAGCCTGTTATAGCACTAAAAAGCCCCATCCAAGCTCCTCAGCCATAAACTACACATCACACATACACAAAATCTCTAAGGTCAATCCAATTAATCCCCCCATTAAAAAAGCCAAACATTTTCATTCCTTTCATTTTTTTTAAAACACAAAAAAAACTTCAAAACTGAAAATTTATGATGCCTTAAGTACCCGATCTTTATATCGAAAATTACTTCACAAATTACCACAATTTTTTTTATTAAAAAGTCTGTTTTTATCTATTTTTAATCGACCATACCTCCTTTATTAGGTCATCATATTCAAAAAGATAGAAAAATTCTCACAAAATTTCAATAATTGTTCATCATTACAAACAAGAAAACATCATATAGGAGATCATGCCTTGTTCTAGATTAATTGTTGTTTATACATGCTTTCATCTTGATTGTAGGCTTCTGTAAACTAATCAGAAAATAATTTTCAATACTTAAATGATGTGTTTAAAGTTGTTATGGTTATTGTGATTATATTGTAACAAAAAGTAATGTGGATTGTAGCCCTTGTGGGGAATTTGGATGGAATTGAAGTGATTTTGTATGAATATTTGGATTGGACAGTGAAGGATGCTGTTTATGGAGACAGTATTGGACTTGGGATTGAGGATTGATCAGCAATAACCAACAATAGTGCCAGCTTGATGATTTAAATTGATCCAAATAATAAAATTCACCATATTGACCAAATTCAACAATTTCACCATATTCACCTAATCCACCAAATTTTAGTTTTTACAAAATTCTGATGACAATTTTCCAAAAATATTTAGAAACAATTCATTTGCACAATTAACCAAATTCACAAAATCCACAAAATTCACCAAACCCACCAAACCCACCAAACTCACCAAATTCACCAAAAAATCTCAATTTTTCTCAAAATTCTGACGAAAATCTCTCAAACAAAATTCATTATTTATAAACAAATCATCATTCATTTTCATATTTTCATTTTTGGCATGAAAAATTGATTTTTTCATTAGAAAAAAGAAACTTCATCTCCCTTTCCACTCTCAACACGTATAGGAGAAAGAAAAAGTCTATTTTCAAATTCTGAATGGCTCTGTAAATCGGCAAATATTTCTTCTCGAATGAAAAAAGCAAAATTGAATTTATATTGATACGATCTTAATAATTGAAGATGTTGAAACATATAATTTTTTCTATACAAACACATTTACGCCACCGTCAATTCCTTTTTTTTTATTCGATTTTCATTCTTTTCTCTTTTTTCTTATTTTGAGTGCCGAGGCCGGACATGAAAATGTTTTTCTTTTTTCTCGTCTCTTTTTCTTCACTTCAATGTTTGCCCCACATTAATTTAGTTTGTAATCGTGAAGATATATAGATATATATTTTGATTCAATAGATGAAAAATGAGTTCGATGAAATACTGGAAGTGGATGGAACGTGTAAACAAAACGAAAATAAAGGCATGGTTGGATAGGATGGAAAGGTTTATGTGTGAAATTGTGGAATAATGATGGATTAGATGCAGTTATTATATGTTTGGGAAATTTGTTAATGCCGATAAATTCTAAAAACATGAATTAGATGCAAAAATTGAAAAAGAATCGCTTAAAATTCAAAAATTCACCATAAAGTTCAAAATTTCAACCATAAAGTTTAAAATATTCAAAATATTCACCAACAAACTCACTTTTTTACTGAAAAATTCAAATTTTAGATCACAAACTTTAAATTTGTCACAAAAATCTGCAAAATATTCACCAAATTCACCAATAAGTTCAAGAGTTTTGACTAAAATATGGTAATGTTTCCATCAAGTTCAAAAATATTCACCAAACTAAACTTTAAAGTTGAAGATTTTTGTCAAAAAATAGAAATTTCAACACAAAATCAAAATTTTTTTGTTCAAAAATTTCACCACATAGTTCAAAATTTACATCACAATCTACAAAATATTCACAAATTTGACTCAAAAGTTCAAAATTTTCACCAAAAAGTTCAAAAATTTCACCATAAAATTCAATTTATTTATCAAATTCACCAAATTCACGTTTTTACTGAAAAATTCAAAATTCACAACACAAAGTTCAAAAATTGTGTTTTAAATCTTCAAAATATTCACCAAATTCAACTAAAACGTTCAAAATTGTCACCAAATCTTCATAATATTCTAAAAACACTTAAAGACACCAATCAAGGTTAAATTAACAATTTTTGATCTATACAACAAAGTATAACTAAATTAACCTTCATAATCCTATCATATACCAAAACTCAATCACTCAACTCCAAAAAATCCACCAAAAATCCATTGAAGCAACAAAAAAATTCACCTCAACCAGGTCAAATACCTCTCAAAACAAGCTTACAACCCCAAAACAACAAAAACCTTAACAGAAATTAAATTATCATGATTGTTGTTTTTTCTCTCCAATTTCTGCCTTCGCATACACATTACTTCCATTGGTGTTTTTTTTTGGAGAGTCTATTGAGTCAGGGCTCTTTAATATCTATATAAATTCATCATGAACATTCCCAGTACCCACAGGAGGTGATAAAGAGCAATAAATCACCATTGCTTAAACAAGTCAAGACAGAACAGCCAGCAACAAAAAATAACAAGCAAGAGAGATGAAAAATTCTACTGTTGATAGTTAATAGTTTGTGTCATGAGACCATAGAGAAATTGGATAAATGGACTTGCTACGGATATGATGAAGAACTCACCTTACATTATAATTTAAGTTGTGATTCCCTGATGGCTATGACCCGAGCTGTATATTTTTTATTTTTGTAAAAAATTGAGATATTTTAGCTTGGAGATGTGATAGTAATGGGAATTGGTGGGATTTTGAGGTTATGTTAGTTCAATTGTCAATAAAATGCTGTTTAGAAGGTGAATGCTGTTACTTTTTGGATTGGGAATGACTTTTGGTTATTCAAGAGGTATAAAAATTAGGAAAAGCGTTGTAAAATTGCTATCTCTGTGGGGCGTCATCGGAACTCGTCGGTACCGACATGCTACCTTTGATTAGTAGTATCTCGGATATAAGCCAGATATGCTTGATAATATAGCTAAGGTTCACAGGAAAAACCAGTTCTCACTTACTAACATGCTTCTTCTAGCAGGCAAAGAGCATGCTTTCATAGAATGAACTTTACGGTACCTACAAGCAGTCTCTTTGCCTGTTAGGGCTCGTTGGACGTTCAGATCAATTGTGATTCATGGATTCTCATAAATTTCGCCTTAAACTAACTCTATTGCTGGCTATCGCGTGTCAAATTCCCTATTCTAAGTGCAATACTGTCTCTATCGACATCTTCCTTCCATGAGCTCTTTAGACGACCACGTGATCTTTTGCAATATACATAAAAACAAACTTAATTATCTTCAAGCATTTCATGATCTGACTAATAGCCTAAATTATCCTTAAAATAGTAATAATCCGATAAAAATACTCAAAAGTCCCCAAAACCGAAAGTTCTCAAATTTTAACCTAGAATCTCCAATTCAAGACCAAAATGTCTTCAACATTCCCTCAACAGCACCACATTGTCACTCGGTCATGATACTGAAAAATAGAAAAAAATTAAAAAATATGTTATTTTTACTATACATCTTTCTCATCTTTCCTTTGCGACTCAACCGCTGTTGTTATTCTTACTTTTAATGACATTATAAAAATAAGAAATGTCTATTAATATCTCTCAATCTCTCTCTTATTTCCTAAACAACAAAAAAATCTAAAAAAATATAAAAATTTCTCTCTTCAACAAAGATTATGTGTCGCATGCATCATAGATATATGCTGCATCTCACAAATGAAAAAAAAAAAAATAAAATGTTTTTTGAGGTCATTGCCCTGTTGTTGCTGTCGTGAGGTAGTTTTTATGTTGTGTATGCCTATAAGCATTTAAATGTCCCAACTACGGCATGATTATCAAACGAGAGAATACAGTAAGTAACATGCTGAAATATTAAATTACCCCTGGAATATAATGTAGTAAAAAGGAAGGAATGCCACAGTCACACAACTACATAGACAGTAAGGGGAATAATATAAAAGAATGCACCATATGCGATATCATATGTAATGAAGAACAGGGGTGAAAAAAAATGAAATTTCGGAGACATAATCAAAGGATGAATAGGACATTAATAAATTTCATGTTAAGAAAGGATATGGCATATCAATCAGTGAATTTTTTGTACTTTACTTACTTATTTCCTTGGCTGGAGCTCATGAGGGTCCATTGTCGTGCGTAGGACTGTCCTATCACTCAAAACCGTCTGCCAGTTCGGGATATTATTGACTATAGCGTCCTTTTCAACACATTCAATCCAGAAATTGTCCTCGCTGTGCCAATCACTAATATTCCCCATGCAATTTACAGTTTTGAAGACGAAAGGAAGGAGAAATAATTTTTTTTTGATTTATTTGATTTGAAGGAAATGATTTTATTGCAAACATGAAGAAAAAAATTATAAACAGAACTGATTTCTCATCAATTTCCATTGAATTTTGTGGATTTTCAATTTTTTTTGATGAGGAAATAATCGGTGATTGTTGTTTGTTTTTCTTTGTGTCTTTATGACGTTGTGGAGCTGAATAATGTGTTAACTGTCTTTATGCTGTATATGCTACAACATGAAATGCAATCAAATATTGCAAAATAATTGCTGAGAATGATGAGTTAAGCATGTTTTAAATTGGATCTTGTAATTCAGTTTTGGGAAATGACATATTTTGGTGGTAAACCTTGATTGAAACTGTATATTGCATATGGCACGCGGTTAATGAAACGCAGCATATATTTTGGACAATAAATCTCTAGCAAAGTCCTTTTTTAGGATAGCCTGATTATCTGATTGTAAATCCCAAGGAGCTAAATGGCAGAATGGTCGAGTATCAAGCATTTAATGGCCTTTTTGGTAGATTAGATAAGGTGTTGGGCTCAAATTTGGTAATTGTATCTTGAAGATCGTCAATTCAAAAGCTACCGTTTCCAAATTTGTTCTCTTTCGGAAATTCAGATACTTCGACTGTTTGCGTACAAGATCAAGTCTTAATTGGAGTTCTGGGCAACTTTGGATTGAATAACGGGTCAGAAACTTGAAAGACAAAAGAGCTAGAGCTCCTAGAATACATAATGACTAGAATATTGATAGAATGGACCTAAAAATATTAATTCGGTAGACATATAGCTTAGAAATGGCTGAAAATCGGGCAATAGACTAGCAAGACTCTCGTTTTAAATCAAATTTGATGAAATTCGCCTTAAGGTCGTATTAATTGTAGATATAGAGTCGTAATCTCAGAGCTAAGTCGACCTGGGGTCGAATTATCGCTCATATCTCTACCATGTGTTTTCCAAATAGCTCCTAGATTTCGTGACACATTCTTCATTCAATATGTCACTAAAAAATATATCAAATATGAAACCCTCGATCAATTATGACAAAATTCATTTGACATGACACATTTTGTTCTTACAATTTCATTAAAATTGTACAGTTGGACACCCTAATTACATATTTTTTTTTTTCATTTTCTAATAATAATTTTTATTAGATTGTATCAAATGCATGAAATTTGTAATTAAATTGTAGCAACTGAACTGTGCGGTCTCATGAGACGGAAATATTTTTTTTTAGAAAAATATACTTACTTACTTCCTTGGCTGGGGCGCACGGGGGCCCATTGCCGCGTTTAAAGAATTTCTGTAGACAGCTCTATCTTTCGATAACCTCTGCCAATTAGGGATATTGAGAACTCTAGCGTCCTTATCCACACAACCAATCCAGGACATTTTCGGTCTTCCTCTTGATCTTTTGCCATCCACAAAGTCTGCAAAGGTTACTCTATATACTGGGGCATCCTGTGGTCGTCTGTTCAAATGCCCTGCCCATCTCAACCGATTCACACGAAGAACAGTGACAATATCAGCATCCTGGAAAAGCTGATAAAGTTCATGATTATGTCTACATCGGTATACTTCACCTTCTTTTGCAGGTCCATAAATCGCTCGCAGTATTCGTCTCTCAAAGACACCAAGTGCTTCCTCATCTGCTTGTGTAGAATTCCAGGTTTCCGAGCCGTACAATGCAATGACCCGAATGAGCGTCTTGTATAGCATCACCTTTGTGCCTCTAGACAGACTCTTGGACGTAAAAAGGTGCTTTAAGCTGTAGTATGCACCATAAGCTGAGTGGATCCGTTTGCGTACCTCCATGCTGACATCTGCTGTGGTGTTAATAAAGGATCCGAGGTACTTGAAGTCTTGCACTACTTCGAATCTTCTGCCATTGACACTAAGATGACTGCCTACTTTCTGCTTTGTTCTGTCTGATGCAGCGACCATTAGAAGCTTAGTCTTCTCCTCATTTACCTTTAGTCCAATGCGTTCAGCTTCACGTTCCAGCTTTGAGTACGCATCCGTGATAGATCGTAAATTCCTTCCGACGATGTCAATATCATCTGCGTATGCCAGTAATTGAGTCGATTTGTTGAATATCGATCCACTAAGTTCCAACCGTGCCTTCCTACACACACCTTCCAGCGCAATATTAAAAGCTTAGTCGACAACTCATCCCCCTGCTTAAGTCCAGTTAATGTCTCAAAGCTGTCGGATAACTGCCCTTGGACCTTAACACGACTCTGGACCTTACACAGTGTTGTTCTAAGTAGTCGAATCATCTTATGAGGAAATTGAAACTCGGTCATGAGATTCCACAAACCTTCTCTATCAACGGAATCATAAGCTGCTTTAAAGTCAATGAGCAGATGCAACGTTTCCGTGTTCTTGTCACTACTCTTCTGAATGATTTGTCTCACGCAATGTATTTGGTCTATTGTCGACCGGCTCTTCCTAAAACCCGCCTGAAACTCGTGCAGAAAGTCTTCGTAGAGAGGCTCTAGCCTTGACGAGAGAATTTTTGAAAATATTTTATACGCTGAACTTAACAGTGTAATGCCGCGAAAGTTGCTACATGTCAACTTACACCCTTTCTTATGGAGCGGGCATATGACTCCAACTGTCCATTCATCTGGCATTTTCTCCTCATTCCAGACTTGTACGATGATTTCATGCATCTTCTCCTCTAACATAGAACATCCAGTCTTAAACAGCTCAGCTGGTAAACTGTCCTCACCTGGAGCCTTGTTGTTCTTTAGTCTAGCAATTGCTTCACGTACCTCACTCAATGTGGGTTCAGGACATTCCTTGCCATCATTCCTCTCGTACAGTCTTGTTGTTCTGCTTTCTTGACAAGCTTCACCGACATTTAAGACCTCTTGAAAGTGTTCCTTCCATCTGTCCAATACTTGAGTTTGACTGCAAAGCAGTTCACCATTCTTTGATTTACAGATAGCTACTCTTGGATGGAACTTTTTCCTTGCGAATTTGACAGCATTGAAGAATTTCCTCGACTCATTCATTGACTGGAGCTCCTCAATATCATCAAGACACTGTCTGTCAAATTCTCTTTTTTTTCTTCTAAAGAGTTCTTTTTTGTTACGTTGAAGCTGTTTTATTTCTTCAGTTCGCGCTCTCGTTGTTCTCATATTTTTTGCCTCAATCAGTCTCTGAACAGCTTGCTTGCACTCGTCATCAAACCACTCTTTCTTTTCTGGTTGATGGTACCCAAGGCATTCTTCAGCAGCTTGCTTCATTGCAATATGACAATCCTGCCATATAGTCAATTCGCCATTTCTCTCCTTCAGTTGTTGTTCCACTCGAGCGTTGAAATTTTCCTTAACTCTGTTGTTCTTGAGCTTTGTCACATCATACTTCTTTTGTTTTGTGCTCCTTATTCGTCCAATGTTGCTCAACCTAAATCGAATTTTAGCTCCAACAGCATAATGATCAGAATCATGGTGTTCAATGTCCGCTTGTGTGTATCTGAAGCTTCTCACATTCAGAATGTTTGATGCATGACGGTTGTCGATCAATATATGATCGATCTGGCACTTTTTTCCTCCTCCAGGTGGACTCCAGGTTGCTTTACGGGAACTTCTCCGTTGAAAATATGTTGAGCTTATTCTCATGTTCATTGCGGCGGCGAATGTGATAAGTCTCAGTCCGTTTTCATTCGACTTAGGGTGAAGACTAAAGGATCCAATCGTTGGTTTAAATGTCTTTTCTCTTCCAATTTGGGCATTTATGTCGCCGATGACAATCTTAATGTCACTTCTAGGACAGTTGTCATAAGTCCTTTCTAATTGCGAATAGAATGCATCCTTTTCATCATCCGGGCGTTCATTTGTTGGGGCGTATACATTAATAATGCTGATGTTAAAGAATTTTCCCTTAATTCTCAATACGCACAGCCTGTCACTCACAGGCTTCCAGTCTATCACTTTTTCGGACCATAGTGGATCAACAATGAAACCCGTGCCCCTAATCCTTTGAGTTGCATTTCCGCTTGCAAACACCCTAAATCTACTGACATCCAAAACGTTGTTTCCAATCCACCTCGTCTCCTGGATTGCTGTGATGTTGCTTTTATAGTGCCTCAACTCGAGCACCAAAGCCTGCAAAGCTCCTGGTTGTGTGAGCGTTCTTACATTCCATGTGCTGAGTTGGAGATCTCTTGTCCGTTTGTGTTTAGCTGGGGTCGTCGTTGGTAAATCCGTCCGTTGAATATTCTTATAACGTTTCGTGGCTTGACAATTTTTAACGAGGGTGGGCTCGCCAGGCCTCACGCTCAAACTAACCTGCTCCGTTTGTACCGCACCGCTTGAGCGGATTGGCATAGCCAGGAATGCACCGCGGGGAGGTGGAAGTAGGTACTTGAGTAGGATAGGCTGAAGGGCGTTTTACACCTGTATTACGCGTCACTACCCTTTGCATTCCCAGAAACAGAAAAATATACTTCAATTAATAATTTATTTTGTACCCTATGCAGAATAGCCTGAAGGTAGAAAATGTCTTTACGGTACATGAGTTGTTAATTTGAAATTTCGTTGAGTTCTAACCGCATTTTATGATTTTTCTGTTGAATTGAGCGGTTTGAATGTTAAATGATGAATGATGATAGGCAATAAGAATTGATTGAATTTGAAGATTTGGTTCTGAATGGCATTAAGATATGTATGATTCATTTGTGACTTCAATTTGTCGTAAATTGAGCTTTAAGAATCTTCTTGGTGTTGTGCACCGAATAATACATGTCGATATTCTATCCAAAATCCAGTATCAGACTGGTGTTGCTCTGACTTGGTCATGTTGGTCTGATGACAGAATTTGGATCTATTAAGCGACTTGTGCTATTCAAGTTTGTCTTCCTTACTTTGCTGACAGTGTATATCAATTGTGATCCATCCCCTTCTCTTATATGCCGCCTGAAACTAGCTCTATTTTGGCTCTAGCTTGCCAATTCCCTATAATTGTGCCATGTGTCTACAAAAAATCAATCAAATTTCACAATTTTTCCCGGAAATTGCATAGAAATATCCCAAAATCTGGCAACAGGCTAGTATGATTGTGGTTTGGTACAAATGATGAAATTCGGATTTAGGCTTGAGTCAAGTTGGTCTGAGCTAGATTTTCGGACTTTTTACACCGTGTTCCTAACGGTCTCTCGAGTGGACAACTTGAAATAATCTATAGTCAACAACTAGAACTGCTGTCGGCTAATTAAATATATATAGGAACATTCCAAAGCAGTTCACTCGGGGTTAGCGAACATACAAACTCAAAAAACCTTGAACTAGACATCATAACACAAAATGCGCTCCAATTCCTCAAAAAACCCAAAAAATCCTGCAATCAATCACTTTTTTCCACAATTTTCAACTGGTTGAGAATTGAGAAATGTCAAGAACACATCACAGAAATAACGAAGAAATTTTTCTTACCTAGTCATAAAAAGAAAAATAAATAAAATAAGAAGCATGAATGAAAGAAATGATGATGAAAAATATTTTTTTCGTGTGTGCAATTTATGATGAAAAAAAAAGCAAAATTGTATGTGATGCTACGTTCAGAAAATAAATCCAGACATGGATATAGAAAATGCAATTGTTGGTGATTATTGTGTCATTCAATTCCTGCTGCTCTTGTTCCTTTTATTCATTTTTTTCTCATTTCATAAGCAACATCGTCAAGGAACAATGGAGGATGTAAAGATTGTTGTTGATGGGAAGAAGGGCACGCGCTTAACCGGAAATTTCATAAATCATTTTCATGTTATTTTGTATATATTTTATGTAATGGGTGACATAACTTCCTCAAAATATTACATTGTGTGCTGGCGATGTGAATGAATTAATTTTAATTTGAAATAGGAGATGTAAGGAGGAGGAACTTGGGATTAGTTTTTTTTTTTGGTGACAAGGAAATGATTTCGGGTGTGTCGTCTTGTGCTGTTGATGTAAATTGATGTAAATTGTTAAAGATTTGAAATAATGAGACAGTTTTAGGGATTGGGATTGATTAGATATTGCTTAGAAATAATGAAAAATTAGAAGTAATGAATTTAATAAGCTATTCAAATCTGAAAGATCCAGAGCTTCTCGTTGTATGCGTTTCAAGGTTAATGACAGTTTAACAAGTTCGTCAAGCCGCCGAACTCTAACCTGGATCTATAGTTTATTGAGGGATCCGATCCACTCCTTTGATGACATTACCTTAGTCAGTTACCTTAATCAGTCTTTAGTCTACAAAGAGAGGCTGTTAGTCACGTTTCCTCTATAAATACTCAAACTATGCTCCGACTTGGAACCTAGTTTATTATTAAAGGCTTTCCATCTGGCTCTATTGCTGGCAACATGACAAATTCTCACAAATTTTCTATTTTGTCATCTAATTGAGTTGCTTTTAGAGCACCTGGTCGTCTTTTACCTTGTGGATTCCACCCAAGCGCGGTAAAACAAGCTTGTGTTCCTATTCCACTTACGACACTTTAATTCCCCTGTAAAAGATCGTCTGTAAGTAGGGTTTCTGGAAGCGGTTTTTCAAAAACCGCAAAACCGCACTTTTTGACCCTAAAATGCGGTTTTTAAAAAACCGCGGTTTTGAAAGAAAAAACCGCGGTTTTAGAACTTTGTATGGAAAAAATTGATTTAAATCCACAAACTGTAAATTTTTGAAGTTAATTTCAAAAATAAATTAAAATTTTCTATTAACTTGAAAAACTGGACTAAAATCTTGCAAAATGGTAAGAACAACTTTTATTTCAAAAGTGATTATAAGAAATAATTTTTTAGACTATTTTAGCAACCAATTTAGAACTGAATCTAAATAAAATGGAGGAAAATTGAAAGATTTAATACTTTTATGAATAAAAATCCAATTTTAATTTTTTCAAAAAACTTCATACTTTTGTATGAAAATTAAAAACCGCAAAAAACCGCAAAACCGCGGTTTTTGAAATTTTGGAAAACCGCAAAACCGCGGTTTTGAAAAAACGCGGTTTTTCAGAAACCCTATCTGTAAGAGACCCATGAGCGGAGGTTCGGTATTATGATGTACCGAAGTACTTAACCATTCTTCCATCGAGCCATTTTGACTAATCCAAATTAAATTGACCAAAAATTCAATTTTTCACATTACGGAATAACTGAACGACCCCCTGACATTTGCAACAATCATCAACAATAAATCAATAACTTCCATTATCTCACTAACAAAGTAACAATCAAAAAATAAAACACAACCTTTAAAACAATGCAAAAAAAAAAATCACAAAGCTCCACATGCTCCATACAACAAAAAACAGCGACTCTGAATCCAAAGTGGTTCTCGTGTTTCAAACGCACTCATTTCATTTCACGCGCTCATGTAATAATAATTTCAAAAATTGATATTAAATTTTTTTTTTATTAAATGAAAATCTCTTTTTTCACACAAACTTGAATCTTTTATATTTTTAAAATTGCCGTACATACCGGCATATCCACACAGTTGAAATATAAAAAAAATAAAATCTGGCTATTTTTAGAATGGAAAATTCTTTTTTTTCCTCTCTCATTCCGCGTTAAATTGGAAAAAAAGACGCGCTGATGAAAAGAAATTTTATCTTGTTTCAATTAAGCGCGTGAAAAAGTGGAAAATTTAATATTTTTTTTTCATGAATACGAGAAAAAGAAAGTGATGATGAAGTACATACTTTATTAAAATAAATGGCTTTTGAGGATGCAGTGGGGTTGATACAAAATGGGACTGCTGTTAATTTACCACACAGACACACACACAGTACCTGCTTATTGCTTGCACTGTAAATAGAGGCGACATGCATAATTATGAAATATAATAAAGATTACTAATTGGGGCTGAAAGTGGGGTTGGGATGGAGGTTGAAAGGTGGATGAGATGAGAAGTAGGAAGGTGGTTGAGGGTGTTGAGCGTTGCTTACTCCTTTGGAGATTTTGTTTGTTTTTGTTTAAAGTGAATAAATTAATCATGAAGAGCCTGGACTATGATATTGTACGCAAAAGTCAAGGCAGAACTCGAAGTCGACTTTTCGATGCAAAACCCGAGACGGCTTCGAGCTCTGAATCAATCTGAAAATTGTAAAAATCCTCCTTTGAGACATTTCTACAGATTAGGGAGATAGGTAGGATGGGTTGGACAAAAACTCAAATTAATAATTACGTAATAAGTAAACAGCCTCACAAAAGGTTTCCAAATCTCTAAAATTTGATTCAATTTTGAAGAATAACCACTAAAAAATGTGAAATTAAGTGACAATCTCTAATAAACAATTTAACAGTGAAAAGCTAGCTCTAAACAAGCTCTTAGCTCAGTGGTAGGCAACCTGTGTCAAGTGTGCCTGCTAGTGTGTCGCCAAAAATTTTTGGAATTGCTGTGTCTAGTCTATATGAGTTCAGGATGATTAAAATCCTGTTTATAACCATTTTTTCCTATAATTTCATTTCAATTGTTCATTTGAAATTCTCCACATTGAGAAAATCGCGCTCATCAATCTTCTTCCGCACCGCTCAAACCCCGCTCACAATTCAACCACACTCTGCAGGTGCAAATTAAATAAGAGGACATCAAAATTAACAGAATCATAATTAATTAATTAATATTCATCATCCCTTTTTTTTTTCTTCATTCATTTCATTCACTCGCTAGTCTTTCAGTTCCGCTTTTTTATTTCATACAAAACAGAAAAACACAACAAGAATCTGTTTACAGTCTGCCAACAGTTGTGTACATTTACGTAGGGAACAGCAGTAAAAAAAATATATTTTATCTTATCGCTAAAAGCATTTTCAGATATTTCGTCCATTTCTGTACAGTAAGCATAGCGATTAGCATAATTTACCCCAGCGAAACAAAAAAAATGTTCAATAGATAATGCATTGCTCAATATTTACTTCGAAACCCCTTTTTCTATATCGCATCGACTGTCTGTTAACTATGTTCGAACATTCGCAAAATGCAAATTTATTATCTCGTATTTACATAAATATTATCGTATATATGCTTCCATCGTACTCCCATGTATGTGTCTACAATATTATGCTGGATTTTTGAATTCATCTATGGATTCTCTTCATTCCTACCATCCTATACATGCACACACATATTTATTTTCTATTATAAGAACGAATTTTAATGTGTTTTTATGTAAATTTCATGATTCATTGCTTGGTTTTATAGATTTTTACCAGCTTTTTTTTTCATTTATCATATATCGATAAATATAAATTGCTAATAGCAATGAGGAATATAGCAACAACAATAGCGGTGGCACCGATTTTCATCGATTAATATTTATTAATTTATGAGGAAATTATTTATTTAATATTAAAAATTGTTCATGAAAGGAATTTGCATTACAATGGATCTGAATGGCTTCATTGATATTGATTCTTTTTTGCGAAATTTTTTTCGTAAGCTATTATGGCTGTGGATGTGCTTAATAAGAGATCATGAGGGGTTGATTTTAAATCAGATTGTCGGGCTGAATAAAAGGGGATTTTAATTGGATGTTAAATGTGTTGATTTATTGAAATTTTAAGAGTATTTTGAAATGAATTTGAATTTTTGATATGTAAAAGTTACATATCATTTACATAAAGCATACACATCACTTACGTAGAACTTATAAATTACACTAAAAAATTAAAAATGACTTACGTAAAATTACACATCCTTTAAATAAAATTACATATCATCTACGTAAAATTTACGTAAGATTTACATATAAATTACGTAGAATAAACATAAGACTAACAAAAACGTACACATCATTTCTTGAAACGTTCATGAAATTTATGTAAAAATTGAATATCGGTTGCAAAAATGTACATATCAATTATGTACACATTGATTGTATAAAACGTACACATTACTTATGTAAAACGTAAATATTATCTTCATAAAACATTCATTATTGACGTAAAACGTACACATTACCTACGTAAAACTTACATATACTTAACGTAAATCGTACACATCACTTAAGTTAAACGTACAAATTATTTACAAAGAACTTACATTTAGAACGTACATATCACTCATGTGAAATGTACACATCACTTAGATAAAACGCACACATCACTTACAAAAAAGTACACATCACATCCTATTATTTCAATTTTAATGCTTTATCATGCTTCAATATACATAATTTACATAAATACATCTAATGCGCCACAAAAGCCTCTCTAAATTCTCAACATCCAAGCTCCTTCCTTCCTTTTCTATTAAATTTTGCCTATCATATGCCCCAGTAACCCTCTTAGTTCCGTTATATGCTGTTACGACGATATTTCTCTGCTTTATTTCCATAAAATACAATCGCATATTTTTGTTTCCATTTGCCGACACTAAAAATCTCATTTCATGCCAAAAAAAAAAAAAAAATATAGAGTGAGATGGATAAAGGAACGAGCAAAAAAAAAAAATTGTTATTTAATTTAATTTTCTCAATACACATAAAAAGAAGCAAAAATTTTCTTTCATTGCACGATGATGCAATTTTATATTAAATGTGATTTCTGTTGCTGTTGCCATTCACAGCTGAACGTTTCGGTCTGGGTCTCTCTCTATTCCACTCAACTAAAGTGTGATGATTTTGATTATACTCGATGAGAAACAATAGGAAGGATGATGGAGAGTTTATATAAAAAATTGAAAATTACTTTGACATTGCCATGAGAAATAAATTTTCTTTTTTTCTGTATTTCCACTCGGACTTGTCGACATAAGCAATAAAATGCAGAAACTGCATATCCTACGGCACTATTTTCTTGTTATCATGCTGTTGTTGTTGTTCATGCTGCCTCCTATTTTTTTTTCGGGTTCACTGCTTGAATGATCGTTCATTTGCCAGCCAACCACTCGTCGTCGTAGATTTAATTCAGATGAAAAATGAATGAGTGAGAGGAAGAAACTGCGGGAAGTAACGAGCCATTAGCTGCATATAACAATTGTGCATTACAATTGTCCATACACATGGATTTGAGTTCATCTTTTTTTTGCTGTCTTAGATGAGATTAAGTTGGGATGGAAATGAGGTTAATTTGGGGGATGAAGAGCATTTATTGGGAATTTTAATGACAAGCTTTAAGTGAACTATTACATATGAGTTGCATACATTTTACATAGTAAAATACACATGAGCTATGTAAAATACACATGAGCCACAATTAATTACACATAAGTTGCAAACACGTTAAAATTCATATGAGTTAAAAAGTACATTGAGCTACGTAAAAATACACATGAATTGCTTAAAAATACATATGAAATATGTAAAAGTACTACACAAAAGTACATGTGCGATACGAAGTTGTACATGATTTACGTAAAAATTACACGTGAGTTCCTTAGAAGGTCATACGAACGTCTAAAAATTACACATGATTTTGTAAAAATTACACACAAGTTATGTAAAATTACACATGAGTCACGTAAAAAGACACGTCAGTTACCTAAAAATACACATACTTACTTACTTCGCTGGTCGTACAGATCAGTTGTGATCCATGACCTCCCAAAATACACATTATCTACTTAAATGTCATGTAAACGTACATATGAACTACGTATTACACATGAGTTACTTAAACGTACACATCAATTCCGTAAACGTACACATCAACTACGTAAATGTACACATGAGCTACCTAAAACAACACTAAATCATTCTCATAAATATTCTCATAAGCTACTTAAAATGTACACAATATTAAAATTGTTGATATTCTCAAGCATCTCCCCAGTCAGCCACTCAACCAGCCACTCAAAACTCCTTAATTTTCTCAAAAACTCAGCCCACTAAAAAGACAACAAGAAAAGGCAATGGCAAACAGAACAGAACAAAAAAAGCAGCAAAATTGTAAAGTGCAGAATTCTGCAGATTCATTTTATTATCATTCTTCGTATGTCTCCGGTGCTGTTTTGATTCTAAAGCTAACTGCATTATGTTCGCACATACTCGAAAAAAAAAGAAAAAGTCAAGACTCGTTTGCATAATGAATTAAATTGCGCAATCATCCCTTTTTGGTCTGGTTTTTTGCAATTTTTGCCTTTTTTTTTGTTTTTCTTTCCCCTTCCCGGTTTCCCTTAGTCATTGACTATTGTATGCACACATGAATGTTTGCATTGTGCAAATAAATTATGGAATTGCAAAAATAGAAATTAATTTTTATGTTTCACTCTCACTAACTTTACTTTTTTGTTTTGTTCCTGTTCACATTTGATTTTTTGATTTTTTTTCGCTTATTTGCTCTTTGGTCATAAAAATATCGAGCGAGTAATTTGATATTTTATAATTTAAAAGTCATTTTTATGTCGCATTGCAATTAGTTTGCATTGGATGAGTGAAGTAGTGAAGTATTGGGTGATTATGAGGGATGATTGGGAAGTTATAGTGATAGTTGGAAAATTAGGCGCAAATTTAAGGAGGTATGAGAGCAATTGTTATTGAAATTTTGGTTAACTGCTATAATATTGTAATGAAGACAGCTAGAAATAACCAAAAACTGTTGTTATATTCAAAAATCAGGTTTAATTGAACAAAAATTTCTGAAAAAATGATTAATCTGCAATTATTCAAACTAAACTGCTTTAATTTGCCCTAAACTGCTATAATGGACCATAAACTGCTATAATGGAATATTAGACCAGAATATACTATATCCTGCTATAATATTCAATAAAGTTGTTAAACTTAACCATAAAATGCTGCAATATTCAAAGAATAATCTAGAATTTGCCACATACTGCTATAAAATTTACGAAATTTGCTAGAATTCACCATAAACTGGTAAAATATTCAAGAAATCTACTAGAAATCACAATAAACTGCTGTAATATTCAATAAATCTGCTAGAAATTATCATATATTGCTATAAAAGGTGAAAATCTGCTGAAATTCACTGTAAATTGCTACATTATTCTAGAAATCAACTATAACTTACTATGAACTGCAATAACATTCAAAAAAATCTACTAAAATTGACCACAAGCTGCTGTGCAACTTAAGAAACTGCTACAATTGATCATAAACTGCATTAAACTAGATGAATTTGCTGGAAACTTGTATGAGCCACTAAAATCTCCTAACAGACAAAGAATACGCACTCATGGTTTGGCTATATCACTACAGTACCTAAAAGTAGTCTTTTTGCCTGATAGGAACATTTTTAAAAGCTGCAAAAATCTTCTCTAAAATGCTGTCTCTAACAAAAATAGAGGAAACTTTAGAGTTCACGAATTTTGACTGTTATGGCATGAAACTTGAACTGCAATAAAATCAGCTCAAAACTCTGTTCTACAGCCTAAAACATACTCCAAGCCTCTTTCAAAACTTCATCGATTTACCTCATAAAAAGCCTCAAATTTCAGCCTATAAATCATCCTATTCACATCTCACAACCCGTCAAACTGTACCCAAAAATAAAAGTATTATATTTTATTACCATCACCGACAAATTGCACTCTCCAAACAATCACGAGTTGAGCAATAAAAACACAAAAAAAAAAAATTCATTTTTGACATATCATAATTCAAGAGATTAAGATCTCACTTGGAAATTGTGAATTTATGGCTGTTTTTCTCATTGAATGTCACGAGACACACTAGGCTTACTCCCTGTCACTACCGATTACCTTAACGACTAATTTTTAGGTTGAATCAAAAAAAGTCATTTTTATGGCATCAAAACATGCAAAATTTTGTGCATGACAAGACATTTTTATAGTTCCTGCCTTTATGTCACTCATAATTTATTAATTCATTATTTTTATTAGCGCATTTTCAATGAATTTTTGTGTGCCTCGTCAAGAGTATCAAGTTTGAGAGGATGCATAATGAATAATTGGCAATCGTTGCACCCCTTTTTTATGTATATCCGTGATCCGTTGTTATGTACGCACATAATATTGAAATGACAGGGGCATAAATTGATGATTTTTCCTGCCCCGAAACCAAAATTCGGCTTTTGTGTTTTTATTAAATTTTTTTTCATCTTCTGTTGCTATTCACAACGCAGACCCTTTGTCCATAACGTATAAATTGCACATACATACCTTCATGATCTAAATATTTATTTTTATATTTTTTTAGAGGGGTTGTGTATCCCAAAAAAAAAAGTGCATTTCATTGATTGCATGCACGAACTCTTATGAAGTAATCACAAAAGGAATCAGTACTTTTTTGTATATTTGCAAATTTATGGACGGAGATAAATCATTAAATAAAAGAGCTTTAGACAATTACGGGGCAGTTTTTAACCCTTTTGGCTATACATGAGTGCCGTTATGCAATATTGATGTACGATCCCATCCCTAATGAAATTTTTGCATATTAGCCAAAAAAAAGTCGGAACTTTTTTCCTTGCTGTCGATGGAATGAGAAGGAAAATTAATTTTCTAAAAATGAAAACTCGCCGGAGTTTTTTCTCTTTTTTGTTGTCAATTTTTCAATTTCCTGACGCGCTCTCATACCCTGTCTCATTCATTATAATCAACATTGAGATTGATTAGGGTTGATTTTATATGAATGAGTGCGTATACAATGATAACAAGTGGACATAACGTACGGAATCCATACTACGGATGATGATGATACAGAATACATTTTTTTAAGGAGGATTTTGGTTGGTATGGAAATTATTTTAATGGATGTTAGGGGATAAAGTGCATATTCGGGGGGTGGGTTGTGAGGTGATACTTAGGATGAGGGAGGTTTTGGGTGAATTTGGGAGTTGTGGATGAAGAGATAAAGACTTGATGAAAATGGCAAATTTTAGGAATCAATTGTAAAATGAAGATTCTGATTTTTAGGTTATGTCTATGAAACTAACCTCAAAAATTCATAAAATCCATTGTAAATCCCAAAAACTTCTGAATTTCCTAAAATTGGAACCAATTATTTCTGATAGTCAAGTGTCTGCCACATGACAGCCCAGTGTCTGAAACATGACAGCCTGGTGTCTGTCACATTACAGTCTTGTATCTGTCACACGACAGCCTAGAGTCTAACAAATAACAGCCTAGTGTCTGCAACATGACTGCTTTGTGACTGCTGCATGACATCCTAGTTTCTGCTACATGCCATCCTAGTGTCTGCAACATGTAGTCTAGTGTCTGCAACATGACAGCCTTGTATCTGACACATGGCGTCCAAGTTCCAATTTTCATGTTAATTGCCATAAAAATTCCAATACTGATGTGATATGGCCACCATATTACATACTTACTCCCTTTCGCTTGCCGTACACATAAATTGTGATTCATTGCCTCTCTTAGATGGCTCCTAAAGCTGCCTCTATCACTGGCTTTTATCTGACAATTTCTTATACCAATTCCCATCTCGTTGCCATGACTCATGCGTTGATGACTCAATAACTTGTGTCGATCTTGTTCCACATTTATCCCCAAGCCAGTCAGCCATTAAAACACCCAAAGCATACATCCCCAAATCTCCCCAAGTCAACATCACATCAAAAAAATCCTCAAACATTCATCATCAACGAGACTTCCGGTTATTGAACGAATCATCACAACAAACAAAAACATAAAAAAAAAATCTCTCATTTTTTGTCATTCACGTCTACTCACAAAAAAAAAAAAGAATAAGCATCTACACAAACACAAAAAGCGATGACAAGTATCAACATACCACGAAAATCAGCAGCAGAAGCACACATATTTTACTCCTCATAATGACTGCTGTAATCGTTTGAACAAACATTTGTATAGTAAATCTTTGTAAGAAGTAGCAAGGATGAGAATGAATGCAAATGCGATCACATCAATTACTTCCCTTATCCTTAATTTAAATAATACTTAGGATATAAGTACATTGAGAACTGAATGTGTGCACTCGCGCGATGACAATAAAAACCTCGTTCTTTTTTTATATTTTTTTTATTCTGATTTTATAAAATGCAATGAAAGACTTGTGAATGATTAACATTATTGCATGTATTTATATAGAGTGAGTAAAGGATTGATGCAAAATGTTTTATGTTAGATAGGAGAAAGAATATGGTATGGAAGGTTAAAAGGGGGATAGGAAGTATAAAGAAGGGTTGTTGAGATTGATTAGGGCGCATTTTATTGTGAGAATTAGGGATATTGTGTGTCAGGATAATTCAAATCCAAATTGCATACTTAATGTCCAAGAATATAATATTCTGAACTGGCAGAAGTGCTTAAAGGATAGAGCTGACTTTAGAAGCTCTCTCTGCACGGCACTTGGCCCAATTGCACCTCAGCCAAGAAAATCAGAAATAAAGTTAAAAAATACGTACATAAATTTGTAATTACGTACGTAAAATTCAAAAATACGTTTATCAACTTCTAATTACGTACGTAAAGTTCAAAAATACGTACGTTAACATATATTTTCTAACGTAAAATCCAAAAATACGTACGTCAACTTCAAATTACGTATGTAACGTTCAGAAATACGTACGTAAACTTCTAATAACGTATGCAAAGTTACGTATCTCCTAATTACGTACGTAAAGACCAAAAATACGTACGTAGAGTACAAATTACGTACGTAAAGTTCAAAAATACGTACGTATACTCCTAATTACGTACGTAAATATCAAAAATACGTACGTAAACTTCTAATTCCGTACGTAAACTTCTAATTACGTACGTAAACTTCTAATTTTGAATGTAAAGTTCTAAAATACGTACGCAAAATTCACAAAAACGTACGTAAATCCCAATTACGTAAGTCGAAATTCAGAATTCTTTTGTAAAACTTAATCTACATGCATAATTGAAAAATATAGAAATGCAGGACATCCAGACAAACCCACAGCATAAGCATCCAACATTCAATTTCAAAAGTACCCCCAAAATAAAAACTGCACAACAAATACATCACAAAAACCAACATTATTGTCTGCATTTAATGCAGTTTCCATCCCCAAAAATTTTATATTTTTCCCATACAATATTTTATTTTATTTTAATTCTTTTTTCATTGCTATAAAGCAAGAACAAGTTGTTCATTGTTCGAAAAATAGTATAAACATATAAATGCACTTTGTATCATATGCAATTTAAAATTGAATTTGAATATAAAAAAGGGGAAAAAAATAGAAAAATGAAGGAAAATTGCAATTTTATGTTAGCTAACTTCCTTTATTTGTTGTTGTTGCTGTTGTTGCTCACATAAAAATGAGAATTTTCGTGTTAGGTAAAAGCTTCTTTACCATGGCTCATGAAACTTTCATGTTGGAAGTGGAAAAGAAAATTGTCAAAAAAACAGAGAATAAAAGTGCTGACGTTAGCACACACAGAACAGACGAAAATTAATTCTGTACATTAAAAATGGATGATCAAGAAATTTTGTGAGAGGAGCTGACGTTGAAAAAAAAAAAAAGTCCAGAATTTGTGGCGAAAAAGGGACAATAATATTTTTAATTATAGAACAGAACGGACGTTCCAATTAAGCGACAATTAATAATTAATTGAAAAGAAATTTTCATATTCTGTGGATTTGTAGTTTTGGTTTTGGTGAAGATGAGTGGATGAACAGCTTTATATCTTGTTTTATTGAAAGAAATGGTGGATTGGAA
This sequence comes from Chironomus tepperi, assembly GCF_022539635.2. Taxonomy (NCBI): domain Eukaryota; kingdom Metazoa; phylum Arthropoda; class Insecta; order Diptera; family Chironomidae; genus Chironomus; species Chironomus tepperi. The sequence continues at coordinate 1,020,724 of NW_027226245.1, forward strand.
GTTTTGGGATGGATTCTGATTCTGGATTGCTTGACTTCTGGTTGAAATTAAGATTTTAGAGTGTTTTTGTCTTCCTTACTTCCTTAATTAACTACTAAGCTAACCGTTCAGATCAATTGTTATCCATGGTCTTCCTTTAATATCGTCTGAAACTGGAAATTATACTGGTTTTTCACTTGCCAATTTCTAATACCAAAAAGCTTTCCTTCACTAATTCTTTGAAAGTTCTTAAGAATCATTTAGACATTCGAAGTCTTATTCCGACTCTATGCCATAATCAGGGTAGTGTTTATGTAAAACTGGCACGATATTGCCCTCAAACTACACTTTTTTTCTTTGTAGAGTTGCTTTATGAGAGAATTGCATTTTTGGTTTTTTGTTGGAAGCCATACGGCATTGAAATGATTTAAACCCCAGTCATGAGCCAGTGTGACTCTTATTCAGCCCGGATTCGATGCATTTCGGTCTCAAGCTAGAGTCATGTCGATCAGGAGAAGGATTTTAAACCTGTGAAACTCAAAACTCAATTTTGTAGCCATCTGGAAGTTGCACAATGCTTGAACTCCAATTTGGACTCTTTCGCTTACTTTATGTCACTCAAATAACTGATATTAAGTGACAAAATTCAATTAATCCCACCTCAAATCCATCCAAAACCCATCCAAAAACCACCCAAACCCCATCAATAAAAGCCACAAAAATATCATTTAAAAAAAAAAAATAAATCTTTTTAATATGCTGTACATGTTTGTAGACAAAAATTTTTATTGATGAAATTTTAATTACGAACAATCCACAAAAACATTGACAATAAATTTGAGGTTAATAACAAATTGAAAATGAATTTGTATTCTATTTTATCAGACAAGATTGAATGAATTAATGATAAATTGTTAAACTAAATTGCTGTTACAAGATTTGTGAATTATTTGAGGAGATTTTGAGGTTATGTTTGGGGGTATGAATGTCATGATGTTCGTATTAATGATCAGAGATTGAGAGTTTGGCTATGATTTTGTCTGGAAGTATTGGCTGAAGTTGATTAAACTTGATATGTATTTTGAGTCTATTCCAGTAACATACGCCATATTTGCAGGGGAAGAAGGGTGTCTGGGGGTCAAAACCCATCCATTTTTAGACTAAACTTTAATTTCCAAAGAGTTTTTGAGACAAAAGTCCAACAACTCACCCCCAACCCCCCTCAATCTTAGGTTTCTGACACAACCTCCAAATTCCACATGATCTCCAACTAGAGCTTGACTAGAGCCTCATGTTGCTCAATTTAAAATTCAAAAAATCATTCCAAGCTTCTCGTTCCATTCGACATTCGATGGGTCTCTATTTTTTCCCATACAATTATTCCACAGCCGCTCAAAAATTGAAAGCCTATAAAACCGGAACAAATTTTCTAATGAATAGAATAAAGCAGAAATTATAGCGAGAAAAGAGACTTTATTTCATCGTTGATTATTATCAATAGCCGACAACCATAATGAACGCTACATCCGCATTTATTTGATGGAGAAAATTTGTTAGGATTTAGAGACATATTTAATGAAATTTGTGAGGATGAGAAATGGGATTAAGATTAATTCAAGGCAAGTAAAGCGAAAAAGATGGGTTGATGGGGAATATGGCACAATGTGAGGTCAATTGTGATGCAGAACTATGCGATTCCAGGGTTCAAATCCCAATAATAATTTACTTAAATTCTTCAATGAAGTTATTCGAAAACTTTTTTATTTTAATTTCATTCAAAGCTTGATTTAGACTCGAATTTTGAATGGAATCCCGACAGTCGACTTGACTCAACTTTCCCATACAAAATTCCAGCCAGCTCCGAGCTTAACTTTCAATTTCTCAACATTGTTAACTGAATCTATCCAAAACATCGAAATTCTCTTCCATAAATTCTCCACTTTATTATCATCCATTCCATACTAAAATTTCATGCAAGCCATCACAAAAAATATTCTTCTTTATCCATTTTCCAATATTTTCATCTCTCGACAGCAATGAAGAACCGAAATGTGAAATAAAAATGAAAAAGTTTTTTTTTTTCTTTTTGTTTCTTTGATATTTCTGAGTTTGCAAATAAATTTATGCTGAATGAAAAAAAAAGAAAAAAACAATTTTTGTTATCCATGAACGAGATGGCAGCGTCTTGAGTGGTGACAGGGGGAGTACTTAGGGTGTATCTTCCCTAATCATTCCCTTATTAGAGAGAATTCTTTAATTTGTTTCAATTTTGAATTAAAAATCCATATTCTTTTTTCTTCCTTGAGCCACTATGAGCCTCCATGAGCCTCTATGAGCCTCCATGAGCCTCTATGAGCCTCCATGAGCCTCTATGAGCCTCCATGAGCCTCTATGAGCCTTCATGAGCCTCTATGAGCCTCCATGAGCCTCTATGAGCCTCCATGAGCCTCTATGAGCCTCTATGAGCCTCCATGAGCCTCTATGAGCCTCCTTAAGCCTCTTTGAGCCTCCTTAAGCCTCCTTGAGCATATTTGAGCCTTCTTGAGCCTTCTTGAGTCTTTTCAAGCCTCCTTGAGTATTTTTAAGCCACTTTGAGCTTCCTTCATCCCCCCAAATCCCTTAAATCATCTCAAGCCACATCAATCCTCTCAAGCCCCTCGAATTCTTCTCAATTTTGACAAACTCCCTCAATAAATCCCTAACTACACCCCTGAGCATCAACAAAAAATAAAAAATTAAATAACTTTCTTAATAATCTCCATTTTTCCTTCTTTTTCTACTTACAGATTAAAAGCCTAATTTATGCGAATGAATTAAAAGTCGCACGAAAGATTTGCAACAGAAACAGGAGACAAAAAAAAATAATAAGAAGCAAGAAAAAGCGAAGCAAAAAATCAGTATTAAGAGATAACAAAACATTTTTATACAAACAAACACAAAAAAAAGTTTAAAAAACTAGGAGATTTACAAAGTAAATTTTAAGTCACAAAGTCTTTAAGTAAAAAAAAAAAAATCATGACGAACGGAGGTTCATCGATTCCTGACTCTAGTCAAAATGGCAGTGATGATGCAAGAACTAATCTCATTGTCAATTACTTGCCGCAAACAATGACGCAAGAAGAAATTCGTTCCTTATTTTCAAGCATTGGTGAATTAGAAAGCTGTAAGCTCATCAGGGATAAAATGACAGGTAGGAACTTTATTACTTATTAACTATTGATTGATGATTTACACGTTTGAATTGATTAAGTTGGAGTGAGGATACTATGAGTGCCTGCTTTATAAAATGTGATGTGCCGGATGTCCTAAGGCCTTGGTCGTCGATTGAGTTTATTGTTCTATCACTTGTGAATTGACCGAATTTCAAAATCCTTCTTTTTTAAAAGATTCTTCAATTTGCTAGGGTATTTCCAAAAAAAAAAATCCTAATATTACCCACCACCTTCTTCCAAAAATGATTCACATTCCCCCAATTCCGAACAAATTGAAGAGTGAAATATTATCCTGTATGTGAATAAATCCTTTGGATATACCACTAGTGATTTTAAATTGAGATTCATAAAATCACCCAAAATTATCTAAAATTCAGTCGATCCCATGACTTACACTTGTGATTTCAATACAGTATTTAAGTACCTTTATTTCTCAAAAGGTACAAATTCACTTCTAACTTGGTAGACAAATTTTGCAGAAAACAAAAAATCTAGTTCCAGGAAGGCATGAGTCTGGGATGAAACCGATTTTCACTATATCTAAACAGATACGCATTCGGATATTAGAAAAAGGAGGTACTCGTTTGGAAAATATCTTCAATTTTCAAGCGAGTTTTATTTAAAAAACCCAGAAAATTCGGTAAACTTTTGAAATACATGCAAATAAATTCAAAATCTTTCCAAATTTCTGATTACGTCACTGATCTGACCTCAGGCTAGAGGCATACTCCTGATCTGGATCCAGATCAGAATCACACTGTTGATCTGGATCCAATGCAGAGTCACGTTGGCCTGATGTTGAATTTCACTTCATTTCTACGTCATGTGCTTTCATATCTAAGTCATGAAGTACCCACATATCAAATAAGACAAGACAGATCGACCTAGGTACGAATTAATAGAATACTAGGCAGACGACAAGAAGACCAAACATTCAGACAGTCAGTCAGACTTACGAACAGACGAAACATTTCAAGTCTTATTGACACATTTTCTGTCACTTTCATTTACTGACTTCAATAAATAATATTTATTCAGGCTTCAATTCCTTCACAGATGCCTAAACTCAATTTTATTTTCCAACAATTGAACCCAAAAATAAAGTCTTATTTCCATTATCATTCACAATAATAAATTATTTTTCCAAGAATGCAAAATTTTTCAGTTCAATTCATTAAAAAAATTAAATAAATTTCTAAGTAACTTGGCACTTCCTGTTCTTCTTATCGTCATTTCTTATCCCTTATTTATACAAACCCTTTTTTGGTACGCACAGTTTATGCCTTTGAAGGATTTTTAATCCTTTATTGCCTTGCTTCCATCCTCACATCCTTCTTATTACTGTTTTTAATGTGTAAATATTTTAAGAACCAAAAAACTTGTGATCTTAATCTTCATTGTTTAATATATTTATTCTCTTCCATCTGTGCAACTTTTAGGGCAATCGCTTGGGTACGGTTTTGTTAATTATCAACGTCAAGAGGATGCTGATAAAGCTATAAGCACTTTGAATGGTCTTCGATTACAAAATAAGACGATTAAGGTATGTAGACATGATTTTATGTGTTGGGAATTAAGTATTAAGGCTCTTATGTCTATACACAGGTGTCAATTGCGCGGCCCTCAAGTGAGTCAATCAAAGGTGCAAACTTGTATGTGTCTGGATTGCCAAAGAACATCACTCAAACTGATTTGGAGGCGATTTTTAGCAGCTATGGACGAATTATTACATCGCGTATATTGTCGGACAATCTTACAGGTAGTTGATATACTCAACAATACGCATAGTCAATATGACACGAAGCTTTAACGGAAAAATAATTTTTAAAAATATTTTCCGAGGCAAATTCAAAAAGCTTTTTTTAAAAGCTCAAGAAAAAGCTTTTTGAAATTTTCTTTTTTTTTCATAACGATTTTTCATGATTTTTCTCATTTTTTCTGGATCTTTATGAAAATTCGTTAAAAATTTTCCTATTTATTTTTGTGGACGGTCGACGACTCCCTTTAAGTTATGTTTTTTACATTTATGGTTTTTTTATTTTTATTTTTTTTTCTTTCTTTTTTATTTTCATGTTCGAAACAACAAAAAATACAAAATTATCTTAAAAATATAAGCTGAACGAGAAACCGGTAAGAGAAATAATTAAAAAAAAAAAAAAATCAGAACAAATTATTTTTCGTATTTTTGTTTTAACAAATTCAATTTCTCACTTAATTGCTTTCTTTTTTTTTGTAATTATCTTTTTCTTAATGGATGTTCCTTGAAAGTGCATTTTTGTTTGTACGGAAGAATAATTGGAGTTTTGAGTTGGTTTAGTTTTTTTAAATTGCTGATTTTTTTGAGATAAAAATGACTTTTATGTTGTTTTTAGTTGTGGATATTAAGCTTAAGAGTCTTAAAATTTGAAGAATCTGAGATTAATGCGTGTTTTTTGAGAATTTTAGAGACACGTACGTAATAATGAGAATCTGAAAAGAACTTAAGTATTAGTGAAATTCTTGCAATTATCCGTGTAATCTAAGAATCTTAAATGTACTTCCGTAAGGCTGCAATAATGATAGTTAAAATAAAAGATCTGAGAATCTAGCAAGAAGTAAGAATTTTTGAGAACCTAGAATTTACTTACGTACTTTGAGGATTTGAATTATACGTGAGAATCTGAGATTTAAATTTGAAATTCTGAAAATCTCAGATTAACGTATGTAATTTTGAGAATCTTAGCTGTACGTATGTATTTTTGAAAATCTCAGAATTACGTACGTGTTTCTGAAAATCTGAAATTTACGTACGTATTCTGAGAATCTGAGTCTTACGTACGTTATTCTGAGAATCTGAAATGCACTTATGTGACTTTGAGTTAATGATAGTTACAATCATAGTTCTGAGAATTTGACCAAAACCAAAAAATTCTGAGTATTGAAGAATTACGTAAGTAATTTTGATAATCTCAGATTTGCTTAAGTAATTCTGAGAATTACGTACGTATTTTGAGAATCTGAGTTTTACGTACGTATATGTAAGAGTCTAAGTTTTTAGTACGTAATCTGAGAATCTAAGTTTTAAGTTTATGATTCTGAGAATCTGAGATTAACGTCCGCGCTTTATGAATCTCAGATTGACGTACGTATTGTTAGAATCTGAGTTTTGTGTAAGTGATTCTGAGAATTTGAGATTCTTAAGAGTTTTAGATTTATCGTAAGTTGCTTTAATAATTTGAGAGTTAAGTGCTTAATTTGAGAACTTTAAAAATCTATAAGAAACGCTTTCAAATCAAAGATTCCGAACTTAATGAAATAATTCAAGAAACCAAGACGTATTCAACTCAAACAAAACTGCACTTAATCCATCCATTTTCACAATAATAAATCCACACAAACACATAAATAATTTTTTATGATAGTTTTTAATTTTACATAATTAGCAATTACAAGTGTTAACACATTATTCTTAGTTTAACAAGAACCCATTTTTAATTGCCACTTACCATCAACAAGACATACTTTATTCCTATTAGTTATTATCCTTTATGTATAATTATAAGTTTTAAAATAATTGCAATGAAGAAAGTCCAGAGAAAATGCAATTAATAGTTATCATGGAAAATTCTTATGCTAGAAACAAAAAAAATTTAATTTATGTTAATGCTCCTTTTTTTTAGTTCCTCTGATTTATGTTTCATTTAGTCTTGCAAATTAATGTTTCTGTTTTAAAAACTTAGTTCCTTCAGCCCCACTCAACTAACTGAAATAATTATTCATTTCCTTCCTCAGGCTTATCTAAAGGTGTTGGCTTCATTCGTTTCGATCAACGTCAAGAAGCTGAAAAAGCAATAAAGGAATTAAATGGCACAATACCAAAAGGATATACTGAACCAATTACTGTTAAGTTTGCCAATAATCCAAGCAGTAATAAAGCATTTCCACCATTGGCTGCATATTTAACACCGCAAACAGCCGCTGCTGCACGACGATTTGCTGGACCAATTCATCCAACGACTGCTGGACGTTTTAGGTTAGTCAGTCTTACTACTACTTGTGCTTTTGTGTGTAATTTGCCTTGTAAGGAAATTAGGTTGGTGTGATTTGATTGATTGTTGCTTTTTATGTGACTTTCTTTTGAATTTTTTGAGGGGGTCATAGATGAAGTTGTAAGGTTAAGTAATGATTGTGGAATATTTGGGTTATTGAATTTTTGAAAATTCGTTCATAATTCTGAAAATTTCAAAATTACATACGTTTTTCTGAGAAACTGAAAATCTGACAATTACGTACGTATTTCTGAGAATCTGACAATTACGTTCGTATTTCTGAGAATCTGACAAATACGTACGTTTTTTCTGAGAATCTGACAATTACGTACGTATTTCTTAGTAGATTTTTCACAAAGTTTCACAATTCTTCATCTATGACCCCCAGCTTGATGTCTGTTTACAGCACATCCAAGCATATAATCATTAATAAAAGTTCTGCATTGTGAACAACAAAATCTACCTCTTAAATTTTATATAACAAATGTTATGCAGCACTTTTTTCCATTTCTGAATTTGTGCCTTTAGTTCTCATTGCACTTAATTGCTAGATTGGAATTTATAGCTTTCCATTGGCTCTTTCTAACTTAATTTTATATTTTTTATGTTTCCTCATAATTGCTTTTACTGCACAATTTATTTTTTATGTTTTTACCTTTTTTGTGCACTTAACTGCACCTCCAAAAGCACAATAAATTTGATTGTTATGCTTCTTTCAAGTAATTATTAGTTTGACTTGTTTTTTTTTTTGGTATTTTTTTTTTTCACTTTTTTATTATTATTAATTTTTAAATTTCTACAGCAAGGTTATTAGCAGATTTATTAAATAAAGAAATTTTGTATAGTCTTCTCAATGATTACAGATATTCGCCATTAGCTGAAAATTTATTGGCTAATACAATGATACCTGGTAATGCAACAATTAATGGATCCGGTAAGAGTTTTTGACATTTATTAATGTGAAATTTTTTGCTTAATAAATTTTGTTTTTCGATCTTTTCAGCTGGTTGGTGCATTTTTGTTTACAATTTAGCTCCAGAAACTGAGGAAAATGTGCTGTGGCAGTTATTCGTAAGTTGAAATGGTTTGAATTTAATCTCATTTGATTCTAGAAATCTGAGAAATACGTACGTCATTCCGAGAATCTGAGAAAGACGTCATTCAGAGAATCTGAAAATGACGTACGTAAATCTGAGAATCTGAGAAAAACGTACGTCAATCTGAGAATCTGAGAAATACGTACGTCAGTCTGAGAATCTGAGAAATACGTACGTCATTTTGAGAATTTGAGAAATACGTACGTCAATCTGAGAATCTGAGAATTTGAGAAATACGTAAAACATTTTGAGAATCTGAGAAAATTCAACTAAAAATTGGTCAATATTTAAATTTATTAAATTCTAAATAAATCCAAAATTTATTACAAAATTGCTAAATTTCCCCTTCACATTTTTCCAGGGACCATTTGGTGCAGTTCAGTCAGTCAAGGTTGGTAGCTCAAATTAATTTAATTAATTATAAAAATCCATAATTATACAATCTTTTTCACCTTTTTTCCACCAACCCCTCCCTCCCCCCACCGTCACCCCAATCTTCCATCCATTTCTTTTTAGGTGATTCGTGATTTACAGACAAACAAATGCAAGGGCTTTGGTTTCGTGACCATGACAAACTACGATGAAGCTGTTGTTGCCATTCAATCACTTAATGGATATACATTAGGCAATCGGGTTCTACAAGTGAGCTTTAAAACTAATAAAACGAAGACTTCATAAATTTACATGCGATCTACGATGAGTCAATTTTATTAAGAAATCGCGATTTAAAACAAAACAAAACCAAAAAAATATTTAAGAAGATACAAAAAAACCAAAAAAGAATCATGAAACATGAAGATTATGTTACCATAGAACTAGAACATTGCTGTAAAATCATGGATGAACGAATGAAATTTTTTAAAAAGAAAAAATTAATGAAGAACAAAAAAAAATTTCTTTGCCAATTTAAATTATTTAAATGAAATAAAAAAAAAAATTAATAATATTAATTATAATGGTAAATTTATAGAGCTGGTGGGTGTTAAGAAGATTTTGTGGAGTTTGGAAAAAGTTGAAATTTAAAATTTAAAAGAAATTAAAATTCAAATTTTTGAAAAAATTAAATTAAATTTTTAAAAACAAATTTGAGATTTTAAATTTTAAAAGTTTGAATTTTTAAAAGATTTGAATTTTTTAAAATTCTGAAATTAAATTTTTAAGAATTTGAAATTGATATTTTTAAAAATTTGAAAATTGAAATTTTTAAAAATTTGAAAATTGAAATTTTTAAGAATTTTAAAATTCAAAATTCTTAAAGAATTCAAATTGAAGTTAATTTGAAAATTATGAATTGAAAGTTTAAACATTTAATTTGAATAATTCAAATTAAAATGTTTGAGAAGTTTGAAATTGATAAAAATAATAAAATATTAGCTTAAATTTCAAATGTTTGAGATTTCAAACTAAAAGTTTTTAAAACTTTAAATTTTCAAATCTTCAAAAAGTTAAATTTTTAATGAAATTTAAACTTTAAAGTCTATAAAAACTTAAATTTCAAATTTTAAAGAAATTTAAATTTCACAGTTCATAAAAATTTAAATTTCAAATTTTAAAAAATTTCAAATTTCAATTTTAAATTTCAAACCAAACTTCCCATAAAAAAAATTCTCACATCCACTAGCAATTAAGCTTTATTTTATATTTTGCAAATATTTTTAATTTGAAATACAAACAAATTGGGAGTTTTTTCTAGTCTAATTAATTACTTTTCGTCTATCCCTCAAACATATTTACATAAACACATACATTTTATTGTATTTTTAATTAATCTAATTTCTTTGTGTTAACAAAAAAATCAATTTTTATGTGCAAATTTTATTTTTCAATTTTGTCTAATTTAATCATCCGTACTTAATTATATTTAGTTCTAAAAAAAATTTATTGTAAACATAAAAATGTCAATTTTTTTTTCAATAATTTTTCCCCATTCTAGTCGAAATTTATTTGTAAATGAAAATTTTTCTAGCTAAAATTTATTTCATGATAAAATTATTGAAAATAAATTTGACATTTTTTTAACTAAATTTGATTTATTTTTGAGTGTTTTAGTTTTTTTTTCTTCCACTTTTTTAAAATTAATTTTCTGAAAAATTCTTTTTCTCCAATTTTTTTTCACACACATTTTTTTTCTTTCAAAATAATAAAAAAAAAATAAAACAAATTATAAAAACTTAAATTTTTTGTTGCTCGTGTACAAAAATTATCAAAAAAACAAAACATTTTTTCAGCGTCAAAAAAATTTGTCGTACTCGAAGATTTATTGAGTATGAATTTTTTTTCTGTCTTAGAACTTTTTTGTAGGATGTTACAAGTTTGTGGATGAAAATTGAACACTTTGAGGATGTTTGGATTGAGATAATTAGGCAATCATCATTTAACATATTAGGAGAGTCATTTGTCAATTAAGAATCAATCTAATCAACGAAGATGAATATAACATCCAATTAAGTGACAAGATGAATGAAGGATTGAAACTTTTGTGTTTCTAAAAAATTTAGTATGAAATCGAGTCGATTTAAGTCAATTTTTCAATACAAAGACCTAGGCGACTTAAGGGTATGCACATTTAATTGTCAACCTAATCGACATAAAGACTTTTTGAGTGTGAAAGTAACTTGGAGTTCAAATCTCATTAAAACTTTGCATGCAATATGGCTGCATTAGGCCGTTTGAGATTAAGACTCTAAATTTAAGATCCATCAGATCTTTATAGCTATCAAAATGAAATCAAATCCCGTATTAAACCATCGAGAATTCAGACTTGAGAGAAAATTTGACAGAAAAGTGTTGTCTAGTCCACAACAAGTTAGAATATCAGCATTATACGTCATTGAAGTCGTTAAACTAGACTTCAGATCAATTTTGAACTGTTGTATTTATTCAAAATCTTCGGATATCAGTCAATTATGAGATTTGAACTTATTCTAAGTAAGAGCAATGGAGTTCAAATCTTTTGACTGAATTTTCAGCTAATTTAGTCTAACTTTCGAATTGACAAATTAGCTTACATATGTGTTAGTATTATCATATGAATGGATCGGATTCCACTTTAAATTCAAGTTCAAGATTAAGTGTAGTGGCTTAATAATATTCACTAAATTAGCCCAGAGATGAATAAAACGTAAAGCTCTGAATGTTTCAGATCTGAAAATGGGTTGATTTAGAGACATCGTTCCAGGACATCCAAAATATCCCCAAAGTTCAATTCTATCTTCCAAAGAATTTTCATCCACAAATCATTTTTGACTAAGTATTCCACATTGATGAATAAGTATTACTTTTTCCTATGTACAATATTTTTCATGTGTAATTTATAAAATTTACGTATTTTATTCAGCATATAAATTTCTCTCAAACTAAAGTTAAAAAAAAGTAAGATAAATTAAATTAAATTAATAAAAAAAAATGATTTAAGTATTAAAATATAATTCAAAATAAAACCACAAGAAGCAATGACGCTTATTAAATCCAAAAAAAAAGAAGTTTAAATCTACAAAAAAAAGAAAAGCTTTTTGGTTTTGTCCCATTTCGTATACATTCACTAACACAACAGTACGTGATGTCCTCATGTTAGGGTAACTCAAAGAAAATATAAAAAAAATATCTTCCACTAATATTACGCACGGAAGTTGAAAGTAAACTGAAATCTACAATAAAAATTACATAAGAAACTACATTGAGGTTGTGCAACAATATTTAAAAAAATAATTAAAGTAAATATTATGAACCTATAAAAGACTCAAAAAACGCAATGAGTTTATCAGTAAATTTTTTCGCGATTTACGTAAATAAAGACAAGAAAAACACAAAAAAAGCGTTATTTACAGACGAATAAGATTATTCCTTAAGTCATAGATTTACGATAAACAAAAATATCCAAATGACTGCAAATTGTTCAAATTTTATCCTTCTTGAAGCCTTTTTCATTTTGGGTAGGATTTGGATGAAATTAGTTTGTGGGTCCGAGCGGTGGTGGATTCGAGGGTGTTGAATTTTGACTGAATTTTGAAGTTTTGAGTTCTGGTGAGATTGTAGCTCATAGATTAGCTGTAGCAAAGCGTCAAACTCAGCTGAAGCAATGCTACAAGCTCAATTGAAGCATAGCTTCAAGCTCAGCATGAGCACAGCTTTAATTTCAACTGAAGCAAAGTTTCAAGTTCAACTGAAACGTAGCTTCAAGTTTGACTGACGCATAGCTTTAAGTTTAAGCTTAGCTTCAAGTTTAGCTAAAGTTGAAGCTGAATTTAACTGAATCATATTTTGATACTAAGCTGAATAAATTTAAATGTTTAGTTGACCTTTAGCTTTGAAATCAGTTCAAATTCAGTTTAAAGATCAACTGAAGTAAAAATTCACAAATTCAGGTTTAGTTGAGCCTCAAATTTAAGTCAGTTGAAACATAGCTTTGAACTTAGTAGAAGCATAGCTTCATGTTCAAATGCATAGCTGAAGCAAAGCTGCAAAGCTTTATGTTCACTTAAGCATAGCTTTGAAATCAACTAAAGTTAAGCTTTAAGCTCAGCTGAAGCATATCTTTAAGCTCACGTCAAACATAGATTTAAATTCAACTAAAGTTAAGCTTTAAGCTCAACTAAAGCATAGTTTTAAGATGAGCTTAAGCACAGATACATGCTTAGCAGAAGCATAGCTTAAAGCTTCAAAAGCAACAGTCATCAATTCAACACAACTTCACCCTACATCACTCGGGTACGATAGTAAAAGAAAATCAAGAAAAAAGGTAAATTTTTTGCTACTTTATACTTAGAGTTACATTGCTTTTATGTCCATCAATTAATACATTTTTTTCTTTCACGCATGAGAAAATTTTTGAAAAAATAAGGTACTCTATATTATAAAATGAAAAAAAAAAAGTTTATATCCTAAAAAAAAAACAATGAAAAACTTCTGCACCAGTTTTTTTCGTGCTTTTAATATACATTATGAATTATGTGTCTATTTATAAAAAAAAAGCAAAAAACAAATAGCAAAAAATACTCAATAAAAAAAAGAAAAATCGACGATGAAGCAAAAAAGAGGAAATTTAATTAAAAATGAATAGTTTCCGAGCCATGTTAGATGAAAGTACATTAATTAATTGAAATCAAAGTAAGTGTCTAGATGAGGAAAATTCTCTTTTGGGTTGAAAAACTGAGAAAATCACAATTTTTAGAAATGATTTTTCCTTGTATAGTTTAGAAAATATTAAGATGAAAAATGTATGAAAAATTGATCGATGAATCCCACCTAAATGCAAGTATATTTTCATGTGTTTTGGGGCTGTTGTGGGGTTTTGAATGGGGGTACATGAGGGGTATGCAATTTTTTGCAAGAATTTTAGGGTTCGAACCAGAATTTCTCAAGAAAATTCATGAAAATCCAATAAATCTCCAAAATATTCACTTAAAATCCCACAATACCCCCCTCAATAACCCCCCAAACAAATCCCAATAAACACACCCCCCTCCCCCCTCTGACCTCTCTACTTCTTCTATGACTACACACGTCTTATGTATCATAGGATCATTTGTAAGAAATAACAAAAAAAAAAGAAAAATTATTGAGGAAAATATATGAAAAAAAACACAAAAAAAATATATGAGAGGACCCAGGACCAGTTTAAATGTAGAGAAAAAATATAAATTTATATACTACAAGAAAATAAAAAAAATACTTAAACTTAATGAAGTGAACCCAAAAAGATGCGAACGATGTTAACAGAAATATAAAAAAAAAATTATTAAAATTATAGTCAAAAAAAAACTTTTTCATAGCTGAAAAAACTTTTACTTGATTTTTCATCTCCAAAAAGAGTCGGTTTGAGATTTTTATCTTTTTGGAGTGAAGAAAGGAAACTTTTTAATAAAAACAAAAAAAAAAAAAATGATGATATAGATGACTTCTAAGTAGATTAACTACCATATGTTACCAACTACAGACTGTTCTCAAGACATACAATATTACATTCCATTGGAGTCACTCTGAAATATTGAGAGATTCATGTTTTTAAAGGGGGGTACTTGGGGGGTCTGGATGAGGAAAAAATTTGAAAAATTTGAATTTTTTGAAAATGTTTCTGAATTTTAAAATCGAAAAAAGACTTAAACTCTTAAAAAAATTTAAATTTGAATTTCTTTGAAAGTTTAAAAATTTTAAATGTTTTAAAAGAATAAAAATTTAAAAATTTAAAGAAATTTGAAAATTTTAAAAAGTTTAATAAATTTAAAAGTTTGATTAAATTGAAAAGTCTGAAAATTTAAAGAAATTTTAAAATTTGAAAAAAATTTGAAAGTTCGAAAAAAACTTAAAAAAGACTAAAATTGTCAAAATTTCAAAAGTTTAAATTTTTGAAGGATTCAAGAGATTTAAGTTTTTAAAAATTCTCAAAAAATTTAAATTTTTAAAGTTAGAAATTTAAAATTTTAAAACTTTTAAAAAATTTAAATTTCAAATTTTTCAAAAAAAAAGTTCAAAATTCTCAAAAAATTCAAAACTTTTTTCAAAAATTCAAAATTTTTAAAATTTTTCACCCACCCAGAAACCCCAAAGAACCCTAAAAGAAAAATTTCGTTAAAATTATTTTCGTCTCTCACACTCATACACACACATGATCATGTACTCATAAATTTTATTACTCTACCAATAAATTTAACTAAATTATCATGAGTGTGTATAAAATAACTTAAAGTATAAAAAAAATGAAACTCAGCTTCCAAATTTTTGTGGGAGCTTAATAAAAAAAGTAATTCAAAAAATACAAAAAATCACAAAAAATGTTGAAAAAAAATATCAATAAAAAAAATTATACAGTAGTAAAAAAAAAAAATATGAGAAAATAAGATGAAGAACCCGAAAAGCAATATTGACATTTCAATGATGTTTGTAATTTTTTCAGACAAAAAAGAAAAATACACAAAAATTTTTAAGGTATTTGAGTGAGAATTAAAAAAGTTTTAACAATTTTTGATTTTTAGATGAAATAATGAAATGAAAATTAGCGCATTCAATAGGATAAAAATGGGGTTTTGGGTGGGGAGTTGAGGACTTTTTGTGGGAATAAAATGTTAAAAAATTTAAAAATATAAATTTAAAAATTTTAAAAATTCTAAAATTTGAATTTGAAAATTTGAATTTAAAGATTTGAATTTAAAAATTTGAATTTAAAAATTTGAATTTAAAAATTTGAATTTAAAAATTTGAATTTGAAAATTTGAGTTTAAAAATTTGAATTTGAAAATTTGAATTTGAAAATTTGAATTTGAAAATTTGAATTTGAAAATTTGAATTTGAAAATTTGAATTTGAAAATTTGAATTTGAAAATTTGAATTTGAAAATTTGAATTTGAAAATTTGAATTTGAAAATTTGAATTTGAAAATTTGAATTTGAAAATTTGAATTTGAAAATTTGAATTTGAAAATTTGAATTTGATTGGATTTGAAAAATTTAAAAATTGAAAATTTGAATTTAAAAATTTAAATTTGAATTTAAAACTCTTAAAAAATTCTCAATTCTCACCACCAAAAACCCCCCACAACGTAGCACAAATTTAACTGGAGCTTTTAACAGTCAGTCTTAGAACAAAAAACAGTAAAGCATAAAAAAAATTAGTTTTCTTTCTTCAATCGTACAATAAATTAAATTCGTCTATGTACTTTAACAAACTAGTGAGCTTCTTCCTGTAGAACAAAAAAACAAAAAATTAAATCAAATCTTTATACTCGTATGTTCCTCTCACATTCTCATACAGTCAATAAAATAAATTAAATTCAAATTTTAAAAGTTGTTTCTTTGGTCTGAAAACTTTTTGTGAATTTAAGTCGATTTTTGGGGTTATTTTTGAGTTGATGGAAGGTTTTAGGGATTATTGATTGAAATTTTTGCAAATTTTGAATTTTTCAGGTTTTTGAATTGACAAAATTGCTCGTTTTTTAAAAAAAAAAAACAGTAATAAAAATGAAAATTTAATAATTTAAATTAATTTTTTTTTTTACATTTTAGGAATTTTATAAATTGAAATTTTAAAAATTTTGCAATTAAATATTTTGAAAATTTTGAAATTGAAAATCTTAAAATTATCAGGTTTAAAATTAAATTTTGAAAAATTTTCAATTCGAAATTTTGCAAATTTAAATTTTTGTAATTTTGAAAATTGATAATTCTTAAAATTTCAAAGTTGAGAAATTAAAAATTTTTAAAATAGAAAGTTTTAAAAATTTTAAAATTGAAAGTTCTAAACATTTTAAAGTTTAAAAATTCAAATTAAAAAAAATATTCAAAATTTTTAAACTTTTAAAAGTTAAAAAGAAATCGAAAATTTACAAATTATATTAAAAAGTCTAGAAAAATTCAGTTGCAAAACTCAAGCTCAAATTTAAAATTATGCAAATTACCATCAAAACCCCCATAACACCCTTCATTCTCCAATAAACCCCACCAAAAAAGCATAATTTCTCTTCTGTCTCCTTAACAAAATCAAGAAAATTAAAATTCATAAAAAAAATCGAAAAAAAATTTATGAAATAAAACCACGAAGAAGGTTAATAAGCGCAATAGGGCCTAATGTCACAAATTTACATGCTTTTATAGATCAAAAAAATGAGAAAAAAATTTTTATATAGAATATAAAATAAATCATTATTACCATGGAGCTGAATGTTCAACATTTAATAATAATGAATAACAATTTTTAAAGGGTAAGGACAAGAAAAGCTTAAAGTTTCAAAGCTCGACAAAACAATCAAAAAAATACAATACAAAAGTGATGGAAGTAATAAAAGAGGCTTCAAAATTATTATTATTATTATATACAACGATAATAACACATATTGAGAAGAATGGGAAGTGAAAAATGAGAAATAAAGAAGTGATTGATATGGAAAAATTGCGATGCTATTAAGAGACATCTTTATGGGACATGAAATTAGTGACCCGAGGAGTGAATGTGCTTTGATGAGCTTTTAGGAGGTTGGCTAACATAGTGCTGCATATTCTATAGAAATAGAGTTCTTATGTTGCTCAACATGATCGCTATGACGCCGTGTTGTAGACAATATGACGTGAAAATAGTCTGACGACATCATGACGGCTTTTTGGTCCATTTTGATGGCAAAATCAAAATTTGTGAATGGAAAGTAGTCAATTTATGACTCATTGAAGAAAAAAAGGCACTGAGATCTATAATATGTTGCATTTATCATCCTTTTAAAGACATTAATACAAAATAAGGCTGAATTTGGGCTCATATTTAGTAATAAATCAGTATTATGCTACAGTTTACCTGAAAAAACCAAAATCTCAATAAAAAAAACATTTCTGTCCATATTCCAAAATTTGATGCAATGTATGAGATTCGAACTCGTTGAGTGATACGAAAATCTTCATAACTTGTTAACTTTTATTGCTAAAATTGACTAAGAAGTGAATATTTGTTTCAAATTTTTGGTCAGGGGTTTGGAACTTAAATAAACCACCCATTTGGATGGGTAAATTCAATAATTTCGAAATTTAAATGTCATATGTTGTTAACAAAGTGTCGCAATTCTCTGATTGACCGCAAACTAATTTATTCATATTTTAATTATTGGAACTTTGCTCCGATGTCGAGCCTAGAATCCTACAAAAGTCTTTCTATTTGACTCTATTGCTAGCCTTATCCAATCTGAATCAAATCCCCTTAAAAGCCATCAAAATTCCTCTCAGCCTCGGGTCAGCACTTAAAACCATCCCAATGAATATCACAAAGAGCAATTTAGAAAGTAATAAAATGCTGCCTCACCCCAAACTCTTAACAAGAAGTATTCGCGAAAAAAAAATATTAAAAATTCCAAGACTAATGATGAAAGAGAGACAGACAGTTCATACATAGGTTACATAAAATATTTACACATAAAGTAAATGTAATAATTGAGTGAGAAATGAAGGAAAAAATCGATATCATTAGAACCGTATGAAGAAAATTTGAAATATATTTTAAATTAAATTAGTGACAAAAAATAAGTTCACAAGTACAGAACAGCAGTAAAGTATAATTAAATTCATTTCTATACTTAATATTCTCTCTCTCAATGTGACAAGGTAGACAATTTCATTTAGATAAATTACTCAATGATAGGACACCAAATAAGAAATTAGCTACATGGAACTGGATTCAGTAATAGAAATATGAACAAAAAAATATACGTGTAGGTAAAATTTTTAAATGATATGGGCAAAATGGGTTGTTAGGTACGTAATTACAAAAAATACCAAAAATGTGTTTCGTTAAGATAAAGAAAAATTTCAATAAAGGAAAATTTTTCTCCTTTTTCCTCAATGAAAATTAAATTTTTTTTCTTGTTCCTTCTCATGAGATTTTTCATACTTTTTTGTAATTTTCTATGTAGAAAGATGACGATGATGATGATGATTATGAGTTGAGGATTTTGGGCAGGGTTGGTCGAATTGAGGTGAAATTGAGTGGATATTTGAAGAATTTAGGTCAAAATAGTCTAAATTTGATGAACTTTGCTCAAAAACATTCAAAATGTTGACGAGTTTCGATGAATAATATTCAAATTTTGATATTTTTATTGAAAAACATTCTGATGACAAATTTGATCAAAACGATGAAAATTCAAGTTAAAAACATTTAATCTTAATAAAAGTTTTAACAAAACATTTAAAATTCATTGATTTTTGATCAAAAACATTCTAAATTTGATGAGTTTTGACCAAAAACATCCAAAATTTTGAATTTAGGACAAAAACATTCAAAACTGGATGTTTTCAGTTTAAAACATTCAAATTTGGATTATTTTCTGCTTTAAACATTCAAAATTTGATTGTTTTCTTCTAAAAGTATTAAATTTTTGATTGTTTTCCACTAAAAACACTAAACTTTTGATTGTTTTGTTCAAATATCTAGAAATAGTTGAATGTTTCAATCAATGTTTCAATGTTTCAATCAAATTTTCCAATTCTCCCCCAAATACCAACTCTGCCGCAATCAAAAGACAAATGAGACATCAAAAAAAAGTCCATGAATAATAAGAAAAAATAAACGAGGACAGTAGATAATGAAATGAGAATGAAAATGTAGACAAACTTAAAGGTTCTATTAGGCAAAATATTTTTTATTAAAAATTAAAACAAAAAGAAGTAAAAGAAAGCAGAATTTAGCAATTGAATGACTAGAAAAATGCCGGATATTTAAATAAAAAAAAAAAGAGTAAAAATTTTCTTCTTTAGGTAAATGGAAGTAGAATGCAGTCGAATAAATTTCATCAAATTTTTAATGTAAAACTTATTTAAAAAATCACAATTTACATGAATATATTAAATGACAAAAAAATTTAAATGCTTTACTCAAATTTTTCTCTGGATGTACGTTTTTAGTGTTTACGTTCTTCTTACAATCGATGTTTATGATGATGATGATGATGAAAAAATTTCCTATTTAATCAAATATTTAAAAAAAAAATTATGAAAAAAATATTATGTTACATTATCAAATTTAATCAAATATATGGAATTAGTTTATAGAATCCATTTATGATAATGATGATAAATGAAGAAATTATTCTGAATATAATTAATCTCTATTTGTATGTGAGACACACACACATTTTTATATGAATAATTAATGTTTAATGAGTTTTCACATGCTTCATTTCGCTTATGTGATGCGGATGATTTGGACTTTTGATTCTTTAATTTGAAAAAAAAAAAATATTTGAGGTATAATATTGTTTTTGGTCATCGAGATATTCATGAAATTGGAGAGAGTCGGATTAAAAATGTACCCAATTCTTGCAGGTAACATGCGCACTCTCAAGAGCAGGGCAATTTGACTCAAAGTCCACTCAAATTTCATATGAAGTCAAATGGACTTTTTTATGCAAATTCCAAGTCGACTTCGAGTACTTGCTGAGAGTAACGCATTAAAGTATGCTCAACTGGTTAGTGTGAGCACTCTAATTCTCACTCTAATAGCACTCAAAATTGATTTAGGAAAAATCAAACAATCAACTAGCAATTTACGCTTCAAATATTCCAAGAAATAATAAAAATCCTAATTTCATGATTTTTCTACAATTTTTCATTCAATATTCTCTTAATTCATCCAATAAACCTCTACAAAAAGGTAATAAAAACTTCCGTATCCCTTCAATAATTTCTGAGATTTTTTTTAAATTTTTCTGCCTAAGGAGTTCAATAAATTTTATCACAAAAAAAAACTAATTATCCTTTATAATGAATAAAATATGGGAAAGTTACGTAAACTACGTAAAATATAAATAAACGAAATGCCACAGAAAAGCTCCTTACATCATGAACTAGTTGATGATTAAAGTATTCAACTTTCCTACATTCCACAAGTTCTTTTGCATCAACTGAAAATTCTTCTCCTTCATATACTTTATAACAAGTTGGAAAAATTCTTTCATTATTACTTTTTAATCGTCTAACTGAAGGTCTTTAAACTGATTAATTGCCTGTAAGCTACTTGAGAATTGTAATATGCAGTAACAACTATGAATGAGAAAAGAAGCTTGTAAAAAGGTTTAATGTGTATCATACACGATGTGATGATGATGGAAAAATTGTAAAGAATTTTTAAAATTGAGATGAGGATTTTTATTGATTTCTTGAAGTTACCCCACGGGTTGATGGGAATATAGAAGGTATAAAAAGCTAGTATGGTACAATTGAGGATTTTTGGTAACGGATAGGTTCAAAATATTATGGGACGGTTTTAAATTTAAGGCATACTGTCTCGACCTAGATGCTATCTTGGTCCAACGCTGCGCAATCGTCACAAAGTAGACGAAGGAACAGTTCGCAAGGTAATAGTGTGACTCGAACCCGAGTTTGTGTTGAACACACAAGCCCTAATAACCAGCACCTTACAAACTGAGCTGCCAAAGAACTTCAACTTCTTATCCGAGCATAGCTTGAGTTACCTTCCGTCATCTTCGACATCCTCAATTCAAACTTAAATCATTCACCAATTCAAGTTCAAAAGATCCTAACAAAACAAAAAAACATTTTTCCATCATGGGAAAATTTCAAACTGTCAAATGATGAATGAAAATTCAAATTTAATCTCAAAACCAACAAAAACATTTTTTTCTACGTGACACAAAATGCCAACCCATAAATAAAAATTTATTCAATTTTCATTGAAATATTAAATGACATAACATATACCCACTGGATGTAGGAGGTATGAAATATTGAATGAATTTTTAATTTTGTGTCCTTTTTCGGAAGTTTGAGTTTGTTGATGAGGAAGTAAAAGTTAAAGTTTTCAAAAGGTCAAGACTTGAATATTTTTCAATGAAGTTTATATTAAAGAAAATATTGAAAAGATCTAGTTTGAAAGTTTAATGACTCTTAATGGATTCGGAATAGATTCATGGGAATAGTTCATAGTAATGAATTATTGATTGAAGGAAGTGACCTCAGAGAGTAAGGAACTGTTGAGCAAAAGTGGTTTTTGCTAGAATCCATAGAATGGGATTGGATCCATGATTTGATTCACTAAACTGATTTTTTAGTTTTTTAATGAACATCATGTCACAATCTCTAGCAGCTCTCCGGTAGCCTAGTAAGTAAGAGCACTTGAAATTTAAATAGGATGTGGATTCAAGCCTTACTCGAGCTATGATGTGGAGAAGTGTAATTCTATCTGTAAAAGCTTTGTTTAAACTGGAAGAAACCAAATCTTCCAGTTTTAAATACAAAGCAAATTGGCGCAACATCGCAATTCGTATCCACAGGGTCATCTGCGGACTCTCCAACAAAAGCAATCCGACATACTCTACCATGAATATAATCAGTTAATTATAATAAGAATCAATAGTTTTTTCGAAATATAAATTAAGGAATTATTTTGTCCAATCAATCTTAATGCTCTCATTTCCCTTGCGGCTAATTTAATAATAACAACATATTATATAGCATGTCATCACAAGATCAACATCGAACAATAAAAGTATATATATTGCTGTGTAGACCTCTCACATAATCTCACACAAAGAAAAAAAAGTAAGAATTTTTCTGTTTTTTGAATTAGAGTAGAACATTTTTCCAAGCTTAACAAATTCTTAAAAAGCACAAAATTGATTTTTAAAAAATAAAATTTAATTTCATCCTTTAAATCACATAGATAAGTATAATGTAAATAATTTTAGAGTCTAGCTGAAAACCAAACACACACACACGAGAAATTAATTAAAGTTTTTTCAATATGCTTAACATTTTTTCATTTTTCTCCTTTTTATAAATGCTGAATAGTTGAAAATAAAAATACTTTGTGTAAAGCTCATAACAAACCAAGGACGAGGAAGAAATGTCATTTTTCATAAAAAAATACGCTTAAATCTCTCTTATCTTCTCTTTCTCTAATTATAAATAAATGAACAAAAAAAAGTATATTTCTCTTTAGACTTTATTGAACCACCACACATTCATAGAAAAAACAAAGATTGTATTAGATTTTAGGGGGTTTGTAGGGGATGGGGTGTGTGGGATTTGCGTGAATTTAAGGGGTATTGTGATGGTCATTTTGGAGTTTTTTGAAGAATTTGGCAGCATTTTTTGAAGATTTGCCAAAGTTCGAAGTCGATTCGGATTTTGTATTTAAAAACCTACTCAAGTTGACTAGACTTCTTACAAAATTCAAGTCGATTACGAGTTCTGGACCACTTCAGACCATGAACTTGTCCACACTACTCTCAATAACATTAATTGCAGTTCATGAATCATCATTAGCTTCAAAAAAATTCAAAAAAATCCTTAAATGACCACAACATGTCCCCCCAATAATCTCCAAATCACCCCACTACCCCCCACCCTCAATAAACCCTTACTACACCCTTGTCTCCCCTATCTGCACTGTCCATTGCACAACACATACATTTTTCTCACTGGAATGACAAACAAAAAAATCTATTTAAAAAAAGAATAAAAAATGCAAAGAAATTTTTTTAATAAAAAAAGTCAAATAAAAAAAAATTATTCACAATTTGGTTTCGGTTTTATATAAATAATATCGTTTTTGATTTCGACAATGATTGGATTTTATGGATGGCATCAGCAAAACACACTAAAAAAAAAAATGTGAAAATTGAAGAAAAAAATGATAAATTAATTTTTTTTAACTAAAATACTCAAAAAATATAATTGATGAGGCTTGTGAACTGAATGTGGTTTCAATAGTGATGAATATTAAATTTGACATTTTGATTAATTTCAAAATTTTATTTATTTATTTACGATTGGAAAGTCAACAGGTTTTTGGGATGCACATTTTTTTTGGTAAAGGTTTGAGGCGGGGTTTTATGTGGAAATATTTAACCAATTTTATGAGGTTTTTTTGAGTTGAAAATGAAATTTTTATATTTTATTGTTGGAAATGGAAATTGATAAATTGCTCAATTCTGTAGTTTTATGATATTGATGTCAATTTATAACATAGTTATTGATACTATTGGTAAATTGTTGATTCGATCACTAGTTGCCAACTAGTTGCTGAAATTGATTTTGAAGCAGTTGGTGATTGAATAAGGATTTTGAGACTTTGTATCATCCTTAACATGCAAATGAGCATGATCTTAAAAGTGAATATACTCAGAGTATGTTCTTTATCTGTTACGGCACTTAATAACACTTTAGAATTTTAGAGTGTTGAAATTGAGGTCATTTAAGACTATATTAATGGGATACATTGGATTTTTGACCCAAAATGACTCTTAAAGAGCAATTTAATTGATTTTTATGCAGCTTTATTGTTTAATCTCCAAAATCTGACACAAAATCTATTGTGCAAAATTAATAATCCTTAAAAATTCTCAATTTAGAGTCAAGAAATTGAAAATTTCAATTTATCAAATTTAAATGATGCATTTCCTTTGAAGATACTACAAAAATTTGAATTTTAAAAATTGTTTATTTTATAAAAACGATTTTTCAATTCATGGAGGGGGTCTGTGTCTTCATAGCCCCCCTCAAGTCAAGCTACTGTCTCCTGTTTCATGTTCAAACCTTTATCAACTTTACCATAACGTTGCCATCATTAGGACTTTGAACTTGTTTTAAAATAACCTGATCTTATTGACCTCTCTTTCCATCCTGAAGTCCACAACTGCGTGATGGACTATAAATAAAATATGAAATTCTCAATTAATTGAAACCACTTCATCATATCATTCCAAAAAAAAAAAATTAAAAAATTCTGCATTTTGTTGTTAAAAATTAAAAACAAAAAATCAAAAAATCCATTCAAAAAACAAAAAGCTCACTCACATATGCAAAAAAATGAAGTTTTAAGTATTTTAGGAGATGAAAGAAAGTTAAGATTGTAACAGAATGATGAAAAAAATAGGTGAAAAAAAAATAAAAATAAAAAAATTGCTAATCGAGATGGAACATTGAACGAACGAGATTATATAAAATTCCTGCCAAATGTGATAACAAAAAATATTTAAAAAAACACTAAAAAAATTTTTAGTAATTTATTGATAATAAAAAAAGTGAAAAAATTTATAATAATGAAAAAAAAATATTTATATTAAAAAATGTGTAAAATATAAATGAAAAATTGAAGATGAGAATCAAAATGAAAAAAAACCACAACATTTAAAATATTTGATATTTTAAACCAAAAAAGAGAAAAAAAGTGAACATAAATCGCATTTTATAAATCGTAAATGAAAAAAATTTAAATAAATTTGTAAAAATAAATTGACAAAAAAATTGCAAATGAGGTGAAATATTTGAGGTTGTGAGGTTAGTGATGGGTGCTGATGGGGTAAATTTTAGAAATAACTAAAATTTTACAAATTTTAAAAATTTAAAAAGTCTTTTAAATTTTTATAAAAAATTTAGATTTTCAAAAAATTTGAATCTTTAAAATTTCTAAGAATTTTTTTAAATTTTTAATAATTTTTAAAAATTAAAAATTTTCTACATTTTCCCCATCAGCACCCCTAAAACCCCCCAAAACAACCTCAAATCCCCCCAAAAAAAATCAACATACACACATACACACACAACTGAAATGGGCCAAATTTTATAAAAAGTTGTATTTTAACAAAAAATGAAACTGATGAAAAAAAATATTAAATAAAAAAAATTATATATTTAGCATATAAATGTTGAATAATTGAAATCATCAAGAGCCGATTTCGTGATGAAAACGATTTCTTCCATTAATTAGTTCTTTGTGCTAATAAATTAAAAAAAAGTAATACACATACACACACATATGCAGAGTAATAAACAATAAATTTTAAATGAATGAGGAATAATAGTTTAAAATGAAGGAAGGGTGGTGTTTGGTGGTGGGGTTAATGGGGGGTCTAGGTTTGGGGGTGATTGGAAAATAAAGTTGAGAATTTAAAATTATTTAGATGAATTTTTGAATTTTTAAAAAAATTAAATTTTAAATTTGTTGAAATTTAAATTTTTTAAAATTTTGAAAATTCAAATTTTAAAATTTTGAAAATTCAAATTTTAAATTTTTGAAAATTCAAATTTTAACTTTTTTAAGTTCAAAATTTAAGATTTAATTTTAAAAATTTAAAAAAATCAAAAAATAAAATTCTTTAAATTTTTTTAAAATTCTCAATCTAATTTCCAAGGCACCCAAAACTTCAGACCCCCCCTTACCCCACCCCAAAAACAAATCATTATATAATTAATTGAAAAAAATCTCATAAATCAGATTGAGAACAGCGTAGGATGATGACAATTATTTCTCATAAATTTTTCAACATAATAGCAATTCTCAGTTTAATGTGCAACGCTAAAGATCAGTATTTACTTTTTTTTGAGTCATGAAAATAATTAAAAAATTTTGTCGCAATAAAATGAGAAACATTTTTGCTCAAGAAAATTAGATGAAAATTTTACCAAAAAAAAGAACAATGGTTTTGTGGTTAAATTCGATGATTTATATTGTATATGTGTTGTATTGATAGAGTTGAAAGTGGATGAGGTTTAGCAAGGATTTATCTATATTTTGGATGGATTTGAAGGTTATGTTTGATGAGATTTTGAGGTTAGAATCGATTTTTAGATCCTTTAACTCAATAACATTACATTCCTTAAATCAAACGCAAGATTCCATCTAAAAATACCACAACAAATGCCATTCCTCGAAAAAATTCAGCATAGCTTAGCAAAAAATACAAGATTAACATCGCAAGCCTCGATGACAATATTTCAAATATTTCCAAAATATTTCCTAATCGAGAGATTACTCAAACACGTTTTTCGATATCATTATTGTGTATTTTGAGATATTACTCAAGATATACATGTACAACAACATGATGTATACCAAATGAGCACGCACAAAGGAATGAGGAGTAATTTTTCTTGTAATATTCATAGTTTGCGATTGTTTGTAGCTTGTGATGTTGTAGATGATTAGGAATATTTTCCGCCTATTTCGAGTAATCGAAGTTTGGAGGTTGTAGTTTAAAAAGAATGAATCTTGATCAAATAAAGCATGTGCTTTTGAAGAATTTTTGATGAATAAATAAGCCTGAGAGGAACAGGCTGCGGATCAGATACAATTTAAAGTTAAGATAAACAACAAATCTTCAAAATTTCACCAAATAATCTTCGACCTTATCCAAAATATAGAAGAAAACCTTATAAAATATTTAAAAATTGAGGGGAATTTCTACATGAATAAGAATTTTTTCGATTAAAGCTCGAAGCCGACTAGAATTCTGTATGGATATTTTATCGACTAGAGTCGCTATATCTCTATGAAAAATCCAAGTCGTGCTCTGAAAACTCCAACTTTTTCAATTAAAAATTGAAAGCTTGATCAATAAAAAAACTTACTCATGCCAAAATTTCCCCAATAAATTATCCACTAAACGACAGCCAACACCATTGTTTTAAAAGAAATTAATTAAAGAAAATTATAAGGCGATAAATTATAAAATTCAGCATACGTTAATGAAATATTTAAGGATATAAAATAAATAATAATTTTCACTGTCTTTCATTTAAATTCTCTTCCATTTTTGGCTTTAAATTACTTAAATTAAATTAAGAAATCAAATGATGTGTATTAGCCTATTTATAATCCATGAAAAAAATGAAATTTTCACGTAAAATGATTATTATTGATTATATATTACATTATTAATGAGAGAAGAACAAGCAAAAAAAAAAAGTAATAAAAAATATTCACAAGTATGTATGTTTTTTGTGTTTTATCAAAATTTCAATAAAAACTTAATAATTTCCATAAAAATTCCAACATAAGTTCTTTCCATTCCTTTACTTATTTCTGGCATTTTTGATAAGAAATTTTGTCACGCTATTTATTCATTACAGAAATTTTTCTTTTTTTGTGTGCTTTTTCCGTTTTGCCGCTTTTCATTCAGCCATTCAGCTCCACATGTTCAAATTTTTTCGTCTTTCTCATAGAAATGAACTTTCCTGTTGAACTTCCTTCACCCTCCATTCCCATCCAATTTTTACAGGTAGGCATAAATGTATTTTATTTAAATAAGAGGTAAATCGAGTATGAAATGGAATGAAATATGAGGCATTTTAACGAGTTTGCTGGTGGAATTTAAGCATATAGGCGTACATAAATTTTTGTGAAATATTTCTTGAGGGGTTTCTTTTTTGTTGCGAATTATAGAAAATAGCAACAGAAGAAATTAATCGATTAAATAGTAATTATGGGGTTATTTACTTATGAGTGCTTATTGTATTTGATGTTGAAATGTACTTTATCATGAGTTAAACCAGTGGTAAGAAAACTAGATTACAGAAGACAAGGCTAACCTAGATCAGCTAACAGGAGGCCATACTAACCTAGATTAGTAAGCAGAAGATCACTCTAGACTAAATTTACTATCAAAAGTCCAAATCAATCTTTGATCAGCTATTAGTAGTCAAAACTAGGATATACCAGATTTTGAAATCCTAAATCTAGCTTAAATCGGCTAACAGAAGACAATCTTAACCTAGATCAGTTATTAGAATACCCAATCATGCAAAGATCACCTAACAGATGACAAGCCAAACCTAGATTAGCTATCAGAAGACCAAACAACCCAAAAGCAGCTATCAAAGAATAAAACTAGCTTAGATCAGTAAACAGAAGATCACATAAGCTAGATCAGTTATAAAAAGCTCAAATCTAGCTTAGGTCGGCGACCAGAAAACCACAATAATCAAGATCAGCTATAAAAAGGCCGAAATGAGTTTAGATCAGCTACAAGAAAACTTTCCTAACATAGATTAGCAATCAGAAGACCACAGTAAATTAGATCGGGTATCAAAAGCCTAAACCTAGCTTACATTAGCAAATATAATACAAACCTAACCTAAATTAGCTCTGAAAAAGTATACGAAGACTTTATCTAGTTTAGATCAGCTTACAGGTGCTTCGACATACTTTGTGTATCATGACGGATGATCACGTATAAAATCTAATTTTCTCTGTATAAAATTTAATTTTTTTGAAGAAACAACGACTAGTTCCCTTAATCTTCTTTATTGACTTATGCATTTTCCGAAAAACTCAATTTTTCCATTAAAAACTACAAAAAATTGAAATTCAACCCACGAGTATACAATTTACACAAGAAATTACTAAGCCATTACAAATTACCATTTAAATTTGTTGGAATGTTGAAACTAATTTATTTATGTCTGTCTAAAAGTGACTGAAATTGGAGCCAAAATAAACATGTGCTTTCAAATAATTGATAACGAAAGGTTAAAAACTTATTTTACTTCCATTTTCAGTCATCATATATCATAACTGTTTGTATATTTATCAAATTGTTGCTCTTGGCATCCATACAAAAACTTTCAATTCTATTGGCTTCCTTTTCAGTCATGAACATGGAAAAATATATTCTATAAATTTCCATATTTTTATGTCATGATTTACGTTTTATGACTGAGTAAGTCATTCTTTTTATTGACTTTGAAATGTTCTTCTTGGCATTTTATGTCAATTTAACTTCAATTTCTTCTTGATCTGTTTGGAACAAACAATTTTGTATTCAACCCGGGTGAGACAGTCTTAGAATGGAGATCTTGTGGATTTAAGGACTTTGAGGATCCTATTAAGAGCTATTGAGACCGAGATTTTGATTAATTCTCTTGTAGTTCCTGTCCCTGTCTCATTCTCTGTCGAGGTCTTTGTCTCGGTCCCGGTCTTGACCCCGGTTTCAGCTTCGATCTAGCTCTCAGTTCTGGTTTTAATATCGATGTCGATCCCTTTCTGGATCTCGGTCCCTGTCTGGATCTCGGTCCCTGTCTGGATCTCGGTCCCTGTCTGGATTTCGGTCCCTGTCTGGATTTCGGTCCCTGAATTGATCTCGGTCCCTGAATTGATCTCGGTCCCTGAATTGATCTCGGTCCCTGAATTGATCTCGGTCCCTGTCTGGATCTCGATCTCAGTACCTGACTCAATCTCAGTCCCTGTCTCTGTATTGGTCCATGTGCCGGTCTCGGTCCCTGTCTCGGTCTTGATCTCGGTTTCAGCATCAATAATGACATACCTCAAAACCTCAGATTAATGTACTTTCCGGGCAAGTTACCCACAATTCACATTTCATCTACTTACACCTTATGAGCATTCAATTCTCAACATGTACTCATAAAGATAAATTTCAATGACATTAACGATGGTAAATTGGTTTTGAAAAAAAATCAATAAACTTTTTTGCTCAATGAGTACAGCAATAAAAGGCGGAAGTGCTTGTGAATTTTAATGACATTACTGCAACATTAAAAATGAAAAAAAAAAATGTATGAAGAATAAGAAGAGTTGAGAAGGGATTCCATTACAGACATATTTATAAATAAATAGTCAGAATGAGCTGTGCGGCAGGTACAATTTCCTTTCTTGCAAATTCATAAAATGCTATTAAAAGTTTCTAATTTCATTTCCTTAATTTTCTTTATATTGGATTGACATGCTTATGGATGGAAGAAATGGAGAAGAAGAAGTGGGAAAATGTTTAGGAAAATTGCTGTGGATTCTTGGTAATTTAGGAACTTTTGTTAAGTTTTTATAGCTTTATAAAAATAGTTTGAACTTTTTCGAAGCAAATTTAAGCTTTTTGAAGAACACTTCGAAAACAATTTAGGCTTTTGTTGAAGAAAGTTCGAATTTTTTTGAGCTTTTGAGCTTTTTTGAGCAGTTTAAGCTTTTTTAAAACTTTTTTGAACTCAATGAACTCAACTTAAGTTTCTTGAAAACTACATGAGCTTTGTAAAAATAAATTTGAGCTTTTTGAAAACAATTTGAACTTTTTGAAAATAAATTTAGACTCTTCAGATTTAATTTGAACTTTTTAAAATAAATTCGATTTTTTTGGAATTAAATTGAGCTTTTTGAAATCAAGTTTAGCTTTTTGAATGAAAATTTGAAATTTTGGAAAAATAATTTGAGATTTTTGAATCATTTTCAGTTTTTTGAAAACCATCTCGAGCTTTTTGAGAACAATTCTAGCTTTTTGAAAATAAATTTGAGTTTTTTCGATTCAATTTGAGTTATTTGAATGAAATTTGATCATAGCAATCTTCAAAATATTTTCAAAACCAACAATAATTTTCGAGTGTCACTAAGAATTTCATAAATTAACATTCCTACCAGTGCCAGCACCACTCAAAATTCAAAAAGATCTCAATTTCAACTAAGTTACAAGCACGTCTCCATTTCCGTCATCTAAAGTTTTCATCCACGAAATCGCCTTGTCACTTTCCAAAATTCAATGTGTCAGAATGTAGGAGAGTGAGACAACATGCGGCCATCTACAGAACTACACAAGCAAAAAAGACAATTCAGGTGATGAGAACGTAAGGCTTTCTTTCTTACTAATTTAATTACTAAACAAATTCACATCGGAAAGTCTTTTTTTGTCTATTTTATGTTCGTTGACCGGATAGGATAGGTATAGAAAGAGTATTTTGTGCATGTTATGGAAATCGATAGCAAACAGACTAAAATTAAATTAAAGTTTCTGTTCTTCATTATGTTCTTAATCTAATTTGTGCAGATCATTACTTGTAGGATTTCTTTTTTTTATTGACATTTTCTTTTTCGATTTACTTTTTCCTTTTGCCTTCCTGTTTCTTCTTGTTCTTCCACACAAATGAATGGGAAATTTTTTTGTTGTTTACCTTTTTTGTCGTGTTTGTAGCTTCTTATTCCTCTTTATGACTTTAATGTCTTCTGAAGATACACACAAAATAATGAACATGAGGAATTTTTGACATGATTTTTTTTTGCAATGAAGAGTAGAATGTAATTTTTTTGTTTCTACAACATAATTAAGAGATAATGTGAGTTTGTCATGGAAGTGAAATGCAGGAAGGATGATATTTATACACTCAATTTGATCAAAGAAATTAGTTTTGAATAGAACTAAAAACATAAACACGTGGGTAGGCTTTAAAACAATCAATTGATGTTTTTTACTGCTTTTTAATGATTTAAAAGGTTTAAATTAACGCCAACAATCATTTGCCATCTTGTACTTTCTATATTTTCTCAAAAATTTATTAAATTAAGTCTAATAAGAGTAAAATTGATGATTTTTTGTTAAATATGGAAAATTTTAAGTAAGTACTTTAGCTTTGACGTACGTTTTTTAACTTTTACGTACGTATTTTACCCTTCATCGTACGTATTTCAAACTCTATGTTCGTATTTCAACAGTTAATATACGTAATTGTTGACAATTCTGTCTATAATCAACTAAAACATTTGATAGGCTCTTTAATATTCATAAAACAGCTGAAACAAGTAAATACCAAAAGAGACTTGCAGCCAGTCTGCAGTTCACAATTTCAAAAATAAACACAACACCCTGAATAACATAAATTCCCCCCTTATCAAATTCAGCATATCCAAAAAAAAATATTCTCAATACTCCCTCAGATCATTACGATTATTCATGACTGTCAATAATAAAATTGTATTAGTTACAATCGAGTAGTTATCTTTTATTGACACATTTATTATAACTGATATTAAATTCATAAGTTTTTCGTTTCTCCCCCCAATTCAGACTTATCGTCACGTCTTTATGGCATTACCTTCACATTCTATATTATTCCGTTAATGTTTCGACAACATAAGGTGCCTTTGGAACTTAATCGAATTGGGGACAGGGTTGGAATTTGGAGGTTTTTTTGGGGTTTGGGTACAGTTTAAAGTCAACCATTTAGGACAGTGCCGTGACACATAGACGGCCCATCACTGCTTAACTGAGGGTATGGACTAGCTGTTATGTGAATTCCTAAGATTCTTCGTCAGATTATTAAGCTTAAATTGGTAATTTTGGATGAAAATCCAAATTTTCCTCTTAATTCCCGCCTTCATCCCCACCTCAGTACCCTCCCTTACATTACCAATGACATAATAAATGAACAAACTTCTTCCTTTAATGCTCCAAAAAAACGTAATATTCAATTTGTCCTCAGATGCCATTTTCCATCAGTTTGCCTACCAAAATAAAACTTTGTGTCTTCAAATGACATAAAAATTTCCAACAACAACAGAATAAAAGTATCATCTGTCTTGATTTATCATCTTTTAGTTTCATTTGTCATTTCTTTTCTGTATGAATGGAAATATCCAAATGTGAGATTTATTGACTTCAAATCAAAGAATGAAGTAGAAGAAATGAAAAGTAGGAAGTAAAAGTGTACATTGAGGACCAAATGAATCGTGTTATGAATGAATACAATGATAATGATGTACATTTCTAGCTCCATTTTCTATCACATTAGCAGATTCTTGATAAGTTTTTGTTATTCTTCTTCGTTGTGGATTTCTTATATAAATGATGAGATAATGAATGGAACAATGAGCAAAAATGGGCATCTTATTATGGTAAATTATGATTTTTTGGATGTCGAACAAACCAAGAAAAAAAAGTCTTAAGCCGGAAGTTTTCTGTGATTCCGAATTTTACTTACCCGTAATTTTATCAAATCAATAACCTAAATATAATATAATAAGTTAGATTAAATTTCAAATTAAGAATATTGATAACGTAAAATTCACTTTTTTTATCAAGAAAGTCATGCAATTTTTTTTTGTTATTTCACAATACGAGCTGTTGATGCAATCAATTAAATTTAATATTGATTAATTACCTAGAATTAAATTTTATGATAAGATTACTAATCTAAATTATATAAAAATGCAAGTAAATTTCGTTTTTTCACTTAATTTAATTTTAAAAAATGAAACAATTGCTTCTTATAGTCATATTTGCTGTAGGGCTTGCTAGTTGTCGTCGTAAGTCTTTATTCTGAGACTACCTTCAAATTTACTACGTTTTAAATTTTTAAAACCCCATTTTAAAAGCCAACAGCTCATCAAGAATTATTGGAGGACGTATTGCTGTACCCGGAGAGCTTCCAAATCAAGCCTCATTACAATTTTGGGGTACAACATTCCATTTTGCTGGTGGAAGTTTAATCAACGCCAGATGGGTTGTGACAACAGCTCATGGAGTTTTTGGACTTGCTGGAAATTCTGTCAATATCATTCTTGGAATTACTAACCTTAACTCTCCATTTGTTAATAGAAGAAGTAGTGAAATTCGTATTCATCCACTTTATGATAAGCCAACGTTATTGAATGAGTAAGTCGTTTATGAATTTTAAAAAGTTCTGTAAATCATAAAAGTTTATTGTAGTATTGCGACAATTCGAAGCAGTGTAGCAATTATATTTGACAATTTTATATCTCCAATCACACTGTCTCCTACTTTTCTTGAACTGGGTACTTTGACACAAGTAAGAATGTTGAATTTTCTATTCAATAAAACGACCGAAATTCAACAATTTATTCTTATTCTTTAGATATCTGGTTGGGGTGCAACAATGCAAAATAAAACAGCTGAAGCAACTCAACTTCAAGTAGCTTCAGTTATTACACAATCCTGCATTAATTCTGAATTTATGACTTTCACTTTACAACATGTTTGTGCTGGAATTAATGATTCAGCTATTGGAATTTGTACAAATGATGTTGGCGGTCCAATGGTTTTAAATAACATGTTAGTTGGAATTCCATTTTTCCATGATCCACGTGCATGTGCAACTTGGCAACCCGTAAGTAATTTTTCAGATTTTAAGGTTCAAAAAATCAGCTATACTGGTTTTCTAATTTAAAAAAATGATATAGGATGGATATTTAAGAGTATCATCATATCGTACCTGGATAATGGGCAATACACCACTTTAATTTAATATTATTGAATATTATGAATAAATAAATTTACCTTAAAATTAACAAAAAATCCCAAAACTTTAATAAAAAAATATATCGTTCCATTTCGTCCAGTCATAACGAACACAATAACATAATTATTTATAAAAATATCCCCAAAAAAACGAAAGAACACAAAATTAGGGTTGTGATGAACAAACATAACAATAACAGAATAGATAGCGTGTGCTGGAAAAATGATGAATCGAAATAAAGAATGGAATAACCATGAATAGTAAATAGGTAACCTATATTTTATTGCGTTACATGAATAGATTGCTAAATAATTACTCATTTTCCTTTATTTCATAAATAAAATAAACATATATTTAGTAGTGATAAATATATAGGAACAGGAAAAGGCTATAGACGGAAGACAAATGATATTTTTACTTTCATTGTTAATGCCATGCATCCTTACATCCATCATACATGTCTTTTGTTAGTCATAACAATTGGATTTGACATTTTGGGAGTGATTTAGCAGTGATGTATAGGGGCTTATTGGGTGTATGGGCCAGTGGTGGACAATATATTTGCCGCAGAACACTACTGAAATGACCTGAACCGTATATCTTGTCCGGTTTTGGTCGAGGCTTACAACCAAGTTGTCGCGGATATAAAGTATTAGTGTCAACATTAGTCTACACTTTTGTGACACTTTATATGTAATTTTTGACTGAAAGCTTGCATCAAATGGTCTGATAATCCTGATATTTGATCCTGGAATGCTCATAGGGTAGATAATATTGACTTAAGTTCGAGTAAGTCTAGCTTTATATCGAATATCACCGAATCTGGTCGCAGAGCTTACATAAGCTCACCTATGGTCAGACTATCCGTCACTTCTAAGTCATTTGACTTCCTTATTGGAAGTTATTAATGAATAACCCAATTGTCACCATTCTATCATATCCAAACAACCCCCAATAACTCCAAAAAACTGTATAATTTAGTTTATTTTATGACAAGGCACTTGTTTGATTAAAACTTATTTTTTTTACGGGATTTGTGCCTAGACATATCAATATCCACATTTGCCACACTTCAAATACATAAATATTTACGACAGTGTCTATATATGTACATATATATTGGATATAAAGTTTATATAAGCAATACCTTTTTTTGTTGCTGTTGGAGGGGAGTAAAATATTGAAAATGAATAATTAATTGATATTGAATTTTGGTTCGATTTTTTTTTGTTGGTGTTCCTCAATTTTCAATTCCGTTCAACAATTTTTTTTGTGTTTGTTTTAAGCGGAAGGAAAAGTTTTTTTATTTATGAATATTGTTGTGAAATCTGGTGGTTTTTATATTTTGATGGGAGTTTTTGAACTGGGAATCAAGCTGGAATATGGATGTTATTAAAAAAAATTGTGTTTGTTTTTATGCATGCTTCAGTTTTTTTGCTAGGTTTTATATTGAAAAAAATTTGAACAATATTCGACGAATTGCAAACAAATAACAGTTATGCTGAAATGATTTTAAAAACTTTTTCTATGATTTTTTTCCATATTTTTGCATTATGAATATTGAAGCTTTAGTAGATTTTTATGAATATCAATCCCCATGTCGGCTTTATGTATATTAACTTACTCTCTTGACAATGGGGCCCGTGAGTCATTTACCGCAGTCAGAGTTCGTTGAAACTACTAACACTGACTCATATTGGATCACATTGCTTTACACAGTTATTCCATTTGTTCCTCTCGATCTCTTACCATCCAAAAAGTCAGATGTTGTCAATTTCAATACCATTGGACCTATAGTCAACTGAAATGACTCTGGGATGTTTTAATTTCATGGTTTGCTTCTTGAACGTTGCCCAATCTTTCATATGTGTCCCCAGAAATGTGGTTCAATGTGTCACACACAAGTCACACTAAGCTTAGACTGCTATGGATCTTTATGATCTCAAAACTATTGCATTTATAAGATTATCTATTAAAGTATTTAAACTTCATTCCAATAGCCAATTCTCACCATAAACTCAACCATCTCACTTCATAATTCCCATAAAAGCTTCCTCAGTTTCTCTTTACAAAAATGACGGCATGTACACCCCGATATTAATGAATAAATAATGTCTCATCAGGATTATAAAGGCTCCTTTGCACAATGTACCATTAAAATTCACTATAAAACGACTTACATAAAAATTTAAGAAAGCTTTTCAGCGCTATTGCTGCATGCCTGCTTTCATGATAAAATAATATAATTTTGAGGGGGGTTGTTTGGATGTTGTGTAGCTATATTGATGGTGAGGAGTTGTGTGATGGTTATGAAAGAGGTGAAGCTACTCCTAATGGACAATCAAAATGCTCATATGGTCTCATCTTGATGGCATCACGATACCATGTGAGCATGCTTGTTGCTAGTTTGATTATTTCATGTCGAGGGGACAAAATTGAGAATTTTTTCATTAAAATTCTAACAAATTAGGGAAAATTTTATCAAAAATCTAAAATTGATTCCAAAATCTTCTAACTAGGACCTCGGTTACCGGTCAGTTAGTTTTTGAATAGCACCATTAATCTATCCAAATTCAGTATCAGACTGGTGTGACTCTGGTATGGGTAGCACTTCCCCTATGTGAAGGCAAGCTTTGCCATGCCTAGCAAGTCAAGCTCCAATACACTACACAACATCCATACAACCCCTCATTGAATTTTCATACGCTTTTCAAGTAGCAATTTGTAAATGTTTATTGCCATAAAATTTATTCTCTCATTATATTTCCATTATAGACATCACCAAAAATAAAGTCTTCTTCTTGTATATTTTATCATAAGCGTAACTTCCACGTGAAGAACATTTGTATTAATTTGTTATACCAATTTATGCTAATATCATTCATGCACTAGATATGTACAATCTCATTATATTCCATCAAATTGGATTAAAGCTTACATAACAGCAAAAAATATTCACTGTAATGTGCTTTTGTGCCATAGACTAGGCATAATCAAAAGCCATAAAAATTTTCCAATATTGCAAAAAAAAAAGTTGCTTTGAATTGTGACATAAGGAAAATTTGTGGTGTGGGAGATGAGCAGCGGGATTGGCAATAACATGAAATGTCATGAAATTTTTTTAAATCAGATTGATGACATTGTGACTTTTGGTTTTTCTTGTTGCTGTAGAAATTATTGTTTAGTCAGAGAAAATATTTAAAGTCATTAGTTAAATCTGCTTTGCAATTTTAAGTATTGAATATAATAAATTGGGTTAGTATTTGATGTTTTATGGGGTATAAAGATTGAAAATGTTATTTTAAAAGGTTGAAGTTTTGTGATTGTTTGGGTACGGATGGGTTGTTGTGAAAAAGGACTGCATTATTGCAAGGTGAGCAACTCTCAGAAGCTGCATTAAGGCATTTACATTTGGAAAAAGTTAAAAAAGTGAAAAAATCGTATATCCAAACTAAAATTACAAGTCTACAGGAGGATCCTAACCTTTCCTTACTGGAGATGTCTGCAATAACGGGTTATAAACAGACGAGTTCAGATCTGAGTGGTTTGTACTTAGAATTAGGCATGAACTGAACATTAACTTGTCTTTAACTAGTTTTAACGTGTTTTTGCCCATTCAAGATCGTTGGATCATTCAAAAATGACAATATATTTAAGCACTTTGTCATTTTACCTTCGATTTCCTTAAGTTTTGGTAGAATCGATAACATTTTCTACAAATTGATGGTTTTTGTCATTATTTCAGTAGTATTTGGGTACACACTGTCCAATTTCTATGCTTTGATTAAGCGAACACCCAACTGGCAAAGAGCTTGCTCTACTTATGTATACAAGTTGAACATGTTAGCGTTCGTGTTTTCGGCTTATTCTGATCTTGAAACCATGTCTATTGCCTGATTAGCAACGTCTTAAAGCTATGTCGAATGATAGAGTCTCACATTCTTGACTAATTTTCCAAAATTGCCTTTCAATCGACACTAAAATAAGTTACACAACCTTCCACAGCAACAAAAAAAAGCTCTAAAATTCACCAAAGATATCCCCAAATAATAACATAAAATATGTCCCCAATATTATCCTCAAGTGTCTACCTAAAATCATTTGTGCATGCTCAATTCACATAATTTCTTTTAGCCCATCAAATCCCATCCACTAAAGAGTCCACGAAAAAGGAAGTTGATATGTGTATACATATATATTAGTGAGGAGATAGAGTAATATGGTTCAATTTAAAGGTCTACTAAGTGATACAGATAGATCGGTATGGTTTGATATAATAAATACATTTTATTTGTATTCATGTATTGTAGATGTAATGTGACATTAGAGCTAAAAAGGTTGATCGCTTTCGTAAGTACGATAAATGATTTTATTTTGTCACTAGCATGAGATTTCAATAAGCTTAGAAATTTTCTTTGCCTATAAACATTCCTTTTTTGTGTAATTCAACAAAATTGGTAACAAACAAAAGCATTGATTGCCTCAATTTGCCATCATCGTGTAATATCCATGATAAGTGAATTCATATCCAATTTTTTTGATGTCATTGAGGATGCTCGTGCATTGAATGGGGTTGAGAAAGGAAAACAAATATAAAAAAAATCCGGATATTAACTTTTTTTGTCTCTCTCTCGTGCTTATTTTTGGTATGATTCGAGGAAGAGGATTAATGCTGCATTGACTCAATGATGCTGTTTGTCTTTTTAGGATTAGCTGATTTTTTGTGGAAATGTTGGGTTATTTTTGGCATGTTTTCCATTTATTTTTAAGTTTTTTTCTCAATTCACGCTCCAAAAAAGGAAGTAACTGTACTGTTTTGTCACATCCAAGTCTAACAACATTTTTATATGGAGCGCAACTGTTGTTCTTAGAATTGTCTTCATATGTTGCGCAACTGCTGAACTTACATTAAGCAACTGTTGTTCTTCGAATAATCTTAATATATCGAGCAACTGTTGTATTAACAGTAATTTTTATGTGGTTTGCAACTGTTGTTCTAACTTATGACATGAAATCGATGTGAGTGAACCATCCTTTTTGGTGAGTCACTGTTGTTCTTAGAATATTATGTTGTGATTGCTCGTGCATTGAATGTGGCACGCAACCGTTGTGTAAGAAACCATTTCCTGGAAGGCACATGTAGTAGAAATGATTCTAAATATGGGCCGTGACCAGCGAAAATGTAGCTTTAAACTAGATTCGATGGAATCCGAGCTAAGGTCATAGTCAAGTCGGCCTGGTATCAGATTTTGGCAATTGCAAGACTTGTGCTTTTTGGGATTTAATATGTCGCGCAACTGTTTTTTTGGAAAATGATTCGCAACTGTTGTATTCTGAATATTTTCTATAGGCCGCGCAACTGTTGTACGACATCATGTAACTATATGACACAAAATTAAAGGAATCTCACAAAATTAAATTTTTTATTCACATCATCAATCGATGCTTCCCGAACGTTAAGTGGTATCATACGCCTGATAAGCTTTCCTGATCCATATCAAGTATGAATGTTCAAATACTTTAATACAAATTAAACAGACTAGAATGGAAGTACACAAGTATATATATATTTATATGGATACGCCAAAAGTGATGGGGATTAACATTTTAGGCTCACTTTATATTTTTTATATATTTGATATAATTTCCATCTTTATGGTGTGGGTTGACGAAGGAGCTGCTAAAATTGGAAATACAATAGGATTAACTTTTATTATACTTGTCTATTTGTGGCTTCCATTTTCAGCATCAATTTTTAAGCAATTTTCCTCCTTTAACCCTCGTCCATGTGCTTCTGATTATTGTACGGTTGGCTGGAACACACTGAGATGCTCATTGTGGATTGTCAAGTACAATGTAACTGGAATGTTACATAATAGCTTCACATTCACATCATAAAAACAGCATCGTTGACATTTTTTTTCTGTTCTGCTCTTTGATCACTTTTCGATGTCTATTATACACAATGTCTAATACATTGAGTCGCATATAATAACATAAAATATGCGGAAGTCCATATGACATGCTATACACATGGATTGTAATAATAAGAAGAATGGATTCTTTTTTGTGTGATCTTAACTTCTTCTTTTGAATGACTTCGGTTTGAAAAGGAAATATATACTCGGGGTTTGGTTGCCTGCCTGCATCTATGGAGATTTTTTTTTTTGCTATTGTTTTTCGAATATGTCGGATGGAAAAATTCTTTTGTTGATGAAGTTGATATTTGTGAATTGGAGGTTGTACTCAGGGTACTTGAGGATTGTGTCATGTAGGGAAAAAATATTTTTAGAAAATTGTGTCATCTCGGATAGAATTTAAGATTGTGTCATCTCGGAAAGAATTTAAGAATGTGTCACCTCGGGAAGAATTTAAGATTGTGTTATTTTGGGAAAAATTTAAAATTGTGTCATTTCGGGAAGAAATTAAGATTGTGTCATCTTTGAAAGGATTCAAAATTGTGTCATCCCAGAAAAAATGCGCCCATCTTCACTACCTCTATCAATAATTCAACAATTCCTTAATATACCCTTCTCACAGAGTAAATTCTCTCGCCGCATGATTTCTCTTCTTTTCTGTCGAGGACTTCATGCAAACATCATGCAAAGAAAAAACGAATGAAAGATGATAATTGTAGGAAATATAGGCAGTAGAGCCTTCACGAGGCATCATTGTTGAAAAATATTTTCATATCTCTTTTATTTGTTGTTTTCGGCTCGTTTTTCTTCCTTAAAAATGTGAATGTATTGGTGCATGAAAAACCGTTTGAAAAATATCCAACGTTATGTAGACGAAATGAAGGAATTGTAACTAAAGTACATAAAATATTGTTAGAGAAGAATGAGAGAAAAAATATATTTTTTGTGTGTAATCGCTTTATGCCCTATGCTTTTACTAATATACATGCATACACGTTTGTAATCTTATCATATAAGAGTAGATAATGCAGGGTTGGATAGAGTCATGGTGAGAGGATTTTGAAAATTTGGGAGAGAATCAAGAAAACTCGAGAGATTTGCAAGGAAATTTTAGAGAAAATTGAGAAATTCTCAGAGAAATTGAGAGAAAACTAAGAGAATATTGAGAAAAACTGAGAGAAAATTGAAAAATTTGAGAGAAACTGAGAAAAAATTGAGAGAAAATTGAAAAATTTGAGAGAAACTGAGAAATAATTGAGAGAAATTAAAAAAAATTGAGAGAAAATTGAAAAATTTGAGAGAAACTGAGAAAAAATTTAGAGAAAACCGAGAAAAATTGAGAGAAATCGAGAGAAGTTGAGAGAAAATCGAGAGAAATTGAGAAAATCTGAGAAATAATGAGAGAAAATTGAGAAAACTGAAAGAAACTGAGAGAAAATTTTGAGAGAAAACTGAGAGAAATTCAGAAAATTCCTCACTTTTCCCAACCCTATCCAAACATTTTTTTGTGCTTTTTTTCCCTTCCATGCTTTATGAGAATAACATTGTAAATTGTCGCGGCTCGTTTAAAAAGCGTGCTCTCGTCTACATAGCTCAACGTATATACATATTTTTTTACGATTCTTTGAATGAACTCTTCAAACAACAGGCTGAAAATGAAGAAAATGAAAAAAATGTATAAATTTTCGTAGCATTTCGTTCTCATCATAAAGCAAGTAAGCCGTATAGAAGCGATGTTGTGAGAGAAAGAGAAGAAAAACAAGAAATAAACGAGCTTTTGGAATGAAGAACAGAAGAAAAAGGGTTTTTGGAAGGTAGAATGAGTAAAAAATAAGCAGCGAAAAGGAAAATAACAGTGAAGTGAAGCGATTGTTGGATTTCACCTGGAAGTATTTCGAAATGTTTAGATGGAGAGAAAGAGGAACATAAACAAAAACATGTGTACAGTAAGGAATGAATGAGAGATTTA
Source organism: Chironomus tepperi (assembly GCF_022539635.2). NCBI lineage: Eukaryota > Metazoa > Arthropoda > Insecta > Diptera > Chironomidae > Chironomus > Chironomus tepperi. The sequence goes on from NW_027226245.1 coordinate 1,063,167, forward strand.
AAGACGCAGTATTTGAATTTTCGTTTGATGCAGCGTGCCAGTATCCAGTATTATTAATCTTTCTATATGGATTTGCAGTTTGAAATCATATTACTGTTTACTGCGACACTGAAATCTCACTTCTTAGTTTAAGTATCAGGTGTGTAACCAGCAAAATAGTTAGGAGGATCGAGCTCCAAAGACCCATATCCTCTAATCCCCTTTGGCTACAATCCTGAATACTATCTTTAGTGTCAGAGTTGTGGCTAGATAAGAATGGTAATTAAAGTTCACCGTTCTTTCAAATCTTGAAGTACAATCTTAATCCAATTCAATCAAAACCAATTCAAAGTAATCGAAGTCTCCAGGGTCAGACATTCCAGGGTACATTACTTTCCAGTAAGTGCAGTAATAAACTTCTGAAATGGGTGACCCTTGAGAAGTCTCACAGCTGTAGATGGGTGCTTGGAATATTAAAATTGCATATTTTATCAAACACAGTTGTGGTTTGTTATATAAGACCTAAATGAAAGTAACAGTTGAGCCACAGTAACTGCTTATAAACGCATCGCAACATTAGTCAATTTTCAGCATTTATTGTTTGATAGTAAAAATTGAATTTTAGGACAATTCATAATTTAGGATTTGAACCTCTCCATTCAACCTGAAACTCTCAAAAAGTATCCCAGAACAACCCATTAACAAGCCTCTGTCCATCCAACCAAACAAACTCAACTCAATTAAATAACATTTAAGCATAAATTCCACCTCATCTTCAAACCCAAACAAAAAACTTTCACAACACAAACAATCCCAAAAAAAGCAAGAAAAGGAACAGAAGTAAACTTTCTTCCAAAAAAGAAAGCAAGAAAAATTCGTCAAAATTCCTTCCACGAAAAACTAGAGAAGAACTGAGAAGAAAATGCGCCCTCAATTGAAAAACAATCTCACGAAACTCTATAATATTCCATAATCATGTTATCAGGCATTCCTTAATAATATATATATATTTTCACAATAGATTGTACGTACAGTATGCTCATACACCATAATATAGATCGTAGTCGTATAAGAAAGGAATGAAAAAAAAGGAAAAAAAAGCAAAGCATTTAGAGTGACGAGAGAAATTAGTCGACATTCTCTGCTTTGCTCTAAAGTGTGTGTATATATACAATATATATATATATACATATATTTTTTATTTTTATGTTCTTCATTCACATTTTTGTTTTCTCTGTTTACGAAGGCAGCAGCAAAATAACAAGTGCGGCGTGCAGGAATAAGAATTTTTTTTTTCGTATCAATCGTGGTCTACGGAAAGAAAGTTTAGTGTTTATTATTCAGTATTGCATATTGGAAATAAATTATAAAAAAAATAATATCTAGTGGCTAATAGTTGTTAATGTGAATTTGTCATAGGCAGACGGGCTCGCTTGGATCACTCACAAAAATATATTAAAATATTTATCGGAATTTGCTGCTTCTTTTGAACTTTTTTTTTTGTTTCTTTTTTTAATAATTTTTTTGTGATTATAAAAAATTTCGTGTGTGCAAAAAATTAAATTTTCCGGCGAATATTCGGTCATAAAAAAAATTTGGATAATTAATCTCGCGTGTGCCTGTGTGTTGGAATCAATTAAGAGGAACAGATACCAAAAATTAAAGAATCATATCAAGAGGAATTTTTTGTTGTTGGAATATTTAAATAAATTGTAAATTAAGAAGGTAAGGCAGGCAATTAAAAAATTATTTAACCTTCTTAGGGTCGTGCATAAGTGATGTCAAGTTGTGATTTGGATTTTTTAAGAGATTGATATTGACATGATGCTGGGAATTTTGAGTTTTGTGGGTCTTAGAGCCTTTATTGCCCTGTAGTGATTAAATTATTCAACTGTCTTAGGGTCGTTCAAAAGTGGTGTCAAAGAGTGATTTTTAAGAATTTCAGATTGACATGATTTGGCAGATTTTTGAGTTTTGAGGGTTTTAGAGGCATTATTACTTCATAGACCTGTGATGAAATTATTCAACCTTATGAGGGGCATTTGTAAGAGGCGGGCCACAGTGATTTTGATTTTTTGAGATATAGATTGACATTTTGTGGAGGATTTTTAACTTTGAGGGTCTTAAAGGTCTTGTTACCCTATAAACCAGTGGTGGACAACCTTTTTAGTGATAAGCCTCGACTGAAACCCTACACGGTATATTGTTCGTGGAATTTAGAAAAATTTGGACACACAGGTAGCCCACCAGTATCATAAACCCTAAAATTCAATTTTAAATTCCTACGAGTCTAGTTCCTCGACAATTTAATTTCATATCGCAATCAAAAATCCCCCAGTGAACCCCCCTCAAAAAACCCCACAACCACACTTACGAACGTTCCCTCCTTTTTCTTATTTCACACGATGTGAGCGATATGAGAGTGCCATCATAGCAGACATTAAGGCATTTAAAAATAGATTGTTGTGTGATATTTTTAGGTGCTAAAAATTATCGTTTCTTTTTTTTTGTCACAACAACTTGTAAACGAGTTTGTTTTTTTGTGTCTCAAAACATCGTCAAAGTGCATTCAGGAAGTTCCAAATTGTCTCTGTACATAGATGTGTTGTTGATTGGATGTAATGACAATCTCGTGCGATCATTCTAATGAAAAAAAGTGAATGAAGAGGAAAAATTCTGAGTGACTTGATTTAAATTCTTTTTATTGGGATGCATGAACGATCAAAAGATGAAGTAATTGACGGAAAATACTTGATTTTGATGGAATTTATGTTTGTAGGCTTTTTTTTTAAGTCAGCAAGATTATTGAATGGAAATATTTGTTGGAGTTGAAAATTTTTTTTTTTTTTTGGGTATTTTGAAGAAATTTCAAGGGATGGTGACTTAGTGGTGTTTTGCTATTGTTTATTGTGAACAGAAATTAAAGTCGACTCGAATTTTTTTTGGAGTCGAATCGAGTCGAGTCGAATTAAGTTGAATCAAACTGAATTTCTATACAAAATCCTAGTCGGCTTCTAGTTTTTTATATTATTTTAAGACCTTTTGGTTATGAATTCTAATAATTGCTTCGAGACTCCCTAATTAAGGGCCAGCTCAGAGTTGGCTTGAGTCGAGTGGAAACGTCTTTTCAGACTCTTAAAGTTGCATACTTTAAATTCATTTTGCAGACGTCATTTCAATCACATTTTATGAGTTTTATTTCTCAAAAAATAAATAAAATTTTAGTGCATTTTTATGGCATCAAATGATGACATTCTTGTGAAAATAATTAAATTTTAAGAACTCAGTCAAAGTTATATCATCAAAAATGATTCAATTGAGTTCTCGGAAAGCACATGACATAGAAATTGCTATAAACTCGACCCTAGGTCAGATTCAAAGAAATCCGGTTTGAAGCTAGAGTTAAGTCGGTTTGGGGTCTGATTTCCACATCATGTGTGCTTTCCGGGGTCGATGTCCATCTAGGGACCCATTCCAGAATCTCTAATTATTTAAATTGATAAAAATTTCAAAAAGTAATAAATTTCTTACGTCGCAAATGCGTCAATTCTCCACATGTAAATTAAATTCTTTATAAATAATTAAATAACACTGCATAGGAGCCATAATTACTCTAACAAATTCATAAATAATAAATTCTTCAATATTTCACATTCTGTTTTTAAAAATAAAACACGGTCCGGTCAAAAATTAAAATGAATTGCACCCAAGGGACTTAAGGTGATGTAAATTTAGCATCGGTGAATGAAAATCCGTGGAAAATTTCCCATTAAAAATTAAAAATCATAAAGCTTTACATTGAACGATTGCTGTTTCATTCTTCTCAAAGATTCATAAAATAAATTATATCTTTAATCAACCCACGCAGACGTTGTTCGCTTAAGGGATGGACACGTGAAGACATCATAAGGAGAGATTTCAAAATCAGAAAAGGGCATTTTAAGATAAATTTTTGCTCATGTAGTCTCAGCCCACATGAGATAATGTTTGGAACTTTTGTGGTTGTTTCAATTACAAAGTTTTAAAATTGAATGGAATTCGGTTGAGAATTTTATGTGATTTTTTTTTTTTGAAGAATTTCAATTTGTGATTTATTTTTTAAGAGAGTTTTTGAATTTTTTGAAATTAATTTAAAGAACTTTGGAATGTTTTTGAATCTGTTCAAATTTTGAATCATGTTTGAAATTCAATTCAAAAACTGTTTAAATTCATTTTTTAAACTTTAAAAAATGTGAATTATTGAGAATCTAGAAATGGGATGCTTCACTTATTACCTAAAACTAGGGTGACCAGAGTGATTTGTAATGAGTTCTCGAATTCTTAATAAATTTGGACAATTTGAGGCTATGTCAAGATAAATCAGCAAGGGATAAATTACAGCAGTGTCTCGGCAAAAATACAGCAGATGGGTGGCCATAACTCCTTATTGACCGCCTCCTAAAAGCGTTAAATAACAAATAAATGGACCATAACGAACTTAATCCCAAAAATTCAATCCTCGTCTAAGCCTCGTCAACATCAAGAAAAAAATCATAAAGAGCTAATTCCTTTAAAAAAAACGAGAGAATAAATAAATGAGGGATGAACATAAAACGAATTAATTACTTCCTATTTACATAAAACCAACACAAGCTATTTCGTTCATCATTAATTGAGTACCGAGAATGCTGGTTTTGAAATGAAAGGTCAAACAACAGCTAATTTGCAATAAATTTTTAAATATTATTCACAAACGAAGAGAAGAGAAGAAGAAAAGGCAAAAAAAGCATACAAAAATGTTTCAATTAACTACACTTATATAAATTGAGGATATGAGGAAGGAAGAAGAATGAAGAAAAACAGCATCAAACTTTGTCATTTTCGTACGTGTTTATTGAGGACTGAGTAAAGAGACAAGTGCTATTAAACCATAACTGTCATCAGCACATATACTTTATATTCTCATCTTCATCATCATCCATATCTGTGTATCGATTAAACCTTCCAGGCATATATCACATACAATACACAGCACTACACATCCCTTCCATTCTCATCATTCAATTGAGTGTCACCCAATTTTTTTTTTGTTGGAGCTAATTTTTCATTTCGAGGCAAATTTATGTTGGCGGCTGTTAAATGGAAAATGAAATGACAGAATAGACCAAAAAGCGATGGTTAATGATCATAAGGACGCAAAAATGGAGGAGGAAAATTTATTGTCTTTTCCACCCAATTTTTCGCCAGTTTGCGGATGGGGACATGATCATTATTTTTTCATTAAATAAGAACATTTCTATTGTTCATCTTTTTATTGGCCTGCATGAAATGGCATAACTGTGATTTTGCTATCTCTTTTTGTGCTTGTGCTATCTCAATCCATCCCTTTGGGATATGGAGATGACCGGTAAGACGTTTGGAGAATTTTTAAATTAAGAGACTCAATAAAAAAGAGAAAGTTTTCTAATGCAGCCCTGAGAGAATTGAGACGAACAAAAGATGAAAGGGTGGAAAAGAATTTCTGATGAGTTTGAGAGGAATTTTTGGGTTATTTGTTTTGTAGGCGCATATTTTTTAAAGACGTGAATATATGGACTCAGTTTACTGTGACAATCATATCGTTGTAAAAAGTTTGAGAAAAATTTAAACATATGCGCGCACAATAGATGTGAATTTGTTGCGTATTATACATGTCACATTCAAATCATTTGCGTATAATGTACAAAAATCTAATAAAAATTCACAAAAATGTGTGCATAATATAGGTGAATTATATGCGTACTATGCACATTTAATCAAATTATTTGGTTTTAATGTACATAAATCTTGAAAACATCTGCAAAATTCACTTATAATTAAATGAGTTACGCACGTGAAATTTAAATACATTTTTTAAACTCAATAGAGTCAGAACTCATCTAAATTTTGTTTGGTAAATTTTGCAAATATAACAAATTTTAACACTCGCGCATAATCTCCGTGAATTTTAAATACGTACGTACTTTTCCTTTACGTAAACATTTTTTCCCATATTTATGAAAAAATCAATCTTATTTCCAGTTTAATACCATTTTTCCAATCCATTAATGCCTTTTAAGAACCATTAAGATGGCAAAATACTAATTATAATCGCCTTAAAGTTAACAACCCTAACATTCTTCACAAAACTCAATAACTTTCCTCGCAAACAACTTCCAAACTGCTCATAAACTTTCTCGCATACTTCTTTTTTCTCTCCAAAGAATCCCAAAAAATGAAAAGCGAAATGAATGAAAAGAAAATGAATGGTTAAAAGGAGTGAGATGAGAAATGGTGTAATTGAATGAAGAATAATAGGAAGCGTGATGAAAGAGGAGCACCATTTCATCTTTCAGCATTAATCATTCCTAAGCCATTTGGTTGCTATTTTTATTTTCACTTACATTCCTTTTTCTCTTTCAATTCCTCTTTTAACGCTTTCTGTCTTTTCTGTGCGAAAAAAGACTCACCATATATCTATATAGATAGACATATTTACTTGATGCTTACAATGTTCAACCATTTTTGCTTACTAAAGGCTCTCATTCATCTATAGTAGGAAGAAGTAATGCGAACGATGAGGTGTTGTTTGAGAAAGAAAACTGTTGAAGGTTTCGTTTGAGGTTGAATTTAGAAGGATTTGAACGCATTTGTTGATAGAGTTGGGAATTTTTAAGGGAGTTGTTCTAAAGATGCTTTAATGCACTTTAATTCTGAAAAAAGAATATTTCTGTGATGATAATTTGAAGCTGGCTTTGCCCGATCTGGATAGCCTAACCTAAAAAAAAAATAAACATTAGCTTTGCAGACCTTAAGGTCCATAGCTGCGCGTTTATATGCGTTTCATGGCTATTGGGAGCTTAACGAGGGAGGATTCGCCAGATCTCTCGCTCAAACCTAGACCTACAGTTTATAGTGGAATCCGAACCACTTCTTTGATGACATTACTGCCTGTAGCCTTCAATGTGCAAAACATGTGAAAAATTTCCCATGCTGAGTCTCGAACCCATGATCGCTAGATCGGTGTTGCAATTATTATGTACCGAAGTACTAAACCATTCCGCCACCGAGCCACCTCGACTCCCCTCTTAATAATTATTCCAAACCAAATCTGCATCAACTTCGAGCTCTGCAGTTATTCCTTAACTTCTAAGCCCAACAAGACAAACTGCCCACCATCACTCAACTATCCTTCCAAAGAACATCCACTTAAAGAATAATAAAAATATGTAAAAAAAAAGTTTTTTAAAGATACGCTTTTATTTAGGTGCAATGAAAAGTAGAAAATAATATTTAGATTCCAGTCTCAAATTTAAAAGAGACAAATTTTTAAAATTCGACAAAGAAAATTATAATAAAAGCGTGGGCAATTCTACAGAAGCCATTATCAAAGCCCACGCTTTTATTATAATTTTCTTTGTCGAATTTTAAAAATTTGTCTCTTTTAAATTTGAGACTGGAATCTAAATATTATTTTCTACTTTTCATTGCACCTAAATAAAAGCGTATCTTTAAAAACTTTTTTTACATATTTTTATTTTTTACTTTTTAGTTTTCTTCATCAATAATTGTTAGTATCCGAATTATCAATACTTAAGACTAAAAATCACTTTTAAAAGTCAATTTAAATTTTAATTCGAAATGAATTTGTTCCTAAATAGACCAGAGTACACAATTTTTAAAAAATTTCGATTTTGTATACCATGAAGATAAATTCATACTTTAAAACAGGCCAAAAATTAGGGTTTGTTATTATAAAATCGTCAACTTTCAATTTTTTCCTAAAATTCTTTTTGATTTTTATTGAGAATGCTTATTAAAAGATTTTGTTCAAATTTCAGATCAATCGGATAAAAAATGTGGTCAATATGTCGATAATTCCTTTAATTTTGAGTAAAAAAACTAGTTTTTTGGCCCTAACTTTAGCAAAATTTAATTTTTTTCAAAAATCTTATCAATGTGTTCTATATTAGCCTATAATACACCACTATTCCAAATTTCAGCCTTTGAAGTTAAGTAGAAGTGGTCGAAGTAGGTACTTGAAAATTTGAAAGTCTTAAACAGAGCAACCTAAATAAAAGCGTATAAAAATAGACGTAAGAAAAGTTTGATGGTGATGATGATGACGATGATGTCGTGTAACATGCTTCATTTTTATGATAACCCCAAAAAGAAAAAATATGCTTATAGAAATTGACATTTTACAACAATTTCATTTCGTAAGAAAAGTATCAAAAGAGAGGAAGAAACTGAAATGAATATATTCGGTACACGACAAAATGTCTTAAAAAGGAAGTAAATGTTGATGGTAGAATGGGATAGAAATTATAGAAAATGAGAAGGAAATTTAGTTGACAGCAAAAGTATCACGTAGAAATAAGAATATAGACCTCAAGTTTTTATCGCTATTCAGGTGAAACATGCTAATGAAATATTGAAAATGGAAATTTACCGACATGATATAAATATTCTATTTCATTCACAATGGGATGGAGTTTATCGCCCTTTCTCTCTTCCCGTTCAAACAAATACAATACAGTCATGGAAAATTCTCATTGTCATGTTCTCAGGCAGGCATACTTACAATTTATATAGGTTAGTTTTAATGTCTTCATTCATTATCCAATTTATTGGAATAAATCAGAGGAAATTAGAACTCAGGGTTGGTGGTTTTTTCAGAGAATTTTGAGGTTTTGGTCCTAACTAGTGATTTTTACTTTGTGCGGCTATTGTAGGGAATACTTCTCAGTACAGGTATCGTATAATATCCATACAAATCATTACTTATAATTTATAGTCTTATTGGAACAATAATTGAGTCTATGATGGTATAACTAGGACATGTATCTTTAGATTTCAATATATTCCACTTTTAAATTTGCATGTTTGCATTAGTAAACTTACTTAGTGACTTGGCTAGTCGTACAGATGGACAATTTGGATCAATGGCCTTCTTTAGACATCTCTTAAAGTAGACTCTATGAGTTGGGAGATTGGAGGAAGACAATTCTAAATCCCAAGATGACCAAATTTCAGGTGTCTACCTTCTCATGTTATCCCCTGATATCGGTTAATACTTTGCTATTGACCTAGCTGTGTTGAGATAAGTACGTTAAAGGATAGAGTAACAGCATATCCAAAACACCTCGACCAAAGGGTGGTAAGCCCACAATCAGGTTTGCGATGGTAAGGTTTACAACGGACATTTCCAAAATCAACATGTACATAGAAAGAAACATTAGGTAAAACTGCCTCTTTCTTGGTCGTCCGTCTGCCAATTACCGATACTGACCGATACTGACCGATACTTGCATTTGAAATTGGTAATTGTCAGTGACTTACTTCACTGACCGTTCATTACATCGGTGATCCATGGCCTCTCTCAGATGATGTCTAAAACTAGCTGTATCCCTGACTTGCCCTTTGCAAATTTCCAATGCTAAATGCTTTACTGTCTAACTTCACTGCCAATTACCAATTTCAAATGCAATACTACATCTATCTATTGACATCTTCTCTTCATGAGTTGAATAAATACCTTAAATATAGAAAATTTAAGTATGAATCAGTTTGACTTTAAAATAATTTATCAAAATACACCCAAAATACCAAACACATTCTCATTTAAAGTATAAGTCATGAGACATGAAACCACCCGTAAAATTCATCTTGATAGATAATCAAAAATTCATCACCTTTTATACTCAAAAAAAAACTTTGTTGAGTAAAATCTTCTGTTGAGAGCTACCTCAATTAATGTCATGAGCATTAAGGAGGAAATAGAAGTGAAGAAAAGATCTATGTTGGAAATTGAAAGGCATCATCATCATAATAATTATTTTTAATACGATACAAAAGAACGACGATATGAATCACGGCATCTGATATCATTCAAATGTCAAGAAATTTAATTGACATAAAGTGAAAAATGAAAAGCTTTTTAAAACCTATTAAAAATTTATTTATTTTATTTTATTTTACACGCAAAAATGCCTTATTTTGGAAGAAAGGGTGGGCACCTTCTTATTGTCTACAATAGTACGAGTTAATGGCTTCTAGTCAACCAAATAAATGACTCGCATTTACATTTGTTCCTTTACATTTATCTTTAATGATAATTTAAACATTCGCTCTCGCATTTTGACCAAAACGATAAAGGAAAAAATGGAAATGGCAACATAAGAAACGTGACAGCTCTACTTGACTTGGTAGACTCATGCCTTGATATGGTGAAGCACACGTATATGTAAATAGAATAAGATGAAGAAAAAAGGAAAGTAGATGCATGGGTAGAGTTGGATGGGTAGAGTTGAATGGATGGCTGCAGGGTAGGAGAGGGAGTAGGATGAGGACTCTTAGTAAACGAAGGGTGGAAGAAGAGCTGTGCCTGTGACAGGCACCTATTATCAAGAATTTGTATGGTTTTTGCCTGTCACAGACACCTGTATTGCAACTCTGGGTGAAAGGATACCCTCCTTAAGACTATATTGAAGGGGTAAGAACCGACCGTAAGGACAATCTCGTTCAAGTAGCTGAGTTGTTATGGAGCTCTGTGTTGAGTGACCTATCGGAATCACTCCAGTTGACTACTTGTTGGAGGAGGCTGTTGACTTACAATGTAACGCTCCTCTTGTTAAGAGGGAGGAAGGATGGAGGGGGTTGCACCTATTAGTATAGCCAATTAAGGATCAAAACATATTAAAATGCGACCTTAAGTCCCTCACCACATCACAGGGTTCTAAGTCAAATCGACTCAACTCAACTCGACTCCATTCAAAATCCGCTTCAACCCCTCAACCCTCACTACACCCATGCCAACCATACCATACCACTAAAAAGAGTAAAACAGTACACATGACATACTTAAGCAAATAAATCTGAAGCAGAATAAAAAACCTGTAAGAAATATCAAATTATTCTGCTAAATTGTCTCTTACAGACTTTTATTTCTTATGTAAACATGTTTCGTGTTGCGATCATAACTGAATTTTATTGATTTGTCATCAGCATAAACCGCCGGATAAGAGCAAAAGAAGAAAGTATTAAGTCTCTTTTTATGACTTTTGAAGATTGAAATCATGTGGATGAAAATAATGTTCAATTGGTTCGATGAATTTTTATTCGAGGTGAGGATTTTATGGGGTTGGAGTTAGAGGTGGATGTTGAGAGGTTGGAATTGACTTTTGGTTAGATTGTGACAGAATGTTGATGGTTCTTTGAATGGCAATAAAGGATCAAACTTATCGGAATAGTACCAATCGAATAATCGATCAAAAATCCTCTGCAAGACCTGGAATGTTACCGGATTTAAATTAAATTTGACTCCAAATCAGAGTCACGACTGTCGGTTTTTCGAAAGATTAACTGATTTGTGCTAATTGGGTTAGGACAAAGTTATAAATCAGCTAAAGAGTGCTTTGGTCCTTAATTTTTACATAATTAGCAGAGAAGCTGCTGATAGAGTTAGTAAGGCATAACATAATCTAAATATATGTACAATATATGAATTATGTACCTGTGGAGATTTGTGTTGGGGGGATTGGTCGACCTGATGTGGAGTGAATTTTGTTATTTTATGCTTTGTTTAGTAGCAAAATTAAGAAATTTCGGTGTTATGCCTTGTCAAATGTCCTATAAGTACTACAAGTACCTCTCACAAAGAGCAGCATCGAAATTCTGTCATATTATAGTATAGTTCGAATTGAATGATCATTGGTTATCAAACTGAGCTGTTTTACCCTAATTAATACGTAATTTTGAATAGCTGCATATTTAATCAATCACATTTTCATGAAATTTGAGTTCATTTTTAACCATTTTTGTCAAGAGTTGATGTGATTGCGGTGCATAGTGTGTGATGGACCCATAGATGCCTTGTTCCTTCATTTCTCAAAATTCACATATTTTATGATTTTGTCAATCCAATTCAATCCGATAATCATCTGGTAATCCTCCTAGAGTGGCATTTATAAGGATAAAAAAGGAAAGTTGTGTGGATTGAGAGTTTTTACCTTCTTTTTTTTATTTGTTGAGATTTTTTCTGTGTTTGAACATAATTTCAGATTATGAGGTGAAGATTCTGATAAAATCTGATAAATTATTTTATAAAACTTTAAATTAGAATGGTTAAAAATTGAGGATAAAGAGTAGGAATGCAATTAAAAGTTTGTAATGGTTGTTTTAGTGTCATTATAAAGTTGTAAAGCTTTATTGTTTTAATTCCAATTAAAAATCATTGAAAAGATGAAAATTGACAATTTTAAAGTGGAATTTTCAAAGGTTCCAGACTTGTTCCAGACAAAACGTCGTGACTTGAATGAAGAAATGAAGCTCATTGATCAGCACAGTATTATTATTTTCAATTTTAGGAATATGTGGACAGCATCTCTGAGATACAAGCTTCTGAGCGACATATCATACAATCACAATGTAAATGCATTCGCTACGATATCTTGACGACTATCAAGATATGACGGATTCTTCGCAAGTGAATCATATGATGGTGATTTGACTGTCGTCAAGAAAGCGTCGGGACGAATGTCTATACAACGTCATCGTATGATGTGTCGTTTAGGAATATTCTTGCTTAATAGAATTGCTTATCTCTATCAAAAAAATGCTAGTTTCACTGAACAAACACACGAGAATGCTTTGTTGGTAGCATTGAATTTATTTTTTAAAAAAAGAGAGCTTGATCTTTGTCTATTAGAGTCCGAAAAAGCAAGGGTAATGTCCAACTCTTTAAAAGTCTGGAGTATATCAAAAACTGTGAATCGAAGATGAATTCGTTAAACAATCATAAGCCGCGAATCGCCCTAGCACAGCTCTGGATCTTAAAGATCTCAATAGCAAAAGATTTTTTTAAAACAAGAACCAAAGCTCGCATTTTAAGAAGCTCTGTGTAGCTCCGTGGCGAAACATCTCTTCATTTGTGTCGTTCTGGCTGGATAATATCCAAAAATATTACCATATTTTTCAGTCACACCTAGTATGGCATTTCAAATTCTTATCATAAATCTTTAAACGCTGCTCATAAAACGCCATAAATAATGCTTAAAACTCTCAATTCATTCAGCATTCCTATTCATAAATTAAAATCATGCACTCTTAACAGCATGCATTCCATCATTCATCATACAAAAAAAAAATACTAGAATAAACTTTTGTGGCTTTTTCCAATTTCAACATTCATAGACACAGAAACTAAAATAATATTTTATCTGCTTAAAAAAATACCTGAACACACATTTAATCCTATTCCATTCTCAATACCTTAATCACATACACAAGTTCCAACTATTAATTACATTTAGTAATGGTAACATCAACAATTTCCTTCTTGTTTCCATAGCAGTTACACTATGCTTAAATATGTAATGAAACAATATCACGTGCACATTTGTCTGGCTGCAATCCAATTAGTAAGCACCCGTGTATAGTGTTATAAATTAAATAAAAAGTAAAAATAAGCTGTTAGTTACGATGTAAAATTTTTCTGCTTCATAAATATTTTAATGTAACCAATCCAGATGATGTGAATCGTATAATGTAGTTGTCAGCTTACTTACATCAGTGGTGCACAACCTTATATTTTTTGGGGCACACCTCAACCGATACCGCACGTTTCATACGATTCATAGCATTTTTAGGAATTTTTGGGAACACACTAATGGGCCGCAGCACACAGGTTGCCCACCTTACTGTCTTACTTCGATGGCCGCACAGATCAACTGTGAACCATGGCTTCCCTCAGATGTCACCTTAAACTGGTTCTATCGCCGCCTTCCGCCTGTCAATTGTCAAAACCAAATTCAATTCTGTCTCAATCGACAGCTTCCTTCCTTGAGTTAAGGTTCCCCATCACTGACTTACATTATCATCATCATGTTAGGTAGCAAGGATGTATTTGCAAATTATGTCTTAATAAAATTCTTCTATAAAATACGTTGAATTATGTCTTTGATGGGGTGAAAGCAGTTCTATGCTTTTAAGCAGCAAAATCATGACTGTTTCTTTTTTTTCGTTCCATTTAGATGAAATGAAGCGTTCAACCTTATAAAGCTTCACTCATACATAATGAAGTTTGATGTCATTTAACATTATGCTTTTTACCTTCTTGACATTTTGTCATAATATAAAAAGTACAACACTATGAGTGTCGTGTAGAATATCGTAAATAACTTTATGACTTTTTCACGCTTCATTTTCTAAGAATATAAATCTTGAAATCAGTCATGTTAATTAACATATTTCATCTACGATATATTTTGAATGATTATATGATATTCATAAATTCTACTTGTATTTTTGGATAATTTGTGAGGAGTTAAGTCAGAGGCGTATACCTAGTTACTTTCTTGGCTAAGGGGCACGAAGACCCATTGTCGTATTTAGAGTTAATCGAAAGCTGGATCTGTCTTTACATAACTGACAGATAGCTCTAGGTAGACATGTAGCCAGCTTTGACGGAATCAGGGGCGTGGAGTCAGTATTACCAGGGGAAATTCGGAAATATCAAAGAAGGGAAGGGAAGGGACAAGAATTGACCTAATCCCCTTGCGCTTCCCTTTTTCTAGGATACAATTTTGAGTCAACTTAATTCTGTGTCTACTTTCCATATGCATTTCAATCTCAAGCTATTTCAAACCATTTTATGTCGCAGCTCATTATGTTCCTGTCAACTAACTTAATGTGTGACTATAGTTGCTAGCTTTTCCGATACCTAGATAGCGTGAAAAGGATCTGTTACAATTAGACTCCACTCTAGAGCTACGCCGGTTTGTTTGCCGGTCTGGCTTCAGCTTGCCATTGTTAATGACTATTGTAGCTATCCCGAAGAAACCATGACAAATTTAGACAATCTCATTAAACAATCAGCAGTCGGGTCGTTGTTGTATAAATCAAATTGATTCCCATAAAGCACCTAAGATAATGTCCACAACTGTCCAACCCTTGCTATACTACTAAACAGTTTTCAACCCCATAAACATCTACTCTTAAATACAGCCATAAAAATCATTGTTTAATTTCACGAGCTTTTATACATCGACTCTTGTCATTATTTTTTATTATGCTGATCTTTGAAGTTTTTCAATTCTTAAACAAAAAAAAAAAAAAAATCAATTCAAATGAGAAAGAAAAAGAATGAAAAATAATGATGTCAAGTGATTTTTTATTCTACTCGCAATATCATTGTATGTTGAACTTTTTATTTGCATGAGCAAGTAGAAGAGAAAGTTTTGAAAGCTTATGAAAGTTTATAAAAGCTTTTCGATAAAGCGCATGAAGTTTTGAGAATTATTGAACCAATTTTTTTGTTTGAAAACAGTATTAAATGCTGTGCGATTGATGTATTTAGTTGGAAGTATTATGACTCTTGTTAGTAGAGCAAGAGTTTTCGAATTTCTAATGAAGTCCTGTTGATTTTACTATAGAAAATGCTAGTTGACTTCAAGTTTTGACAGCTAATGGTGACAATAATTAGCTGTAACACACTTTAATTGTGGTGTTTTTGGCAAGTTATGTACTTAATAAGATTTGTTCAAAATTGCAGGCTATCAGTCATGAACAAACTATAAGGTAAAGCCGTAAACTATGTAAAATACATGATATGCAGCTCCGCGGTTCTTGGTCTTGCTATAGTCCTTAATATCGAGAATGGTAGTTTTAATTCTGACATTTAAGTTCAGTAAAATGTAAGCGAATCTGTCAGTGAAGCAGTAAGCCATCTGTGGTCAAATGATTGAGCAACTCACCGGAAATCTGTAGCTTTCACCTTTGTGAGAACGTAGGTTCGATTCCCTTCAAAAGCAATAGATTTTCAGATGATCCAACTAGAGTTCGAATTCGACTCGAATTTTATATGAAGCCCAGTTGACTCATGCCGACTTTTCCATACAAAATCTGAGTCAATTTTGAGCTTTGAGTCCAACTATCGAGTTAAATACCCAAAATTGCTGAAAGTCGATTACTAAAGTCATAACAATTGACCCAGCATGACCATTGCTATAATTACTCCGACACTAAGCTGTTTATATGCTCATAAAAGCGCAATTCATTCAATTAAATATTCAAATTCTCAAAATGCTCTCTCTAGTCAAACTGTCTTGATTATCCATGCCTTAAATATATGCAGCGATAAGCAAAAATGTTTCGAGAATAAAAAAAATTAATGAGTTGAAATAAATACAGAAGCTACGAAATATTATTATTTATTTATTTACACAGCAAAAGGTCACAAACATAACACAAATGGGTTTTTTCCTTCAAACTTTCTGATTAACCAGACTGAACATTTTTTTTTCAAATTTAGCTCTAAGGAATATAAAAAAAACCACCACGGAACCAAACATAAACATAGTTTTAGAAAATTTATGGATACCGCAAATTTTTTATGCTCATATCTCATAATATCCAAAGCTACGATGTTTAGCTGTCCCATGCTAAGCTAACAAAAAAAAATTCACTTGACTTGATGCTTTAAGGTTCAGTGAGCCTTTTTTTGCTGTGTGTAGAGAAGAAAAAAGTGAATAATAATAATAATTTATTATTGGACTTATGCTGAATATTATTACGTACCCAAAACAATTTTCATTTTATATTTTTCATGAGCTGGCTGTGGTTGTGCTTGTGAGGAAAATTAGATATGGTAAAAAGTTTTTTATATGGAACCAAAAATTCACTTTCAATTTTTGGGTAAATTAATTTGAAGTGGAAATTTTTTTGACAGTTTGTTGAGCTTTATAGTAAGTTAGGGAACATTCCGAAATTAGGTTAATGTAAGAAATAGTATTTTAAGACCAATGTCACTTTAAGGTCCTTTAGAGTCTTTTTAACAAAATCATGAACTTAAATTTGAACCCCACTCGCCCTTTCACTTAATTACTGACTGTAACCATGATCCTGGGTTACAACAAATCTGACTCTGTTGCTGGTTCGGTCACACTGTCAAGTAGTTTGTACAAATTCTCAGTTCGGATCGAAAATGGTAGAATATTTCTCAGGAGGAATCCTAAAACCCCATTGAATACGCTCCTAGTCTATCCCATCCACAACTCCATGCTATTCCCAAAAATATCCCAACCCCCATCAGCTATCCCATCCTGCAACTGACAACTGACCACTTCACAAAATATACCTAAAATAAACAATTCACAAAACATCTTGAATTATTAAGATGACAGGCAGAAAAATAGCCGAAAACTCTTCCTTATAAAATAATAATCCAAGTAATTCATGAACAATAAATGAAAGCATAGCAGTTCCTTGAATACAAGAATATAAAAATATTCATTCATTAAAGCTGAACAGTAAATTCCATTTTATATTATTAAGGTAAAGCAAACAAACATAACAATTCTGTAATGTCACTTATTGTAAATGATAGTTCCATTCACCTGAACAGTCTCACGTGCAAACATCAAAGAGATTTGTTTAGTGCATTAAAGAGTTTAGGATTATGGATGGATTGTGGTTGTTTTGTGCATTTTTAGTGGTTTATTTGTGGGATTCTTGGAAATTTGAGGAATGATTTAGATGCTATTGGATGTTTTGTAGGACAAAAATAGGGATTTTGGGCATATAATCTAAAAATTGCCTTAAAATTAACTTGCAGCTGTAATAAAAGTGATGCCAACTACTTGGTTGGGTGTATTGGATATTATGTCTAGCCTCCTATCTTGTACTTGTAGAATTAGATAAATTTTGATGAAATTCTAGTCCATAAGATGAAATTCACCTCAATAACCTCAAAGAATCCACAAAAATCACATCAAATTCCTCCTTAAACCAACTCAAAAATTCCTTCACTAGAAACCATAACGGCAAATAAATCTCAAAATTCAAAAAAAAAAAGCTATCAAGTCATGTGAACAAGACAAATACAACAAAGCAACATCTAACGATGAGATGCATCTCATCGAAAATTGAGAGAATCAAAAACAAATTTCCCTCTTATTTTCTCACAAAATGATGACGACAAATTCGAACATTGTGATTACTTCCCCTCACTTGTCGCTCACTTTCTATTTTCGAAACACCATGTTTTTATCGATTGCTTTTGTGCGCATGGCATTTATGTGTGGGTGATTTTTGTCGAGGGTTGACTGATGTGAATGTGGGGATTATTCATGGATTTTTTTAAAGGTGCTGTTGATAGTAACAATGAGTTTGGAAAATATTAAATTATTTTAATTTCATTTCAATTTACAAAAAATTCATCCAAAATGGCACAAAAATTGACATGATTTTTGGGGTCCAAAAATCCAAAAAGATTATTCCACTCTTATCTAGACTGCTTTATATCGACTAGAGTTCGGATTTTAGTGTATGCTTTAATTCTGAATGGCAGCATCAACAATCGATTTTACGGCAACTTTAAGACATTTCTTCGCAGTTAGAATTTATT
The DNA here is from genome assembly GCF_022539635.2 of Chironomus tepperi. NCBI lineage: Eukaryota > Metazoa > Arthropoda > Insecta > Diptera > Chironomidae > Chironomus > Chironomus tepperi. Next base: position 1,081,549 of record NW_027226245.1, read on the forward strand.
AGTTAAAATTTACCAAAATGCCATGGAGACGCCACTATGACAAAACTACAGTAATGTTTTTACGGGAATAATTTTGAAATTGTCATTCATGACTTATTCTAAGCGGAACTGAGATTAATACTAAGCAATTAGCAGAAGTTCCATGCTTGTTAGATTGACGATTGCACACATTTTGAAAAGGCCAGATTGAGGAGTATATTCAGGGTGAAATGGCAATTGAGGCTCAATCCCTTAACTATACTGATTAAAAACATTAGTTTAAGAATTATTCTTGGAACCTGTCCTGCTTGATTTTAATCTCATGCTTGATTTTAATTAAATCCGTCTTGATATCTGTCTTTTATATGATTTACTATTTCCTCAAATTTGGTTTGGGGTCAGAGCACACTACCTTGGGTCTGGATTTTCATTTTAATTTTTCAGTAATTGAACCTAAATGTTCAAGAACGTCTCAAGAATCTCTAAAATTCCTTCAATATAAATCTAAATTACATCCAACAAGAGAGAATGCCCACAAAAAATCACCATAAACGGAAGTAATTCTCTTTAAAAAATCCCATCACATGCAACCCTTAAAATCGAAATAAAATTACACAGCATAAAATGTGTAAATTTTCAACAATGACAATTTTTTTTTATTCATCTCCCATTTTTTTTTCTCTATTTTTCTCATTTCAGATAAACTCACAATGGATCCAAGGTACAGTATCATGCTCATACACCACACCAATACCACACTCTCATAAGGATGTTAAATGAGAGTAAAATCGAGAGTCCAATACAATGTATATGAAAAAGTGCTGTGCCGCTTATTTTCCTCTCTCATTCATTCAGTTGTGTTTAGGTGGTGGAAAACGTAACAGTTCTGTTTTTCTACTCTACTTTTTTACCTTCGGCACACACTTTTAAGACAAAATATATCCAAAAAAAAAATAAGAAAAGTTCTAAAAAAAACCAAAAAAAATAAAAATTAAAAAATAATTTATTCATCAGTATTTTAGCAAATATGGATCGTGAAGCACTCAAGAAACAAATTGAAAACATGAAATACCAAGCAACGATGGAGCGCTGGCCACTTTCTAAATCAATTCAGGCGTAAGTGAATAAAATTTTCATTTTTATTAAATTTTTTGTTGGAACCGACAAATGAAAGAAAGAACGAATTTTTGTGAATTTATAGTCATAAAATTGACTTTCATATCCATCAAGTGTTGAGTGAATAAGAAGACAAATCCAATGCAAAGTTACAATATAAGTCTAGTGGATGTAAAATGGCAGTGAGAGACTTAGTTCCTATTTTTTTCGGTCGTTCTGCCAAGTCAATAATTTTGGGGTGTGTGTAAAAAGGTTTTTCCTTTCATTTCTTTTTTTTACTCCCTCTTCTTCTTCCAATTCCTCTCCGTTCCTCTCTCACTTGCTGTACATTACAGCTATTTCGTGAGAGACATAGACGCACATTGCATGATTTTGCCGACTTTTTTTTTTCGGAATTAAAAGAAAATTTTCTTACAATTTTTTTAATGACTTAAATGTCATGTGTCATGTATCCAGCACATGCTATGCTTTTTAAATGTTAATTTTATTGACTTTAGCTCTTCTTGTAAAACAAAAGTGATAATTTAAATATCAAATAAATAATGAGGAATGGAAAGAGTTAAGAGGATGAATAAAAAAAGATGGAAATTGTTATCGATTTTCTTCTTACAAAGCAACAAAAAAGAGAGAAGCTGAAAACTCAGTGAAATGAAAATGTGAGGCGGTAAAATGAAAATTTGTGAAAAAATTGATGAATTGAGTCTTTTTTTTGTTTTGTTGATTCAAGCGCATTTCTGTCATGTTGGTAAACATTTCATTAAAATTAATGACGGTGGAAGTAGTTATGCGGTAAAATTTAATGACATTTAACACAAACTTAGTTTATTGACTTTGTGACGGGGCTTGTTGATGAATTTATTGGAGTTTAAGGGTTGTTTGGTTATGATGTTGTAGAATTTAGGTATAGACACTAAAGTTGATGTTTTAGACATTTTTCTTACTTACTTACTTACTTCGCTGGTCGTACAGATCAAATGTGATCCATGACCTCCCACAGGAGTCGCCTGAAGTTGGCTCTATCGCTGGCTGCCACTTGTCAATTTCCGATACCAAGTGCACTACTATCTCTCTCGACAGCTTCCTTCCAAGAGTTCTTTGGGCGTCCACGGGCTCTTTTACCGTCCAAAAAGTCAGCTTTCAGCAGTTCTAGACCTCTAAAGAAGGTTATTCCGGCTAATACTAGTTGTGGAGCTTATGTTTTAGGAAGTTAAGACTAAATTACATGTTAGGACTTTAGAGCATATCCCTTTTTGTGTCACGAGACACCTCAGCCCGTTAAAACGACACACAGGAGCATTAGGACAGTCTATATAGGATTTGACACTTATTAGGTGCCTTCCACGTCACTCACGCCATCTCCTATCTTCAAAAACCAATGAATATCCCAAAATCCAACTCCATAACTCATAAACAATCCCAATTTGTTCCTTACAATCCTCATAGCCTCATGAATTTATGTAAATCTTCATAAACTACTATCAATAGTACCATAAATCTTACGAACAGCATACAAACATTCAGGTAATCTTGTTCACTGTCTGTGATGATGCTTTCTATTGACTTTGGAATTACCTTCTATATGAGCTTATACGTTTAATCTAATGTTTCAGTTTACGATCTTTGAATTTAAATTTTATATCACATAAGATGCTTAAGAGAAAAAATAAGACGCAGGCAGTAAATCAGTTAATGCTCTTTTGATTTTGATGTCATTCAAGTTGTGCATTTTAGAGGGAAAATTTTAGCAGTAAAATTGGTTTTTTTTGGCTCCGAGCAGTACAAGCGAATGTCACATATTCTAGCTTGAGGCTAGATTTAAGTGTGAATTCAGCTACTGTGTCAGGTTCCTACATCTAGATGTAGGAGCATCTACGTGCTGTTCAAGATGATTTTATTCACACGAAGACATCTCCATTGTTGTAAATAGTGACAAATAAATGCACGAAAAGTATAAGATATGTATATAGCTTGATATTGATTGCTATTGATTCGATTATATTGTGAATAACAAGTCTGTCATGATGAGTTTCAATGAGTTCATATTTTTGAGGTTAGGAACAAGATGTGAGAATGTTTCGGAATGTAAATGGACTTACAAGGTTTGGCATCAATTGAATGATGTAAAGAACAAGGTAAAGACTTAAAATCAGCGGTTCAGAAAATCATTTTAGTGGAAGGTCAGCCTGCATACCCAAATCAGAATGTTGATTCAATTATCTGAGACATTCTCATCAGATATTGTTTTAAACAGCACAAACTGCACGCTAGGAAACCGCTACATTGTCGTATTTACAGTAAGACATGAAGTTACCTCAACAGCATCTTCACTGCTGTCTCATTCTGCCTTTAAGTTCCAAAATGCAATTCTATACCTTTCTAACCATAACATTAAAGACTTTAACCTCTTCATCATTAATTTACATACCAAAAATTCAATCTTGTTGATGAATATTGTATTTCAATCACAAAAGCCACAACCTGCACAAGCTCACCAAGCAATCCTATAAATATCTCAGTAGATTTCTTATTTCACATTTAATTACTCATTAAACATAAATGTCTCAAGTGACCCAACAAGCATTTCTGACCAATGTATCACGTGACCGATTAAACGTGACTTTCTGCACAATTTTGTCATCCTTAGTGCAAACTGTAACATAATAAAATGCTCATATAAAATACAGTATATTTACAGAGCACTTCAAACTGAATGTTGTCGATAAATAAATTATAAAGTTTGTATGAAATAATGCATGTGAAGGGACATTAAGTTGCTGTCGTTAGGTTGAATTTTGAAATTTGGAGTGGAGAGATAGTGATGAGTAGTTTTTCGGTACTACTCAAATTCAACTCGAATTTTAGATGCAGTCTAGTCTTTCACATGCAAAATTCAAGTCAACTCCTGAATAGCAAAAATCGCTTAAAGGATCGAAAATCTGACTTTAGTTGGCTTGGCTCTGACTTCTAGATCGACTTAAATTCCATAATCATGCCGTCCTGCGGCTGAGATTATTGATCCATTTACCAAATGTGTTTTCAACATTTGTTTGGGGAAGTTTTCTATGTCCATTGTGAGTTTATTGCTCAAAAGTCATGAAAATTGTGACTCAACTAGTAGAATTTTGTGTATATCTTGACTTTCAAACCATCATATTGGCGACATTCAGAGTTCAGATGTGCTTTTATAGCTTATTTTCCGGTTTCTAAATGCTTACATTCGATATTTTATAAACCGTGCTTTAAATTCTATAGTCCTGAAATGTAGAGGTCATTAACTTGGCATGCCGGTATGAATTCTCTTTGCATGGGACCATTCATGAATTCCGTAACGCTCATGGGGAAGGCAAGGAGTTCCCATTTTCTTACTGATTTCATGATTTTGTTTCCAAGTGTTACGGTGGGAATGGAAAGGCTGTTTTCAAGCATTTCTTAATTTTCAAACATTTCTTATTATAACTCATCGATGGTTTGCATCTATAGCTTTCTTAGTACTTACTCAAATCGTTACATCTGTAAATAAACCCAATAATATTTCCAATTCCAAAAATTCTCACTCCCAAAAATGATTCTCAATAATCACATCAAACGAAAAAAATAATTTCTCCAAATTCTATCCAAAAAATGAAGCCTAATCGGATGAAAATTGACCAAAGCGTACCGAGAAGTAAATTTTATGTCATCAAAAAAGGCCAAAAACACTTTTTTCCAAAAATGACCCCCAAAACAAAAATTAAGCTTCATTTCATGAAGCTGTAACTAAATTTAACAATCTGTTGATGCCGTTAGTGGATATCAATGACACCCACACACATTTACACAGCAAGAGAGAAACGAGAATAAAAAGCATAGAAATTAGAGGATTAAATTGAATTTATTAGGCATTCAATTCTGATTTCCATAATTACATGACCCGGATTTGGAGAGTTGACAATGTTTGGGATTTTTTTTGTCGGAATGAAATATGGTGGACTTTTTAAGGTACGGCATTAATGCTTTTTATGTGAAAATTACCTAAATTGTTGAATTTATGACATAAGAAAAAAGCTCATAAATCATTTCACCCAAACTGCAAACGCGAAGCTTCAAAAAAATCGCTAGGCATACGACGTCGATGACAGTGTGCCTTACGTGAAGTGGAGGAAGATGAGATGAAAAGTCGCAGGAAGACAATGAACTTTTGCCATTTGAACCGTTATGCTAATTGTATCCTGAAGCGTACTCACTTGTGAAAATATTTTTTTAAATGATTAAAATTAATCTTCTGATGTAAAAAGAAAGATATGGAACTGAATATCGGGTAATGGGCGTACAGATAGGCTTTACAATAATGATAATCATATGCTTGAGAGCAGATTGAAAATGAAAGTTCGAGAAATTGTTGTGGTTAAATATGACTCGTGTGTGTAGCATATCCATGATTACTTTGTGCCTAATAAGCATGGTTCAGTTGCTAAGGGATAAAGTTTTCATCCTCATAAATCTAATTAAAAAGTATAATCGTTTGGTATAATTAATTAAGTGTGATCTATGGCCTATCTCAGTTGGCGTCTTATGCTGACTTTGAGTAGGGGAATGTTGAGGAAGATGCAAGATTGGAATCAGATTGAATACAGTCATAGTTTAGGGGTTCTGAAAACTATTTCTCATTACTTAGTTTCTTAATTCACTGGAGGAACAGATCAAGTGTGATCCATGGCCTTTCTCAGTTGCACTATCCTGAACTCTATTGTTGGCTACCACTTACTTCTAATTACCAACGGTTGGACTCGAAATGTGACACTGATTTCGATATCGTACATGGCTTCTTTCTTCGTTCTTGGTGGTTTTTACATGGTTAGTTGTGTTCTATAATCTTTTAATGGCTCAAACTGACATTCGCTGTTAGAAGATCTGAACAGCACACCGTGTTTGCTAAGGAAATGTTGCTTCTATGTAATCACGGTTGGACACGAAGATTCCTGACGATGTCTGTAATAGGCCTTAAGATGACTTCTATTCTGGACATTTACACGCGAGACCCAAATGTGGTTCAATTTATTGTGTCTATTAGGGTCTTTAAACGACGTTCTGAATGTTTAGCCTTTAAAGATTTAGAGTTGCAATCTGTGCGAAGATCCTAATGATGTCTTTTCAGGCCGTCAAATGACATTGCCTTTGAAAAGGTGAGATCTGTGATAGATCATGTTGAACCATGTGCTTGTAACAGGCAGTTTTTAAATGACAATCTGTAAGAGCCTCTGAATGACCTCTTTAGAGCCTTTAAACGACGTATTTTTACGTATTCAAGGGCCGTCTTTCAAGCCATTGGAACGAAGTCTATCAAGTTTTCAAACAACGTATTTCTGAACAATTGATTGATGTCCTTGCGAACTTTCTAATAGCTTCTCTGAGGCCATTCTAGCGGCATGTTTCAAAGGATTCGAACGAAGTCCTTAAAGTATTCGATCGATGTCTTTCAAGCCATTAGAAGCCAAAAAACAACCCCTTTCAGAAATCACAAAACTCCACCAATTCCATTCCACCTCATTTCCCCATCAACAAAATATGACTGAATCGACAGCAAAAGCCTTCAATAATAAGAAGTAATAAAATATCATCGATTACTAACATATGATGTAAAATAAATCAAATGTATATCTCAAACATACTTTATGGATGCCTAATACCAATAACTTTTCAATACTCACTCAATAAATAAATGTTCCCATGAGGAAATTGATTTGAATCAAATCAATTCTCATTGTTGTCCAATTTCAATTTTTTTTTCATGCCTACATTGTAACGTCTATCTATCTCTCCAGGTTTTTATGGCTTCGATTTCTTTTTCAATTCGACTCTCATTTCACTTTATTCTTTTTTCGACATTTTGCTTGATAAAAAAGAAGAGGAACGGAAAATTTAGCAACGGAATTGAGTATGAGATGGGAAAAAGTAAAGGGCGCATTTAGCAAAAAAGTAAAAATATGGAAGTTCTACGAATACCAGGAACTAATTAGTCCACAGTTCAATTACGAGATTCGAACTCATGACTTTTGTTATTTATTTAGTAATTTATCATTTGATTGAAACAATTCTGATTAAAGTTTGGCTAATAATTGCTAATATTCAAATGTTGCATCCATAACAGTGATGGGCAAGCTTTTATTTTCCGTGGCATGTCTCATGTGACTTTAGCAAGCCTCGACCGATTGCTCAATATAGGTCTACAAGCTTCAAAACTGGTCTACAAGCTTCATAACTGGTCTGACAGGCTTCATAACTGGTCTACAAGCACAAACTGATCTACAAGCTTCATATACTGGTCTACAAGCTTCATAACTGGTCTACAAGCTTCATAACTGGTCTACGCCTCAAAGCTGGTCTAAAAAAAACTGGTCTACAAGCTTCATAACTGGTCTACAAGCTTCATAACTGGTCTACAAGCTTTAAAACTGGTCTACAAGCTTCATAACTGGTCTACAAGCTTCATAACTGGTCTACAAACTTCAAAACTGGTCTACAAGCTTCATAACTGGTCTACAAGCTCTACAACTAGTCATAAAACGTCGTAACTAGCCCCAAAATCGCCACGGCACACAGGTTGCTCAATCCTACTCTATAAGCTCCATAACTAGTCATAGAACGTCAAAACCAACCAACCTCAAACTTCCCCACAAATTCGATTGATTCTAAAATTTCCAATTTATTTCCCTCAAAAAAAGCCACTCAGACAAACCAAAACTTCCACCGCAAATTCATCATCATCATTTCAAACTTTACTTTTATTTCCAATATTCCGCCCAAAAAACGGTAGACATACATGATAGATTCGATCGAACTACATGCAACACATTTCATTTACCCTGCCAATAATAAATTTCGTATCTAGAGCAGTAAAGCTAGAAAAAAATAGTAAAAAAAGTATGAGATATGTATTGTCTGATTATAGAGATTTATTACCACTTACATCATCATGTGAAATACTTTTCCAACACTCTAGCTGGTTGACTTTCATATATTTTTTTGGGTAACCATTTCCTTTTACGTCATGAAATGTATTATCGATTTGACATTGCGTGAAAAGGATTATTATAAGCGTCAAAATTTCTTTTGCTTATGCTTATCATGATTAAAGAATTGTGATTGACAATTGAATGACGGGATATTACTGTGGATATAATGGATGTTAGAAATGTTTTTGGGTTTTGATTATGGAGGTTATACCTTGTGGGGTATGAGGAGCTAAGGGTATTAAGACATGAACAGCAATTAGAGTAATGCGAAAGTAAGGTGATTTTGTATCAAAATTGATGGATTATTGTGAGTCATATGGATTGTTTTGAGTTATATCCATAACTTGTAATGAGATTAAATTGCTTTATCGGGAAGATCAGGTGTTGTAAAATACATATAAGCTTATAGATGGGAAAATTGTCTGAATGCTGTTACTGATGTTGTTTTATTGAGGGAAATTGAGCATTTTGATGGATTAAGATGATTTATGGTTAAGAATTCGAAATTTGATTTTCGAAAATTGACTCTTCATATTCGAAATTAGAGTTTTTCACTTTCGTAATTGGGAATTTTACACTATAAATTGAAATTTTAATTTGAAATTCGAAATTTCTCTTTAGAATTTGGAAATCAGCTTTCGAAATTTGAAATTTCATTTTCGAAACTTGAATTTCATTTTCGAAATTAGAATTTTTACTTTCGAAATTAGAAATTTCACTTTCAAAATTGGAAATTTCACTTTCAAAATTGGAAATTTCATTTTCGAAATTGAAAATTTTACTTTCGAAATTAGAAAATTTCACTTTCGAAATTGGAAATTTAATTGATGACTTACCTAAAGGAAATAATTAAACCCCATTTCAAAAACGTTATTCAACTCAATAAAAGAAATCAAACCGTATTGAAGCCTTAGTAACAGCAAGCAAAAATTGACTTTGAAAAAGGCACGGCAGAAGAGCTGACAATATAATAAGATTTATAAGGTTACAATTCTCAGACCATTTTGTTCATTTTATTGATTAAATGTTGAGATAACTCAGTAAATAACAAATTGTCCCACAAATTGGGACTTCCAATCAATTTAAGGTTATGCTGTGCTTATGTTGCTACTTGCTACTTTTTATAAGATCCTTGAAAATTAATTTTCCATTAAATTATCGTAGCTGTTAAATTTACAATGATTAATATTTTCCATGTGACTTCCCTTATCTCATAATAACAAGCATATGCGACAGTTGGGGAAAAAAGTTCAGCACCCAATCCCAAGCACACATGACTACAAAACCTCATTATTGAAACTTTTCCGAATGAAAAACTTTTTTATTTTAAAAAAAAATACCCCAAAAAGTGGTTAAAGGTCGAAAATTGTTTTTTCGGTTGAGTAAAAAATCTCAGCTGATGGGTGCTGCTTGAGAAGGGTGAATCATATGGTAGATTTGTGCCTTTATCACCAATGAATAAATTAAGAATGTCTACGTGATGTGATTAATGCATGAAAGCCACTGAAGAAATGACTATGAAAACAATTAATCAATTCTTTATGGATGGAAATAGATGGGAACGCAGCATAAACGCACGTACTCATTCATACATATATAATCACCATGCTTTTCCTGTATTATATCCAGCTTCTAAATCATTGAAGCGGAAAGGTGAAAATTATATTTTTATTTATTTTTATATTATCTGCATCCACTTTGAGCAGACTTTTTTGTATATTGCTGTATGTATTTATTAAAGCTCATTATGCAAATTTGTTGCCTAAGCCAATGCGAAAACCATTGGAAGCTCTTTTTTTCCGCTCCTATTTCTCTTTTTATGATTCAAACGAATAATGAATTCTGAAATATATATATTTTTTCATTGTTTCCTGATGATGACGATAGCGATAAATATTTGGGATAGGCGTAGCTTACAATTTCGAAATTTGAATTTTTCACTTTCGAAAATATAGTTTTCACTTTCGAAATTCGAGTTTTCAACTTTAGAAATGAGAGTTATTTACTTTCAAAATTAAACTTTCGAAATTTTTTCGAATTTGAAGCTTTCACTTTACAAGATCAATTTTTAATTTTCGAAATTTCGAATTTTTTCGAACTCAAAAGCTTATCAACTCCCCTATTTTCAAATTATTCGTCCCCATCTCTCAAATTTATTGTTACTTTATATCTCAATACACCCGCAAAACTTTTTTTAATGTATTTTATTGTCATATTTTCCCCGCTTCTCTTCATTTATCAATTCCCGCTTATATGCCAGCTCTTATCCATTATTATCATTTAAATTACAGTATGCAGAATACTGGCGACATTAAAATTCATTTACAGGTTTTTTTTTCTATTGTATCTTTTCGTTATTTAATATCTCCCTCGTGTCCCGCACATAAAAAGTTGCGATATACATAATGAAAATGAAAAAAAAAGTGTGTTGTATCAATCATGTGATATGAAAGCAGGCTTTTATAAATATTATCAAGCATCGCATATCGCAATAGCTTGTTTTTTAAATTAAAATCATATAACACTCCAGTGACCTCCAACTTCATATTTATATTGATCGTCATACAATTTTGTTTGAGTGGTTTTGTATTTCGATATAAAGGAGTTGAGGGGGATTTGCGTTATGTCCAACAATTTAATTGAACAGACCCACATAACCGTAATCGTTGAGAATCATCAGAATGTGTATTGAGTTTTTATTAAGTTTTCAAAATGGTTTGTTGATCTTGTTTGATATATTCCATCTTGATGGTCGATGCCACAACCGAAACCGTACATAGCATGCGATTCATGACTACGTCACTCAGTATAGACATCAACCAAACCACAATGAACCTTCAATTCCCGAACAATCCTAAATCAAGTCATTTTCCTAACAATTTTCTTAATAATACAGCACAATCGCGTTCATAAATTCATCGACTACAAAGCAAATAATCCAAAGAAATTAGCATCTTTATAGACCCAAAATTAGCATCTATGTGAACCCAAAATTAGCTTTACTTCCCACCCTCAAAAATTGAATTTTAGTTTCTACATTAAAATAGCAATAACAGTCTCCATTGTGGCAACAATACCTCCCCCTAAAAAATAAGTATAGACCTGTAACAGTCATTACATTTTGTAGTCAATAATTGGAAAATTACATCCGAAATTGGATATACGCAACATAGTAAAATATTTATTTGCAAATATATATATTGAATTCTGTATCAATAGAGCGAAAAATGGCAGAAATTTTTTGACATATCCTTTATCAAATTTCAATCATTCTGATATCCGAAAATGCGCTTAAAGCATAATCCATGCCATAGAAAATTTCATCAATATTTCAATGTTCAGTTAATCATGTATATTGAAAATGAGAGTTGTTTGGAAGTGATGTTTACAATACATATTTATAGATGCAGGTCTTTACGTATGCAGCCAGTTAAACTCTTTGATACGAAATTTGCGGTTGTTGAGGACAAACCAAAACAATGCTATTTGGACATTGTTGGCTTTATCGAGGACTTATGCATTTTGTAGAGAATTTGGGAAGTTACAACAGATCATCGATCCCAGTGGAGATTTATGTCGATTTGTGCTGTATATTGGGTGTATAATGGTAACTTTACATGAAGATTTGCCGTTCAATTTAATGTATACTATCCTTGGTATTTCAGAAATGACTAAATCCCTTCAGAGGCTCATAAATCCTTCCATAAACACGTCCTCCTTCCTGAATACGTCCTTACTACACTCATGACAATTTCCTCAGGCTAACAGGTAAAGAACATGCGTTCATGGTGCAGAAAAACTACTACGGTACCTAAAAGCGGCCTCTTTGCCTGACAGGGACAATTAGGAACAAATTTTGGGAAGAAAACAGACATGAAATTGCCTGTCAGAATTTGAAAAGTTTGATTTCTTCCCAAATTCTTTCTTTTTTCTGTGCCAAACTGTCCCCAGGTCGACGAAGAGCCAAATTCGTTGTGACAAAACCAGCAAGTCACCATGACACTATCCTATCTACTAACTGGAACAGAGCGTGCTTGTAAGGGTAAATTAACCTGTAAGTACGCTCACCAGCATGCTCAACAACTATATTTCAGTAGAGCAAGGTTCTTCAGAGCATGCTCACTGCTTCTTGGGGAACTCCTTCAAATTTTAGATTGTCTGTCACCATGTGCTATCCAAGAATAGCAATAAATCTCCAAAAATGCCAATAAACCCATTACATAACATCCAAATGCCTCCCCTAAAATCAATAAAAAGAAGCCAATAGTTGCATTAGTAAGCACACTGTTTACGACTTATTCAAGTAAATTCTGTAGCATCATTTATCGTTAACTTTTATTGTTACCAATAGTACAATACCGTCCACACACAAAGCCTCCACATGTATGGTGATTTAATGACTAAAAATAGAGAATTATAATGATTTGAGGTTGAAGAAACGGAAAAATATAATTTGTGTGCGTAAGAAAATTCACGGTAAATGAAGAAAGAGAAACGAAACACACAAAAAAAAAGGTTCTAGTTGTGATTTATAAACAGTACAGTCAGACCACCCTAAAGCTATTAGTAACATTAACCTATAAAAAGGATTTTATGTCAGAAAATACGATTTTCGAGAGTGTGAGACAATAAAACAACAACAATTGTGTTGTATAAAGCCTCAAAATCAAAAAAAGGAGGGATGTGGACGAAGGGATAGAAAAAAAGTTTAGTTTTTGCCATGCCTGCATTAACATATTCAACAGCATTTATGAGAATGTGATAAAGTATCTATGAATATGGATAGAAAATTTAATTAAAAAGCCTGTAAGTTTTTTTTGTTATTCCGGTAAAATGGCAAACAATATTAACTTACAGTACATGTTACAGTCAGGAACTTTTTAACATAAACAAGTTAAATGTTAAAAAATAAGAAAACAAAAAAAGAATACTTGTGTACTGATCGCATGTACCATAAATATTAAGGGTATTAAATACAAACTTTTAATGGTAATTTTATTATCCAAGAATGGAAAGGAATAGCAAATCAGGCATGTTCACTTGGTTTCGTACATAGCTCTATGTGAGTCGACTTCAAGCTCTGATTTTGTGGTTGATGTTGCGTTTTGATTGGAATTTATGAAAAGATTTGATGATTTTCGGGACAATTTTTGATGGTCTTCTATGAGTTAACCGAATTGAACAAGTCGAATAATCAACCGATATGATGGTGTGACACTGACATGTCCTAACATGCAAAAAGCACCCTTTAATGACACAAATGGCAAATCTACCCAAGGCAATGCTTTTCAAAGGCAATCCATATCATCGATTATGAGAATCTATCATTTTTCCTAAATACTTCATCCCTAGGTCACAATAAACTCATCCAGTAACAAAAAATTCCCCAATTTACAATAATAATTTAAATATTTCATTCAACAAATATTTTAAATTCAATTGTTATATAACAGAAATTCATTAACCTTTGTACATCACCCTTGTCGATCCTTTATCGACAGTAAAATAATTTACGTAAATTTGCTTACATGTCTCCGACTAATTATACAATAATATTATCATAAATTAATTACTGTTCGATAATTAATTTAAGAGTCACATGCTCAATGTGTGCTTTCAACTCAGCATAGATATAAGTGAATGTACATATTTTATTTTTGTAGTCATCGAGAGATTTTTGAAGATCTTTTTCCGAATTTCTACATTTTCCTCATTTCGTAATCCTCAGCAATAATCCCAACTTGACAATATATTTTCAATATTTCCATTCCTCTTCAGCTCAACGATTTTCTATCTTAAATTACAAATAATTCTATTTTCATACAATATTCGCAAGACACTTGAGCCTTCTCGGTTAGCATTGTTCAATATTACGAACAATTTTTTGTGTCTATAATATATAAAAATTCACACCTTTTTTATCATCAAGATTGAATTTGATAGGATTTGTAGTACTTTTCCGCTTTCTGATTTATTGATCCGATTATTGATAATGCACGAAATAGACTTATGATACTCAAAAAATTTTCAGACTGTAATTTCTGTGAAGTATAAAGTAGATATGTTAGGAATTTTTGGGGGTCATTCACTTGTGATGGTCTGGATGTAGAGGAATGTGGGGAAAGGTCTAAGGACAACATAGGACATTATTCCAGTCTCTTACTGGTTCTAGTGGCAATTGCAAGTCTTGCTTACTCACTTACTTCCTTAGCAAATGCGCAGGAAAGACTCATTGGCCCATGTAAAGTTCGTTGAAAGTTGGATCTGTCTATAGATAACTTCTGTCAGTTTCTAATTTTCAGCATTTCTAAATCTTTGCTCACAAAGTAAAATTGTAAGTATTGGGATAAGAATTAATGGGAAATCAGCCCATAGAACCACGAAACATGCCATTATTTTCTAATAATCTCAATCTTCGAAGCTTGTCATTTAAGAAAGCCACCTTAAAGAATTTAAGAAGAAAAAACCAGGTCTATTGTCTAGGGGCGTATCTAGGGGCTAAAGACGAATGGTTTGAGATCAAAACTTTCAATTTTTCAACAATATTCTTCAATTTTCTAAGGTTTTTCGAAATAATCCAAAAATTTCTCTATTTTTTCTCAAACCATTGACCATTCTCCTTTTTTTTAACCACTCGATTTCCTGGTCCTACAAGATTTTCGGGATCCGAGACAGCATTTTCCAGGAAGTCTTGGTCTCGTGAATATATTAAGAGAGCATGCAAATCACCAAATTCCCGCCACCCTTGTTTAACAAAGCTTCCGACAAGTACTCACTGTTAATGACTAACTACATCCAATCCACATTGTCTAATCCTTTTTCGTTAAAACTGTATTCGATTTCTCAAACTTTCAACATTAATTTCGTAAGTTATTAAACAAAACAAGCCGAAGCAAAAAGAAAAGTAATGGCTGAAGGCTTCAAGGCAATAAAAAATACATTTTCATTTAGTATTTTCACTTTCAATTTTTATTAGTCCAGACGCTTAAAGCCTAATAAACTTTTTATTTTAATGACTGCCAAGCAAATGTCATTTCCTCGTTTTATGCCTTTCGATTATGATGTTGGGCGTGTTACGCTATGTATACACAAACCTATAAAAAAAAGTGTCTAAAGTAAAGAACTTAAAGGAGATGAAAAATTATCGCGAAAAAATAAAAAGAAAATTTATTTTCATTCATGCGTTATTATGTGATATGAAATGGAATTAAGTACCGAATAATTTATTTTTTTTTTTTGAAAGCTTTGCGAACTTTTTTCATGAAAAAAAAAATTTATTCGCATTTTTAAAAGCATTTTCTGAGTGAAAAATTGAGGTGAAAATTTCCTCGTTTTTTGTTTTTGGTTCCATAAATTTGGATTATTGTTTCATCGTGATCGTAATGTGCCTTAACAAAAAATGAATAATTTTTCTGCAAATTAGACTTTAATTTACTCTGTAATACGATATATAGATATTGACACTTAACACACCTACTATGGATATTTATTGATGGTTGTAAGTTTTTTGGGAGAATTTTCGTCGATTGTTCAGAAGTCAAAGGTCATGGTTTGGATGTGGTGTAGCCACATGCTAACAATAGTAGTAATAGAATTGCATTTTATGATGCGAAAAGGCGTGGAACAGCATGAGATGTAATAATAACAGTATGGTCACTTTGGAAGCTTTAAAGGTGAACATTTTGAAAGTAGCAAATGTTCCTGAAAGTGCAAGTGAAATGGACAGTCAGTTGCACAGATTTAAAGAGTTCATGACTTGAGTTTGGTGAAAACTGCTTAAAAATTGAAGAAACTGCTCAAAATGCCAATAATTTTATAATTCACCTTCCAATGAATGCCAAAGTAATGACACAAATCCCAAAATAACAATCCTTTTCATGAATTCATAGAAAATTTCCAAAGCATTCCCAAATCAGCACTGAAAGCTCCTTAAATCCAACCATAATAAGCAATTCACAGAAAAACTCATTAAAACATCAAAAGGCTTTAATATCCTCCCTTAAACTCAATTCTAGAAATTCCATCAGGATCCATAAAAATCCAACAAAATAAAATAAATTCCAACAACCAATCCTCATCCGCAAGCACCGTCAATAAACCAACAAACCCACACAAACCAATTTAATTTACCAAAAAAGAAAATCCACTTTCAATTCTCGCATCTCATCAGCACATTTGAATCTAAATGAAACATGCTACAGACACCTTTTTCCTGATATATTCAATGAATTGTATATCCTCAATTCCACAGCGGTTTCGTTTAAATTCTTTCATCTAATTTAAATTTTAAATTTATGTGTTTTTTTATTCGCGAAAATCGGCAGAAATGAAAACACAAAATTACCGCTGTTTTTCGTGCATTGCAGATTTTTACATGCGGGTCTGCGAATGATGAAAATTGTCTGATTATGAATTTTCTCATTGAATAATTTTTAATGGGATTCTGAGGTAGACAATGATATGCTACTGATATTATCCCCTTTACATGCTCATATTCGAATTCGTTGAATCGATCAATAAAAAGAATCAAGCATGAAATTTTACAAAAGCATTCAAATAATTCGACATTGCAATAATTTGGTCTAGTTTCAGTTCCAATTTTCTTTTGTTAGAAAACTCATATTGACAGTTTGCATAAAACGAAGTCATACACAGTAGTATTTCGTCTAATGTCTTTCCAATAAGTCTGCAATAATCGATAGAAATTTGATTTTCATTCAGTCTGATTCTAAAAATATCGAAAGATTTGTAGACTGTCACCAATGTGTGATCAATGACTAGGTTTATGACTAAGTCTGAGTATTGAGATGATTTGGATAATGTTTTGGGGTTTATAGTGATAGTAAGGTAGAAAAATTGTTATAGTTTGAAGGCATTGCTGAGGATTGTGAAGACATGAAGTCATTTGTTCGTCACACATTGAAATTAGGGCGTCAAGTGCAGGAAATGAGCTGAAATATCCCCATCTTGACAATGGGGCAGAAGACTTAGATCCAGATGGAAGCCACTTGACGGAAACAACCACATTTGCCGATTATAATTTGTCCGAATTAGATTTGGCACCGATATGTTCGAGATGCCCAATGCGGTGATTAAAATCAGTCGTTATGATGTTGTCAGGGTCAGGGTGTCTTTCTGTTAATACGACGGCATAGCGCTGCTTTAGTGAGTATTCTGTGCTGTTCGTGGTGCTTTTAATTCCATAGTATTGCTTACAAATGCCAGATTAGTGTCACTAATGCCCTCATTTGGTTGCTTCACTATGAGCTGTCGACTGCGTGTTTATATCAGTAGTGCCTAGTTTCCTGTATGCAAAGTCTTTTCTGAACGTAAGACCAGTCGAAAAACATTAGCGTTTTCTGATTTTTATTAGCATACCCCTTAAAAAGGTTGTGCCTAGTTAAAGGCAGGTTAATGTCTAGTTACTAGCCTAACTAGTTCAAACGGTTTTTGTTCACGCATTTATAATCATAGATAAATACATATGCATACAAAAAGGATAAAATCACAACCAAGTAGTCACCCCACTCAAAATTAAAGTCTACCCCAAAAAAAAAACTTCAAACATTCCACTTCAAATCAATTTCGTAAATAAAAATTCATTTCATTCAAATTAAATGAAAAGCACTCTGAACTTTAAGAGTGAGAGAAACAACCTTCAACCCATGTTATCTATTCAGCATTTATCTCGTTATACAAAAGCATTCAAAATGGATTTTTATTTTTTATCAACATACACTTATTCAATATCTGATGAATAATAGAATTACATTACATTTTCAATCAACAGTGAAAATTTTTCTTCATCAATTGAATTTTTATTGACAAACATGGTCATTTTATGCATTTTTCATTCCTATTCAATCATAGAACAATCGAATTATGTTCATATGTAGGATCTACTATAGAAAAAATATTTTAACGAGCTGTCCATCAAATAAAATGGAAATAAGAACGTTTCGAATGGCATTTGAATGACCATAAAAATATAATGACGGTGAATAAGCTTATTCAAATGTCCTTGATATGTTGCGATGGAACAAAAATAATAATATATTTTGTAGGAGAACTTACCGTATCCACTTCAAGTTTTTTGTTAGGGTGTTTACTTGTGACGTCAAATGTTTACGGTCTGTTTCACTAAATATAGGGATTTGAAGTTATGTTGCTCACTATTAAGGTGGAAATCATTGGCATGAAAAGCACAGAGCGTAGAAATAGCTGATATCCAGCTCGAGACAAACTTGATTCTGAACTGAAATCAATTTTCATTGACTCTGGTCTGAAACCAGAGTTACGCTGAATTTTTGGCCATTATGATACCGTGTGCCTTCCGGGAAGGTTATGAATAGGCAATTGAAGATTCAAGTCGAAAATGAATCACTTTCTGGACATAATTCGATTTCCAGCTTACTAATTCAAGCAGCACAATGCAGTGAACCGCATTTATTGATGCAATACTGCGTTGAAATCAGCCGGTATGGAACTGTGAATGCAAATTTAACGGTAATTTACGTTGACGTCAATACAATGACATAGCGGTCCCTTATTGAACATGTGGTGCTGTTCAGGCTATAGACGTCATTACCATATGACCCATATAAAACAAAATGCAGCATATTCAACAAATATCCCCAAAAACAAAAATACTTGAAAAATACAAAGCATAAACAAAATGTAAACTTCCTTCTTGATATATACAAAAGCTCTAGGTCTTCAGTCTTGATAATATTCATGCACAATTGTCTACTGAACTATTGTTGGTTGAGTACGATAAAAAGTTCAAATATTTAAATTGCTATTTGATCGGTTTCGGTAATATTTGAAAATATATTTTACTACCGCTCTTAAGTGTACTGTATACATACACATGACGGAAGAGAAGTAAAATTTTTAGTTGAAGAAGTTTGTGGAAACCGAATAAGGGTGGTGTTGGAATTTTTGTCAGTTTGGGTGGATATTTGAGTTTGGTATTGGAATGAGGGAAATTTGTTGATGAGAAAGTTTTTATGGATATTGATTACTTGATTTGGTGCTTAAAGTCGATATGGTTCAGGTTAGTTGTTGAGCAATGTTGTGTGGCTGCTTGTTTGAGGTAGGTTCGGTAATAGGCAGGACTAAGGTCGGAGTTGCATAGATTGTGTAATACTGTCCTAGATTTGTTCTTAGACTTATAGAAGCTCCTGGTAGCAACTAGAGTGGTTCAAACTAAGGCTCCTCGAAGACTCGGTTACGACAAATTCTCGAGATCGAAACTGAGACTTCCCGGGTAGTCTTGCCGGTCTCAGCATCAAAAACTCTTAGTTCCTACCTGATTGCCAGTAATTTAAATAAAGCTCAGATGTGGACCAAGCCTTATTTTTCAAAATTTCAAAGAACATTTCACAAGATGCGCTTCAATTCCCCCAAACCTACCCCAATCTACCCAATCTTCAACTCAATTCTATTACGCACAACATGCATAAGAGATTGTGTGTTTTATCATCGGCATCATACCAAGAAAAAGCAATATTCAATCTACATAATGTGAAAACAGGAAAAAAATTTATCACATATGTGATGATAGACGTTCGGCACGCAGTAAGGTAAAGTTAAAGGGGAAAAAAGCAGTAGCAACAGCACAAACGTTAATCCTTCAAGCCAAAAAACGCGAGCTTTTTTTCCTTCCACATTTCTGAGTAAAAATAGATGGAATAAGAAAGCATAAAAAATGGAAAAAAAAATTCTTTGTTGACAACAAAAGTGCGTCTACAGATGACATGAAAGGAAACAGATACATGCGTATGATGGTATAAAAAAATATATATGTAGATTATTGAAAGGGTTTGAATGACATGAACACAAAAGGTTCAGGCAAATGAAAAAAAAAATTCTTTTCAATATAAATGTTTTTCTAATATTCAACATTATGTATGGATATACGCACATATGTGTGTATACATAGTGTTATAATAATATGACAACATTCATAAAATTCACACACTTCATGGCCGTCCCCAGTGGGATGCGTGGATGAAAGTTGCAAACATACAAAAATAACTTTTTCAAATGAATATTTTTGCTAGGATTGCTTAAGCCTCACTTGAGGGTATTATCGAGTAAATATGTATGTATAACCTGTACCATAATCGCATAAACATTTCCTGTGCTTATACACAGAATTTTTTGCGCGCATTTTTCGCATCCCTCAAAATTTATTTGTTGCCAATAACAATAAGAAGCACTTCCTTTTGTTGAACAGCATTAAAGCACAAAAGACATTATTTTGAGAATGAGAATTGTAAATGACGCAATTTCCGTCAAACAAATCTGAGTACTTATTTGGGTCAATGGCTTATTTGATGAAATTGTGGAGATTTATTTTGATTAAAAGACTCAAGATGAGTCGTTTTTGTTAAGGTAATTTGCGTTGGCAGGCAATAGGATTCACAAGAAAAGCTCTTTTGCTTACAAAAATTGTGTTTTTTTAATGATTGAAGTTTTTAAATGGAAATTTAGAATCATCTTGAAAGGGTTGACGAGATTTTAAGGATATAGTTTAGATAAGATTAATTACAGATGATTTGGAGAAGAGATGCGGGGCTTGTTGGGTGGTATGGAAGCTCAGAAATGGATTTTAGACTAAAGATCGACTTTTTGAAATTCATGGACGTGTTTAGGAATGATATTCAGCCCAATTTGCTGCTATTTCGATTACTGACGCAATTTATTGCATTTGAGGCATACAATATGTTTAAGATAATCACCATCCATAGAAAAAGATGGGACATATGATCAAAAAAGACCTATTCTTCAAACAAATCTGAATAATCAAGTGTCACTCCACCAAAAATCCTAATTCTCCTTCTCAAAATTGCCAAACATTTCCTATATTTCTAGTACATCACTTGAGCATAATTTTTTCCACCAAAAAAAAGCCCTCAAATTTGAATGTCAAGTTGATAACGCTCTCAAAGAAAAATGACACAAAGTACAAAGTGTCGTCTATCTCCCCCTAGAATCTCTAAGTCACAAAAAGCACTGCTAAATGAAATTTATACACAAACTCATTTTTTATTTAAAAGAGAGAGAAAAGCACGAAATAAAAAGAAAATCAACAATAACGAAGACTAAAAGATTGAAATATACGTGAATAAATGGAAAGGATGTGCGGTTAGCCACGTTAAGAAAGCACATAAAGGCACAAAAAAAAGAATTGCTGCGATGCTTAATAAAATATATGCGCACATAAACATAAACATTAATTCAACTAAACTTGCAAGATTTGTTATTTTTTTTTTCGGGTACCCATCCCACTACATTCCATCCCTCATCCCTAATTGTATCGTATCGTCGATGCTCATAAATTTGATAACAATGTTCCATCTCTTTTTAACTGTCATTTTTGTCCTTTTTACTTTCAATCTGCTTTATCTAAATTACGGTGTACACTGACAGCAATAAAGTCAGTTCCAAAATTTCCATCCACATCTACTTATGCTCAAACTTTTTGCATTTCTAATAACATCATTTGTGAAGCACTTTTTCCAATATTTTTCTGACTATATTTGCCTTCGACAGACATGTCAGGTTGCCATGTCCCACATCAAACAGATTTCGTATGCTTTTTTATGATGGAAGAACGGAAGGGAGAAGTAGACCCGAATATATTTTTATGCTCATTTCCTATTTTGTATTTTTAACAATGTTGATGGATGAGAATTTGGGGAGTTGATGGGGATATTGGGAGGATTGGGAGAATTTTTTCGGTTTGATAGAGTGAGGGGTGATACAGAGGGTCTATAACTTAGTCGAATGAGTCTGCAGTTTTAAGTTCTATAAAAAATACTGAGAAAAATCCGAAAATCTATGGTTCGCGCAAAGATTGCGCCTGTCCCATAACATTTCCCACAATCCCGTAAAAACATCCAAAAAATTTAAAAAAAGCCACAGGCCAAAATTCCCAAAAAATATCACATTTCAAAAACACCAACTGACCACCAACTCAAATAACAAAAAAATGCCAAGACATTCCAAAAAATCAAAAAATCTTGAGATCTAAAATTACGTCAGCAAAAGCACATTTTTCCTATTCTCATGAGCCCCCCTTTTTTTCTCTCTCTGATTGAGAGTTGATGTTTCATGTAATTTATGGCATGGCAATGTTATGTAGACGTGTATTTTGTGCTCTTTTTTATTTATTCATTTCAATATATTTTTATTTGGAAAGAAAATACAACAATATGAAATTGAAAAGCGAGTAAATTTCCATTTTTTATGGTTAAAATGATAAAAAAATGAAGAAAAAATTCATCATTTTTACCCCCATTGAAGGCTCCGATGTTATACATGCCGTGCTGAATGTTAAACATACAATTCAATATTTTCCAGTATTTTTTAAAAACAACAAAAGCTTTTTCCGAGAAAGAAACAAAAAAAGAGACTTTTGGGAACAATTTCAATGTTGATGATGAAAAATGTTGTCAAATTTTCTACATCATAGCAAATATAGCAAGCATGTGTGAGGCACGGTTCATGAAAAAAAGTATCATAAATAAAATTTTCAGCATCGAATTTTTCATTAAATTATCTTCATGATACATGAAAAGAGCTTAAAAAAAAGGGAAGGAAAAAAATGCTTTTTCGCTTAATCCGCATAAGGAATGAACGTTATGTGCTTTATGCTGTAAAAAATCTCTTTTTTTCGTATCGGTTGAGAGAATTGCAGAGTTGTAAGAGCATTTGAGGCATACAATATGTTTAAGATAATCACCATCCATAGAAAAAGATGGGACATATGATCAAAAAAGACCTATTCTTCAAACAAATCTGAATAATCAAGTGTCACTCCACCAAAAAATCCTAATTCTCCTTCTCAAAATTGCCAAACATTTCCTATATTTCTAGTACATCACTTGAGCATAATTTTTTCCACCAAAAAAAAGCCCTCAAATTTGAATGTCAAGTTGATAACGCTCTCAAAGAAAAATGACACAAAGTACAAAGTGTCGTCTATCTCCCCCTAGAATCTCTAAGTCACAAAAAGCACTGCTAAATGAAATTTATACACAAACTCATTTTTTATTTAAAAGAGAGAGAAAAGCACGAAATAAAAAGAAAATCAACAATAACGAAGACTAAAAGATTGAAATATACGTGAATAAATGGAAAGGATGTGCGGTTAGCCACGTTAAGAAAGCACATAAAGGCACAAAAAAAAGAATTGCTGCGATGCTTAATAAAATATATGCGCACATAAACATAAACATTAATTCAACTAAACTTGCAAGATTTGTTATTTTTTTTTCGGGTACCCATCCCACTACATTCCATCCCTCATCCCTAATTGTATCGTATCGTCGATGCTCATAAATTTGATAACAATGTTCCATCTCTTTTTAACTGTCATTTTTGTCCTTTTTACTTTCAATCTGCTTTATCTAAATTACGGTGTACACTGACAGCAATAAAGTCAGTTCCAAAATTTCCATCCACATCTACTTATGCTCAAACTTTTTGCATTTCTAATAACATCATTTGTGAAGCACTTTTTCCAATATTTTTCTGACTATATTTGCCTTCGACAGACATGTCAGGTTGCCATGTCCCACATCAAACAGATTTCGTATGCTTTTTTATGATGGAAGAACGGAAGGGAGAAGTAGACCCGAATATATTTTTATGCTCATTTCCTATTTTGTATTTTTAACAATGTTGATGGATGAGAATTTGGGGAGTTGATGGGGATATTGGGAGGATTGGGAGAATTTTTTCGGTTTGATAGAGTGAGGGGTGATACAGAGGGTCTATAACTTAGTCGAATGAGTCTGCAGTTTTAAGTTCTATAAAAAATACTGAGAAAAATCCGAAAATCTATGGTTCGCGCAAAGATTGCGCCTGTCCCATAACATTTCCCACAATCCCGTAAAAACATCCAAAAAATTTAAAAAAAGCCACAGGCCAAAATTCCCAAAAAATATCACATTTCAAAAACACCAACTGACCACCAACTCAAATAACAAAAAAATGCCAAGACATTCCAAAAAATCAAAAAATCTTGAGATCTAAAATTACGTCAGCAAAAGCACATTTTTCCTATTCTCATGAGCCCCCCTTTTTTTCTCTCTCTGATTGAGAGTTGATGTTTCATGTAATTTATGGCATGGCAATGTTATGTAGACGTGTATTTTGTGCTCTTTTTTATTTATTCATTTCAATATATTTTTATTTGGAAAGAAAATACAACAATATGAAATTGAAAAGCGAGTAAATTTCCATTTTTTATGGTTAAAATGATAAAAAAAATGAAGAAAAAATTCATCATTTTTACCCCCATTGAAGGCTCCGATGTTATACATGCCGTGCTGAATGTTAAACATACAATTCAATATTTTCCAGTATTTTTTAAAAACAACAAAAGCTTTTTCCGAGAAAGAAACAAAAAAAGAGACTTTTGGGAACAATTTCAATGTTGATGATGAAAAATGTTGTCAAATTTTCTACATCATAGCAAATATAGCAAGCATGTGTGAGGCACGGTTCATGAAAAAAAGTATCATAAATAAAATTTTCAGCATCGAATTTTTCATTAAATTATCTTCATGATACATGAAAAGAGCTTAAAAAAAGGGAAGGAAAAAAATTCTTTTTTCGCTTAATCCGCATAAGGAATGAACGTTATGTGCTTTATGCTGTAAAAAATCTCTTTTTTTCGTATCGGTTGAGAGAATTGCAGAGTTGTAAGAGTTATACAGTCCCTTTTTTGAGAGATTCTGATAACCTTGAGAATGGATATTGAGTTCTGAAGAACTTTTCAGGAATTGAAATGATGAAGGTATAAGAACAATGGAGATTGGAGATATATACGGATCATTACTTTCTTTCTTGAACGTATTTTAGATTAATACTTGAGATATTTAGTTTCATTTAACTTTTATAAGAGGTAGATGCTGAAAAGGGGATGACAAAAATGGAACTTTTGTTTGATAAAGCTTGAATAAAGTTTGAATGAGAATAGACAGTATCTGGAATAGAATTTTGCATTGATTGAATCACAAAAGTGATGCTTTAGATCAGTTTTGTTAAAATTATTCTCCGCTACAAATTAGAATGTCGCTAAAATTCTCAGTCAAAGACACAGTCGCAAAATGTGTGGAGACGCAACAACATAAGATTGACATACACTCAAGACTGTGTTGTCCAAACTTATTTGGAACACCTTTGTTGAAGGCCACGATGGAAGCCGCAGACGACATGATTTTAGTGTTTTGCGGCACACAGTGTGGTCAACACTGACTGAAGGGTTTTCAAGATCCAAAATAAGATTTTCCAGTCTCGAACTCGAGATTTGTCGAGACAAAGACTTCATGGAAATTTCATGTGGTTTCGATCTCAGGCCTGGCCTTAGTCTTTATCTCAATCTCCAAAATTTTTCCAATCCGAAACTTCAGGAAGTCTTATATAAGTGATTTAGTGTGTATGTAGTATACAAAAACAAGTTAATTTCACGAACATCCTGATTTCTTGTTGCATACTCGAATACCACAAATCGGTTAATCGATTAAAAATCCGATCCTAGAATGGTGACTCTGACATGATTCAGGATTTAGTCTTAATTGATTGAAACTCAACCCCATGCAGCATATTTTGCCGCAATTCCTCTTTTCTGCTTAATAAAATTGTCAGTTCCTTCCTTCTTCCCCCCTAAAAAACAACCACTTAATCCCCAAATGATAAACAGCCTCATTATCAACTCTGCACAAAATTTTATAAAATACAGCATAACAAAAATTTAAACGATATTCCACCCTCCGTTCGTTGAAACATAACTCTCTCTTAAAAGATTAATTCATGATATAGACTCGTGGAAGACAAAAAAAAAAAATGTTTAGAAAAATAATTGAAAAAGATTTGTTCTGTGAGAGATTCTATTTCAAATAACATTAACAAATCATGTACTCAAATATCAGCGAGAAATTAGATCACATAAATTTTGGGCTGCTTTTTTGTATACTTGGGAAAAAAAATGTCGTTAACTCATTTAAAATTAATTTAATTAATTTGTGGAATATTATGTTTCACTTTTTTTTGTTCTGTGGTGAATGTGTGCTGTGGATGTGATGTTAATGGATGTTTTGTGTTGTTGATGTGGGTCGAAGGTGAGAAATAATCAGTTTTCTGGACGTGGAGAGTGATTTTTCATAATTTGGATGACTTTTGGGGGTCTTTTCTGATTATGTTCAGCATTAGAAGGATGTAAGGGTATTTGAAGCTGTTTGTAGGCTATAAGACTATTAAAGGTCGTAGTCAGGGTCGTAGTCAAAGGAATAGGCTTGATCACCAGCCCCTTCTCCCTAAATACACCCCTAAGACTAGTTTACATCACTAAAATATGTCAAATTGCAATAAAATGTCAAAAAATCCAGTCAATTCAACAACAGACTGTCATTAACCATCAAAAATCCTTAACACATCAACCTTACTCACTAATTCAACACGAAAACCAGCTGCTACAAATTACGAAAAACCAAACACAAGCCTACACAAGATCCTTATCATCATCAACATCATCATCAATTTGTGAACATTTCAATGAATATCCAATACGAAAGTTTCAAAGAGACATGAATGTCAACAACATGCAAGACATGCCATCAATCATGAGAAATCTTTCAAATTCAGTCAACCGATAGATTTTTGTTTTATTCATTAAATGGATGTTCCCTTTTACTATCAAGAGATGGTCCTTTTGGTTGAATACTTGAAGGATGTAGGTAGGGGAAGGTTGAAATGTCATGAAGCACGTGTGAATAGGAAATTAGAAAATGTTGAAGATGATGAGTCATTTTGTGTAGGTGTTGTGAAAAAAGTTTTAATCCTATTGAGTCACAACAAAATAGGAAACTTTTTTAATCCCCATCCAATTTTTAAATGCTGTGCTTTTTGAGTTTCGATCTATTTTTATCAATTTTCCATAGAAAAGTCATTTAGTGTTGTAGATTCTCAGAACAATTTAGATCCATTTTTAGAAAATAATTAAATAATTACGTGATATGAATCGAATACACGAAAATAAAATTTAAAATTGTCTTAATGAGCATATTGTGTTAATGTTAATTGATTTCTGAAGCAGAATGAGTTTGATTGGCTTATGGAGGCGTGTCAAATGCAAAGAAGTTAATTATGAATAATTAAGGCCAAAAAAATTATTCAGCACGTGGGATGAAGCTTTAGGTTTAATTACTAAGTTTGTGTAGTACAATTAATAAGTTCAGTAATTTTAATTCGTTGCGACATTGAGCTTTTGGAAGTTTTTGTGATGAATTTTTCAAGGGTATGATTGTGAGCTTGATAAAAGATGGAATTGTGGGATTTGTTGTTGATGAATCTACATGATTCAACACTTCCGGAGAGGATATGTCGTAGATGTTGCCGAAAATCTGAACTTAGGTCGATTTAACACTTGCCTGAGATCAGATTTCACCAAATATTGCTAGAAACTAGAGCAACGCAGGACTGATACTGGATTCAC
This sequence comes from Chironomus tepperi, assembly GCF_022539635.2. Classification (NCBI taxonomy): domain Eukaryota; kingdom Metazoa; phylum Arthropoda; class Insecta; order Diptera; family Chironomidae; genus Chironomus; species Chironomus tepperi. The sequence goes on from NW_027226245.1 coordinate 1,109,146, forward strand.
AGCCTTTTCTGCTCCATGTGCCTTCTTGGGTTTTAAATTATCCTCTCATTTGGTAGAAAATGCTCAAGACTCTCCTATATTGACTAATTCATATGAATTTAGAACCACACGTCATCTGTGCGACTGCCACAAACGTCCATCAATCCAATATCTACATACTTAACTTCATCTCGTTACTTAACACATTACAAGCACCATTTGTTTATTTTAGTTACCCAAAACTATCAAAATCTCTTCCAAAAATATAAAAATCCCAAAAAAAAAAAACTTTTTCAATCCCAAAACTTCTAATCCTCTGAAATATCCTTCACACTTCCTTAATATTGTTTCAATTTAAAAGTTTATCACAACACAAATCGATTCTTTTTCGTTAGAATTTGTTGGACACGAGAATATAAAGGTATATGCATTATTTTTTATCGTTGACATGAATTCCCAACGACGTACATTAAGTTGGACATAGTACATTTATTTCCGTACAACTTAACGTCTCAATTTAGAATAATTCTTGAAATTAAATATTCATCGCAAGGTTCCCATTATCAACTTTACTTTCTCATTTTACTCGATGACTTTATTTTATTTTCTTCCTTTATTTTATTTTCCGTCCATAATGAAATTTTCAATTTTTTTCCAAGCGAATGAGAATTTTCAAAAATTTATGAGCGGGAAGATTAAACGTCAAAGTTGTTTAAATTGCATTTTTTTTTTGCTCTCATTTCGTTCCTTCCGTTAAAAAAATAATTTTATAAAGAGTAAAGTCTTGTCAAGCTTCTTTAAGAACATTAAAGTTCCGCTCATTTATTTTATAGCATTTTTCACAACAAATTTTCTTCTTGACTTCGAGACTTGAATCCTGCATTGCGTCACTGTTTAAATATTTAATTCTGACTGAATACATCCTTCAATCATTTGTATATGTGTCTGATTGTGTGGCGTGTAGAGTAGAAAATATTATATTGTTTATTTTAGAAAACTAAAGTAGTTTGCCGAGGAACTATGGCTTTTGGGGATGTAAATAAATTGTAAGTTTTTGTGGGGTTTCATGTTGATTGAAATTGTTTGAAAATTTTGTTAGTTTGACTGAAAATTGTTTAAAATTTGAGGAGTTTTGGAACTATGTTTTCTGAATGAAGCTTTTCATTTGAACAGCACAACATGGGGTGCCGCTGCGTCGTCGTATTAACTGTTAGATGTGAAGTTACCTTTACGGGAACATAAAAACCAATTTTGACCTATTTTTACGACAAATAATGCAGTTCGATGCATTTTGGAGCTCAGATCAGGTGCAACTCTACACATTTTGATATAAATGTTAAGTTACCAGACTTTAGGGCTCATTTTTCTCAAGTTTTTGAACTTAGACACACTGAACACTCATATAGAGTGCCTTGTAGAATTTAATGACGTATCCACAATAGCAAAAGTCACTAAAGCGGTCCATAATACAAAATTAGGTTAGTGAGGCTCGGTTCTCATTTAAACTAGGGTTTCTGAAAAACCGCGTTTTTTTGCGGTTTTCAATTTTCATACAAATGTATGAAATTTTTTGAATAAATTTAAATTTCGAAAATTGAACATAACTTTTAAAACTAAAGCTGTTCTTACCAGTTTGCAAGATTTTAGTCCAGCTTTTCAAGTAAATAGAAATTTTTTATTAATTTTCGAATTTATCTTCAAAAATTTACATTTTGTGGATTTAAATGAATTTTTCATACAAAGTTCTAAAACTGCGGTTTTTTCATTCAAAACCGCGGTTTTTTAAAAACCGCATTTTAAGGTCAAAAAGAGCGGTTTTGCGGTTTTTTGAAAACCGCTTCCAGAAACCCTAGTTTAAACCGAATCCAACACCAAGTCAGAGCCACTGTTCAGACTATTCGAGCATTTTACATCGCTTAACATATTCTTAGTTATGAGACACCGCTCTGTCTTACTCAAAACCCAATGGTGGCGGAAAGAAAAGTCATCGTTACGAAAAATATTATTTTGAAAAGAAACTTGTTACAAATTTACATCAAAATTTTTTGATTTTAAAATATTTTTGACGGTTATTTTGAAGATAAATAAATTCAGTTATTTTGTGACGCAAATTCATTTCTTTTATGAATTTGACGACAGGGACGACTAAATAGACAGTGTCCATTTCGATTGCAACTATTACAATTACAAAAACAGCATTAATTTATTAATTTCATTTAATCAAAAAACGGTTTTTTAAAATTCAAATATTTTGTTCTATAAATTTAGTACTTGAGTTCTACGTTTGTTCTAACGATAAGGCCCTTAGTTCTAAGTATAAGGCCCTAAAATTTTCTCTCCGCCACTATTGGCTCAAAACCTATTAAGACCAACTCCCGATGCTCATTTTCCTTCATGGCTACAAAATTCTACAATTTATGATAACTATACATCACATTCACTCTCTTAAATTATTCTCACAAAAACGAAGATTCAGAATACAGCACAAAAAATGAAAAAAAAAAAAATAGAAATGAAAAAGTTTCTCATGAATGAAAGTAAACAAGAATGAATTTAAAATGAAGTCTCGTGTGTATGGTACTAATGGGAATTATTTATAAGTTACTATAGCATTTTAAAAATAGAACATATCAAAGTATATGCTTTAACAGCGCTCAGTTATTATCATTTATAATATGTAATTCAGTGAATTCTAAGAAGACGCTAAGTATATGTAGCATATAAGCATGTCATTTAGATGGGATGAAAATGTTTTAATTTTAATGCGGATGGAAGTTTAAACAGTATTTAAATTCAGATTGTAATTTGATGATCTGAGGGAGCTTTGGAAGTGAATCTTGACGATTTTTGTGTCTTTTATTCAGTATAAAGGTCTAGGATTAAAAATTGGAGGACAAAAGTGAACTTCTGAATTCTGGACGAGGTATGAGCCTAGGACTAGCCGAAAACTGGAAATATCCATATCAAAAATGCAAGATTATTGATCAAACCCTTTGAAAATCTATTTTGAATGAACTTTATTGTATCAAGGCAGAGTATCATTCACTACATGGCCTGGGTCGTAGTTGGCAAGTGTCTAATAAGACAATAATGGAGCCATGATGATCTTTTGCTATTTAATGAGTTTTTCGAGCAACATTAAGCTCCATAAAAAGCCGCGTCACATCATTTTCAATTTAAAAAAATCAGAACTGCTTAAAAAACATTCAAATTGGTTCCATAAACTTCTATATCCTTTTACTACAGCCAAGATATGGTCAGATTTAACCGCAATAAATTTTCATTGGATTTACATGTTAAAAAATTGTGTGGGAAAATATTCTTAAAATGTACATTTTCATCCTTTAAGTATGCATATACATATATATTTATCGCACATGTCCAAAACATTAACATGTTTTACGGTCAGATTATTTTTTTTGGGGGGTAAATAGTAATTTATGATAAGTTTCGTATGTAAATTGGATGATGAAAATAGCACAGTCATGGGTATGGGTACTGACTATGGGATTTTTATAATCGATTATGTAACAAAAATATTTTTTCATCGTCATACAAAAATTTTTCCATGGGAAAATGGCATGACTGTGAACGTTCTAGCATTTTAGATCATTGTTTTCCAAGAAGAGACTTCATTATGATGATAAATAAGAAAATAATTTTTTGTTCTTCTTCACAAGCTGACAGGCGTGTAGCTAGGGATTGTGGGGAATAGTAATGGCTGTGGGTGAAGGAATCAGAATTGTAATTTTAAGTATGACTAAGTATAAATGGGAATGAGAACTTTGTAGATGGATTTTGACATAAAGTGACATTTAGTACCTTCATGCCCGAGCGGCACAATGTGATGACTTTCATTTTTTGCCGTAAAAATGGGTCTAAGTCCAATAACTTCACGTCTTACCGCCAACGCGGTTAATTAGCCATACCCTAGCAAATACGGCGTACCTCAAGTGTGCTGTTCGGGACCAAGCACTCATGCACCATCAAAACATCAAAAATGATCAAATCCCACGCCATCCCATCCCATCCATCCCAAAATACATCCCCCGCATGCTATCCACAAAAAAACCATTTTTATGCTCAACAAATATTTGCAGTCTTGTTTGACAACAATCTCTGAATGCAAGCAGATGCTTTTTCCTCATGCATAAAAAATGTCTCTGCTTCCCTTTCTGTCTTGTGAGTTAGTCACAAATTTTCATAGAAAGTAAATTGCTTTACATAAAAAATATATAACGTCGAATAAAGGAGACACCGAGAAAGTTTTTCATAAAATGAAAAGCTATAAACTTTGTGTTTTCGGTACCCATTTACGTGAATGGGGAGCTTAAAGTACCGTCGCTGATGTTGTAAAATATTCTTAAAATATTTAACAGCATATATGAGAATACGGACAATATTCTTTGCGCATAATAAAGGAATGGAAACATTAAATTGTTGTTGCAACAGTTAGAGAGACAGTTGGATGGATGTGGAGTTATTATTTATCTATGTTTATGAATAGAGATGGTTGAATTGAATGATGTTGTTGTGTTTACTGATGTGTAATTATGATTTCGCTTCAGTGATGTTGAGAAGGATGCTTCAACTCAATGATGCTTTGGTAAAATGTTGTAAATGCTTAAAATGAGACATGAATTTAAATTTTCTTGGTGAGTTTTGTGGAAAAGTTGTTAGATGTACTTCAATTTTATGATGAAATCGAAGCTGCGGGATGAAGAAGAAGTGTCAGACTACTAGACTTACTTACTTACTTACTTCGCTGGTCGTACAGATCAATTGTGATCCATGACCTCCCTCAGGAGTCGCCTGAAGCTAGCTCTATCACTGGCTTCCGCTTGCCAGACTACTAGACAGTCTACTAGAATCAGACTTGAGATTCTAGTCTCACAGGTAAATTGATACTTACCTCAAATTCAGTATTCCATAGTCTGTTTAACCTCAAGTCACCCAAACAGTCAAGGAACATGCTCAAGAGTATGCCAAAATTGATTCACGACCTTAATGCTTAGCCATAAAGGCAAACAGCTTGAAAAGGTCAGAAAATTGTGTATTTAGGTCGGTGTAACTCTGATATTGAGTCAGATTATGTAAAATTCAGCCCCACACTAGAGTCACGCCGGTCTAGGGACCCAATTTTCCAATTTTTCCACACAATGAGCATTTCAGGCTGATCCTCAAGGTATTATCCCTAAAATTAGTCTAATGCCATCAACAGTACAGAAGAATATTCTAAAATACACCAATATTGCCCACAATTTCACCCTACAAACCATCCCCACAAAAATCACCTCCCTCTAACTCAACAATTACCTCTCCAATTAACATCACTTGCATTTCCCATTTTCTCCATTATTTCACGTGCTCCAAGGGCAATCATTAAAAATGCGGACTTGTTTTCTCTCGCTGCCTTTCATAAATTTCATTCAATTTTGCACCATTTTTAGCATCCTGGAAAAAATATTCTTTTTTTATATCCGTTCCATCTTCTCTAAAAATAAATTTTGAGAGACAGCTAGAGAGTAAAACCTGCAGTTAAAGCTGTATCCATCGAACTGTTAATCTTTTATGATTTTTCTCTCTTTTTATTCTATTTGTGAATTGGTAAAACAGCAGATGGAGTTTATGTATGTGAGGAGCGTAAAAAGAAGGAAGCAAATGTGTGAGATAAAAGTTTATTTTTGGAAAAAAGGAACTAGTTGAATTGTCGAAGAATGTGGATGATGGTTTGGGTATGACGTATTTTTTTGGGGTGTATGATGTGTTACCGATGGGTGGGGAATAGGCTTTATGGTTCTATAGCATGATTTGAGTTTAGGAAGGTTGTTGAAATTGAATCAGTCGTTTGAGTTGGAATGTTGAACAGGGTTAAAGTGGCTCCTCATTATCTGGAATTTCCCAGTACGGGATGTTTCTTGAATCCCGTTTAATTATTAAAAGCTGATTAAACCGTCAAGCAAGGCTTCAAAATTCGAAAACAGATCAGAAAAGCTTGTTCGAAAATTGTAGTGACTTAGTAAGACTCTAGCACGACTTTATAGGCCTTAAGCCGGATTTTGGATCAATTAACCAGATTGGGTTATCCCAGTATAAGTGGTTGCAGATACAACTAGCTTTAAACGTCATCCAAAAGAAGTCATTCATCGTAATTGATCAGTTATGCTACCAAACTAGGCAGTAAGCCAAGCCACAGCTCATCCAAGTCACCCAGTCACAATTTCCCTTCTCATTCTTCTCCATATCTCAAAATACCAGCTATTGCAGCTAGAATACAAAAATAAGAAACAGTAAAGAAGCAAAACAGTTTATTAAATTGGACATTTGCATTCGTTAAGGAGTTCCTTTTTTTTCTCTACAATATATAATGAAATGATGATCTGCAAACAGCAAAAAGGAATGGAATTGGAAGCTATGAGCTTGAATTTTCGTTTAAAAGAACTGAATCGTTTTATATTTCCGTCGAGAATGTAAAAATGGCACTCATGATGATGATGAAGTTTATAAAATATATAATATTATTATGATACATTTGCTAAACTTTCTCGTATAAATATATGATGGATATAAACTTAAACGTCAACTTCTTCAAATTTCATCCTTCAAACAAGAGCTTTATAAGCTCATTCTTGTGTCTTTGTTGGTGGAATAAAAAATATCTCTGGCAACAGAAAAAAAGTCATTTCCAGCATCTGCTGCATTGATTTTAATGTCTTAATCTTGTTTGAGAAAAATTGAGGGATTTTTTTTTCTTTCATTCGTGCTTCTCGTGGCATTATTTTAATTTAGAATAAAAAAAAAGTTTAATAACAGCAGATTTTATGCTGTGCTGTTCTAATTCCCTTTTTTTAATAGAGTAAATTTAATTAAAAATTTCAATCTTGTTTTGTTTTTATGAACGGATGGGGGTTTTGCGATCTTTGATGTGCTTCACTGACTTAATGTGTGACAGATGATATGACTTTTCCGAGCGGCACTGCCATATTTAATTAATTACTAACTCATGTGGTCGATGGCCTATGTCAGTTGACATCTAAAGCTGATTCTATCGCTGACTGCTCTTTGGCAATTATCAAATGCTTCACAGAATATGAACTTCAGATGGATACGGCATCGATTTGGTGTTAATAGAAGAGCTTTATCGGAGTCATCTTACTTTGTATTGCTCGGGTTTTGAGTTGTTATTCTCCTTTGAGACTATTCAATGCTAAAGACATTGCAGACATTTCAAGACTTTTCGAAATTATTAAACGATTCTTGAAGAAACTCATAAACCTTAAAGTTGAAGACGCAAATGTCATCAAGGTAATTGAGTCTTCCTTTGCAATCACCAAATTTGTCCATCCAAATGTCAAACAAATATTTTCTTTCCTTAGCCTTAAGGTCATTAGTGGATGGACTATATTTGGATGAATATTCTAAACGAAGACGTGAATGTGTGTGTATTATGCGCGCACAATATGAGATTGTGTCATCAGCAGAGGGTTTGTGAGAAAAAGGAAGCTGAAGCTACAATATTTAGCATCTTGGATAAAAAAACATGCTTATGGAGTTGAGTCGAGTCGTCTTCGATCTTCAATTTCAAAATTCCACCTTGTCTAATGTTCTGACTACGCCACTGAACCCTGATATTTTCTTAAAGCCACACAGTAAAAAACTCACAAGCATTCTTACGATAAGAAGATCACAAAATTCCAAAAATATCAATTTTTCAGTACCGTCAACTTAAAAAAAGTACGCAACATAAATTTTACCATGACAAAAAATTTTTCATACCAAATCCGCATAAAGTCTTTCATTTTTATATCTTCAAAAATGTCACAGATTTCACAAAAAAAAAAAATATTAATGTTTGGGGCCAAAATCATGACTGCTTCTTAAAAGCTTCACATTCAAGTACAGATTTTCATAATTTAGAGTCAAATTAAAAAATATTTGTCAAATGTCAGTCACAAGAAATGCTCTCAAAGGCACCCAAAGTTCATAAGTTTGTCACTCAAGCGACATGTTTTAATTAACCACGTAAAGCGTTTCCGTGGAATGTCAAAAAAGTTAAGAAGATTTAATAAGAAGAAGGTTTTTTAATTTATTTTTATCCATTGCGCGTTGTTGCTTGGCTCCGCTAATTAGAAGCTTTGAATATATTTAAATTAATTTGAATTTCGGAAAAAATAAAGAAAATTTGTGAAGACTGATGCTTTATATTGTGTGCAAGGAAAAGAAAAGTTTCATGAATGGCAAAGAGTGGCACCGAATGGTGATTTATGCTAGCATAGAATATTATTTGATAGCGTGGGACTTTTTGGCTGTTGTAGAATTTTTAATTTTGTTATGATGAAGAGAGTTTGTTGATTTAAAATTAGAAGGGGAATAAAATTCAGCCAGAGATGGAATCTGGACATTGGCATCTACTGAAAGATGATTTTTGTTGATGTTAAGGATAAGGAGCTTAGGAATCATCTTTTGATTAGTTTTGATCCTGTCTTAAGTCGCCGTTATACTCACTTGATGCCGGATTCGGTTTAAATCCATAAAATATCAAGTCGACTTCAAGCTCTGATTTTGAGAAATCCGCTAATATTTACAGTCAATAAGTCCTAAACTACAGATCCACCAGCCGTTAACTTTGACTAAATCCCTTAAAATTCTCTCAGATTAAATCAATTAAACTTAAAGCATCAAAGTTGTACCAAATTTTTAAAAATAAAATCATCAAAAAGTCAAATTAAAATCCCCCAAAATCGCCTGTCTAAGACTTTTCTCACATCATCTTGAATTCCTTTAACATAAAGCAACAAATAGAAAATATTCTTTTGAATTTTCATCCATAAAATCAGAATAAGAAAATATTTTCATCCATTAAATTAAAGAAAATGGATAAAAAAATCTAAATCGAATAAAAAATCATTACGAGCATTTCCATTCTGTCTGCTAAGTACGATAGAATTGAAGTTAAAGCAAAAAATATGAGAGAATATTATCAAGCATGAAAAGGAAGCTGTTTAAACAAGACAAGATACAATGACTGTGTATATTTTTATACTGCATGACGAAAAGGAAGATAGGATGGAATGTGAGAAAATGTGAGCCACAAAAAGGGCCACGTAAAGATGAAAATATCTATTTTTGGTTTCTAAGACGTCAGCAGTAATTAAGGACACCACATAGTATAACCCATGTGAAAAGTGATCTTTCATGAGCCTCATCACATTTATACTTATCATGATACATAAGTATTTATAGCAGACTGATTAAATTATGTGGAAATGAAATGAGATTTTCGTCGGTCTGATAGAATATATATTTTTGCAATTCGATGAGTTTTATCGATAACAGACAAATTTGTTAACAGATTTTCGAGTGGTCGATCAAGCGCGAGTGGAATTGAAGAAGCTTTAAGTGTTTTTATTGTATTAAAGAAGATGTTTGAATAAGACCAAGTGGTTAATCGGTCATTAATCCGACACCAGGTCATCGTGATTATGACTTGGTATCGGATATGACTTAAATTCGGCACCAAAAAAGTGTCACGCAAGCTCTCCGGACACCAGGCCATCGTAACTCTGACTTGGTATCGGATTCAACTTAAATCCGATACCAAATCAGTGTCACGCAGGTTTGGTTTGAATTCTGCTTCAAGTCAGAGTCACGCAATGACAGGTGTCGGATTATATATCAATTTTGGATTGGGTCGGGTCGGGTTGGTTAACTTGAGCAATTTTTGATGATGTTGAGTCAATCAATGGGATTCTCTAGCAATTTTGAGGCTACAATTACTGATTTTGGCAATAATATCGCAGTTTGTATTCAATTAGACCATTACGGTTGAGTTGATCTCGATGTTCTAGTAGCGCAGTCATAAATTGAAGACTTTTTCCCAAACGAGGGTGCTGAGCGTTTGACTCCCTGCAATAACCCCCACGGATGTCCATCCTTCATCCACAAAACTCTAATTCACGTCCATCAATCTCAAAAAAACTTGATCAACAAATTTCATGGGAAAAAAATCGTGCATGCCACCGATAAAAAAAAGCTTATTGCCTTTTCAGCAATCATGTCTCACCCTTTGCTGTTATCCCATTTAACATGAAAGATGAGATAAGCAAAATAGATAAAGGAACTAAAGTCACGTGGATGTTGTTTTTGGATATTTTAAGGCAAAAAACAGAATTGATGGCAATTTTCGAGATTTTTGTGCTTATTCTCAGCTTTTTTTAAAATGAATAATGCCTCAGGTCTTGAGCTTGTTGGAATAGAAGTTGAGAAATGTAAAACTCATGCAACATCAATGACATCGTTTGAACTTTACATGAAAATTATACATTTTAGTAAGCAATTTTCAATTTTCATCGTTTCATGGATTTATGCATGAAATAACATTGTATATGACTTTGCCTTTTATTGCACTTACTTCCCATCCATGACTACATTTATCATTTAATAATGTCACAGCATTTGCTTATTGTCGCGTATACGATAAATTTATGTTAACAAATTACAACAAAATGGTACGAATTGTGTGCTGGTTGTCTTGTGCTGATGGTGCGAATTTTCATGTTAAAGATAAATTTATATAATCGATTAAAGATGTAAAGATGTTGTACAGATGTGAGTGTTGGATGCACGTTTGGGGATTCTGTTTGAGTTGGGTGTGGAGTTGGATTAGTTGGGGATTGTTGGGGATGTTTGGGTTATTCAGGTAGTTTGTCCTAATTTAGATGATATAATTTAATTCAGCAAACTAGCCTTAATTCAGCATACTAACCTTAATTCAGCAAACTAACCTTAATTCAGCATACTAACCTTAATTCAGATAACTAACCTTAATTCAGCAAACTAATTTTAATTCAGCAAACTAACCTTAATTCAGTAAACTAAGCATAATTCATCAAATCAAGCTTTATTCAGCTAGCTAAGCTTAATTCAGAAAATTCAGCATTTTCAAGCCAATTCCTAAATTTCAATAGATTCATTGCAACTAAGCTAACTTACTAGTATATTCTGAATTATTCATCAAACCCAAATGAATTGATCTTCCTTACTTACCCCAAAATACATCCCTAAATAGACACATGCATGCAACATCCAAGCTACAATAATAATACATTCATTATCCCCCATGACATATTGCAAATTTAAGAATATAAAACTCAGCTACTAAGTGTTTTCCTCATGATACAATTTTATTAGACGAAGTTTAACATGACAAACTTCCTGCATGTCTCGTGTTCATTTCATTTAACAAAATTTTTTTTATTTCGATAGCAAAATTTTACAAGAACATTTAGCAAATGTTAAAGTCTTGTTCGAACAATAAAGCATGAGTTTTTTTATATTTTATTTTAAAATATTTTTTTACATCCCCGAGAAGTTCGCCCGACAGTTATGTATGTGTGCATAGTCGAATGAATCCAAAAAAAATCTTGTAAAAGAAAAAACCGAACTTCCTTTTTTTGTTTCAACCCTCGAGGGTTTTATATTGCCAGTAATTAAAGTATGTTGCATGGGATGGATATGGAAATAAGTACGATGAGAGAATAAATGGCCATAAGCACTACAACATCAGCAAACATGCTCTGTATTCTGTCAAATGGATTTCAAAAAAAAGCTCTCTTTTTTTGCGGTTCTTTTGCGGTATACGCTTACTGTTAACCGCAGGAAAAAAAACTCTCATTCGGTTATTTACTGCAAGCATCAAATTTGTGTAGTGCATGGAAAGATTTTGGCATGGATGAGAAGGTTTCTCGCCTTTTTACGGTCTGATGATGCAAAAGTATTGCGATGCAGTAACATTTTTACAGTCTGACACTGAATTAGTAGATGTTTTTGGGAAATTAGGGGAAAAAAATCTATATCCACATCTAAAAAGCAGCATAATTGCGTGATTTTTGGTTTAAGGATCCCTAACAAGCAGCATAATCGCTTAAAAAAGAGTGTCCTTTAGTATACAATAGAGCGATTCCATGAGTGAAAAAAATTTGTCTTAAAAGTTTTTTATGAATATTTCTTTAATTAACTACTTTTACCCCAATGTTATGAACTTATATTATGTATTATTGTAATATTTAACCACAAAAATAACAAATTCACTACAAAGAGGCATATAACAAAAGATTTTTCCGAAAAACTAAACTTAATCGGTTAACTTTTCGTAAATTTCTAAATTTTCAATTGTCAATATTTCCTTAAGTATACATTTTCGTGTGATAAAATTACACAAAATACATTTGAAAACGCCTAGGCTTTGTATTTATATCTTATTTGTGCCTGTAACTACTGCAATTAAGGAGAAAATTGAAGAAAACACAACTTAATCGGTTAACTTTCGACCGATTATTGCAAAACACAAAACACATTTTTTGCCATAATTAAGCTATGTTAAGATCTTTAAACACTAAAAACACATTTAAAATAGAAAAATAATCCTAAATGTGTTTCAAAAGTTAACTAAAAATGCATAACTTAAGAGAAAAATGAATACAAAGTTTTGTACTAAAAATTTTTCAGTTACGTTTACTCATGGAATCGCTCAATAGCCGATGTCAGTGAGCAAGCTCCATATCTGTTCAGGGACTAAGTTTGTGTTTAAAAACTTCAAAGTCGAACTTTGTTGGAAGTTTAAAGCTTACAATCGAGTCACACATATGAGAAAGGCTGTGCCATAGAGCTTTTAAGGCTACGTCAAGCCTCTTTTATTAACACAAAATGGACTTTGCTTAAATTTAGCAGCCCTATAACTGCCAAGGAGGTTTAACGGAGCCTTTTAAATGTTGACGGACCCTATTCAAGCAAAGAGACCACTTTTAGGTACCGAACTGTTCTTTATGTACCATTAAAGCATCGTCTTTGCCTTTTAGTGGAATCTTCTTCATTTGTGTCGGATATAAAGTATCATTTCTATAATTATACGCTATTTAGCATGTCTAATTGCGATTATAGCTTATTCGAGGAATTAATGGAATGAATACAGTAAAAATTGTCAATTTTTGTATGAAAAGCAGCCACTTCAGTCGCTTCTAATAACCAGCACTTAAAAGTTAGACAAAAAAGCCAACACACAATTTCAAAAAAATTTAAATAATTCACGTTAAAGCATCAATTTACAACTCCATTAAGGTTTTATATTACATCATGCGTTAACCTTATTATTTACCCCATTAATGTTGGATCTTAAATTTTTAATAATTAAGGATTTCAAAGAAGTTAAAAAACATGAACGTAAAGAAAAATATTACACAAAAAAATAAAAAATTCGATGAAATAAACATCATTAAAATTCTAAAATGGAGGTAAAAAATTCTCATTTTACATTGGATGTTGCTATGATCCTGTTTAATGTGAGATGGAAAAAATTAATGAGGCAGATGAAGCCTTTTCTTTAATGATTTTTTCTTACTTTCTCGGTCAAGTGTGAGAAATTTTTTAGTAAGTTTTCGTTTTGTGAGAATTTTTATATTTTTAAGGGTTTCATTAGAATAAAGATTCACTTCAAAAGGCTTGAGTGTGTCTTCAGGTCAGTTTTGAAAAGTATTTGAATAATTCTCTTAGTGCACTTTGAGTTGAAGATGCTTTTCGACTTCTGAAGATGGCAAATGGGGTAATTCTCGTTAATTTACATGAAGAGTCTACATATTTGAATATTATATTTTATATATAGCCTTAAATTATGTAAGACATCGATTCTGGTCGATGTGGCTCGATGGTGGAACGGCTCAACACTTCTGTATCTAATTATTACTATACTGACCCTAAGAACATGGGTTCGAGACTCAGAATCATTCATAAGTAGTAGAAACTCGTTCTTATTTAGAATACAGGCAATAATGTCATCAAATGAGTGGCTTTGATCCAATTATAAGCTGTAGATTGTACTAAAGGTTGAGGTCAGGAGCACCCTCACCCATTAAACAATTATTAGCCGTGAATCACCTTACCTAACAGGCAAAAATATCACCTTTAGGTACCGCAGTGGTATTTCTGTACCATGAAAGCATGCTCTTTGTCTGTCAGGACCTATTGCAGCTCTAGACCTCGATAATTTGAGCTTTCTACAAATAGAATACTTTATTCAAAACTTACTACAAACTTGACCCGTCTACATTAATTTTTCATATTTCATATTTCACCTTAAGTAGATGAACACTTTTTCAGCATTATCATGAAAAAAATCAGTTTAATAAATTCAAGTCTGATCCTTTCATTTCAATTCATTACAATTTTATTAAACACGTTACAACCCTTTTCAATTTGAAGTAATTTAAAATTCCAAAACAGATTCCAGATCTCTTGAATTTTGACATTAAGAGAAATGCTCCCAAAATTTTCAAATATTAATATATTCTATGAAATTCATTATTGAAAGGCATTCTTTGAGTTATGAATCTTTCCAAAAATGATCAAAAATTCCGAACATATATTTGCCTCAATCTGACAACCTCTTGGAAATTGTTTATTAAGTTTTATCACACAAAAACACAATAATAATCCTTAATGCTGTTACAATTCATTTATTGATGGATTATCGGTAAATGACGTCAAAAATCAGAAATTTCTCAGCTTGCCTGACTCTCTATGTAATGAAATATTCAACCAGAGACTCCCACACACCCCCTAACCTCCCCATATCCACTAAATGTTCAACATCATCATCCACCGACCCCAAGAGAGATAAAAATGATTATGACTAGAATCATAAAAAGACCTGATATTGATCATCTAAATGTCCTTTAAGTGAAATTACATTGTTTTTCTGCTTCTCTCTTGAAAGTCATTCAGATGAAATAATTCGTGAACGAAAGACATTTATCATACGATGATGCGTTGAATTATGTAATGTTATAGGCGAGAATATTTTATGCAATGTCCTCGGAGCAACACGCAATTGGATGTTTTATTATGAATGGAGAGTAAATGATGAATGAGGGGAGGTAGATGGACTGACGCAATTTTTCGGATGGTGTAACATATTTTTTGGGGAAAAGATAGAATTTATGAGAAGAATGACCTGAGGGCTTGAGTTGATTGTCTGAAAAGTTTCTTTATTTTGTTCATATAAAATTCATTGTGCTTTAGTGACCTTGAGGGTAATCATGAACATCTACAATATCATTATGATGATATTATTAAGATTTTATTAAAATTTAAATCAATTTGATGTTTAACGTATTTTTAAAATTTGAATATTAAATTTTCTCTCACTTCGAAAAGTTTTCTGATGATTTTGGGTTCAAATCGATAGTTTTTAATAGTTTTTCAATGGATTGAACATTAAAAAAGTAGCAAAAGTGAACCAAACTAACTGAAACAATAGAAAACTTCATTATTCTTTCATAATTCCAATAATATCTTAGGAAGTCAACCACTTTATACTCTTAACCACGTAATAGAGATTAAGCTGTGTGTTGTTTTATAACTTGACTTCATAGCGGTCTAGTAAATCTCACAGCATGAAATCAAATTCAATGACTGAAGTGAAGTCCTTCATATTTAATAGAATTTTCAATTCTTTTTATCTCAATTTCTCTCATTTTCTTTTTATAAAATAGAATTTGATATTATCTATTGTTTAGTTCTTACTAAGTTTCTCAACATTACTTTTCATACTCAAATTATTGGCAATTCAAGTGAGAAAAAGGAACTAAAGATCTTTTCCTTTGATGTTTATGAGACACAAAAAAGTAAGAAAAATGGTTTCAAAGAATGAATATGAAGTCTTACAAATTTCAACTTTATATTGAATCTAAATGTTTGAGTTCTAATATTTTCAAGGGATGTGTAGTCTTTGATCGTAATCTGGGGTGAAGCTTGATATTGTTCATGGTTGGGAGAAGGGTTTGAGCGTTGAACAATTGACTCAAACATCTCGGATTCGAACCTAAGGAGAGTTTAGTTGGATACGAGTGCTTTTTCAAGAAAAACTCTAATAAATTGGAATTTTATTTCCAAAAAAGGAGAGGGATCAAGATGGGGTATTGGGGTTCAATACGTTTTCCGGAATACGTCTCATAACCTGATGCTAAAGATATATTTTTTGCAAATTTTAAAGAGCTAATAAGAAAAAAATTTTAAAGCTTTTGAATTGATTTCAACTTTTTGGGTCAATATATCCAACAATATCCAGCCAGTTAGACTCACACCATATTTATTAAAATCCATTCTAATCAAAAAACTTATCCTCCCTAGACATATCTTTTTCTTATTCATTACTCGATCCTACGAAAAAAAAGGCGAGTAGATTTGCTACGTGATTCACATATTTTCTCTGTTCTTTACGGCAACAACAACAACAAATAATCAACTTTTACTTAAATCAACCTTTTTTCCTTCATATCCTTTCGTTTATAAAAGTCTATGAAAATTGTTGTCAAATTGGTAAAAAAAATTCCAATTGAGACATAAAGACAACATCCTTCAAAATGTTGATGGAAGAGTGTGAGGGGGGATAATTGAGATGCGGTCATTATGGATTGATGGATGGAGCGCTGTTATATGGGTTAATTTGCTAATTAGACTTTTATAAAAGTTTTACATTGATTTGGACTAGATTGTTGATGAAATATGATTGTTAAGGATGTTTGAGGAAATTTTTCGATCCATGTCAATGATGTCTCCACTTCAAAAAGTTTTTTGGACAATATTCTTTAATTAAGCAATTTTAGGATGAGAAAATTGATTGGAAATGTCAAAAAAAGTGGCACAGACATTAAGTTTAAAGAAAATTTGGCAAATCATCACCTAACTCCCACAAATATCACTTAAACATATCAACACAGTCTTTTTCTTATTCTATCTATCCATTTATTCATTAATTGAGTGAAAACACTACAAAAAGAAGCAGAAAAATTCCTCTGATTAATGCTCATTTCTGTTAGACAAGAAGGAACAAATTTATGTGTGAATCAAGAGTCCTCATCTTGACTTCGTCAATTATTATTTTCACTTTCATGCTGGTTTTGTTATTGTTGTCATGTTTACGTTTCATTTTGTTGGCTTGCTTGTGAACGAGAGTAAAAAGGAATCTTAATTACAACGATTAATTAAACGAAATGAATTCTGGAAATGAAAACACAAAAAAATGCGAACGAAGAAATGACGAGAGAAAAAAAATTTAAGTGTATTACTAATGAAAGTGCCTTTTTTGTGGATATAAAGAGCACTAAAAATAAAGCAAATTAAAACACAAAAAAAAAGTCCTTAATTAATAAAGTTGGCATAACAATAATTCTTTCTTTCTTTCATTGAACTTACAAAGAATAATATTGATCAATTTACTTGTGATACAATAAGTAATTTTGGATTCTTTGGATTTTTATGACATGAAAGGATTGTTAATTTACCTTATTAATATATCAAAATCTTTAGAAAAGTTTTTTGTGAGATTCTTTGTTATTTTTATGACGTTAAACTGTTGAATTGGGGAAATATTAAGGTTGCTGAATTGCAAATTGAGTGAAATTTGAAGATTTTTATTTAAAAGCGCTGAATTTAGCTCATTTGATTATGAATTAGCTGAATTTAGCTCATTTGAGTATGAATTAGCTGAATTTAGCTCATTTGAGTATGAATTAGCTGAATTTAGCTCATTTGAGTATGAATTAGCTGAATTTAGATCAATTGAGTATGAATTTAGCTCATTTGAGTATGAAATAGCTGAATTCAACATTTTAAAACCCTTACTACCTGCAATTAGTACCAATTAACTCAATAAGTACCTTAAAATACCAATAATTTCACACAAAACTTCCTCCAAAGCAACAATCCGCACTAATTGGTAAATCATTATTGCAATAATTAATCTTTGTTTGTATTTTTTCTCACATCTATTTTTAGAATGCGCGAATTCATAGAGGAGAACGAGAAAAACGATCCACTTATTCATGCAGTTGATAAGAAAAATAATCCATGGGCTGAGAAAGGAAAATGCTCGATTATGTAAATTAATTTTCTATCTATGCCTGTCTATATAAATGTTAATCTCTATCTAAATTAATTTAATATCATCTTTTTTTTCTGTCTATGTGCATGCCTTAATAAAAAAATTATTTTTTGTTAATTATAATTTCACATAATTTCATTACGTGAGAGCGATGAGAATGTGAAACACTGAATTTTTATTAGTGGGGGTTCGTTCGTAAATTACGTATGGCTTAGTAAGATGATCAGGGGTTGATTACAATTTTGTTAAAAATTTAGAATTCGGTCAAGAACTACAGGTCTGTATTTTCTGCATTTTAGATTTATAGACCTGCATTTTCCGATTGTACCTTCGACTGAAAGTTCGTTCAAGGCTGCAGATGAATGCTTTTTATCTGTTATCCTTCAATTTTGACGAGCCGCTGGACGAATACTATAATAAATTTGATTGTATTTCAGAATTTTGTTGCAAATCGTTTCGAGTAAAGGAATAGAGCTGAGTCTATAAAGGCTGTCAATTTTTGCGTCACGTAATTTACGAATGTTCCCTATCTTGATTATATTTTAGTATAATTGTAAAATTAGTATATATATATTTTTGGGGTATTTTCATACAGTTAATTGAAGCAATAAAGACTGTGAATTTGAGCTTAATAAGAAGACAATTCCGAACGGCACAAGGTGGTGAATCGCATTTTTTGTTGTAAAAATTTGTCAAAATCAGCCTTGACGAAGGATTACCTAAGGTTTTCCGAAGTCTTGGTCTAGACAAATTATCGGAAAATTCTCGAGGCCGATACCAAGACTGCCCGGGAAGTCTCACTCTCGGTCTCGGTCTCGGCATCGGGAACTCTCAGTCTTACCGTTAATTCGATTATGTACGGTACCTTAGTGGATGCATTGTGCTGTTCGAATAAACAATGCTAATTTCAAGCTTAAAATCTAAATTAATTTTGAAAATCTTACTGAATTCACTTGCTGAGTTTTGTTGAGTTTTTAATGAAATTTAAAGCCATAACTCGAAGTTGACTCGAATTTTGTTTAAAGTCAAGTCAAATCTAGTCGATATCCATATAAAAACCGAGTCGACTTCGAGTTCTGTTTAAGCAAATCTAACAAAATCTTCCAAACTTAATGAGCTTATCATGCAATTCAGTTCGACCATTAAGTTCATTAACCTTAAAAACATATTTATCCATTCTAAAATTTTGCATTTTGCATTCAATTTATCAATTAAGCAACGACAGCTTAATGAATGATACTGATACAAACATTTGTTGTTTTCGTAAACAAAGTAGATGCTTAATGCTTTCAAAGCTGCTTTAAATCTCATTTGTTAGCAAGCTGTATCATTCCTTCTGTTTATTTATTCATTAAATCAGACGAAGATGTGAAAAAAGAGGGTAAAAAAAACTTTTCAATTTTCACAAAAATTATTTAATTTATATTTCAAGAACAGTCTTCTTGTATGAAAATACGTCAATAATGATATTTAATTTAAATTAATTTAATTTGTTAACAGGAAGTGGATGTGGAAGACATAAACAATATTTTGAGATGATTTACTTAAGTTTTTCACTTTTAAAATTGTTTAAGCTTCACTCAAATATTTTTTTCCATTAAAAAAACTTTCACCGCACTTCCTGTAACATTTTCTTCTTATACTTTTAATCATTTTATGACAAGTTTGGTTCTTATTTCTTGAGTGTGAGTTTCTTTCCGACATACTTTATTACTTGATTTACATTTTGTTAATTAACTCTATATAATATATTATTTGCATATAAAATTGTACTTTTTATGTAATCAGATGAAACGAGTAAAGGAAAACATAAAAAGTTGTGATTAATGTTGCAAAAAAAATGATTTTTTTCTTTTTTTTTCTTGTGCTGGTTTTTAAGCGTGGTTTTATGGATGTTTGAGAAGTCAGTCATGTGGCCTTGTTTTGTAAAATTTTTAAAAATTTGAAATATAAGTTGAATTATTGCTCAATTGAACTAACCCATACCTGATATGGTAAGGTGACGCATTTGAACCAACTCATGCCTGGGATGGATACTTGAACCAACTCATACCTGGAATGGTGAGGTGGAGGCAGGAAGAAGTTGGTAGCAAGCATCCTCAGTTCCCTACCTACTTCTGGTTTGGTACAGTACGTTATAACTACACCTTTATCTACACTCTGGTACCTGCCCATACTAAATATAGTAACTTAGAACACTTGAACTAACCCATACCTAGTTTGGTAATGTAGTGCACTTGAACCAACTCATACTTGGTATGGTAAGGTGGCGCACTCAAACCAACCCATACCTAGCATGGTAAGGTGGTACTCTAATATCTACCCACATCTAATCCTTACCCAAACCTAGTATGGTATAGCGATACACATGTCATATACCATACTCAGTACAAAAGAACTCAATAATTGAGCTCAATCCAATTTGACTCATCCATGTGTATTTTGACATCACTTCTTCTCCAACATCCATAAAAAATACGCTCCATACTATCTTTTTACTTTACAGATACTTTTATGTTATTTATTTAATTTCCTTAATAGCATGATTCATTTCTTCTTATTTTAAATGATAAATTAATCAATTAATCAACTTTTGAAAGCTTTTTGCTTTTGCTTTTCATTTTCCATTTCTGCATGATACTCGCTGAGTAATCAGCTTGCATGTGAATTTCAAAAAAAAGTTAATCAAAATTTATAAAATTTACTTTTTTATCTTTCAGTTAAATAATCTTCTTAATTGTAATTGCCAAAGCATTTAAACTGTTTTGTAAAAATTTTTATTGGTTTTGGTTCATGTTCAATTATTACGATTGGAGAAAATGGCTGAAGGCGAGCATTCGATATACAATAGGCAACGTAGCATTTGTTGTAGGAAAGTTTTTTAATCGACGAAAATATAATTAATTGCATTGAAATAATTTAAATAACATAATATGGATTGAAATAGATGACAAAAAACTGCAAATAGGAACAAAATATGCGAAAAATATTTGGATTAAGATTTATAAATTTTTCAGCAAATTTTTTTCTTCATTTCTTTTTCTTACCAACAAAAGGAGATTATAATTAAGTATAAAAAGAAATAAATGAATAAGTGCGTTGAATTTATATAAATGAAATTATAAACAAAAAATTTAAAAAAATGAATACATTTGCTTTTATGTAATTAATGTTGGTGTGCTTATGTTATTTCATACAACATGATTTATTTATGTGGCAAAATATGCATTCAAGTGCATCTTCAGTCAAGTAAATTAAATTGAAGTAAACTTAATGACAGATTTTCAGTCAAATTTGATCACTAAAACTTGATAGTTATTTGCCAAATTAAGGGCTTTTCAACTGAATAATCTAAGTCAAAATAGTCAAATTTTGAAAATTATGAAATTGATTGAATCAAGTTAATTTCATAAATATGTAAGTTCAATGAATTCATAAATGATTTGTTGACATTCTTCAAGGCTTTTAATAGACTTATAAACAAAATAATTAATATGCATAGAAAATTCAAACCGAACAGCACAATGTGTTTTCATGAACAACGCTTTGTTGACGTGTTAACGATTAGATGCGTAGTTGTCATTACCCGAAACAGGCAGAGACCCACACTTACTTACTTTGCTGACCATGCAGATCAATTTTTATCCATGGCCTTTTTGAGATGGCACCTAAAGCTGGCCTTTTGTCTGTCATTAACAATACGAAGTGCAATACTGTCTCTATCGACAGTTTCCTTCGAGTTTTTGGGTTTTTCCATAAGCTAGGCTAAAATAATGCTACTCATAAATATACAAGATGAGCATGTTCATGAGCGTTGTTCTCAGTTTACTCTACCGAGTGGATAATTTGACACAATTTAAAGCTCATAACTAGGCCTGCTGTCGATTAATGGCACTTTTCTTCTACTTCTAGAAAAAAAATAAACTTATGTCATATTGGTGGAATCACTTAGTTAGGCCAGCTGTTAATGTTATAGCTCCAATTGAACCTGTTAAAGGTCAAGGGCTATAATTAACTAAATGAAATGGGTGATTTGCGTGTGCTATCATTAAAGTTGGAGAATATCAACTCTAGAGCTAGACTTAGTTGATTCTGCGTCTAGCTATTAACTAAGCATCAGAGGTTGAACTCGTCTCTGAACTTGTATGGAAAAGTCAACCTGGGTCGACTCGACTCTATATAAAATTCTAGTCGAATTCGAGATCTGCTAGGCATTATTCCATGATTGGCTATTCGGGTCTGGTTTTGATAGACACGCTTCGAGTACGCATTCGGCCACGCTCTTTGCCTACTAGAAGACGGCACCGCAAAAGCTAATGCCGATCCCATTTTAAGACATAAAATGCGGCTCACTCTATTGTGCCGCTCGGGCTCAGCTCATTTAAAATTTAAAAACAAATTTGTTCCTAAAACTCTCATATTTTTCGTCATTTTTGAATAAGAACTTCCTAAAATGACACGAGGCATATTAAATACTTTGCATATTTTTCCATCAACATATTTGAAAACATTGAACCCTTCGTTGTATGAAATGATGTGAACATATTGATTGACATATTTAAAGAAAAATAATAAATTTAAAAAAAAAGTTTAAAGCTTCTTGAGGCATAAACAAAAAAAAAACATAAACACAAATGATGTAAAAGTTGAAAAAAATCAAAAATCAAAAAAATGAGAAACGGAAGATGATGGATATTTGCTAAATACAGCCAAAAGAATTGCATTGACAATTTCATCAATTAGAGAAGAATTAATAAGATTTATTTGCTCCCCCCCAGATCAGAACATAACAAATTATGCACCCACAGTGAGCATCTAAAAGCGAGCGTCTAAAAGCAAATATATGCAATGCAACCTAACACACCAATAGCCTCTTATTCATTACATTTAATCTTAATCTACATCCTCTCTATCCACACACTCGATCAATCAATCCTTCCACCTCATTTTCAGTTCAATTTTTATTCAATATTTTTGATTGAGTTTGTAAATTTTTTTTTTGTGAATTTTGTGATTATCCCTCAGTTGATTTTTATCAATAGAATTTGAGACTTTTATACGCTATTATACTATAACAGAGTTGTTATTTGGGTGTAAACTGGTGTGAACATGGATTATTAAAATTGCACTGTAATGTGACTTTTTTGGAGGATATAGAGAATCGGTGATTGGATTTATAGTCTCGAACTAATTAGTATTACCTTCGAGTTATCTTAACAGGCACAGAGCATCCTTTCTAAGAGCTTGCTTACCTTAAATATAGTAGGTGGGCAATCTCAACAGCATTTCTATCAGTTTAATCTGCACTTGCTGGCACGTTCTTTGTCTGTTAGGGTTGACTATGTTACTGACTAAGATATTGAGTAATTCTTGATTCCTAGAGTTGGAATTGAATTCCTACAATGGGCTTACATCGGTTTATGTATCATTGGGAGTGCGATAGTACGGGAAGTATGGAAAATTAATAATTTATACATGTCACTTTGTCATATAGTGTCATATAGTGTCATATAGTCGAGTAACTCCCGATAACTCAGTTGTAGCAGCATGCAACCGGAAATCGTAGGATGTGAGTTCGATTACCACTCGAGATCTGTCGTACATTGTCAAATAAATTATCTAGGAATCGATCAAGTTGCTCAAAGTCGACTCGAATCTTATAAGGAGACGAACCGACTTAAGTCAAATTATCATACAAAATTAGAGTCATTTTCGAGCTCTGGTTGAAAGTTTTGGATAAAAAACACCAAAAAATCATTTAACCGATACTAATACCACCAAAACACAGAAATAAGCTACAATTCCTATGCAAAGCTAGAAATTGTCTCGAAGTTTGTATTTAGTTGAGTCGACTTGGGTGGATTTTTCCATACAAAACGACTTCCAGCTAAGATTCTATAATTACATCAAGATTCTCTCCTTTTATAAGTTTACACATTCAATACCAAAAACCAATTTAATTCATTTTGTCCAGTCATCAACTCATCAACTCTGTACTATGCTATATAAATAAAAAAACACACATTAAATTATTAGCAAATCACACATTAAATATGTGCAAATTTTTCCTCTGGAAAGATGCGCTACAAAAAAATTCTTTCAATTTTTCATGTAGTAATTATGAATCAGTTTTCAATTTCTATGATAATTGTAGTGAGTAAAAGAGTTTAATTTCACTTATTAAAATGAGAAAAAAATAGTAATTTTTAAGACAAAAAAAACCTATAAAATGAAAAAATTTCTTGGCTTTTAAATGAATTTTTGATAATCTATAATTTCCAATGAATCCAGCAAAAACAAAAATGTAAGGTCGTGTTCAATTGTTCTTAAAAAAAATAATAAATTAAAATGTAAAATAAATTACTTTTTTTTTTGGTCAAAAAAATAAAAATGCAGCGATAAAATTTTGATATTTAAAGCTGAACGAATGAGTTTTTAAGGATGCAAAAAAATAATGAAAACTGATAACATGTTGATGTATAAGATATAAGAATTATAAAAAACCCTAAACAAAAGATGATAAAAATGAGATCTAAAAAGTAAAACCCTAATGTTATATAATTAACAGCAGCACTTTACATGGACCACACTCAATATACGTTCATTGCATGTTTATCGAATTATCATATTAATTGCGTTTACTTCTATAATTTATTAAGCATATTTCAGGATAACAGATAAAGTATAAAAAATTTTGTGCGACCTTATTGCAGATCTAAATTTATTCACAAAAAAAAAAAGCATAAATAAAGTTTTGTTTTAAGTTTCAAAAATAATTTTCAACAAATTTTACTCAAATTTGTACTTAATATCTAATTGTAATGAGATAAAAATTCATTTAATGAAATTTAATAAAGATAAACATTAATTTAATTAAACAATATTTGAGGATTTTTTGCAGTTTTTGTTTTAAAAATTATTTAAGTATTCTTTCAGTAAATTTCTAGTTAAATTGTATAAATCAGAGCTCCATGTCTTGGAGCCATATATTGTATTTCGACTCGACGACTTAAAAAGTGAATCGACCCATATAAATTGATTATAGTGACTGATATTATTCCTTTCAGATTTACCGTTAAACAGAAATTTGAATCAATTTAGTCATCGCGGGAATCGATGTGTAAATTATATGAAGCGCCATCTTTGGTTCAATTGATTTACATAAATGGAATGGTTCATAACTAGGAATATTTTCAATTTGATGTGCATTCTATTATAGAATTTTTCAGTACTCAAAACCTTTCATAACTGAACTTTAAATTATTTAACTGGAATTTAGTCATTGCATCATCTGGAATTCAAAAATAGGATCTATCAAAGGCACTTTTTGAAACCATGTTTCTATAAGGAGCTTAGGTTAAAACAAAAATCTGTCCATCTGACTATAGCCAGTTCTGTTACCTAGTTTGTGCAAATTGTCTGTCCTTACGTTTGGTTCCTAAATAATTTATTACATTTTAGGCTCCCATTTCATTTTTTTTTCAACAGAAATAATATTTATTGGAATTTCAGCATTATTTTTTTTTTTTAATATTTAATGCATTTATCAACTCAAAGATGTCGCTAGTAATATTAAAATGCACTTTTTTTAACATTCCAGAATGGCAGGTTGTTATTGAAGATTTGTTTCATAGAAAACTGAAGATAAGAAGTCAACAGATGAATAGTCAGAAGAAGGATAACATCATCAATAAATCATCATAGATTAAATTTATAAAGGCAATCGCTGTCTTCAACTCCACAACCACAACTTGAAGTCGACTTGAATTTTGTATGGAGTCGAATCTACTCTAGTCGAAAATAAACATTAAAGGCATTGAACACAACATAAAAGAAACAAAATAAAGTTCCAAAATAATAACTTCAAAATATCTAACACATGATCTAAAAAAAAAATCATAAATTTTTCATTGCAGATATTCTTCAAAAATCCCTTTCAATCGGTAATCATGTCATGACTTATATAAGCTAACTGCTATAAGATCAACACAAAAAATAAAAAGTTTATAAAAAGAAAGAATAAGGATTACGATTCGCATTGGCATTTGGTGATGAAAACAAGAAAGGCGCAATTTCAACGAGCCAAAAAAAGAAAAGAAATAAGATATAAAGTTTAAAAGGAGTTGTAATGAGGTGATGACGCAGTTATCGATGAGTTCGGATGTTTAAATTCGGTATTGATGGATGTCAGTTGATGGCTTAAAGGAGCATATTTAGGATAAGGTTTCACAATGTCTTGGTCTCAATAAATTCTTGAGGTATTGAGACGAGATCCCTGACTACCCATGACTTACCGGTTAGTCTCGAGTATTTTTCGTGAAAAAATCTCAAAAACTCCCTAAATTGTAGAACATTAAAACTTTACTTTCTCCTGTCATTACGCTGAATGGCGGATAGTGTTCTGTTAACCCTTGCGTGAATAGGGTTAAAACTTATAAACATTAATATGTCTCGAGAGTCCCCCAAGAGCACAATCCATCAAACTTCATTTATCGCCATAAAATAGACCTAAAACAGTAGTCAAGGTGTCGCCAGGGAAAATTTGGCTACATCCAGTCAATCCGGCAATGTAACGGTACCCTAGTGACACCAATGTGCGGCTTAAGTCCAGAACAAACTGAACAAGACCATCAACTTTACTCAAAATAACTGCGAAATGATAACACAAAAAAAAGAAAGAAAAGAGAAAAAAAAGAAAATATAAAAAAAAAAATTCATGTGACCAGAATGTTTAAATAATACATTGTAGGATCGAAAATGGCAAAAAATAAAAGAATTTTTGCTCCTCGACTCTTTTATCTTTAAATATTTCCTTCCATCTTCTTTAATCTAAAATTAGAATTTCATTTTCTTCATTTTTTTTTTTTTTGCAATGACGATGATGAAAATGATTTATAGCTTGATTGTAGTATAGCATATCATATTATATGATATTACTCTCTTCCTTATGATATGGGGCAGGGGTGGGGAACCTTTGAGCTACGGCACATGTTGGTGGGAAGCCACAATTTATACTACAGATGGAAAACGACTTAAGGCATTTGGGAAACTTGTGTACCGCGACCCACAGGTTGTCCACAACTGCCATAAAGTATTCTTAGCAAAAACTTTACCTTCCATATTTTCTTATTTAGTTTTGAAATTCAATATACATCTCCAGAGCAAGTTTTCAATCTCACAAAAATTATGAAACTATCAGCATTCAATCAAAGTTTAATTTCTTCTATTTTCAAAGTCAAATCCTCATACATCGTCATGTTCCAACTCACTAGTCGTATAACTTTCAGTGTTAGAAAAAGTTTTTTTTGATTGCAACAGCATGTGCACTGATTGTAATATAGATGATGTTAATGAGAAACTTTTTTTTCTCTTTTTTTCGACGGTACGAATGAGAAATGCGTGTTGTGTCTCATTTTCCATAAGTATATCAGCAATGTATGCTCTAGGGTGGAATATTATATGGAAACATATTGTCAAGATGAATGAATAAGCATACAAGACTGTCTCCTACTTTTTTTTTTTTATTAAAGAATATGTGCAAATAATTTGATGAAATGTCCAACACTAAAATGATAAATTGTGATATGATTTGCTAGGGACACATGAAATAAAATAAAAAAAAGGATTTTTTTCCATAGATTTATATTTAGCTGCAGGAGTTTGAAAGGGTCACGAGGTCAAGAAATTTTATTCTGCAAATATTGCTTACAATGTATCATAAAAATCAGAATAAATTTTATCACTAAATGGTGACAAAAAAGACATATTCATCATAGTTGTAAGACGTGTTTATTTTGAGGGTATGCAGTACAGCATTTTTTGAAACGTATGTGATTGTGTGTGATTAGACTTCAATTGAGATATTTAGAATAGAAAGAGAAATGAACGAATATTTGAAAATTGGAACTTCATAAGTGATTTTGTCTGAGGATACGATGAATCATAGATGAGTTAGAGCTGTTTAGAACTAACCCTAAGCTCTATAGTGGGTCTAAGTCAGCAGTCACGGTGTCATCAGGGTAACTTCATGTCTTACCGTTGTTAAAGGACATATAGTAGTCAAGCGAACAGGATGAGTTGTTCAGGAACTTTAAATTCTCTGTTGCTCTATGAGCCACTTTAGTCCTATCGCTAATATCACAATCTTTCATGAAATAAAATTGGTTTTGGTTGAATTAATACGAAATATTAGAAGTTCGCTCACTACGTCATAATCTAAAGCCCCTAAACAGACAATCATTTGATTCAACGAAATTCATCTTCAATTTATCTAAGAAATATTTCCTATTTTTTTCAACTAAACTGTAATCATTGCTCTGTTGTGAACAGAATTTGTAATAAACTTCAAACCATAAAATGCTATTTCCATTAAATGTCTTCTTTTTTGTTCAGAAACAGAGGAACATGAACCAATGCGACAATTAGCAATAATGATAGTTTAGGAAATTCTTGTATCGTGCAACATATGTAACTAATATTGATCTAATAAATTAAAGGGGAGATAAAGTTTGTCTTTATAGCTGTGCACTATGAAGTATGAATGTGAATTATACCGTTGGTCGGGATAAATATTTTTGAATTTTTGGAGGTTTTTCCATCAATGTCAATTTTAACTTTTATTAGGTATTAATCTTTTTTTCTCGTTTTAAGAATTTGATAAAAATGTGTAGTAAATGTCCATAAGCCAATCATAAAATGACCGTTGGCAAAATTTGTGATAAATTAGATTTGATATGCAATAGAAATGAATGATTTTTTTTTTTTGAGGAATGATAGTAAAAAAGGGATACGTTTTGAAGTATCGAATTATGCAAATGACAGTCAAGGGTGTAGTGAGAATCAAGCATTGATTCAATATCCATAAGCCTTTACTTACCCCTGAGTGCAGCCAAAGTTATGAACGATAAATTGCCAAACTAACTGCATGGACAAAAGAAATGAAATAAGAAAAAATTATGGAAATTTTTTGACATTTTCCTTCAGGATTTTTTTCTCTCTCAATTCATAAAATATTCATTGGATATCCATTATGATCGTTCATGTAGATATATTTTTAGGGATTGAAAAATCATTTGAAAATTTTTGGTGAATTTTTTCCAAGAAGGACAGTCTGTTCATCATAACAATATACTTGAATACCAGTCAACTACTTCCATCCACTAAATGTCAGTCTCGTAAATTCATCCAATGAAGCTACTTATCGCTCATTATTTTTTAAAGCATACCGCCTCTTAATGCCAACTTAAGTGGTGATTCTTGTTTATTAAATATATTGTTATTGCTTAATGTATCAACAACAATTTACGTAAAATTTTTCACAATTAACGTGCATATAACTGACATTCATTCGGTGATTTGCAAGTCATTTAAATATATTTTTACGTAAATTGTTTTGTATTTAACATATTTTAAAGGTGATTTTTTGATTTGGGAAATGAGTGTTGATGACAGTTTGGCTGTTTTTGGGGGGTTTTTTTTATGGGAAATTCTAGAAAATTGAGATTTATCCTAAAAGGAGGGGAAGCAGGGTTTGACCATTAGCCTGTCATCCTCTGAATACGCCTCTAACTAAGGCATTTTTAGAGCAAAATTATGATTTTTCTATCTCGGCTTCCAGAGTTCCCTTGAAGTTGTAGCGTCCGTTACGTTGGCTTTAGTGGTCTTTCTATCGACAACAAAATGTCAATATGTGCAATTAAATGCTTGATGCTTGCTTTTTGACTTTTAATTGACTGTAGTGCAACCTAACGGACGCTCCAGGGTCACAGCTTCGTTTCCGGTCTCGATATTGGACTCCATTAGCTCCCTTAGGCCATCTTCAAAAGCTGGCAATCCACGAAAGGGGTTACTGGCAGAAGCTGGACTAAAAAGCTACAAAACCCGTTCTGGTCCACCTCTAGACTGCAGAAAACCCTAATCAGAAAGTTTGGCATATTTACGAACCAGACATAGATGATTGGTTCCTATTGATCCACTGTGAATCGTAGGGCGTTAATAAAGCGATTGAACAGGTCTCTGTTCCGGGCTATAACGGCTACTTCTGCTAACTTCTTTTGTTGTTGATCTGCCTCCTTCTCTACTATTTTACGCCAAGTAATTTTAACCAGACATAGCAAATGCGCTTATGTCACTCATACTTCACCATTTTTATTACTATATAAATGTCTTAAATTGATAATCTTCACGTTTGACATTGAATAATGACTCTTTACGTTCTGCTCTTTTTTTTGTGAATTTGCTTTCGCTACTGACATGGCATTAATTTTTTTTGCATGACGAAAATATTATTTATATTTGAACAATTTTTTTCTGGGAATTCATAAAATTTTATTATTCATTTATTACAAATTATTGGCAAAAAATATTAAATTTTGTAGGATTTTTGAATGAATCTAATCACAACTGTTGGTGCTGCTCACTTCCATAAACTGGTCAAATGTAATGCATTCAATTGTTGAATTCCATTCGCATCTATTTGTCCATGGATTAAATCGTGTCTCTTTAGCATCGGCACATGTCATTTCAAATAAGCCGTGATCCGAACATGCATAGAATTTCCTACAATCAGTTGCATGTGGAACTGAAAATTGAGAATTATTTAAAATGCTTAACAAATGAAATTGTTCAACAAACCATTAAGTGTTGTCCAATTTGCGCCAATCTTCTTTGCATATGCAACACAGTCAAAATCAGCAACAGATTTTGGAAGAGTACTGCCATTAACAGACATATCAAAAGCTTTTAAAATCAACACAAAATTAAAAATAATTCTTAAAATATTTTTCATTGCCATTTTTTTTGACGTTCTTGTCGACAAGCTTGTTCTGATTGTGGTAAAGTGGAATTTAAAGTGACTACCAATGTTGCATTTTTGGTGGATTTTTATTTAATTTTGAAACTTTTTGCTATCAAATTATATGACATAAATTAAAAGGCAGGTGAAATAATTCAGTTGACATTAATGCTTATCGCGGAAATGACAATTTTGACTAGACAGGTTGCATAATTTGGACATTCTTATGAACTTTTTTTTGACATAAATCTGTTGTATTGCAATTTTATTAAGCTTAATATTTTAAATTCGCTGATTTTGTTCCTGAGGGAAATCAATCAAGTAATAAAGAAGACAAAGGTCTGGTAAATTGAATGCTAAGTAAAGCAGGTGAATGGCTGATTTAATAAAATAATCAAAATTTCCCCAAAAAATTACAATTTTCCGCCATAAACATCATCAACAATATATTTTTAACAAACTACCTTCCCTGATAAATAAGAATTAAATTCAATATATTGGAATTAAATCTACTTTCAAAATAAGAAGGAGAAATTAATTCAGGAATCAAGGAGAAGTGGGAGAAGAAATGATAAATCAGCATAAATAGGGAAAACATGTCACAAAACTCTAATTGAATTTTGCTATCGGACAGAAAAAAATTGAAGAG
The DNA here is from genome assembly GCF_022539635.2 of Chironomus tepperi. Classification (NCBI taxonomy): domain Eukaryota; kingdom Metazoa; phylum Arthropoda; class Insecta; order Diptera; family Chironomidae; genus Chironomus; species Chironomus tepperi. Next base: position 1,140,502 of record NW_027226245.1, read on the forward strand.
ATGGGAAAAATCTTTAAAATTCAATTTAAATTTTTCTTCATTTTTTTGTCCTATTTTAATGTATTTTTATTGAATGATGAGAGCGGTAAAATTGATGGTTTGTTCAGGGAAATGTCTTAGTTCTGGTTACTTACTTAAATAATAGATTCTTCAAAACATTCTGCCAGTTCAGACTATCAACGATTCTAGTGTCCTTTTCGAAACATTCAATCCTGACATTCTTAGGCCCTCCTCGCGAATCCGGTTAATTCTGGTTACATATCCAAATAGCACACGTAGGTTAATGGATCCAAAATCTAGCACCAGACCGGATAGTGCAGAATTCAACCATGTTCAGACACTCCAATGGATAGTACTATAATTACAATACTTTTCATACAAGTAATTTAATTTAGATCCAGTTAGTATTGTAAGCACAGTACTGTAATTTTGGAGTGTCCGAACCTTGGTATTCGTCTTAGATGTCTAGTATTACACAGGTTTTGTGACGAATTCAAGATAGAGCTGAAGGGACATTGCCAGACATTTTTCCAGGTGATGTTTTGAAATTATTTTGGATTGAGAAAATTGGGAAATGGTTCTTTAAAGAACTTCTTTTCAAGAATTTCTAATTGAGGAGGAGGTAGGGAAGCAAGAGAGGTATCATGACGTTGGCTTTATACCTGATAAAAAAAGGTAAATGTAAACCTTGGATGAACTATAAGGTCCCATGGAAAAATGCAGGTCTGCGGTTCTTAATCGAATTCTAAAAATCATCAAAAATGCGCTATAAAACCGATTAAAAATTAAAACCCTCCCTCAAACTCAGAAATCTATCCTGAAAAGCATGAAAAAATAAATAAATATAATAAAATAAAAATTTTGTGGTATTAGAAAAAAATTGAAAAGGAAGCTGAAATGCTGAATTTACTAAAAATAAAAGAAATGCGGAAAGGGAAGGCCAACAAAAAAATAAAAAATATTTTTTTTATGTACATTCTCAATTCAGCATGGAGTAAGAAGTGAAATAAATAAAAAAATATTCAGATGGACTTCAGAATATAATAAAATGTCGAGTGATGTACACACGCACAAAGACACGCATTTTTATAAATCGAAAGGGGTTGATTTATAACGTATTTCAATATTGAAAAAGCCATTTCGAAAAGACATTTATTTGGTTTGGTAACCCATCCTTCTACATATATACATATGTGTGTCTGAAAGGGATACGCGTCATTGAGAAAGAATTATTTATAGCTTTAAGAAATATTTTTTCCTTTTTCCTATACGCACATATGGAGATGCCACACACTGTATATATATATACTGAAGAAATATTGATAACACGATGCGAAAAGAGAAAATATTGGAATAATGCGTTTTCAACAAATTCTATTGCTGTATATGCTAATTTTATGACTTTCTTTTTAACCAAAAAATTCCACTCACATTCTGGGTGTCTTATATGATGTGTAAGTTGGTAGTGATAGAAAGTGGATGGGATAGGATGTTCAACCATACACAAGTGATTTATTTCTCATTTAAGATGATGAAGTTTTCGCTGGTTTAATTGTGGAATTAGTCTTGTTGGGATTAAGGCTTCTATTTAACAGTGTTTTTTTAATGAGTATGTCCATTTTCTGTACATATTCTCTAAACCAGTGTTGGGTAATTTGAGTGCTACGTCCCAATTGCTGTTTTGGCCGAGGCTTGTCACCCAAGTTTGCCCAAAAAATAAAAGGCTGCTTTTTAATGCTTTAAAGAGTTAGGGATGTTCACTTTTTATGTAACTAGAGTTTGAAAAGAAGGAGACACAACGGCAAAATCCTGCAGAATCATAGCTTTTGCATGTGACTCCTTTCGCTGTTTGCAGTCTTATGTTGATTTGCAGGTTACCACCTTCCGCTAAAGAAGACCCTACAATCTATTAGATCGAGTAAAAAATGTCATTATTTCCTTAAAGCTTAACATTGAAAGAAACGATCGGCGTAAGGAGACAACCTGCTATAGTAATAATCGGCAGAAAGTCGACTAGGTAGCGACAAACCCCGACTTTTATGTCACGGCAAACAGTTAGGACAACACTGAATCAATGATTACCTCTAACATTTTTTTGCCGTAATTAAATCGTTAATGCTTCACTTTTACTCAACTAATACAGAACAGTACAAGAATATTCACAACATCCATATAAATTCATCAACAACAGCAACAGCTAATGCATTTTTCAAGTTAATTTGTATCCCGACGAAGCTATTGCATAATAATAAACCTTCATGAGATTAATATTTAACCTTAATTTACCTCTTCTTAGCATTTAATTAATTCATTGCTCACCTAATTTACTTGCTAGAGCCAAAATTCATCTAGTGAATATTCAGAAAGGATGAAAAACAAGAGAAAAATTTCCTTGCGAAATCAAATCAAACGTGAAAAAAAGAAGATTTCCATTAGTAATTAAATTTATAAAGAGTTAAGATTCAGGAAAATAAGGAAGCATCGCGTCTTAATGGTAAGACATTAAAAACTGTTATGAAATTAATTGAAGTTTGTGATCATATAATGCGAGCTATTAAGTATAAACAGTCCCGAGCGACACAAGTGAAGAATGAACCGCTGAACTTCTTTAAGTAACAACAAATTGAGGCCGTCTTCATTTGGTGTCCAAATGGCTTCTAAAAATCGAGGCCGCCTCACTTTGGCGTCCATATGGCTGCCAAAAGTGAAAGTTGATTCTGTTAAGCAGCCAAAAATGAGGGCTGACTCCATTTGGCTGTCAAATGTTGCGGTCGAAAACATTTGGCGTCCATATGACTACCAAATGGAGTCGGTCTCCATTTTGGCAGTCAAATGGGGCATAAGGACGCCTAATGTATGCGGCATCCATTTTGTGCTGATATAAGACATTTAGCGGAACCTTAAAAGCTCCTTAGCCTTCTCCATTTATGTCACTCGGGCATTCATAATATTGACGAGTTTTATAATCATGCCTTCCTTCCAATTATTATTTTCCTGTTGCTTCTGGTTGAAAATGAAGCAAAAAAATATCTTTTCTTTGCTAATGAATTTATGAAGGTATAGGGATTACTGCTGAAGGATAAAGAGGCTGGAATGAAACACACACAAAAAAAAAGTTTTATTCTTTAAGGTTGGTGAGTCATTAAGTCCTTTATTTTCAAATAAAGTTTATTTTCTTTTTTAGTTCTCATTATTTTTGAAACCTTTAGGTACTTCCTTATGGATATTAAGTAGAACAACCTTTAAAATGTTTGAAGTTAAAAAGCTCGTCCCTTTTTTTAAGGAAAAAAAGTATTTTTAAGGTAAAATCAAGTGATGACGACAATGTTGCGGATTAAAATATTCTTGTATAATTACATCTGATACCTTTAATTAAATTTAAATTGTATAAACAGCTTGTAACATCTTTAATTAGAATTTCAACTCATTGAAGGTGTTTTAAAGACTGAAAAGATACAACAATATTGGGGATTGCAGATGGTGAAGCTTAAGAGGCTTGAGGGTAAATTGAAGAAGTTCTGGAATAGCTGTGAATAGAGCTTGAAGTCTAATTTGATTTTTTTGACAGATTTTGTATTGAAAAGTCGTCTCGACTTCGAGCTTTGGCTGTGAATAGCGATGTAAGTGTCCATGGAATCAGAAATTGATCCTAACAGGCATATAGCATGCTTTCATGATACAAAAACATAACTACAGTACCTAAAAGGGGTTTCTTTGTTTGTTAGGGCAGTTCATGAAAGGAAGTTGTTGATTGTTTCAGAGTTGACAGTATTCCAATGTTGATGCGACTCTCCTGGAGTCCGGACTATTTGGACTTTTGGAGTCCGGACTTCAAAGTCCTGCCAGCTCTGGATTACATATGGTATTAGAAATTAACAAGCGATAGCCAGCGATAGAGTCAGTTTCAGGCCACATCTGAGTCTCTTTGCCTGCTAAGGTGTCTAAAAGACCCATAAAAATAGAGTCGGCTTCAAGAGAACTCATAGACTAGTGCCAAGGCTATATCATGAACACCACCTTCACCACTCCCTCTTTGACCCTCTCCATTACAAAATCTCAGTCTTAGAAGTTCTAAGGCTAAATCTTGAATGACCCCTAACGTGTTTCGGCATTCAGAATTTAAATCCAAAAATAATTTCCTAAAATAATTAAAACAAATATCCTGAACACCAATAATCCTTTATTTAGTCAGAAAAGCGTAAAAAATTGATCAAATAATACATCACACCATCAACATACGTCAATGGATCGTAATTTGATACACACATCTATGTAACTACGACTAGTGACGTTAATTCATCAATTCCATGTGTTGAGTTAAAGTCTATCATTTTTCCTACAAATTAAATACTAAACTTATCCGGATAAGTTCACCTTAAATACTTGAATGCTCTGTTATTATGCATGAAGTTCTCCTAAAATTATTTATTTATTCAACATATTATTCCCATTACTTCATAAATTAATTCCGACAGAAAAAAAGCTAAAGAAGTAGAAAATATCAATCAATCTAAATTAAGTTAACTCAACACCAGACCAGAAGTAAGAAGGAGATTAAGGAAGGAAGGAGGAAGGTAAAAATTGTAATCGAAATAAACTCTCGAAAAAGTTGGAAATAAAATTCTAAACTTTTCAATTGGTATACAGCAAGTACTGGCAATAACAAAATTTTGAATAATAAGCAAGAAAGTTCCTTTAACTTATTTACATCCTCTATAATCAACGCAATGTAAAGTCGAAAAAAAAGTGAGAGAGAAGCGATAAATGTAGAGTAAACATTTGTGTAACAAGCAAAATTGTTGTGACGAGAGCGTCAAAAAGTATTTTTAAGCGTTGTTTTGCGGATGTGGGGTGGAATGGGGTGGTTTAGATTGTAGATTGGGTTCTAGAATAGCACAAATCGGTTGCTTTAAATCGGTTCTTACTTCGCTGAATGTTCAGATCAATTGTGATCCATGATGTCTCTCAGTTGTCGCCTGAAACTGATCCTATTGCTGGATACCGCTTGCCAATTTTCAATACCAAATGCAATACTGTAGCTGCATACAGCTTCCTTTCATGAATTTTCCTAGCAGATAAAGAGACCTTTTTTCTCTGTCATAAGATCAAGTTCTTTGCTTGTTAGGGTTCTTTGCTTGTTAGGGTTCTTTGACCTTGCTCCATGACTTATCATATTTAAAGGAGTTTCTTTCGGCCCTCTTATAGCATGTCCAGCCCATCGAAACCAGTTCACTTAATTTTATTTTACGACGTAAACTCCTCTGTGTAGTTGATTGATATTTACACTGCTGCTAAATTTTTCTGCATTAATAAATCAGTTAGTAGATCTAAATCCTGCATCAGACCGAATTAGATTCAAATTCGGCTTTATGACGCTCTCAAGGGGGAGGTTACATTGGTAATCTAAACTTTGCAAATCATTCCCTAAAAACTAGGATTCGGTAATGGTCCGAAGGCCTGCATTTACTGTGTTTTAAATGCGCATTCCTGGAATTTTAGACCCTACCTTATAATTCGTCCAAGGCTACAGGCTCGCACTTTTTGTCTGCAAGCATGCAAGTTAGGACAATCCCTACTAAAAATTCATAAATCCAGTATGAGACTTACAATCATTTAAATCTCTAATCTAAAATCCAGAAAAGTCACCAAGCCCCAAACCAAAAACATTGCGCAATTTTATGTCATCCCATTCATTTCATACTCATTTCACTTGTTTACGTTCACCAAAACAACAAAATTCATTCTTTTCTTCATGTTCTCATTATTTTCTTCATCATATCGTCGCTGTTGAATCGGGAATGTGTTATGATCGAGTGCCTGTTATTGACAGCAGTGTTATTATTTGTCATAATGTTATGTTGATGAACTCAAGCATAATCGAATATGGTAGAATGAGTATATGAAGAATAAAATAAAAAAAATTCTCAGGAAATTAAACACTTTAATTGGACATACGTAATGATACGAATATGCGTGGTTATTGATTAATGAGTGAGCAATTTTGTGGGAAAAACAAAGCACCTTTTTTTGCGTATTTTCTGGAATTAAATGTATAGTCTGGCTAATTTTAATGCTCATGTGTTTTTGTTTAGATAGTTTTTATGAACTTGTTGTTTATACTGAAAAACAGGCATACAGTTGCCGGCGTCGATGAATTAAATATTTAAAGAATTTACTATGATAAATAATAGCAAAATTGTTGTGCTATTTGGCAAACCGTTAAAATAGTTCATTGACATTTGTGAATATATTTGAGTTGTAAACAAAGCAGATTAATCTTTTAGGTAGCAGATACAGTTCTGTTATATTTGGATGCTGAGAATGTATTTAATTGGTTAAGGAATGAGTTTATATTAGGCGTAATTATGGGGAGTATAATAAATTGCTTAATTAGTGTGTTGAAAACGTGAGTGTAGCTGGATTGAGGAAATAGGGCTTCTGAAAATAGACCAACTCTTTCCTTTCTCATCAGAGACTTGTAGAGGCTCACAAGACATCAACAAGGAGACACAAATGAAAAATTACTGCTGATTCAAAAGGAGAATGCCAGGAAAAATGTCTTTGTCAGGACAGAAGCACAATTTTGTTATACTGAGCTTGGTTAAGGACAATCCCAAGCAAAACAGTAATGAAAGAAATCCAGCTTAACGTGTGGACGATAAGCTACACAAACTCGGTGACAGATCCAGTAAAAGAATCAGATGGGAAGCCTTTAGTTATAACCTTAGCTACACATCGGAACGTCGTTATTAACAGTTGATTAAAGTAAGTGAGTCTGTATTCATAAAATTTAGTAGAAAGAATTCATGCCTCGGATTACTATTCGAGATGATGAATTCCGAGTAGAACAGACTGCGATCAAAATTTTGTAAAACTTGTCATGATAAGTCAAAGACAGTGGTAGATAGTGACTACGCACTTAGTATCAGGTATGTTATACACTATATGAGAGAGGCCATGGACTAAAATTAATCTGTATGACCATCGCAGTAAAGCATGTAATGACATGATAATTTGGCTTAGTTTCTAGACGCAGGATTGACTAATCACAGCCTGTTCCATTCAAGAAACATCCTTTACAAATGTCTTGTCTTCAAGTATCTATCTTTGCTTAAAATCCATTTGATAACGAGCATTCCGAACTCATCACAGTCAACAATTTCACTCAAGATTCGTAATCGGATCTCCTTTAACATTAAATTTTTACATCATAACATTACATTATTTCAGCTTGATTCCACAATAAAATTATGGACAATCATTAAAGTTCTTAATCAGTAATTTATTTACCATCAAATCATTACTTATGAATTCCATTAAAATTGCAATCAGGCAATCCAAAGAAGAAATTGCACACACAAAAAAAAAGAAGAGGCAAAATTATTGGAGACATTCCATCGCGTAGCAACAACAAAAAATAAAATTAATGAAAATTACATTCCGGGAATGTTCTGGTTTGTTTTGTGTTTACTTCGTTTCGTTCTCTTTCCCTTTTCGTTCCTCTTTCCATTACCATTCGCGAAAATATAAATGAAAATAAAAATAATAACATTTAAAATACTCGACGCGCGGGAATGAAAACAAATCAAAAAGTTCATTAAACTCTTCAGTTTGCGAATACATAACAAATAAATAAACAACGTAAAAAAAAATGCGGGAATAAATGACGAGATGGTGAGATTGTGGTAGTATGGAGCAGAACATTAAAAGTAATTTTTTTTTTTAGAGAATCCAGGCACAACAAAAGAAGTTAAAATTCATGAATAATAATAAAAAAATGAGAATGAATTAAAACGCGCGCAAAAAAAACAACATTTTTCGAGAGCAGTAATTAAGAGTCGGAAGTGAGTGACATTGGCGCACTTTATGTGGGATGATGTTTATTTTTGTGGGGATGATTAAGTTATAACAGCTGATTGCTGGAGATTTTACCATGATATGATGTTGTTGAACAGCTTTTTATTGATGAATTCTTGTGTATAGCTTTTTGGAACGTGAGAGTGGATCTGAAGGTTTGCCAGGATTATGTATGTGTTATAGGAACATTTAGGAATGAAGCAACGCTAAAAAGAACCACTTTTAGACCATTATACCTACCATAATGCATTGCATTATGAACGAAAATTTACAATCCGAAACAAAATTGCAAGCCCACTTCATCGTCACCTCCCTGAGAGTTGCAAGCATGTAACAGGAATTTTCATCAAACTAAAGGAAAGCAATTTAATCAAAGTCCTGAACAATGCCAGCGTCAGAGGGTTAAAAAGCTGATTTCGACATGAAACCTTTTTTTTGACGCTTTTGGTGTCGTGTACGATTCAGAACTTTTTAGCTGAAGTGCACGTGGGAGAACTTTTAGCAAGCTCTATCCTGCGAGAACTTCCTGGTCGTAATATTTAGCGATAACATCGTTTGCTTGATTTTATGAACTTTCCAATTGAATTCAAGCGCTTTCGCATTTATCATGGCATACATACAATACTTATTGTACATCCCTTTCGCTCGTGCTACTCATGATTCCTCCCAAAACTAAAAAAATATTGACGAGTTAAATATCACAGGACTTAAATCTCACAAACAAAATACTCTGAATATCTCAAAAAAACAATTTGTTCAACAAGAAATTCATCAAAATATCTGCATGATCAGCAAAATATCATGCCATTCTGGCATATGATAGTTCATCCCCATCACCATACATCTCCACGTGGAACAAACATCTATCAATCCAGCCATCTAATCAACCAGTCAAAACAACATAACGACCACATTTCATATCCGAAAAAAGTGCTTACCAAAAAAAATTTATTTTCTTTTTGCATGTGTATAAGTCTACATTTTTATGGGAACCGTATATGCAGGGCAATGAGCTTTCTCAAAGGCATTTAAGTCGGAAACTAAAAATAAAAAAAATATTGGCGGGAATCAATCACTTACATTGAATTGGTATTTGTTGTATGTTAATGCGAAACAATGTGCAAAACATTGACAAAAAACAATGGATAAATGAATACATTTTATGCACACAAAAGGGACTTGATTCCATACAATTTAGTATTATGATCAGCACATGTCTTTTATTTTGCAGGCAGCCACAAGAAAATTTATCCTTTTTCTTATGAACAACAAGCTTGACGTCTGTTGACGTTGCTTTCAATTATCCTAACGGCAATGTATGTTAACTGACTGTCGTATCATCATGCCATGTGCCTATATAGAGTTACCAAATATTTTGCCGACGTGACACGTCATCGTTGATGCTTTCCCAATTTTCTTCCCTTTTATTTTCGGGGATAATATTATAAGTGAAAATGTTGAAGATAATTCACGTCGTAAGAAGCTTTACATCATTCCATATGTCCATTAAATCGCATCTATAAAAGCGACAGTCAGAGTTCTTAAGAATATGGCATACGTGATTTTTGGGGCGCAATTTCATTTTACTTTATGTAATTTCTATCTAAAAAAATTGTCTATAGATCTCTCTCTGTTTTTTAGGGATAGTAAGATGTATAATAGAATGAAAGGGAAAACCAAAAGAATAGCAAGACATGTACGGCATGTCAAGAAATTCACACTCGCTCCTGTACTTCTGAGAATTTTAAATTAACTTTTTGGTTTATTTTTTTTGGGTGGAATTTTTGTTTGTTATGATAAGTTCGGATTGACTGGTGGATTAGGTTGATGGGGATTTTTTGATTGTTGGCTTTTGGATAGCATTATATAGTGATTTAAGAGTGGTTTGGTGTGGTAGTAGCTAAGGATTTTAGAATGAGAGCACTGTTGGAGTAATACAGCTTGGAATCATGTATCAGCAGGGTGGTTGATACTACTAAATATATCATGAAAATCCGAGTTTGCTCTCATAGGCCAAATTCAGGAAATTTGTCAAAAAGGCTTACTTACTTACTTACTTCGCAGATCAATTGTGATCCATGACCTCCTTTTTAGGTTTTTTAGCTTGCAGTTAAGGATGGAATGAATTTGTACAAACTAGGTAACAGAACTAGCAACAGAGTCAGATGGTAAGTTCAACATAGGAACATGGTTGAAGTAAGTAAGTTAGTAAATTAAGGATGGTTAGCTAGGCCAACACAGTTTGTAATAATCAGAGCCCCGCTAGATTTTGATCCACTATGTGGTTTGGATTGACGTACTTCGCCGCGAGAAGGTGAGGTTAGTGTATGGCGATGTTAAGCTAGGTGCAGCATAGAGCTGAGTATATCTGGTGTTCATCACCTTTAGGAGACCAAAGACTTGGATCCTTCTTAAACTGTTGTTTATGCCTTGAAGTCGATTTTATTCCATTTATACTGAAAAAGCACAAGGAAGGCCCAATAACTAATAAAGAGAAGCTGTAGCTGCAGGAACAGCATTCAATTTGGCATCGATAATTGCCAGACAAAAGTCAGAAATAGATGCAAATTTAGCAGTTAATCTGTACGAAAATAAGGAAGTATGAATTGATTATTGAAGAATTTTGTCTTAATAAGGCTGTGGTTGACCTAAAACGCTTCCCAACCTTGAATACGGCCCATGAACCACCCCATCTCCAATACCACTTCTTCTCCTGTTATTATTTACTTCTTCTCCCAACTTCTTAGCTTCTTAATCATGTACAATTCTTTATTATTTCTGGCAGTTCAACACTTTTTTCTTCATTCTATGTCATTCCATTCATCTCCGTTCATTCCACTTCCTCCGAAAAAAAGGAAATCGAAATATAAAGAACGTTTTTATTTTGTGAGTTCATCGCATACAGAGCTCATAATATGATGAATGCTCGAGTTAAGCAATAAAATTTTCTTTCATACATGATTTTTTACTAAACAATAACAACAAATAGTCCAAAATGGGGTTGTCGGGAGGGGTCGAAAGTAATTTATTTTACGACAGCACTGAATTTATTTACTCAAAAATTTCATTTTCATCTCTTAACATTCATTACTTACTATTATTATTTGCTGTACTGTAATTTGTTGGCATGGAAAGTGAGTAGGGGTGGGGAGGGTCATTATTATTTGTAGAAAGTAAAAACCGGCCGCCCTATTGCGTCTCAAAATGTTGTTGTTGTATTTAATCACAAACATTGCCTTTTTAGAGCGCAAAGTCCACGCAATAACATATTATATTATTACAACGCAATTCATCTTATTGCTCGCAATTATTAAAATGACTACATGGAGGCCGCACAAGTTGAGGTAAGTTTTATGTGTGTTTGCTCAACTTTTTTTGCTTATTTCTCTGATCTGCTCACTCTCGTATGCCTCATTTTTATTTTATACCAAGATAAATATGTATTTAGTTACGATGTAGAGGGGGGAGGTGGGGAGGGTGTCCATAAAATGATCTTAATTTGTCAATAAAAAGCAGCACTTTTTCGTTGAGGATTCATTAATTTGTCATACGTGATTTGGGAAATGAATTTTTGTTGTACGAAATTGATGCTGGAATCAAATCAACTTTTGATATGGTTTCTAAATTGAAATACATAGGAAATGAGTATTCAGCAGAAAAACATTAAAAATATTCTCCAAAAATCTCGTTAAAGTTGTATTTGATGTATTATATTCAATCTCTTTATTCAATATACAATCAAAAATTTAATACAAGTAGATGAAGATCGTAAAGAGCAATGATCTATTCTAAAAATAGAAATTGAATAGTTTCGGTCAAAAGAAAATTAAGTCTTGAAGCCAGTCTTAAGAATATCATTGGAATTGATCATGTTTTTGGAGAAGAAGTAGATTGCATTGTATTTATTTTGCGATGTTGTTGTTTTGGAAATTCAGAATAGATTTAGATACAAAATTTAGGTTTAATATGAGTATAATCAGGCCTGTTCGTTCATTATTCTATTTATCCGAGTCGCACACTGTTGTTAGTCTCTTTTTGCATTCAGATAGCTGTCAGGACATCAACCATCAGAACTCACGGTCATTTCTTTGACTTTTACACGCTAACATGCGATAATTTAATGCCTACAGGACTCCAATGTAGAGGATTTGATTTGAACACCTGTAGTCCGGACTCAAAAAATCCTGCAAACTCTGGATTAATGACAATTACGTTGTGCAGCAGTCTAAATTCTCTCTAGCTCTTAATTCATCAGCAGGCAGCTGAAATTGAGTTTTCTGATGTCTCGGTTTCAACAAATTTTCGAGATTGAGACCAGGACTAATACTAAAAGAGTCGGTTTCATAATTTATTGAGGGAGACTATCCGAATGGTAGATCTCAAAAACCAACAATTTCTCCTCTTTAAACTATCTCAAAATCCATGAGACATCTTGCAAAACCTTATTACAGCATAATAAGCATAATACCTCATATCCAAAAAAAAACATTTAATGTAAATTAAAACTGAATATTTTTATATTTCCAGTTTATTACCTTGCTCGATAATCAGCACCCAAGAACTAATTAAAAATAAAGAAAAAGGTCCATTAAAACGAATCTCATATAAGATTATCTGAACTTGAAAATATTCACATAAAAATTCCATCCATTCAGTCTTTTTTACGAGACCACCTCGCAATGTTTTCATACTCAATGTTTTCCGCTGGTTCTCAAACTGTTCTCACTGCCAATTCACACAAAAAAGTGGCAAAACTTTGAATGTTGACTAAATTTCATGAAAAAGTCATTGTTACATCAACAAAAAACATGAACACAAAATTATGGAGGAAAAAGGAAGAGAAGTGAAGCCACACTTTATTGTTCCCCATCCGAACTGTTTGGCCTTGAAATCGTTCATTGAATTCTTTTCATGTTGTTTTGCTGCTTGCTTTATTGTCCAATTCTGTACGAATCTACATTTTTTTCGGCTATTTTACTATTTTCATGAACATCGCAAAAAAAAGAGTTCCTCGACATCCAATTCTACTAATTAAACATTTGATTAAATACAGATATAATAAGTCGAACATTTTTATATTCCATAATTTTCAATAATCTTCATCTTAAAAATAGAGAGGCCCTCCTCGTCATTTGTATTACAATTCGCATTCGTTCGTCGTGAGCTGTTTGATTGTGTTTTGTTTATTGACCTTGAATAAGCGTCTAATGTTCTAACAACAACAACAACAAGAAAAAGACTAATGAATACCCAAAAAAAAGTATAAATACAAATGAAAAATGTCGGTAAAAAAAATTTCTGTGTTGTGGCTATAAACTAAGCCTTTTGGTTGAATGAACTTTTTGAGGCCACAGAGCATTTACGGCAACCCCATCGAACCCCATTCTTATGTTGTTTTTTCGATACACAAACTAAGAATTTAGAATTTTTTTTTTTCGATTTTTGCCTTCCCTATATGCGTTTATTTTTGGACGGTGTTTCTGTTGTGCGACTATATGGAGTGAGTGACTGTTTAGTGAGTAACGAAATTGCTTGCTTACTTTGATGGCTGTACAGATCAGCTGTGATTCATGGGTTCTCTTAGTTGACGTCTGAAGCTAGCTTTATCGCTGGTTGCTATTAGATGATGATGATTTGTTCCTATTGGTCCACTGTAAATCGTAGTGCGTTAATAAAGCGGTTGAACAGTTCTCAGTTCCTGGCCATAACGGCTACTTCTGCTGGTTTCTTGTGTTGTTGATGTGCTTTCTTTACTACGGCTGCTCCTCTTTGTCAATTACTTACTTACTTACTTTGCTAGTCGTACAGATCAAGTGTCATCCATGACCTCCCTCAGTCGGCGCTTGAAGCTGGCTCTATCGCTGGCTACCGCTTGCAAATTACCAATGCCAGATGTCTTTATTAACAGTAAATAACAAATTTCTTTCTAAAATTAACAATATAATTTTTTGCAATTTCTCGGGACCACCTCTTTCCCCTTAACTTCTGAACCTTAGAAGTGAACGACACCTAAACAAAAAGCCGAATTTGTTAAAAAAATTTAATGAATAAAGACAGTTTTTTTTTGTCTTAATATTTTGTATGCTCTCTTCTTACAGATATTAATGATCTTAATTCATAACAACACATGTGTACCTTACCTGTCTTTACATATTCAGATGTAGTTCTTTGAGGAATACTTTGTGTTGTGTTTACATTTGAGTGTATCTAGTAAAAGAAGGGGTGTGGATGATGAGGCAGTTTGTCTGAAGTAGTGCTGTTTATATTCCGAAAAGCACAAATCGGTCCGATTTGCAGGGCGTCATGGCTCTGACTTGGCAGTGGATTCGGTTTAAATGCTGAACAGCATGACTCTGACTTGTTATCGGATTCAACTTAAATCCGACCCCATGCTTGAGTCTTGCCTGCTAGCCATCAAAATTTAGATCGAATAACCGACTTGTGCTATTCAGCTATGACATTTAAAATACACCTATTTGCATATTAATTCCCAAAACGTCTTCTCAACTTGCTGCTTTCCTAATAGAACTGTCCACGTGTATCGTACTTTACCTTCTTTTTGTAGATATTTCTGTACACAAAAAAAAAATATTGCTTAATTCTTGTTTATTCCTCTATTTCAAGTAAATAAATGTCTCTTATTGACTATAAGAATGGCACGTGTATGACTCCGTATGGAATTTCATATTCATTCCTCATAAATTCTTATTTCTGAGAATTTTAAATAATTTTTTTTTATTGTTTTTTGAATAACGCTAATGTGTTCAATGGAATTTCTTAACAGTCGATAAATGTCAACAGTGGTTGACAGATAAAATCTACATTTTTTATTGCTATGATCATTAAATTGAATCCTCATTAACATTGTATTAATTATCTGGAGATAAAATATTAAATAGGATAAAAAATGTCTTAATAAGTGTGGCATATGGACGCATTTGGCTGATTTAGAGTTTGATTAGGATCATGGGGCAGGTGGAGAATTTTGGTCAGAGAATTTTTTAGGAAGGATATTTTGGTATTTTGCGGATATTTTGAGTTTATTTCTTATGAAATTTAAAATTTGATGACAAATTTACAATTTCCTGGATATGAGCTGCTCTATAATCATGTTGGATCAGGTGTTAGTCATATATTTGATTATCTTGGACTCTAGTTGTGACCTTTATTTCTAGTTCCTTTAAAATACGTACAGTAGTTAATTCAATTTTATATTCAGGTACTGGCTGTAAGGTACATACTAAATTTAAGTTGAACTGCATTAAAAAGGAGGAATTGGCCATTTATTAGGAAGTCCTGAGAAGGGTTCTAAACATCTGTTAACCCAATTGTCAGTTATGATGCCGATAACTCGGAAATAAAGTCATGAACTCTAAAATTAAGTATTAAACTGCATTTTCCTCTTCAAAAAGGAATCGAAATTAGCATTTATGACACCATCAGTGCAAGTATTGGTAATTTGCAGCCAAGTTTAAACGCAATCTGAGGGGGTCCTGATTCCCAATTGATCTGTCCAGCCAGCGAAGTAAGTAATAAGTAAGCATTCAGTGAGATCAGACAAAATGACCACAATAGCGTCAAATTCAAACAGCATTCCAAAAATCCGTCAAAATATAATTTATTTGGCAATTTAAAAGATGATTTTTATATAAATTATCAGCATATAATTTTTATTGTTCGAAAAAAAGAGTATCAATCCTACGTGCGATTATCCATCACCTCACTTTTTTTTCGACTATCAAATTAGATTTTTGACCTGAATATGATATCCTTGAGGCATTTGCATGTGGTTTATTGATAATTAAGGAATCAACTATTAAAATATTTTATTGTTTAGGTCATGAAACTTGAGATGGTTCTTAAATTCATTCATAATGTGTGTTTTTTTGCTTGCTTCCATACGCTTACTTCCTGTATTTTGTGGAGATTACAAGATTAGAAATTTATGATTATAGTTTAAAATTTTAACAATTAATTAGAAGTCATTTGTTGATTTTTTTAATGATTGACTATAAATATCAATTTCAATATCAATGAACTTAATAGGTTTTTTTTATTTCGAAAACGTGACAATGACTTTAGAATGACTAATGCAGATGATTATAGTTTTTATTTTATTTAGAAAATTATAGTGGTTTTTGGAGGTTTAATGGCTTGTGAATTGCGGGATATTAATTTGAGGAATCTAAAATGCTGAGTAGGATTGGATTCCTGAGTTACTAACTTAAGTATATTAAAACTTACTTAAGTATACATAGCAGCTCAAGTAATCAGACCTAAAAGTAACCAAAAGTTAATTTTGAGGAAGAACTAAGTTAGTTTATGTAAGTTCATATTTACTTACATATTATTCCGATAGCCATACAGTTCAATTGTAATCCTGGATGTCCCATAGATAGGAATTGTATTTGGTCCTATCTCAGGCTATAGTTTGCCAATTAATATGAATTTATCTGGACTACAAAGAAGTTCTGAACCAGTGATAGACAACATTTATCTAGTAAACATCAGTTTGCGACGGTGCACAGGTTGATGACCACTTTTACTGCTGAATTTTAAGCTATAGTCTCAAGATTAATCTAAAATTTAATCATTCTGTACAAATTATTAGCAACAATTCAATGATAAATATCCAAAAATTGCGATTTATCCATTAAATATCAAAATATCACTTAACATAAGTATCAAATTCAATCACCTTCAAACTAGCTCTTTATCCGAGCAATGAACTCATTAGTTTTCAATTTCATACCCAAATTTAATTTCCGAAATGGCATTTTTTTTTCGACAAATTTAATCACAAAATTTTGTTTTCACTGTCACGACCATTGTGCATTCAAATTACACAAAAAGTGTGCTCTTCATTATTTGTTGCTCTTCTTCTTTTTCAGTCGGAATTGAGTGCACAATAGCACAACAACAAACAAATTTTAGTTTTGCATATGTTAAATATTTAAATGAACTTTAAAAGACACAAGCTTATTGTTATGTGCTGGCCACATTATCAAAATAAAAATTGCCTCAACATTAATTTTTCCCCAAAGAAATGACACGTGAAAATGGGGTACGTTATGATGATTTGAGCAACGTTTTTTTATAAAGTCCATAGGTAGAGATAGCGGTAATAATGATAATTTTGTACGCCGCAGAGGATGAATTAAATGAAGGGGCGTTCACATGTGATGGGTGTCCTTGTAGTAGGTTTGGAATGAATTTTGGAATATTCTGAAAACTTTCAGGAATTTCAATAATTTTCAAGCAAAGCGTCGACTTAATCAGGCGGTCTCTAGCCTGAAACATGAGCTAAACATGATCTGCCATCCAGTATTGTCTTGCATTAGCAATATAAGGTAATAATAGATCGAAACTGGAAGGCACTCGTCTTAGAAAAGAACAGCAATCCTACTCCAGGTTTGCTCCACCTACCAGTAGGTCATCTTAGAATGTCATCTTGATTTTGATCATCTATCCAACCCTAGGTATCCTAGAAAACCCCGCTAACCCTATTCTAGCTACCCTTGGTAATCTTACTCCACTCTATTCTAGGTACTCAGCGGCTGAGGTAAGAGTAGAGAGTAGTGAGCTTACGCTAGGAGAGCCTATTATACCCGGTTAGGGTAGAGTATCCTGAACAGGTTAACAAACCGGCTCTAGAGTTAGATCGACCTTTAATCAGATTTTTCACCTTTTATACGCAATAAGCTTTCCATGAATCAGAGCTTTAATCACGACTCTATTTTAAAGGTAATACAAATGGACGCCAAGTAGAAAGTCAAGTAGGACACCAAGTGGGACCTCAACTTTCATGCAAACATAACCTAACCCATGTCACTGCTGCGCTGCAACAATCCATCCTATAACTCCTCAAACAAACACCAATCCCCCAAAACAATAAACTTTTTTAATTGCTTAGTATTATTTTTTAACAGTAAATAAATTTAAAAAAAATTTTCATTTCCAATAAATTGTGCGAATCACGCACAAAATACACAGAAAAAATCAGCAATATTGTGATCTTGATAATCATAAAAAAATGGAAATAAACATTAAAACCTTCTCGTTCTCACACTCAAAAATGAATAAATAAATATATATATAAAAGATTGTCGACAACAGTTAGCTCAAATAGCTCATTATCAGCATAAATTTATCTACATCTATAAAGCATGCACAACGTGACGTTTTTGTCATAAAAATGAACTTTTTTTCAGTTCTCTCAAAAAAAATGTCAGAGTTGGTCACGTAATTTTGCTTCTGCTACAGCTTGATATTCATTGTCTGTGATGAATATGAGTAACGATCATGGAATGTCGGATATGATTAGTGAATTATTTTCTTTGGGTGATAAATGAATAAGCAGACACAAACATGTTGTTGTTGTGGTCAATTCTGAGAAAAAAGTGTGTGAGATTAAGACATTGAATGAGAATGGATGAATGGAAAATGCTTGTTTTTGTGTTTGGAGTTGACTTTTTTTAGATTTATGGGTGGTTTAGCTTTAGGCAAGGATCAGACACTATCAAAAGGGAAAAATTGTAATGGAGTTCCTATCAAGCTATCAATTCTACTATCCAATGTTGTATTATTTGTCTTTGTACCACAAATTACCTAAATTATACCTTTAGACTGCATTTATCATAGAATTTCGTAGTTCACACCAAAAGCAAGCATCAAAACATGTAACTTAAGCAATTATAACCAAAATAAACCATTTCTTTAGTGTTCGTACCCTAAAAATGGTGCTCAGATGATGTCTAAAGTTGGGTCTATTGCTGGCTTCTGTTTGCCAATTTCCAGTATCAAGTGCAATACTGTATCTATCAACAGTATCCTTCTAAAAGTTCGCTTGTCGTCCATGAGCTCTTTTACCATCTCCAAAATCGAATTTAACGATCTTATTCAATAGGAGCTTCTGCAGTTCATCTAATAACATGTCCAGCGCATCTCCTTATCTTTTGGGCCCAAAGCTAACTCTAAGGATGCTCTTCTCAAAGACAACAATTGCATGTTAGTCTGCAGCAATCATATTCCATGAAAATCCAGTTCAAACAGACAAAATAAAGATGCTGCGAAAAACCAGCTGTGGCATAATGATTAAATCGTCAAACCACTGACTCTAACAACCCTGATTCTATTCCAGAAAATGTCTAATCAGATTCAGGTGGTTTTATGAATGTATCTAGACATTTTAACTCGGAATGCGTATTAGCAACATGCAAATTATGGCTAGGTACTTTCCATTGGTATACCCTGCACCATGGAACTGTGCAGAATTGAAAATCAACTTCTCGCAACATTCCCAATCCCACCTCTGGATCAAAAAAATGCTTAAAAATGCATCAGAATACGATGACATTCGCATTATGTACAGAGATTTTTTTTTTTGTGTTCAGTCCATGAAAATAAAAATAAATATGGAAATAATTTGTTTATCGGAGGTAAATTTGATGTGAATTTTTAATTATGAAATTCGCGAATATTGCACATAATTCCACCATCTCTCCCCGTACCCATTTTCTCGCTGTTGATTGTATTTTATCATTAAAATATATAATATGAAAAATTTACGACAGTAAAAATTTATGAGATCCTCAAATTTTTTGTTATTTTCTTTTTTTTTTTTTTTTTATGTTGACATTAAATTGTAAAAAATTTTTTGGAAAAAATACAGTAACAGAAAATAAAAAAAAATCGAGTGCGGTGTGGCGAGAGTACATAAAATTTTATTTACAATTCACCGGTATCGTTGAGCCACGATTAAATGCAATAAATTAAAGTTGTTTTGGCGGTGCATATACAGCATATTAAATTTCACACATTTTTTGACAAGAACAAGAAGGTTGCATGTGCTATGGATATTTTCGGGAAGGGAAAAAAATGAAGAATTAAATGTGTGAAAATTTTGACAAAAAAAGGAAATCAATTTTTAAAGAGATTTGGTTCCTTTAATGCCCTGCTGTAATGTGCGGACCCATATAGCACAATTCGGTAAATCAATCAAAAATTCGACCCCAGGTCAACGTGACTCTATGTTAGAATGATGCTGGATTTTTATTTGATGAGATTTGAATTATCTCATTTAGATTTGAATTAATTTAAGCAGCAATATTTAGATTAATTATAAGATTGACAGATAATGTCAGTGATTTAGCAGCAATGCTATCATTATTAATAGTGCATTTTAATCAAATGTCGTGTGCTAAGCCGTCGTGTTGACGGCAAGACGAGTAGTTGCCTTAACGGCACCGTGATGGCTGAATTCGACCTATTTTGTGTCAAAAAAACGGTTCGACGCATCTTGCTGCTGAGGTTATATATTTTAATTTGCCATATAGTCAAGCAACCAGCGAAAGCTCAGTAGGAAGAGCACAAGTACCGAAATTCGTAGGACATATATTCGAGCCCTACTGTGTATCCGTTATTCGAATTTATACTTTTTTTATGTTAGATCAAAACTACGTGCAAAACACACAAAAAGTCATTAACAAATATTTTTTGGATAGCTATAAAATTTACCCATAACTAATCATTAAAATTTTCATGTATATTTTAATGCTCAATCATAATTATGAATCATAAAATGTCTAATCTCCCCAAAAAATCTCCCAAAATTCACAATATCAAATTTTAAACTTTCTAAAATGCTGTCATAAAAGTTTGCAAAACTATTTTTAAGTCTGTCGCTAAAAATAATGAAAATTTTCCAAGAACTGCACTAAGAATATCAACTAAATTAAAGGTTAATGACAGACTTTTTGGCAGGTAAATTCAGTTCTTTAAACCTTTTTTTCTTCTTATTCATTCTTGCATATTAAATATTCACAGTCGTGTCTTTAAATTTTTTTTGTCATTCAACTCATTGCCAGTCATGCAAATTAAATATAGAATATTGCGTGTATTTTGTTCCTTCAACCAACAAGTTGACTCAAATATGATGGAAAATTGCACTTGAAATTTAAAAATATATGAAAAAGACAACAGCAGACACAAAAATAATCCAAAAAAATATATATAAATCATCAACCAAAATGAAAATGTCTCGGAGGTGAAGTAAATACAACAATTTTCTATGTGCGCGCGATAAAAAAACAAAATTTTTATATTTTTTTCTGAATGAAAATCACGGAAAATAAAGATTTTTCTTCTTGTCGCATGAATGCCACACAGAAGGTATAAAGCAGATGAGAGTACGGTGGGACTTTGAGGAAAAATATGAAGGAAAATGGCATAATAAGAAATTGAGAATGATGTCACGCATTAAGAAGACATTTTGGTGTCATGATCTTATTTTTGGATACCTAAGGATGGAAATCTTAGGAAAATTCAGAAAAATGGACAAATTTGACTGAAAATTAAGAAAATTTCAGCAAAACCTGAATAGACTTCATCAAAAGCTGAGCAAAACTCAATGAAAACTGAGCAAAATTCACCTGAAATTGAGCAAATGTCACCAAAAACTGAGCAAAATTCACCTGAAATTGAGCAAATTTCACCAAAAACTGAGCAAAGTTCACCTGAAATTGAGCAAACTTCACCAACAATTGAGCAAATTCCACCAAAAACTGAGCAAACTCCACCAACAATTGAGCAAATTCCACCAAAAACTGAGCAAACTTCACCAACAATTGATCAAAATCCACAAAAATCAATTTTACCATCAATATACCCAGAAATCAACGCGGTACATTGACTCTTAACCTCCTCAAAAAAAGAATCTTCTCAAACTCAAAAAAGACCAATCAAAAAAGAAGCAGAAACTCTTTATTGATCGATTTAAAGATGAAGAAAAATCCAACAGAGTATCTGTAAACAACAGAAAAAGAAGTGAAAAAGTTCAAGAAAAAAAAGGCACACTCAAAGTCATCATCATCTTATTCTGTCGATGACGGGAGGGAAAAAAGAAAAGAAGGAAATGAAAAAGTAAATAAAGACAAGGAAAAAAAAATATTTAAATTTTGTATGCAGAACATTGCACTGCCTTTCGATGGGGAGCATCATTGTCTGCATAATAAAATAAAAAAAGACTGATTTTTCGATGTGCACTTTCCTTCCTTATTGTCAATATTCTTTGTTTTCTAAAATGAATGAATTATGCTCGGTGAATAATTTTTTTTGAACTCATTTCGCGTGCGGATTTTGATTGAGAAGATGTGGTTTTGTGGCTGGATTTTTGACTGACCAAGTTGACTTTTTTGTCTGATTTATGTTAGAAAATTAGAGAATATTTGAAGGATATATGATAACAATCTATGTAAATTAGAAGGAGATGACCTGATCTTCTTACAGGAGCCTACGTTACAGATCCCCCTGTTACAGCCCATTTAAACCGACAATGGCTGCGTTCCTATCTTATTCGTAATTTTTTCTTGAATAAGTGTCACTAGCTGTATGCTCTGTCTTAAATTGTATCGCAAATAAGTATTCATATAAGGATGTATTGTGCAACTATTGATCTATCGGTACATGTGGGATACATGCTTTAATCTGAGTTTAATTTGGACCTCTAGTAACTCTAGAGGAGTCAACTCAAGTTTTTGATAGTTTAATGTTGCATTATAGTATGTTTGAATCATGATTTCAGTTGACACTAAGGTCTGGCTTTAAATTAAGTGATTCAATTAGAAAATTAATCAGTTTATGTTGCATTAATCATTGATGAAGAGTCCATGTCCAGAAATTGCCCAAAATTCAGCATCAGAACGACTTAATTCTGTCCTGATACTGAATTTCACCGAATCTGGCTTAAAATCAGATTTATGCTGACTTTGGGTCTAATTTTGGGGCATTTTTGGATCGTGTGACTTCAGGGTATAGCAATGATCAATACCTAAATAGGATTGGGAATCTAAACCAATTTGACCGCTCACTTACTCTGAGTCAGCGTGAAAGCTTTGTGACTCTACTTAGTAAATGGCATTATAAGATGCTTTATCACAAAAAAGCGCCTCAAACTCACCGCATCAACTCATTAACCATGATCAATCTCTCGTCTGCATTTTGATGAAATTAAATTTAATTTTTTTTTCTTCTCTTCCATTAATCGAGGTTTATTTACAGTTGATTTACGTACGATGATAACGTTTCATTTTATAATTATTTTTAAAAACCGTTTCAGACATCATTTGGAATTTGTGAAAATACAATTAAAAAAAATCAGAACGCGAGCAGCACAACAAAAATAAAAATAAAAGAAATAAAAAAGAAAATAACGTAATTTTTAATTCAAATGAAACATTTTTTTTATTGATATCAATCGGGTATGCAAAAATGGCCAGACATTTAATGTTATTGGCATTTATTGTGTCAATAAAATTTATTAGGAAGCATCATTGGAAATTAATAAAATAAAAAACGTGTAAAAAATTAGCTGTGTTTAAACATGTGCAGTTAACGATCCCACAAACTTGATTCTGATATTTTTTTGTGTGCCTGCATATAACTTTTTTATTAAAGTAATTAACATCAACAGTTTGTCATATTTTCCGCTAATTTCATTTAGATATATTCAGACCTCAAGAATCAGCCACGATAGCTTAACATTCATAAATTGTTGCCTTGTTGTTTGCTATTTAAGCTTTAATTTGTTAGATTCAAGATACTATAAGAACTATAAATTATTAAATTTTTTGAAAATTTACATAATTACTGACCCCAAGTTGTGCATAAGTAATTAAGCTTCTCATCTTTTTATTGGTGATTTATTGATATGAATAATTATTGATGAGACAAAAAAAAAGTTTTGTGAATATTTTTATTGTTCTTTTCTATCTGCAATTTGTATTTTATGAGGTATTCATTACTGTTGATTGCTCTGTAATTGTTTACTGGTTTACGCGTTGAATGGCACGTATTCGTTTTTGTCTAGGGTATGAATAAATAGTGTGAATTGGATGGATTTGAGAGAAAGTTGACAATAACTCTAATAGGTCAAGAGACTGCTCTAAGGTACCGAAATGGTCTTTTTGGACCATGAAAGTATGATTTTTGCCATTTAGGGTATGAGAAGTAATTGTTAAGGATGCTCAAAAATAAATTGATTTTGTTGATTTTTGACTGTTGGTATGCATAGGATGTTGATCCTTGTTGTAAATTTCAAATCAATTTATTTACTTACTGGCCAGTTGTAGATCAATTATGATGCGTTGTCTGAAGCTGACTCTATCGCTGACTTCCAATTCTCTATGCCAATTCGCTATCAACAGCATCATTCCTAGAGTTCTTACTCACACCATCTTTTCTGACTTAAAATAATGCATGAAACGAGTTAGTTGAGGGTGTTATAAGCTCTTAGTTGAAGTAGAAAGAAAGTCCACGTTCTGTACAAAATCAACCATAAAGCGATGTAACACTGACTATACAAAAACTTTAACTATTTAAATTAAATGTCAATAAATTATTGTTCAAATGAATTACGCCATATCAATTAATACAAATTTGATCAAAATTTACATAAAAATTCCATTCCAAAATACCTAAAAAGTCCCCCAGGAATAATCAAACACATTGTTCCACTTCCACATGTCACAAATATTTCATCAAATAATATTCACAACCATAATTTAGTCCTCAATCAAAACATAAAATGTCATGTATATATTCAAAAAGCATTTAAGCACAGCCAAGCCCATTTTATCCACCCAAAAATAACCAAATTTTATCATTTTAAGGCGTCCCTTGAGGAAGCTTCATCCCTCCTTTCGTCCACACATCATGGTCAAATATGTCACAAATTTTATTAAATAACTCAATAACTGTGTCACGACATAAACGATGGACAATAAAAAAAAAAAAAAAAAAGTTCCTCTCTTGCTCTCATTTTTCCATTTTCTATAACATGCAATACCATTAATCATCATTTCAACCACGTTCTAGTTGAATAATTAAGCTGCGTGTGATAGTGGTGCTAAAGGTTGACTGAATTTTCATTTTGGAGAAATGTGTAATTATGAAGCTTCAGTGGATAGTTTTGGGTGTTAATTAAAATTGGTTTAAATTTGATTTTTTGGGTAGTTTTTGAAAGTTCAATTGATATTTTTAGAAAGGATATACATATAGTGACATTTTCATGACATATTAAAAGTATGATAAATATGAAATGTCTACATATTGAGATAATTTGTGCATGATTTGATTGTTTCAAATCACGATTTATATATGAAAATGAGTCTCTTATTTCGATCGGCACACATTGAAGTATTGACCATATGGTGGTCAAGCAATGCGGCGCCCTAATGGTCATAGCTTTCAGATGGTAAAAGGGGATGTCATTTCCAATTGAAACGTCCAATTAACTCCATTCAACCGAATGAAGCAAAGTAAGAGAAAGAGTTTATATTGAAGTTCGTCCAAAACTGCATTTTTGCAGATAAAAAACGCTGTCGTGCAGCCTTGGACAACTGAAAGCTGCAAATCTGCACATCTAAATTGCAGGAAATGTAAATTTTCGGTTCTTGGTCGAACCCTAGCTTAAATGGAGTCGATAAAGATGACAAATAGACGACAATCTCCGTGATGCTTCCAAATATGTGTCAAAAAGTGTCTTTAGACGCTTGAGTCAACATTTCCATATAAAATTTAATTCAAATTGGTTTCTTGGCTTACATTTATTAGCTGAATTGTTGTCCAGAAATTGATGTGTCCTGTCAAACTTTAACAAACAAAAAGCATGCTTTCATAGTTCAGAAAGACCACTACGGGACCTACAAGCGGTCTCTTTGCTTGTTATAGGAAACCAGAAGATATTATGGATGTTCGTTGAAAAATAATCTGATAACCAAACCATTTGGTCACTTACATATCTTATATGTAGCTCTAATCTTGCATAATCTCATAACTTACATCTCGATCATCACACAATATTGTCAGTAAATTGCCATCACAAGCCACCACATTTATCCTTCAAATTGTGAAAATAAGAGTGTTTATTTTCTTATAAAATACCTCAAAAATATCTCTCAATGACAGCATTAGAGCAAAATCAACACAAATCTAAATTTGCGTTCAATCCCCCAATAATTATCGAGCTTAGTAAATGATGATGTGAGTCATTAAATCACAAAATTTATTTTGAGCATGTCTTAATAATTTACAAATTTATCGTTGACCCCCCAAAATTTTCATCTTGTTTTTTCCACTAATCCATTAAATACAAAAAAAGTATTTCCGATCGACTAGCTGCTAACTTCACATAATAAATTGTCTTAGTCTTTAAAACTGTTTAAAGTATCGTCGCATTGCGGATCTATCAAAAAAAAAATCTCTCATGTGCTTAAGACAAAATACACACGAACGGAGAGAATTGAGCAAAAGAAACTAGAAATGATGACATAATTTATCGGGACAGCTGGCTTTATGCGCTCCACGAGTAGGTACAGAAAAAAAAATTGAAAATTTTCTCTGTTTTTATTTTTTTATTTTTTGTTGTTTTTCCAAACACTTTTGTGTCACGTGAAGGAAGAATCTTCTCGGACTTTTTGCAGTTTATTTTTAGTGAAAATTGTCGTATTTTTAATATTTTCAAAATGTACGGACAATGGTGTTTGTGTTTTGACTGTTTTTCAACTGTCTAGATGCGAGAAAATAAATTTACAAGCATTAATTTTGCTTTTTTCACGTCACATGAATCATGAGTGGATGTAGACCTCAAAAAAATATTCATAATGGAAGTTGCAGCGTTGAGGAGAAATTCAATAATTTTTTAAGATTTTACAGCAAGTGTTTATTCCAATGACAGCTTTATTTCTCACAAAACTTGTACACCTGTTACATTTTTTTGTGCATTTTTAACATGCTGTAAATTCTTGATTGCCTAATGAATGTTATGGAATTTTTTTTTAAAGTGTCATAAAGGTGGATGTTAACATTAATGGATGTATTTTTTTAAGAGTGTTTTGTAACATTTACATGTGATTATTAGGGATAATGTATAGTTCTTTTATTATAAGCGAAAGCGGCTTGGAATTTGAAATCAGCTGTCGTGGTGCATTCAGGGGAATTTTGCGTCTTACCATTGATACGGCACGTTAAACGTGTTGTTCGAGGTGGTGTACCCTAATTCACAAAGAGCTCGCTCTTCTTCTTGAGAGTATGCACTCGAGCTTGCTTTTAGCTTGGTCTGCTCTTGAGTTCATGATTTTTGCCTATAAGAGTAAGTTAAAAATTAATATTGTGGATAATAGTGGGGAGCAATCAGACCTAACGCTAAGTTTTTGCTTTGTATTCAAAAAATGTTGACTTAACGTCTTAGACTTGCTTGAATAACTATAGAAAAACACATCAGACAATGTTCAATTTTGGGTAAATCAATTGAGGATTAAATTTGAAGCATATGCAGAACAGCTGCGTTCCGACAAAGCTTTCCTGTTCAGCACAAACTACCCATGTTAGCCAAGTGGCTGCTTTATGGCGTCCAAGTGAGAATTTTTATGTTGATTCGCATATAAATTGTCGATTAAATGACATGTAGTCGCCTTCTGATAGTGACAACGAAAAACTTGTGCCGATCGAGTTCTCCAGTGCCGCGCCCTTAGACAAGTGGAGGGCAAATAGTGTGCCACGGCACTAGTGTGGGATTCATATCCAAAAATTCATCACTCACTCCTAATAATGCGTCTAAAAGTCATTCAACACAAAATTTTCCACTCATTTTCATCATTTCTTTCATTTAATTTTCTTTTTATTTAAAGATGACCCACTTCCAAATGCATCTTCTTATTCTTTCGTCTCACTATGATAAAATTCATTGATGTGCCAATCAATAAGCGATGTGGAGTCTAAAATTAATTTCAAGATATTAAAAAAAAAAAAAAACTGATGCAATCTTGTGAATATTATGAAACATATCTAAATGTATAGTGCTACTTCCAACATAACTCATCGTACAAGACAGAATGAGTGGACATAACATAAGGAAAAGATTCTCATTTCTTCAATATGTTCATATCATCTTCACACAATAATTTCATAGAGAGTGAGATATCATTTTCTGTTATTATTATTACTTGTATTCTTGGCACTTGCAAGATTCTCATGTTTTTTTTTTATTGTTGTTGCTACTGCTGCTGCTGCTGTTCTTCATCTTAAAACAAGGATGAAGACTAATGTTGCTACACTTAATGCTACTCCTCTTTTCATATGGATATACTTATATATTTGAAAGAACTCAAATGACCATAAACTGTCCTTTTTCTCCATCTTCATTTTTACTGGATATTCGTATGGCTATTCCAATAAATAGAAATGAAGAAAAAAAAAAATTCTCTGGCAGCGAACAGAGTCTTTAAATATTACGACAGTTGGCAACGGAAAAAAAGCCTTTTCATTAACTTTAAATGCATTTTTCTTGCAATTTTCATTCTATAAATTTTTTCTTTTTTTGTGCTTCGTTTTTTGCGTCCTTTCATCCTCTATTTTACACGGAAATGAAGTTTCATGATTCAAAGCTTCCAGTTTTTTCTTGTAATTAATGAGAACATTTATTTATTTATAGAATGGTTTGAACAAGGGAATGGGAATGGGGACTCTGCATTGAAATTTCTGAAGATTTGAGATTATAGTCGTTCATTCAACTCTAAGTAAAGGGAAGAAATAGAGGAAATAAGGAAAGATGATAGGGCAGGGGGTTGCTTAGTGTATTATAATCTAGAGGAACATTATATGGGTCTGGTAGCATCCAATTTGTAGAAACTGACTTTGTAGATGGTACCAGATTTCGAGGACGGTCAAACTACTCATGGAAAGAAGCTATTGATAAGTGCAATGCTGGATTTAATATT
The DNA here is from genome assembly GCF_022539635.2 of Chironomus tepperi. Taxonomy (NCBI): domain Eukaryota; kingdom Metazoa; phylum Arthropoda; class Insecta; order Diptera; family Chironomidae; genus Chironomus; species Chironomus tepperi. Next base: position 1,169,133 of record NW_027226245.1, read on the forward strand.
GAAAATTGATGAGTGATGCACAACGATAGAGTTAGTTTAAGGAGACATCTGAGGTAACCCATGAATCAAAATTGCAAGAGCTATGCTCACAAAATTGGCCATGCTCAATTGCAAAGCTTCAAGTCGACTCGAATTTTGTATGAAAAAGTCTACTCAAGTTGACTCAACTCCATCTAAAATTCAAACCTACTTCGAGCGCTGCTCAACTATTTTGAATGAAGAAAATCATTTACATATTCATTTAAGTGAGTATGCTCATTGTATGTTAGGTGATGCAGTCATTTTCAGGCGCCTTCAGGGATCATGGATCAAAATTTATCAAAAAATTCCAGATGGTCCCAGGTGTCTGAGAATATACACGATTTGAAAATGCAACCAATGGAAGCTTTCTAATGTTGAGTTTCGAACTTATGATCTTTGGATCATAATCGAAGCAATTAATTACCAATACTCAAAACCTCTTTGCCACAGAGCCACCTAAACTAACAGATTTTTCATTCACAATTGTTAAATTACCATAAATTCACTTCAAATGAACCACTAAGCACTCTTCACATTCATAAATGTCATTTACATAAATCTACTCAAAGATAATAGCACAGCATCAAAGAAAAAGCAAATGTTCTTCTTTAATTTTAAAAGTTCACACAAAAACTCGAACATTTTAGCTTCTTTTCATCCACAAAAACCGCAAAAGACTTTATCCAAAGATAGAAGAAAAATAAATCAGATTATCTCTTTTCATTCATTTGATATTGCCACAAAAAAGCTATGATTCATCGTCAAAAAAGCATCCATCAAATGCAATATAATAATTTAGTAGCAATGAATGTCAGCAATACGAATGAAAATGATAATAATAAGAATAATAAGTCAAAATTACAAACGAGATGAAGTAAAGAAAAAAGTAAGAGATGAAAATTATGATTCGACAAGTCAGACAGACAGAGACAAGTTTAATGATTTCATTACATCCTCTTGAGAGTGTAATATAAAATGTAGTAAAAATAGCACAAATTTGTGGAAATTATGAGAGCGTTCTTTTCTGACTTTAATGCCGTTGTGGAGGAAATTGCTAGAAATTGAGATTTCTTTTTATTGATGTCTGGGAGAGTTGATTCAGGTTTATTTTGAGCTATTGAGTTTAATTTCCTCAATATATCTCTAATGTACCTGAGCAGGACTGTGATAAATCTCTTAATTCTTACCAGAGCACGAAGTCAACTATGTTGACCATTTTAAGAATTTTTAGCTTCGCACGACTTTAAAAAATGAATTTACGTGGCTTCATATAACTTTGCATGACCCCCCAAATTTCAGCTTAACGTGGCATCACAAAACACCCCCATTTCTCCTGATACCCACTCAGTTTTCGGCTTCAGATGGCTTTACAAAATGGCTTCACATGGCTTCTGTTCTTGTATCAGCAAAGGAATTGGGTGTTTATAATATAGATACATGAGTCGACGTCGAGCTCAGCTTATAATATTGAATGCTATTAACTGGATGACATATGGAACGATATTCTATTGACTGCGAATGGGGACGGGGTAGTGCATCAAGAGGCAATAGCTCCTCAGTATAACAACGAAGCTCTTTTTAACATCGAGACTTGAAATGATAAAATTCAAAATGATTGTCGAATATTCCAGTAGCTGCATTCCACTGAGAAACTCAGCCTCTCATAAGAATCAAACCTTCACTTTAAGAAGAATTTACTAATTTACTCAATTTCACTCTTTAAAGGATGCACTCAATAGAGACAGTATTGAACTTAGTTTTGAAAATTGGCAGACAGAAGTCAGCGTTAGAGCCAGTTTTAGGCGTCATTTGGGGGAATCCATGCATCATAATTGATCTGTATGACCAGCTAAATGGGTAAAAATCCATTAGAAAATGTCTCGACAATCTAAATTTACTATAATTGCAAAACAGCATGAAAAATTTCTAAAAAACGATCAAACCCTAACATAACTTCCAAAAAATTCAGCTAAAAAATTCTACATCTTCATTTTTGGCAATTCAAACCCATACAATGCATACAGTTATGAATTTGTAGATCATAAGTAATCCATCTGCACGCATTTCATCCGTCTCATGTATGAATCGTATGTGCTTCATCGAGAATGGGTTGAAAATTGACAGCATAAAAAAAAAATGAAAATCTCGAATAGATGCAGTACAGCTATCTATAGTTGTCATCGCATAATGATCGCCTTTTTTATCTACAACAACAGCACACGCTAAGTAAATAAATTTATAAAGTACATCCAGCAAAATGCTTTTGCTTTAAAATTCAACTTCATTTCGTTCATAAATGAGGGATGCTGTAATCATAAAAATTATGTTGCGATATGTTTTATGAGCTGAATATTTCTTTTTTATCCCTTTTTTTCTAGCTCATTCTTTCGTTTACATCTACTGCCTGAATTTTATGTATTCATCATTTAAAATATGAGACACGTTCATCTTATTCCTGATGCTTGTCGTTTTCCTTTCCATTTTCTTGCTGGTGTCAGCTTTGATGAGAGATAAGACGATAATGTTATCATTATTTTGTCTGCACTGAGTACTGGAAAGTGGTTTGAGTGTGGTTGGTGATTGTACAAATTGACCTGATAATTCACTTTAGGGGTATAGTTAAGGGCTTTTCTTTAAAGGGTAATGGGAAGGGTTTGAATGTTTTTGGAAAGTTCACAAGCGAAATTGGGACTTTTCACGAAAAATCTTATTAAATCGAAGAATTTTTTTTTCAAAAAGCTGATGAAATGAGCCACGCAACTCCTCTGAATACGCCCTTTATTCTCTCAGATATCTAAATTGATTGTGACTTGAAACTATTATGGGAGAACGTTTAAATGTCTTGTTGAATTAATTGACGTTCAAATGGCAAATGAAGTTGTTAACAAATTGGAAATGAAGTGTTTATCAAAGCTTAGACCAGTGATTAGTAATCTTTTCTGGAGCACGGTACACTTTGGTAGTAAGACACGACCGAAACTACACATGGAAGCTCGTGTGCCTCGAAAAATTAAGGCTAAACTAACACTGATTCAAATATGATCGATTTTAGCAATTTGGAGCAATTTGAAGCAATTTAGAGCTGTCAAATTTGGAAAAGTGACCATTATTGAGCCTAAAATCGGTCGAATTTCAAAATTTAGCCCTGAATTTCAGGACGACATTGAGGCTTGCTTTGGCGTATTGATTGATAACTGAAAGATGTTGCTGATGTAAAAGCTGTTTGTCAAAGGAACGACATAACGGATTCGGACGAGCTATAAGATACAATCGAAAACTGTAGACCTGCAGCTCCAAAATACCAGAAATGCAGTCCTTCAGTTCTTGACCAAATCCTACAAAAAGACGCCCTAAACTCTATCCAATCTGTATCAAATCCTCTACAATCCTCCTGTTTTTTGCCAATTTTCTATTAAAGCTATGATACACTCCATATTATGAATAACACAAAAAATAAAATCCTCTTAAAAATGTGAATGATTCAGAAGAATATTGTAGAGAAACTTTATCTTGTTCAACATGTTTCACCGAAAAAAAAAGGTAAGTGCCCGATTCGTTGTCATTTTTTATGTTAGGTATTATCACCTTTTGTGTGCATGTGCCATAGTTCTCGTTTTTTAACGTTCTCCCACGAGACACATTTACGTTTAAAACTATATCTTTTTTTTACTACAATAGTACAATGATTATGATGTTAGATTACTATCATTAACTAATGTTTATCTTATGTCTGCATTTATTATTTGTTGGTAGTTTAGTTTGTTGGGTTAGCAGTAAATGGTTGAAATGTGAAACGGGGACGAAATGAATGGAAATGAAATTTTTGAATTTTATTTTTATTACTGAATTAAATTTTATCGAGCATTAAAATAATAAAGTTTTTTTTTGATGATATTTGAGAGAGTTTTGTTTGTTTTGGTGGATGAGTTGAGATGCTGGAAATGGGAGATTTACCTTTAGATAGTCTTTTAATTTTGGCCAAAAAAAGACAAAGACAAACATGTTTATCAAAAAGTGATTATTTTTATTTGAAAGCTTATTACTCAAATTGATTTAGTAATTTTAGAGATTCGAACTCTAAAAACTTTCGATTTACGAATTTATTTTAATAATTTTGAATATTTTATTTTGAATTGATTTGGTAAAATGATTAACTTTAATCAATTCTGCTATATTCTGGCTAGGATGCTATTGTCCTTTTTACTCTTGTTGTTTTTTTCCGGATAAAGCACCAAAAGCCCATAGAGCTAGCTTTAGGCGACTCCTGTGGGAGGTCGTGGATCACAGCTGATCTATACGACCAGCCAAGCAAGTAAGCAAGATAAGCAGCAAAATATTCAAATTTTTCAATATTCTAAAAATTCAAAAAATAGTTCAAATCAACTTCTTTAGTGCCAAACTTAGAAATGCCCTGATTTTTCCTCAAAAGTGTTGCAAAATCGTCTGACCACTTCAGTTAAAACAAGCACAATTTCAAATATTTTTGCACACAAAATTAGCTAATTTATCCATCATTTACCTTTATTTTGTCAAACCATCCCAAAACACCAGTTCAAAATAATTAATAAATTAATTAATAAAATTTCTGAATAAACAAAATAAAAAAATTTTCATTCATAAAATTTTCCATTAAATTTCACCCACCTAGAAAAAAAAAAAAACATTTCCGTGAAGTAGTATTTATTTATTTATTATATCATAAAGCCATTTACATTAAAATAATTAATTTCATTTTATATCACCGCATAAAGTAAAACAAAAATTATCGTAACTAAAGCAATAAGTATAATCTTAAAGAGTTGATACGTTTCTCTGAAAATAATAAAAGAATTATCATGTGATGATTAAATTTTTAAATTGGTTTATCTACTAGTAAATGGCATGAACTTTATACTGTGCGTTATTTCCATTGAGGCTTGCTACCAAGGTGTGCCGCGAACAATAAAAGGTTGGTTACCACTGAACTTAAGGATTGCTGAAGGGTTGTTCAAGTTTCTCGAGACTAAGATCAAGACTTTCCAGTCTCGGTTCTAAGATTTGCTGATATTGATTCTTCGAAGAATTTCGTTGAAGTCTTGGTTTCAATCCCGGTGTTGGTCTCAATCTCCAAAATTTTTCAAAAGCAAGATATTGGGACAGAGTTGCAAAACAGGCATCTGTGACAGCAAAAAACCATACAATTCCTTGATAATTTGTATGGTTTTGAAAGAAAAAATTGTATATTATTTACCTGTCGTAGATGCCTGTTTTGCAATTCTGCTATTGGAATCCCTAAGATATGTTTTGAGATGTTTTTCACAGTAATAACAATATGAGAGTTATCTTGAAAAATAATGAGCGTTATTAAAGTAAATGCAATTTTTAATTGCTTTTCTCTATTTTTGCGTGTAATTAGCAAAACTAGAAAGCCACAATAGAGGGGAAGAATAGTGTTTTAATGCATGTAGATTCAGTTGAATCTGACAATACAGATTCAGGCAATTAGTATGCTTTCATAGTTCACCATAAAAGACCACTATGGTACCAATAAGCGGTCTTTTTGCCTATTAAGGATAGCCAAATTTGCCATTTTCCTTTATTCCTCTAAAGTGACTTATCTTAATCTAACTTACTGTTATGAATTGTTTCAGATGATGAATTGTTTATTAAAGACGAGAACTGCTCATTCTGCTTAATTTTATCGAGGATTATTAATTGTTTTTAATAACACTGGTCTCATGGCAATATTTGAATTTCACCATATGATGAAATTCGTTCAAAAAGTCAAATTTAATAACTTCCTACGTCAATCTTGAGATTTATTTCAAGATGTTTTCCATTTTTAATGCAAAGTAATTTCAGCAATTATGATTCATTTCCGAATATACCAAAATGTTTATCCTATTCAAAGCTGCTCTAACAGATTCTCTATCTGTATGCTTTCATATTACAGAAAGACCACTAAAAATCTCTTTGCCTGTTAGAGCTCAAAGTTGACTCGGATTTTGTATGGAAAAGTCGACACGACTCAATACAAAATTTGAGTTGACTTTTGGGCTCTGGTCTTACTAAAGCAAACTTAACAGGAAAACAGAAGATAAGAGAACTCCCTTAGTTGACGCGACAGTGGAAAAGCACAGAAAAACCAAAGAATTGTATGAAACTCAAAAATTTAAGGGGTGTTAAGTGTTTTTTCTTGAAAACCCTTAGCTAATTGAAGAATTTTGTCCAATAAGAGTTCTAAGCCCCACATACCCTTTCTGGATCCAGTTCAAGCCCATTCACATTCCAAAATATTTCCAATTTCACCATCAAAATCATATAAAAATTCATCATCACCAAATGAAAATTTTCTTCACATTTTCCGTCCCCTAATAATTTCTTCAAGAAAAAGGCAGAAAAAATGTAATGAAAATAATTGACGCACTTGATGGTCATACGACAATAAGTCATTTCCTCATAAATAAATAAAAAAATTGGTCAAGAATGGGCAAATGAAAAAATAGAAAAAAATTGAGTGTACTATACAGCATAATCGCAATAACTTTTACTATCGCATCGTATTTCTTGGCGGCGGCAGAGAATCGCAATAAATGTCCAAAAATGTAATAAAATTATGATCTACATCACATATATATAACCGGAAATGGGAGTGAATATGAATGAATTAAATTGCTTGCTTTTTTAGAGAGCAAGCAAGCAGCATAAAAGGCAATGAAAATTGTGATGGATGGGGTGTGATGGGTGAGGGGTGACCAAAAAGACATAGACAATCATACCATCGACAGCACATTTAATATCACAAAGTGCAGAGTTTTTTTTTTGTTATCATAAAGTTATCACGCGATGGACTGCAGATATATCCACACTGGCGACAGTAAGTAAAGTTTAATTTTATTTTTTTGGGACTGAAAATATTTTAGTTTTTTGTCATATCCAAGCATTTCATTTTGATATGAAATTATTTCGTGTCGCGGTATTTTGTAATCAATTCTCAATGGTACAATTTTGATGGTAAACAGGAATTTTATGAATTTTTGAAGCTTACCATGCATGTAGACTGGTCAGAAAGAGTAATCTAGATTGCTTTTGGGGATGGTCTTGAAGATTAATATGGTTTAAATGCTTATGAAGTCTTGTCATACATGATTGAGCATGTTAAATCAGTGGTAAGTGTGGAAGTGTCAGGACAAAATTGATTTCAATCGTATGTCCGATTCCTTGAATTATTTGTGAGCTTCTTTCTAAAACTAAAGTATGATTTGTGAATTTAAGGACTGTGAAAATCATAAAGGGGTAAAATCCTTGATTTAGACCGACATTAAGGTCATTATAAAGCAGAATTTGATGAAAATCTGACTTAAGATCTGGCATCAAGTCAATATAAAACCGTATTTCACGAGAACTTGGCATCAGGTCGACACAATGCTGCTTTTGCATTTAATTCGAAAAATCCAATTAGATTCTAACTATTTTCCATCATAAACCATCTCAGATAATTCCAATAACCCTCAAATACCCAAAAATACACTCATATTCAAGCCACAAAAACGTCCTTCATTCTATAAATCCTCCAACCCCCAAAAAAACTTCTTTTTCACCCAATGGCTGCCGACGGTTCTTATTTTTCGAAATTGGTTCTTATTCTTCGAAATCGAAATTTCGAAATTGCACTTTTTTCAAATTAAAAATGACAGTTGAAAAATGTTCTTCCCTTTTAAATGCTAATTTATCTCTGAATTTACCTTTAATTTGATATTAACCGATATTAAATATCACATTACGGTGTTTTTAACTATTTTTTGCCTATTCTAAGAGATTTATTGCACAAAATATTTTCATTCGCAAATTGTGTTTGTAAACAAATATTTTTGTTTACAAATTTTGCGAAAATGAAAATTTGTGAAAATTTTCTTAATTTGAAGCTTGCAGAAGATTAGAAGCAGTTCTTTAGGTTTATTAGATACTACGAAAGTGATTAAAATCATGATAATAGAATGATTAAGCATGAAAATTGAGATTTTGTCAATAATATATAAATTCACATTTTCGAAGAATTTCGAACGTCATTTGAACAAAAGTGCGGGAAAATCAGAATTTCAAAAAAAATAACGACTATCGTTCTTATAGGCAGTCATTGGTTTTTCACTAATGACCATTTTTTGTCTACATCTATTAATAGCTCCTAGTGGCCTACAAATATAGCATGTTGTGTTCTTAATCAAGGATATTCGTTACGTTTCCCTTGAGACGATTCTCATTTACTCGACCTTTTCAAAAAAAAGAACTACCTCCCAACAAAGCATTTTTTTTTGTTATTTGCTATCGCTCACCTCATGGTTGAATTAAAGTAATGATATTCAAAAAAAAGTATGAGTAGGAATGTTATTAAATTAACATTCCAACACGTTCATTGCGCATTTTGTTGTCATTTTTAAAAGCCTTTTTTGGTTTTTATGATTCTTAACGTTGTCTTCACGTGTGAGTGTTTTTAATAAGAACTCGTCATGTGAATATGTGAATGAACATGTGCGTGGGTTAGGAAGGACATTTTATTGTGGGTTGATGATATGCTTGTTTGGAATTGTTTGAGTATTGTGAAGCGGTAGAGGAAGTTGGAATCGAGACTGAGACTGAGACTAACACTGAGACACTGAGACAATGAGACACTGAGACACTGAGACACTGAGACACTGAGACACTGAGACACTGAGACACTGAGACACTGAGACACTGAGACACTGAGACACTGAGACACTGAGACACTGAGACACTGAGACACTGAGACACTGAGACACTGAGACACTGAGATACTGAGACACTGAGACATTGAGGCACTGAGACACTGAGACCTCCAAAGTCTCGAACTCTACTTAGACACTTAGACTAGAAAGTGGCGTATATGGCTGGATATGTAGCTAGAGACCATCTAGTCCTGGGTATTAGGCTTGACTTCTTTGGGCAAATGCCAAAAACCCTTCTATTACCATTTCAAAATACCTGAACAACTCCTCTGACTGCAATTTTGAAAATATTAGTACTCAGTCAAGAGATCTGATTGGTAATATGTAAATGACTTGATTGTTCCTTTAAAAAGACATTCCAATCCATATTCCTAAGTTTATTAACCCCTATAAAAATGTCATAAAAGTTCACATATATAATTCATCCGGCTGTCATAAACATTTAGGAATCCACAAGGTATGCACACCTTCATAATTAAATGAACATGCTTATATGCCTAATAATCATATTCAAATGATATTCCAAGAATTTTTCATTAGTAGTTCCTAGAATAATTATAAAAAAAATAAAATAACTTTGCAATTAAAACAAAAAAGTAGAAAAAAACTTGGTAAATGCCGACAAGCAGGACAAAGTCAACAAAATGAATTAATGCTTCGAGGAAGAAATTATGCTAATAAATGAAGTAAAAAGTATTAAAACTCGAGGCACATAAATTATTATTTCAGTGAAAAAAAAAAGCTAATAAAAATTAAAATAATGGTTTTTACATATTTTTGGTAAATTTATGCCGCACAATCACGCAAAGGTGAAAAACAAATTGATTTTTTCTTTTCCTTTCTTTGTTCTTATTTACGCACATTTTTGTTACTCCTTTAACTTAGCTTTTTTATTTTCTATTTTTACCTTAACGAATGCATTTCTTAATTGTAAACGGGGGGTTTTGTGGATATTAAAATATGGGAAAAAAATAATTAATGGCACCTAATTAATTTCACATTAATTTGTTACAAAATTTGAATTTTGGTTGAGTTGTGGTAGTTGTGAGGAGAGCTTCAAGGCGACTTGAACTATGTAGGGAATCGAATTGACTCTAATCGACGGCGGTTGTGAATAGTTTGTGAGCAATTTGAGTCATTATGTTCCGATTTTAAAATTCAGCTTAAAATGGATCGAAATCGAGTTTGTCGTGATGGTTTTAGTACGAAGGAATTTAAATTTTGGCCCAACTCTGCACGCTGCATGAACCAGGATATATCAATACAACATAACAAACCAAATTTGTGTGTGCGAATCACATAAACCGAGTTGATGTAACCAGAACAGCGTAAAAAGCATCCGAATCCAGCTAGACTTTCCCTAGGATTGAACCGGGTTTTAGAACGGTAAAATCGAAATCAGCCGTCGCGATATAAACAGCCATCACGAGTAAGTCAGCCAAAACGAGATGCCGTCAAGAAAACATCGCATTTTAACATAAATAAGTCGACGTTCCTTAGCAAACAATGAACATTCTCACCTAAATGAGCGTGTTCATGAGTAAACTCTATCAATATTATATGTTATTGTTACCATACTTATAAACATGCTCTTTGTCTGTTCAGGGTAGCAGTGCCTTAGCAAACACATTATGCTGTTCGGGTATATGAAAGATCTTCTAGCAGGAATATAGTATGCTCTTATGAGCAATGTTAGCTAAGAAGACGCTCACTGCCTTGCTTAACTAGTATATTGAATTAGAGCAAGATCACATAGGACTACTGATTGATCAATGATGCATAAGTGCTGGGAATTCGAAACTGGCACATATTTTCCAAAGACAGTTCCAGCTTTCGCGAAATCTGAATGCGGTAATGGCCCTTTGTGCGCATTCTTTAAGGAAGTATGGAAAGAAGCTCTTAAAAGTATTCTATTTGACTGTTACTTCCCAGAATCAGATATGGAATCAAAACTCACCCCATAACTTCTTTCCCATCCAAAAAGAAATTCATATTCAATTCCAAATAATCTCTAAATCCACAACTACTTCATTACATTGCAAAATTCTCATCGAATTCTGTCTAAATTCATTAATTCACAACTTTGTACAATTGACTGATTCTTTTGTGCACAACAAAGAAAAATAGCAATTCCTAACAGAACTATAGCTTACAAGAAAACTCATCAACTAAAATTAGAATTATTAGAATCCGACAGTGACGAATGAAACAGCAAGAAAAAAATAAAGCTGCGTCACGATTTCTAAGAACAAAAAAATTGAAAGCTTCTTTGTTGTTGAAATGAGAGTTCATTGAAAGTTTCTTGACTTCTTAACGATTAGCCACCCAAAGCGAAGAAGATGTTTGCTTTCAATTCAATGAAATATTAGCATATTTAAATGATTTTTTTTTTTTTTTTTTTTGGAAGTGAATTCTGGGGAATTTCTGAAGTTGTTGATAGGAATGTAAATATATAAGCTATAGATTATTGTAATTTATGTAGTTTTAATTGATATGATGGAGATTGTGTCATTTATTTGAGATATTTGGTTGATTTGCGATCTATTAGCGTAATAAATCAAGCTTAAGTGGTCGAATTGAGACATAATTGCACTTCAAGCGATAGGCTTTTGGTTTTTCCCAACTCTGCATGCTGCATGACCCAGGGTATATCAATGCAACGCAACGAGCCACAATTTGTGTGTCGTGAATACACAAACCGAGTTAGTGTGACTAAAACAGCGAAAAAGCACCCGAATTCATCTAGACTTTCTCTGAAATTGAGCATGAGACATTTGAGTCGACTGCCCGACTTTCTATCCAACCAGATCAATGTTACTTTTTCGCTGCCCAACCAAATTTCCAAGAGCATTCACCTTCCAATATTTATCTAATCTTATTGTCATCATTCTCTATTTTGACTATGTTTTTTTATAAGTTTTTATGATGTCATGAAGATTGGAAATACCGAGACTTAAAAGGAGAATATGAGAAGAATGACTAAAAATACCCAAAATGCGGTGCAAAAATATTCAAATTAAACTATTTATATGACTAATAAAAAGTTTAGGTTCTTAAAAAAATTTTAATAGTTTTTGGATTTTAAGCTAAAAATAAATATCGCATAATTTTTGTTCACGTTGTTTTAAACAGTTTTTGTGAGGTGATGAAGATTAAGATGGGATTGATACTAAGGATGGGATACAAAAGCGAACTTAAATGTAATATGAAAATCAAATAACCAAAGAATTCCGGTTGTTTTGCCAATTGGATGTGTAGAAAAGGACAATTTGAACTAGCAGAAGTTCTTGAAGTATAAAGTCAATTTTGGACGTTCTCTCAGCGCGGGAATGGACTCACGAGCACCTTAACCAACGAAGTAAGTCAGTAACATCAATTAAGAACAGCTTGGTCTCAAATAGTATCAATTGGCTAATTCATCAAAAATCAGGCACCAAACTGACTTGACTTTGCTGTTTAAACTTTATCCGGCACCAAGTCATAGTTACGCTAGCAAGGGGTCTGATTTTTGATCTATCAGTCAATTTTTGGTATTCGAGAATGAAGCTAGATACCCAAAATCTCAAATATGAAGCTCTAAATTTCAATAAAAATGAACATTCCTTGTGTGAATGATTGGACAGGATTATCTATATTTAAGGACATGATTTTTGTGAACACACCCTAATTCATATCAATCTAGCTAATTATATGGTAAACTTAATTCAGTATTTTGACTAAAACCAAAAAATTCTTAGAAATTTCATGCTAAAATCCACATGCAACTCCACATTTCATTCCCCAAAAAATTTAAGTTAAAAAGGGTTAAAATGACTGAAAAAATAATTCCGCAATATTTGCATAAAATAATAATTATGAACAAAAGTTAATTTAATTTAAAAAGCAATTTTTTTTTGGGTAGATCCATGCATGATATTTTTCATATTCTCATTTTATGGAGACAATATTTATTATGTAAATGTAATGAATGCCTTAATCCCTAATTTAAATGGCTATCTGCTTTTGTTTTATGTTTATGTTGAAGTTTTGGTTGAATTAATGTTTAATTGAGTTTTGTGGATATGTGGAGATTGTGAAAGGATGGGAAATTTGGCGGTAATTATGGCAACTTCATGCTATACTCAGATGCTTAGTTGCTTTTCATTGTGGACTAAGTCGGACACAAATGAAAGAGGATTCATCACAGATAGATTTACTTACTAACTTCGTTGGCCGTACAGATCAATTGTGATCCATGGTCTCCGTCTGAAGCTGGCAACTTCTTGCCAATTAACGATTCTAAGTGCTTTAGTAGTGCACTTGGTATAGAAAATTGGCAAGTGGAAGCCAGCGATAGAACCAGCTTTAGGCGACTCTATTGGGAGATCATGGATCACAACTTGTGTCTGTACGACCAGCGAAGTAAGTAAGTATGTAAGTAAGAAAGTGCTTTACTATCTCTATCGACAGCACCTTTCCATGAGTTTGAGCTGAGTAAGACCCAAGTGAGCCTGCTTATTTCGATTTTTCGTTCAATATCTGCTTTTTTGTAAAGCTGGTACAATTCTGCTTTTCTCCTGTTTTTGAATTAGTCACCTTTATTCTTTGGTCCATAGATTACTCTCAGGATCTTCCATTCAATTGAATCAAATGCGTTCTAGTCTGCAACTATCATTTTACATGACTTAGGTCCGTACAATGTTACTGGGCATATTAGTGTCTTGTACATTTGTAAATTGAGGCCATGGATCACAGTTGATCTGTACGGCCAGCGAAATAAAAAAAGCATTTGTAAATTGGTGTATCTGGATGTCCTCCTTGACGTATTGAGAAATAAGCACGGTGTCTTGTCTAGAAAACATAGATTTATTGGCATCAACTTATATGCGTATGTTTGAGTGTTGCTCTGTTTAGAAGCAGTAAGGAAACATCAAGGAAGAAGTATGTTGACAGAGACAGTGTAACACTCATGAAATTCGCATTTGTCAAAGGACAGCCACCAATAAAGCAAGTTTAAGACGTCAAAAAAGTAAAGGAGCATCAAAATTCGGCCAGATTTTCCCTCAATGCCGAATCAATTTCAGGTCGTTCAACCAAAACCACATCTCACTTACGCAACAAACCACAAAAAAAAATCTTCTTCCTCATTAAAATCTCATTCAATATTTCCTTGAAAAATAACTTCCAATTTTTTTATTATGACCCAAGAAATACTCATGTTTATTTGTCTATCAGCGAAATAAATTTAACCATATGTAAAAAAAAAAAATGATTTCGAAGTGATATAAAAAACATTTTAAATTCTCTTTTTTATGAGTTGTGGAGGGCGTAGAACTTAATGTCTGTTTTTCAGACTTTTTTTTAATTCAATCATTTCTTCACGTTTTTTTTTGTGTGTTGAAAATTCAATTTTTGGCATTTTTTTCTTGAATTATCATGTAATAAAATTATAATCTTTTTATATTTCGACTCAATTGAGGGTTTTCTGACTTCAAGTGGGATGTAAGAGTTGTGAATTTTAATTGCGGTTAGAGAAAATACGAGGAAAATTCTAGAATTTTTCATAATTTTTCATAATTTTTCATAATTTTCATTCATTTAAAAATTAAATAAGTACAAAATTTTACTTACCCTTCAGACATCGCACATGCCTTCAATTTGTTAGAGCAAGTGCAACAGAACATCAAGACAGAATAACAAACATTTACTCAGCTTTGCTTATTCCTTTGCAGGTTACAATAAAAATAGCTCCGCTTAATTTGTTTATTTTGTCTGAGTTTATTCGTGTGTTTTTCAATATAAAATAGCGATTATGTGTTTGTAATTAAAATTAATGCTTTTTTTTCTTCATATATATATTTTAAATGTCTTAATCTTTGTGTTTTTCACCATAGAATCACAATATTAGACGATGAATTTATAATCAACAATTTTAGAAATGAATTCACTGTTTTGAGATTTTATTGTGTAACATCAGAGAGATTTTAGGATTAACTAAAGTAACTTACTTACTTCGCTGGCCGTACAGATCAGTTGTGATCGAAGACCCGCCTTAGATGGACTTGCCTAAAACCAGTTCTTTCTCGGACTACCATTTGCCAATTTCTGATTTCAAATGCAGTACCATTTCGATCGACTAACTTCTTTCCATGAATTATTTGGCTATCTGCTTGACTTTTTGTCAAAACCATGCATAAGATACTGATTTTAAGACAGTGTTTCAAAAGCTTTTTCAATTGCAACACAGTTTTTAGCGATCCACTAGTGCAGTCAAACTACATGATTGAAAATTTTGAATCAGTTTGAATCTTTAAAATCAGAAATCTAGGCAAATTCGGTCGAGTCGATGTGAAAATTTAATCTTGCAGAATAAAATGTTTGTATCTTCATGTTTGCATTTTGAGCACACTTTGAACTAAAAAATACTGCAGCCCAGAGTTGACAGGCATTTGGAGTCCAAACTGCATAAAATTGCCTCCATATTTGAATCAGGACTAAATTGATAGATGCAGACCTATGCATGTAAATTGCAGGAACAGATTTGTGATTAGCGTATCCGTTATATAAAGCTGTCATAAGGACAATTTAAAGTTTAAATGGTTAGTTTGCTTCTAACGAACAAAGAGCATGTTTTAATTGTACAGAAAGACCACTACGGTACCTAAAAGCATCTCTTTGCTTATTCAGGCTGCTTGACTTTATGACAAAAATGTATTAACAGTGTCCACATGCCAATCTTTACTAAATTTAGCTTTTTATTCATTTTAAAAATACCCAAAGTATCTGAAATTTAAATTATAAATTTTAATTAAATTGATTTCCAAAAATATTTAAACAAATTTCCATTTTACATTAAGTATAAAGCCTGCGTTATTTAAAGAAATAATTTTAAAAATTCCACTCAACGAGATTATTAAAATCGATTCAGAATTTATAATTGATAATCAGTAACAGTAATGAAAAGTCGACTCATAAAAAAAAATTTAAAAATGTATATCAACAATTAAAAATCGATTTACATCCAAAAATCTGCTGTAAATTTCTTTAATGTGAAATTAAAAGCCTTTAATTAAAACTTCTGTGCATATTTTTTGTGAATATTCATGAATCCCGTTTAAAACGTGTTAATCCTGTTACTTAAATCAGTGAAATATTTAATTTGTGATGGTCGGTAGGAAGGAATTTTTGATGAAATGAGAAGCTTGAAAATGATTATGAATACATTTTGGTAATTTAAAAGCTATTTTCAACATATTTGCAGGAAATTGACTTGAATTTTCTTAATGGGCACTCATCGATCAAAAATCTGGATCAGACCGGTGTGACTTGATTTGCTTCCGGATTTAAAATGAATCGGCAAATGAAAGTCACGCTGTCTGATATCGGATTTTGGATCGATTAGCCGTTTAGTGCCCATTTAGGCAAATGTCATGCTCTCGAGAGTTTGATTACCTTAAACTCATCTCGTGATCATGCTCGCGATGTCCTTAGCTTGCTATGTGTGCTATTTGATTTTGTATGAAACAGTCGAAATCAGTACAGAGCTTGAGTCCTGATGTTGATTTCTAACTTTGTTTTTACGTCTAAAAATGAATTTTAAAAGAACTGCCAATTTTAGGATGAAGTATAGGCTTCATTTGAATCACTATTTATGCTAATGACCCCACTTATTGTTCAAATATTTACTTTAGCGAAGTACGCTGGTTAAACTGATCAATTGTGATCCTTAGACACCCTTATATGTCGCCAGAAACTGGCTTTATTGCTGACAATCGCTTATTAATTTCCAATACTAAATACAACACTGACTTCCAGAGGTCGAAGTCTGCACGAATTTTGTATGGAGTCAAGCCGAATCATCTTGACTTTTCTATTCAATATCCAAGTCAACTTTGAGCTCTGATGTCTCTTAAATGCAATACTTTCTTTGTTGCTCAAATAACAGACCAGCATATGGTCAGTATAAAGCCGAATTTAATGTGGAATTGACATTATTGGGTTTTAAAAAAATTTATTTAAGTGTTATAAGTAAAATGAATTAAATTTTAAATATTTATAAATGTAAATTGATATGTATTTAAAAACTTTGCATGTAATCATGAAGACAATAATGGATTTAAATGCAGTAATCTCAAAAAAATGAATTTTCAGAGCCATAGCTGTAAAAAAATTAAATTAAATTTTTTAATCCTGAAAATAACAAATTAAAATGCAATAAAAGTAAAGACAAAAATAAATTTTGGCATTCAATTTTTTAAATTATTTAAATTTTTATTGAAAATTTCAATTTTTCAAAAAAAAAAAACCTCAAATTGTGATTTTTTTTTTTAATTTTTTTTCTGTTTCTTAATTTAACATCATCCTTATGCACTATGTTATCATGTATTCATAAATGAATTAGTATACCATGAATAAACGTATTGGTTTCAAGTTTTTCAAACAAGAATCAATTTAGCCTATGATTATAATTCAAATTATCATCTAAGGTTGGTTTTTTCCTTTACTCTAAGAGTTCCCAAATTTAAACAATTTTTTTTTTTCAATCGCAAATCGATTTTCTGCTTAAATTTTTCTCTTTTCCTTAAACTAAACGACTTGATTTTATCATTTTTTAAGCTTATTTTCTATTTCCTCTTTTTCCACTAATAATTTAATCTAAATTTCCTTAATTTACTACATTAATTTACTCCATATTCATCCTTAATTTAATTTTTCATCTTTTTCTTCGTATAAAATAGGTAATAAGTTTCAGCTAAGTTATGGTACTTATTCATATTATAAAATCCTTAGTAATTGCATTGTGACATTTCATTTTTTTCACCATTTTATGGTTCAAAAATTTCATTTACTTAATGACAATTATTTTAGTTTTATTTTTTTTCTTTTTTTTTATTTCGTCCTTAAAGTAACTTCTGTTTTTAAAAAACTTACTTAATTTAACTAAAAACATTTTCATATTTTTTTTTTTTAGATTTTTTTTTTGCTGGGGTGAAGGGGTTGGGGTGGAAAATTGATTGAAAGTTTTTTTTATCCAAATTTTAATTTTTTTCCTTCAATTTTTTAATCAAAAGTTTTAAAATAAATTTGTCAAAATTTCAATTCTTTTTAGAAAAGTTTTGAATTTTTGTCAAATTTATTATCAAATTTTGTTTTTAATTTCTTCAAATTTTGTTTTCATTTTCTACAATTTTGGTAGTTTTTGAATTTTCATTTCGAATAATTTTGCCAAAGTTTTGAAACTTTTAATTTTGAACTTTTAAATTTTTTAAATTCAATTTTCAAATTCTAAAATTTCAGAAAATTCCAAATTCGTATATTTCATAAAATTTCAAATTTAAGTTTTATGAAAGATTTCAAATTTGAAATTTCAAAACTTTCAAGTTTGAATATTTTAATAAATTAAAATTCAAATTTTTAAAAACCTTTAAATTTTAAATTTTTTGAAACAAATTTTTAATTTTAAAATTTTTAAATCAAATTTAAATTTTTTATAGAATTTCAAATTTATTTCACATCAAAATTTCAAATTTAAAGGTTTTTGTAAATTCAATTTTAAACTTTTTAAGAGATTTTAAATTTTAATATTTTATAAAAATTCAAATTTAAATTTTTTTAAAAATTTCAAATTTAAAAATTTTATGTCGAAATTTTTTAAGTTTTAATTTCATATCAAAAAATTTCAAATTTTCACATCAAACTTGTCGAATTTTTTTCCATTAAATTTATCAAATCGTTCATATAAAAAAATTTAGTTTTGCCAAACTTTAAAAAATTCTCCTAAATTTAGAGATTTAGGGACTACAAAATTCCTCAAGTTTCATGAAAAAATTTCAAAATTTTTCACTTTCAATCAGTTTAATTTTCCACTCCAGCACCTCCATTCCTTTATCATTTTTCCATCTATTTTAGATAAATTAATTTACTTACTTTACAATTTTTTTTTTCTTCTTTTTCTCACAAATGTGAAGTTTTTTCAATGTTTTTTTTAGGCGGCAGTTTGGTTTCATAGATAAAAATTTCATTTTATTTCAGTTTCATTAATTTAGTTTTTTTTTTGTTGTAAATTTTCTTTTACTTTTTACTACCTGACTGGTTATTATTACTATTATTATTAGTTTGTTGCTGTTGAGCTTTCAGACTTTCTGACTTGACAAAGTCAATTTGAGCATAAGTGAAAGCTGGCTGAGATTGTTGCGATGAGGCTGATGATGATGACGATGATGATGTTTGCGGACTTGAACTTGTTGTAAAGTCCATTTTAGATCCGCTCGTATCATCAACATCCATTTTTTGTTGTTGTTGTTGAGCTAAATGTATTGGATTTGTATTACTGCATGGCGGTAAATCCAAACTTGCATAATGTAGCTCACGTTCTGATGTAACAGATGGTGGTCTTGATGTCATATGTACATCAGATGATACTGATTCAGGTCGCGATATTATGCTCATTGGCGAAGGTACTCCGGATGTTGTGTCCATCATAATATTTTTTAATGTTGAACTTGATGAACATTGACTTTGAATTTCGCATAGGGTTGAGGTTGATGATGAGGTAGAACTAAGCGCCAATCGTTCGCTATTTGCGGAATTAGGTCGATTTGATAAGAAGCCACTAGTGGAGCATTTTATTTTTTCACTATTTACAGAATTTGGACGCGATAAGCTTGGTCGCGCAAGTATTTCATAGCCAGAATCATTTGATGATTGTCGATGACCTTTCTCCGATACATGTCGCTGTAATAATGGATGATTTCTTAATGGATTTAAATCAGTGTCCTCAACAATTGGTTTAAAGCACGAATTACTAGTATTCAATTTCTCATGGCTTGATAATGATAAAAGTAATGATTTTTTTGATGATGTTACTGGTGGTATGTCACAATCAGATTGTTGTTGCATTTGCTTTGCAATTGGTGATGATGCTGCTTTAACCGGATTCATGAGAGCATAATCACCAGCCTCAACGGATGTATTATTATTATTGTTATTATGTTGAGGTATAATTGGTGTGGGTGTTACAATTTTTTGTGATGAGTTGATATGCGCGTTGGGCATACAATTTATGTAATCGTGATTTTCTGAATCCGGACTTAATAAAAAATGACTTGTTGCATTGGCACTTAATGATGATGATGCTGATGATGATGATGATTTTATTTGGACGGGTGTTGCAGCTAGATTTGGTTTCTTTGAAACTGGCTCACCGAGATTCATTACTGCATAGTCATTACTCAGTGTATCGAGTTGCTTCTCACTATTATTTGTTGTTGTCATGCCCATCGGCACAGGCGTTCTCGGTTCCTCCTCAATTATGTCATCTTCACTTAATTTTATTGTTCCTGTTGATCCATCCACAAGACATTTTCTTGGTAAATTTGTGTCATCGATTGGATCAAATTGTTTCATTGGACTGCCGGGTGAAAATGGAAATATTGTTGCTTGTGAACCAGACGGTGTACCAACAATACCACTATCACGACTATCACATCGTGTACGACTTATATTTGTTGTTCTTGTTGGACTTACGCTGGCTGTAATTTGATTATTACCAGCAAGTGGAAGGAACGCAGGTGGACCATTTTCAATACTACCAGCTTTTGATGATTTTTGAGATCTAGTGCTGCTACTGTATCGTTTATTTATTGTAATTGGCAGGGATATTGAACGGTCTTTTGCTGATGAACTTGAGTCACTTGTACCAGCACCATCGTTATTATTACTATAATCCATATTAATATACTCATCAGATGATGATGATGGATTATCATTGGCATTATTACGTGTTGCTGATTGAGTCTTCTTATTTGATTTCGTCCATGACATTTCCATGTAACCGTCAGGTACACTCGAACGTTTTGGAAGATCAACATCGGGTAGACTTTTATTGACTGGACTCATATTTAAATAATCATCAGATGGTAATTTTTGTGATGATAATGATGTAACAGATGATGTCATGCGGCTATTTCGATGATTATTTCTTGAGCTTATATCATAAGAACGTGGTGACATGTCCATGTAATTACTATTACTATTATTGTTGTTATTATTATTGTTAGTGCTACCAGTGCTATTGCTCGTTGCTGGCACCGAGCGTGGTGCACTCGCTGTTGGCGTTGTTAAAGCTTTAAGCGGTGAACTTGATAGACTTGTTGAGGTATTTGATGTTCTTAATGTTGTTGACGATGCTGGATTCATATCCATATAATCATTATTTTCACTTACACGTCGAATTGCTGATGGCTTCATATCGACATATGGACTCATACCAGCCGAGCAACTTGATTTGTTCGATTGACGTCCCGACATATTCATATAATTATCATTTGGCTTACTTGGAATATTTACAGGTGAACTTTTAATTGGTGTACTACTTGTATTTACACGTGTTAGACTTGAACCACTACTTTGACTACTAAAATCTATTTCCATTAAATCATCCATCTGCTCAAATGATCCATGTCCAGTCTTACCCAATACATTCGCTAATAATGGTGCACTTGATGATTTCTTATTTTTTGCATTATTATTATTACCACTTGTATTATTATTGATCTCGTGATGATTCATGGCAACAGGTGAATTATGTGATGATGGTGTATGACTACCGCTATGGCTTGTTAATTCAGCTCTTGATACTTTAATATTACGTGAACCAACTGAATAAGCTCGATGTCTTAAATTTGAATGTTCGGCAGCAACACGATCAATATGAAGTTTACGTTTCGTATGTTCAAGCTTACTACCAACTGAATACGTCCTTGGCGGTCTATCCAATAATTCATCATCTTCACTCGGTGTAAAACGTGCCTGTACCTTATCTAAATGATATTCAGAAAATCGAATATCCGTTGATGGTGTACCGGATGTAATACTGCAACTTGATGTCGCTGAACTCAATTCACCACCATGAATTGACATATGATTACTTGTTGGTTGCATATTCATATAATCTTCGGGATGTTGTGACATTTGAAGGTAACTATCGTGATTCGTGGCTGGATGCATTGGTACGTAGCCCTCATTGTCTTCTGCAAGACTTGAAGCACGACTATGTGCACCGGAGTTGACATACATTCTGTGGGAAAAATAAATTTAATTAAATTGCAAATTAGACATTGTTGTAAGCTATTAAGTGATTTATGTGGATTATTATAGATTTTGGATGTGACATCCATCTAGCATGCCACAATAGTCACTGTCTAGAAGATAAAATTTAATAAACTTACCCCGATCTATAATCACCAGGTGACATTGGCATGTATGCATTATGTGAAGGATCACCAGGACTACAGCTATATGGACTATATGGATGCATGTCGACATAAGCTTCATGTGGCGGTATTGGACTCTCCTTCCTTTGATTATGATTAAGAGAAATATTGTTATTCCATTTGTGCCAATTTGATTCATTTTCTTCAGGTATAGAAAATGAGCTGATTTTTTTTTGTGTGTCAATTTATTTTGAAATAATTTTCAATTTGTAAAGGATAATTTTTTTGTGTTAGTTTAATTGTCGAATAAGAATCATGTGTAAACTTCCATGTGGTCAACATGGAAAGCTTTCACATAAAAAAATAATAAATTTCAACTTACTTTTGGTAATCTCGCAAATTTCCATGCTCCTCAAGTGTCATTGAGTGTATAAATCCATCAGTCTCGTCAATGCTCGCCGATGAGGCATCACTTTCAGAACATGAAGGCGGACTAATTGGTGATGAATTGTTTGGTGGACTGTTACCATAACGTTGTGATGCATACGACATAGATACGGGTCTTCGAGGCGGTGGCATACTTATATTATTATTTATGGTATTATTGTTATTATTCGCATAATTTCCATTCTGTTGCGGTGTTTGTGAATGCGTTGGCGTCGTGTCACTCGTTGTTCGGATTCTTGTTAATGGAAAACTATCACATCTCTCACGTGTTGATGCTGATGAGCCTTTTTTTGGTGAAGAAAATTGAATTTTATTAGAATTTTTTATAAATTTATCTTAAAAAATTTGTTAATTTATATAGAAAATTTTAGAGAAACGAGAAGCACTTGCAAACATCACATGCAGACAAGTTGATTCATAACTCTTTAGACTATTGTCGTAGATCTTTGCAGATTTATATAAAAGGGTGTAAAAATTATGGTGATGAAAAGAAGTGCAAAAAAATAAAGAAAAAACAACAAATGTGAAATAAAATTTTACATAAATTAAATTTGATAATTTTAAATGCGAGCAGATCCCGAGAAATTGTGCCTTAAATAGCCCTATAACATTAAAGTCCATGAACTTTGCATAAACAACAATCAAGCAATAATCGTCGACATTGAAGAATACATTCATTAAGTCGTGATGAACTTGACACAAATTCAACAACATTTATACGAAAAATATTTAAAGGTTCAATCCCGAAAGAATGTCCCGAGCAATACCAAAAAAAGGGAAGCAATGAAAAAAAATGTTTAAATTCCATTTGGTGTGTAATGAATGATGTGAATATGAAAATAGAGCATGATGGAATGATTTATAATGTTATTTGCATTTTTTCATCATGTATATGTGTAAAGGCACGAGCTGAATAGTGTGTGCAGCATATGTCGATATGTCAAATCATCGTATGAAATGAAAATGGATGAGTAAGTAAAGAAATAAAAAAAAAAGCTGTTAGATGTGCAATAAGGTTGAGAAGAGATTCGTGCTCATATTGTATGCCACAGCGATATCATTGCGGCCTTCAAATATTTGCACTAGAATTTTATATAAGAAAAGCACACAGATCTATATATTTCGACAGTAGAGAGAGAGGAATTCAAGATTTATTGAGTTGGCTATCACCAAAGTGGCACTTTCAATGTTTTGATAGCAACAGCAACAACAAATAACATCAAAAAAGCTAGATTCTTGACAACAAACATATCACATTGATTTGAGTGCAGCGTCTCTTAACGTTGTCCATCAGAAAAATACAATTCTGATGTTTCGAGCCAAAAAAATATTTTTGCCTCTCATGCTTAAGTACTCAACTGTGGAGATTAGTAAGACAAATAATAGGACAACATTTTTGAATTGCTGAATTGTCACTTGAATATTTTTCTTTACTTTTTGTCGCTTTCGTTCGTTATTTTAGATTTTTTTTTTGAGTATTTGTTATTATTTAAATTATTGCTTATTTATAGAGAAAAGATAATATTATTGTTGGTGCATATTTTGCTGGATACTATGGATTTAAAATTGTGATTCTTTGAATTTTTAGGATGCTCTTACTTGAGGTTTACTTGGGTATACCCGCGCATATGGTACTGCGGTTTAATTAGTTGTTTATCTGGCTCTAGGGACGATATACCGAAATTGCAATCAATAAATTGGTCATCCTCAGATCCCAACAGACAATTAAGACACCCCAATAGCACAAATCGGTTAATAGATCATCAATCTTGCCCTAGTCTGGCTAGTGACACTTACGTAGTACCAGATAAGGTTTGAATGCAACATCACGTCAAAGTTATACCGACCTTGTGCTCGATTTTGGATTGATCGACCAAATTGTGTTATTCGGGATACTCGGCTAAGAGAGCATAATTATCTGTAACAGCCAAAGAGATCTCTTTTAGGTACCGTAGTGGTATTTATGTAGCATAAAATCATGCTCTTTGTCAGTTAGGCCATGAGAATGCTCCTTATCTGCTCGGGATTGCTAGTTGTGTGACTAGCTGTATGACTAGTTATAAGGAATCATACAATCCATACTTAATAGACTTAATAGGCCTCAATATTAAGAATTGGCAATTTT
The DNA here is from genome assembly GCF_022539635.2 of Chironomus tepperi. Lineage (NCBI taxonomy): Eukaryota > Metazoa > Arthropoda > Insecta > Diptera > Chironomidae > Chironomus > Chironomus tepperi. Next base: position 1,193,642 of record NW_027226245.1, read on the forward strand.
AACATAATTTTCATAATAACCACCAAATTTTGCACTAACTGGCAATGACTGCAAGCCCCTCTTTCCCCTCCCAAAGCAAAAATCTCATATTTCACACTTCGATGCCAATAATCCTAATCCCTCCCTCAAGCAAAGTACATTAGAAATACAACAAAGTATCCAACAAAAAAAAAGGCACCTTATTCATCCATATAACAATATAGACTTTTTATAACAATCTCATTCGTTTTTGTCATGTCGTGTAATACAATAAGTAATAGAAGTGAAGAAAGAATTTATAGCTAGCAACAGTTGCAAAAAGTACATAATATAATATGATAAATTTGGTTCTTGTGATTATTATTATTTTGGATACATACTCCTCAATGACGCCGTCATGACATTATGATGTTGGCGCTTTTTACGTAGTTGTGATGGCGATGAAGAAGCATTACTATTGTGCGATGAGAAATTTGAATTGGCAATTTTTGACAGCTGCTTCAAAATACTACTTCCACCATTATTAGATCGATAGCTATTATTATTCACAGCATCTATATTTTGATAATCTTCAATGATGCTCTCCATTGAATTGTTGTTCTGTTTTGATTCAATAATAACGCCACTTGATGTGTATGACGATGACAATGATGATGATGTTGTTGGTGTCGGTGATGTTACGGTTATCGTTGTACTGTGTAATGATGAATATTTTGTAAAATTTGGTGGTGATTGGGAGGTAAAATCAATGGCAGTCTCTTCTGTTAATGGTAACGATCTCGTACGATGATGCACAGGTTGAATGGCAAATCCTTTATTATTGTTATTATTATTACTGTTATTGTTGATCTTATTATTACTTATATTAAAGCTATTACTATTATTTGATGACGTTTGTGCTGTTGTCTGATTTGAATTAACAGCAAGAATTGAATTTGAATTTTGTGGCAATGATAATGCTCTTTGATGATAAATCATTGATGAGGACGGGGATGATGTTGACATAACTAAATATATCCAATAAAGAAGGAATATGAGCTTTTTACTTTTTCCAACTTTTCGCTTTTTTGCGAAATATTAAATTTATTTATTTGATTATAATATTCAATGAGTAATGGAGTTAATATGAATGAATGTTATGTTATTTCATGGCATAGCTATAAAAATGTTCTGAGAATAAAATGCGATTTTATTGCGAATTTTGAGGGGAGTTCCTTAAGTGATTTAAATAATTGAAGATCAATATTTGTGTTTCGAAAATGAATTACATTAGATTGAATGTAAACATTGATTGAAATGTAATGTAAGATGCTGTGACGAGGAGGTATGTGCAGTTTTTGGTGGAATGGTATGAGTCGGAGCTTGATGTCGACTTGGATTTTGTGAGGAAATGTCAACTTATTTGAACTGTGTTATGAATTATGATTTTTAAGAATTTATTATCCGATTTTCATAAGTTGGTTAGTTGGCCAAACTCTAGTTTCTGATTGGCGTGACTATGATCTGCTGCCGATTATGATTTAAATCCAGCACTAAGCTAGAATCACGCCAGTTTGCCAGATTTAGGATCAATTAATCGACTTGTAGTATTTGATTTGATTTTCATGTAAATTTTGAGATTTAAAATCCTTTTCTAAAGAAACTAGACTGACTCCAACAGAATTAGATCGAAATCAGCCGTTACATTGCCATCAGAGCAACTTTGTATCTTCTCATTAACAAGGCAACAAAGCGTTCAAAATTAAAAAGTCAATTCAGAACCAAAAATAATTTAAAATTGGATTAAGGTCAGCCAAAACTTTGCAAAAAGAGGCAAAAAGATTTAAAAACTAATTTAAATTTATTTAGCAATTTCCCACTCTTAATACTGTTATCAATCCTCGCCAGCATCATACCATTACTGCATAAGTGCACTCAACACTGTGTATAATTTAAATAATCATATATTGTGCACATAAACACAAGTTATAATGCCATTAAATTACAGCAAATTACAAGAATTTCATCTTTTGTTATCAATTAATGGCATATTTTTTCCGCAATTAATTCAAATTCCATAATTATGTCAGTTAATTGATTGAAACTCACACAACTCAAAAACAGTATTTCCTTTTCTCATTTTGCAATAAAAAAAGTGAATCGCATTTTATTCAATTTAATATTAAATTTTTATTTTGAATGAAAATGAGCAATTTTGTGAGTAGTAAGGTATGTTCCTTGATTTAAAATATACAAAAACATGTTCATTAGTTCGTTAATGCAATATAGCTGATTTTATGTATATCAAGCGACATGATTGTGTTATTTTTTGTTATTATTTCTTCTCAATATTCAATACTTTTATAATTATTATTATTATTAATATATTAATCATCAAATATAGGAGAAAATATAAATATGAATAAAATATAGCAACGAGATACGAGAACAGGAATTTTGTATAATAAATTTTATTTAATGTTAAAAATAAAAATTGTTATATTGGTTAAATGAAATGAATAAATGAGTGTGTATGAGCACCTTCCTTTATACATTAATTATATCTACACCAATTAAATTTATTATTTTTTATTCCATTATATAGAGCTGCTTTTATTTCTGTTGCTTGTTGGCTTTTTTTTTCAACTCTCTTCTTCCACTTTCATTTTAGCACTTTCAAACAATGGATGGGAGTTGGGTGAAGTTGGAGACCCTTGGGTTAGTTTATTTGGGAGTTAAGCATTTAAATTTGTAAGTTTTTGGTAAGTTTTCGATCATTTATGGAAGTATTCGGCCATTTTTGGTCAGATTTTAAAATTTCTAGTCAGTTTTGTAATTTTTCTGATACTTTCTTCGGTCAGTTTAGGAAATTTTCGGACAGTTTTTGATATTATTGTTCAATTTTGGACTTTATCAGTCAGTTTTGTTCATTTTCAGTCAGTTTTGAAAGCTTTCGGCCACTTTTTGTCATTTTCAGTCAATTTTGGACATTTTAGAAAGAATATTTGTTCTGTTTTGTTAATTTTCAGTCAATTTTAAATGCTTTCGGCCAGTTTTTGACACTTACAGTCAAATATGACCAGTTTCGGCTAATTCTAGATAATGTCGGACAGTTTTTAAAATTTTGGTTCAGTTTTGTATGCTTTCGGCCAGTTTTTAACATTTTTCGTCCAATTTGAAAAGTTTCGGACAATTTTGGATACTATTTTTGGAATTTTTGGTCAGTTTTGTACATTTTCGGTCAGTTTTGGATGCTTTCGGTCAGTTTTTGACATGTTTGGTCAGTTTTGTACATTTTTGGTCAGTTTTGTAAATTTTCGGTCAGTTTTGAATGCTTTCGGTCAGTTTTTGACATGTTTGATAAGTTTTGCATATTTTTTTGGTCAGTGTCTAACATTTACGACCAGTTTTTGACATTTCAGTTAGTTTCAGAAGCTACACAGAATGATTTTCCAAATCATCAGTCAATATCGCTGATTAATGCATCGAATAATCTCTAATCATCCATTAAAAATCATACACAGACTCAATCCAAGGGAAAATTCAATCCATAAGCAAAAGAAAAAAAAACCAACAACAGAGTTAGTGTTCGAGATACTTTTACAAAATTAAAAGTTGTAAATTAAAGCTTACAGGCTATAATGCACTTAGAGCACTTGACATACGCCATAAATCCTTATTATTAGTTTTTTAGCTCTCATAGCACTCGCAATGAGCCACTTTTTTTTATTCTAAAAGGATATTTTTTCTCCATTCTTCTCGTTATAATAGTGAAATGAAATAGAGTAGCACAAAAAAAAAACGAGAGAGAGATTGAACATGTGGATGTACTTTTTTTTTCTAATGAAAACCACAGTAAAATGTAATTTTAAGCTTCGTGTTTGACTAACGAGAGAAATTTTTTTTTGTTATGCATGTTGGAGAAAAATGTTTTATGTGGTAAAAGGCTATTGTCCTAATGGAATCAAACGCAGGAAAAATGTTCCTGGTGGTTTATTGCACTCGGATTTGAAATGGAAATTTTTGTCGCTTAACTTTTTTTTGGCTGAAAAGTTTGGAAATAATTGAGATTTTTTGTGAGTTTTGATGGTTCGATTTTTGAACTTCCGCGTGGAAGTAGGAAGGTACTTTTGATTTTTATGCAAAATTCAGAGCTGAATTTTCAAAATTTCATAACTTTTAAGCCATAAATTGTGAAAAATTCATTAAAATTCTGCGATAAAACATTGCATTTAAATTACAACACATGAGCACCCCAGATACATATCTACATAATTTTCAAATTTGTGGGACATTATTTCCCCATTAAAAAAAGTATTTCATTCCATCAACATCAATTATAAAAACTGCTGTTTTAAGTCAACTTGTTGTATAAACAACCTCATAATTAACTCCATAATTAATTAATCAATTAACATCGTCTGGACAACCTTAAAAATTATCAACATAGTTGCTGCAATTTACAGTCCAAAGTAAACAAATAATTTGCATTTAAAAAAAAATAAAAAGCCATAAATATTCACAATATTTATGAACTTAACAGCACATAAAAAATAATTTACATAATCTTGCAACTTCAATTCCGCTAAAAAGAAGAAGAAGTTTAGCACAATACAAAGTGTAATTATCAATATTTATTAAGTGAGACGTCGTGAAAAATAATATCAGTTAAAATTATGACCAAAACAGGCGCCAATGACGATTCAAAAAAAAATTCAATACCTTATCGCTCATATGAGTTCTGCGTGTGATTTAGTTTTATTGTTTAAAAAAAATAAATAATAATATTTATTTTTCATGTTCTTGGATTACATCACTGCCCATATATAATTTTTCCTCAACACAAACAAGTCTCAATATTGAGAAATAATTTTAGTTTTGCTGATAAGCCGAGTAACTTTTTTTTTCGATTTTTTTAGCATTGAAATAGTTTATTGACTTCTTATTCGACAGTGTGACAAACTTGCGTGAACCCATTTGAACCCCACACACATTGAGTTGTTCAACTGTGAATTGAATATTGTTTTTTAAAAAACAAAAAAAAAAAAATAATCGGAAGTGATGAAGAAGATGTTTGTCATGCATTAATTAAGGACATAGAAGCCATAGAAGAAATTGAATTTTTATGTTTATATTTCTGACTGACCGAGAAAGTCGACCAGGTGTGTTGGCCCATACATCCATTAAATAAAATTTCCTCAGAGATCGAGTGTGAAGGAATATTATTGTGTTGTTGTGTGTTTGCATGTGACCCGGCTTGTCTTTTTTTTTTATAGTCATGGCATGTTATATACCACCGGCATTAGTTGTGCGTGTGTCAATTGATCCATAAATAATTCTCATACACATGGGAGGATATAAAAAAGTTGATACATAATAGGAAATTGAAATTGAAATTTTTTTGTTGTGACTGGGGTTGGGGTAGTGTGTGGCTTGTAATTGGGATGTGAGATGTGGATCGGTGAGTTCTGGTTGAGTTTGGGGAAGAGTTGATAACTTGTATTAGGGAGATTGTAGAGGTAAGTAAGAATTTATGGAAGGAAGCTGTTGATAGAGACAATTTGGCACTTGTAATCGGAAATTGACAAGCGGTAGGCAGCTTTAGGGTCAGTTTCAGGCGACATCTATTTGAAATCATGAATCACAGTTGAGCTGTTTGTCCAGCGAAGTAAGTAAGTAATTAATCAAGAATTTTGAGTTTGTCTGTGTCTAATTGAGGATTTTTCAGAATTTGCAGGAACGTATAGGCAGCATAGGAAGCTAAAGTCGCGTGACATATCAAATGACATCTAAATTCAGCCATACAACTCAATTGCTAGCTCACAAACAGTTCAACATCCACCAAATGATACATTAGCTTCAAAAGAAGCTTCAACACGTAAAATACTATTAATCCAAATCAACTGCCATCTTATCCAGTGACTGAATTTCCCAAATTCCTTCTCATTCTGTCCCCAAACTCCCCAAAACGTCATCAAGTCAACAAAAAGCAACAAAAATTTATAATAACCCCCCTTTAAATATTCAATAATCTAAATTGATTGCAGAAGTAGCAATGCAGTCAGGACGTTAGACTGAATAAGAAAAAAAGAGAAATTTATATTTAAACACGAGACACAAATTGCAACAAAACTGCTTAAATGTATCGTAAAGAAATTTCTCTGTGCACTTTTTTTTTGGCTCTCACAGGAACATAAAAATGTTAAATTTATAAAACATTTATTTCATTCCGGATAATAAGAAGATTTGTTCACAACAATAAATCTGTTGAAATGCTGCATCTATTGTACCTGTAAATAGCAGTCATTGAAAATGGAGTGGAAATTGAAGGACTAAATAAAATAAAAAAATACCTCTCAGACATGTTTCGTCTTTAATACGACAACAGACATAATGGATTA